>NC_092727.1:14503333-15133316 GCF_047496885.1 Scyliorhinus torazame
AAACCACTATTGATAAGTGATTTGAATAATAACTACTCCCTTAACATTCAGGAATGTGAGTTATAGACATGCTTGCCCCCCCTGTGAATTTAAGCAATCCATTCACTCTAAGGCACAACAGCAGTCGCTGAAAACATGGAAGTGCGACATTTCTATTGAAATAAACGTTCGGCTTTCAGGTGGAATTTTAATAGCTGCTGGAGGAGCCAATTGAAACAGAGGATTTGGATTGTTGTTCCTGCGCTGACGCATGTTGTACCGGCTAGTTAACTCAGTTGGTTAGAGCATGGTGCTAATTATGCCATGATCGTGGGTTTGATCCCGGTACGGGGCACTGCTACTTTTATGGGCTGCACAGTGGTTAGCACTGTTGCTTCACAGGATCCCAGGTTCGATTCCCGGCTTGGGTCACTGTCTGTGCGGAGCCTGCACATTCTCCCTGTGTCTGCGTGGGTTTCCTCCGGGTGCTCCGGTTTCCTCCCACTAGTCCCGAAAGACCTGCTTGTTAGGTGATTTGGAGATTCTGAAATCTCCCTCTGTGTACCCGAACAGGCGCCGGAGTGTGGTGACTAGGGGATTTTTCACAGTAACTTCATTGCAGTGTTAATGTAAGCCTACTTGTGACAATAATTATTAACTATTCCAGCTTAAATATAGGTGTGCATGTTCCTCCTCGTCATACTGACACTTTCCAAAGCAAAGTGAATTTTAGGATTTAGTTTGGTGCCTCGGGTGGCAGACGTCCTCAGTAATTCATTAATTGGCACTTAAGTAAGTCAAGAAATTGAGAATTGGAGAACCAAGTGCATAAAAAAGACTCAAAATGTTGGTCTCTTCCATCTTAAAAGGAGAACAATGATGAGGACCCCTACTGAGCTGTGTAAGGTAGTATTAAAAAATCAAATCCAGAACAATCCTCCAAGACAGTGTTATCCAATCCATTAGTCACTCCTCACAAGTGGCAAATTTCATTTTTTTAAATAAATTTAGAGTACCCAATTATTCTTTCCAATTGAGGGGCAATTTAACGCGGCCAATCTGCCTTATCTGCATATCTTTGGGTTGTGGGAGTGAAACCCATGCAGACACCGGGAGTATGTGCAAACTCCACATGGGCAGTGACCCAGGGCCGGGATCAAACCCGGGTCCTCAGTGCTGAAGGCAACAGTGCTAACCACTGTGCCACCGTGCCACCCAAGCAAATTTCATTTTGATTAGTAACTAATAAATGAATAATACATGCCTCAATTTGTATGTGAACTTAGTAGAAATATTCACAAAACCTATACCTGTGATGTTAATGTTTTTGCATATATGTTGGTGAAGTGGTAAAAAGAGCAGTGTGTCAAGTATTTTTTTAACCAACTTGTGTGCTTTACCTTAGTTGTGGCTTATTGGTTACAATGGTGTGTACCATGGGTGAAAATGCCAGATTTTGACGAGGAAAGGGGAGCTGTCATCGAGGCCACCTCAACTAATCAGAATAATTACTTTGGGTCAATGGAAGGAAGAAGGTCTAATCAATAATGAGCAGCTCCAACAGGAGGCAGCTTGACAAAGGACAAGTAGCCCAGGTAAGGGTCAAGTAGCACCCAACCGTGTTCTGGATGGAGAGCAGGGGCAGGTCTTGTTGTGTGGGTCAATATTCTCAGCAACAACTCTGATGAAGTCAACGTACCGCTCACAACTGCTGGCCAAAAACCTGGAAACGCCATTAGAGTGTGTTATGTCTATCAAATTCATGCAAGATTTCAAAACTTTGGTGAAAGAGGAAAAATGCAAAGTTTCACACTGAATGATGGCAGACGATTGTCAACATAATATAATATCATGTAAATTTAGCTGTATTATGTATAGAGGTGTACTGGACTAAAATGGGTGTGAGTGGCCGAAACAGTGTTTCCGTAATCATAACTTTGGCTAATCAATGCTGCTCAAAGATAAGTAATAGGTCAAAAAGACACAGGTTCTAACTGGTAAAGGGTAAATTTAGGACAGATATCAGAAAGTTCTTCACACAAAACTTGATCAGCACATGAAATGTATCAGTAGAGTAAAAGGCATTGGAGGCATTTCATTGACTGCTGTATTGAGAAAAGTGTAGGTTATTTTAGGTGAAGGGACTAAATTGGGTCAATATCTATGTTTCTGATGTGATATTATGAAAAGAAGAGAAAATGTTGTATTTTGCCCAGCAGTTGTGAGCGGTACTTTGAATTTGTCAGAGTTGTTGCGGAGAATATAGGCTCACACGACAAGGCCCGCCCCTGCTTTCCACCAAGAACACGGTTTATCTGGTAGGTTCTCAGATTGCTTGTTTGGATACCATAGGAAGAAATTGGCATTGCAACTAACTGGTCGCATGTTTGTTTTGGAAGTGCACAATGTTATTACCAACTATAAAAGGAATACATTATGCCAAATATTAGTAAATGAGCAAAACGCCCCCACAAAAATTAAAAGAGGATCTCCCAGTAGTACAGAGACTATATCCAGTTGACCAGAACAGTAAAAGACAAATTGGTATTGATTGAAGAATGTCTGTTCAATTATTATGGGATAAGCCTGGTCTGTTTGATTCAGCATGGTTATCCAGGGTGTAGCCGAGGCCTTCAGGCAAGGAAGACACCAGGTTCTACCCAAGTCTATTCTAACCTCAAACTGGGCAATAGAAAAGATTTCACCTTATTACTCCTGGAGTAGAAAAGGGAGTACACCTGAGATGTTTGAGAACATTTTCTAGTGATTGTTTCCAGAAATTCATATGTGTGGGTATTAACATTTGACACATCTGTGAAAGCGCATAGTATCTCATAATAGTTACTTGGACATTGTACCTGAGAACGGCCAGCGCCCATGGTACAATGTTCCAGCAAGAAACCAATACATTCAGGGGAAGAGAGAACATTTGATGGAAATTGGTGCAAAAGATTAAAATGGCAGTGATTTCAAAGCTCTTGGATTTGGCATTTTTTCTAATTCGGTTTTACAGTGTTATTCGATGGAACTACTCTTGTTCAAATTCAACCACAATCATTTCCGGCCAACCTCCATATGACTGTTTGAGGAGCACAAGGTGTTCCCTAAAACACTATTGAGAATTATGTCAATAGTCTAAACATTCATTGAGGTTCCCTCTCCAGATGTCTTCTGTGAGCATTCCAGCTGAATAGTCATTATACTCTGGCATTGTGAATGAGCCATTTTCAGAGACGGGGCCCATTTCTATGTTTTCTGGCGTGTAGGAAAAGATGGAGCAGATTGCCGATGTGCAGCTGTAGTGCTGGTGAGAAAAATACTCTTCGGGGGCTGAATAAAAGGACTTGGGATCCAAGTGTGAAGATGGACTGATGTCTTCTGGAGTTGACGGAACACATTGGGTAGAATACCCAAAATCCACGGAAGAGTAAGCAGGTGATCCAGAGATCTGGGGAAGAAACAATGGAATTGTTTATGTGTACATTTTTAGAAATTAATGCCATGAATTCTAATGCACTATCATCCCTGAATCAGATGGCTGTGGATTCAGGACCCACTCCAAGACTTGAACACATGATCTTGGCTGACATTTTAGTGCAGTATCAAGGGCATGTCGCACTGGTGAAGGTGCCGTCTTACACAACAACTGAAGGCCGAGTGGATGTAAACAATCTTTTGCAATTATTTAATTAGAAGGGCAGGATATTTCCTGGTATCCCGATCAAAATTCATTTTTCCACAACACCAAATTAGGCGAACTATTTAAGCATCTCACTTCTATTTCAGGGACCTTGCCATGTACAAATGTAATGACCATATTTCCATAGAACCATAGAATCCCTACAGTGCAAAAGGAGGCCGTTCGGCCCAAGGAGTCTGCATCAACCCTCTGAAAGAGCAGCCCACCTAGGCCCACTCCCCTGCTCTATTCCCATAACCCCACCTAACCTGCACATCTTTGGACTGTGGGAGGAAACCAGAACACTCAGAGGAAACCCATGCAGACACGGGGAGAACAAGCAAACTCCACACAGACAGTCACCCAAGGCCGGAATTGAACCCAGGTCCCTCGCGTTGTGAGGCAGCAGTGCTAACCACTTTGCCACCGTGCCGCCAAATGTATATTACCGGGCGTTCTTTGGGACAAACTGAGGATGTAAAAATTGCAAATGTAAATTCTTCTTTGACCTTATCTAAATACTGCAACAATCGATTTCCAATAATTTATTTTAAAAGGTGCATACTCATGTAACTTTGATTGTTGGAAAGATCTAATCATAGGTCTCAGGATAAGGTTATGTGTCATCACAGTGCCTGTGTTTACCTACACAATATGATTTAGGTGAACGGCCTCATTATTTCATTGCCATAAAAGCACTAATGTTTTGTTAACTTTGGATGATCATATCAAGCTAAGAATAGTATGGTTCTAACGAACCACTGCTCCTCAAGTTATGCACATACAGCTAAAGTCACTAAATGTTAGAAGGAATATTGGCGTCAACCAATTTAACGCATGGAATGCAGAACATTGCTTATTTTGATGAGTTCCAAATTATGTCCATGACAAATGAAACCAGAAGGGGTGGCACAGTGGTTAGCATTGCTGCCTCACAGCGCCAGAGATCCGGTTCAATTCCAGCCTTGGCTGACTGTCTGTGTGGAGTTTGCACGTCCTCGACTGCGTGGGTTTCCTCCGGGTGCTCCGGTTTCCTCCCACAATCCAAAGATGTGAAGGTTAGGTGGACGGGCCTTGATACAAATTGCCCCTTAGTGCCCAGGAATGCGCAGGTTAAGTGGGATTCGGGCGATAGGGCAGGGGGAGCGGGCCTGGCTGGGGGTGCTCTTTCAGAGAGGGTGGGTGCAGACTGGTTGGGCCCTTAGTGTTGGGTGGGGTTACTGGGTTATGAGGATAGGGTGGAGGTGTGGGCTTGGGTAGGGTGCTCGTTCCAAGAGCCAGTGCAGACTCGATGGGCCGAATGGCCTCCTTCTGCACTGTAAATTCTATGAATGGCCTCCTTCTGCACTGTGGGGATTCTATGATTCAATGCGGAGCAAGGTGTTCCTGCCATCGACGAAGCAGGTCGCATTGCACCAGTTTCCCAGCATCTAGAAAATGATTAATATCTCAGGTTTGTGAGGACTCCGCCATATGTGGCTAGTATTAGTTGGATTTCCTTCATTGATGGAGGGATTCAGGCAACTGAAGGAAGATTTTCTCTGCTGCATGGCTAGGTAAGTAAATTAGATGACCAACTCATTGTCTCACCGGGTACACTGTCAGTCAATAAAGTATTGGGAAACGGCAAAAAAAAATATAAGATGCCAAGAGAGGTCTACTTACCATAGTCGAGTGATTGCAGAGGCTGGTTGGCTGGCAACTGGCTGGAGGATAGTGCAAAGCAGGAAGATGCGAGGTGAATGAGTTCTCGGCGTCGAGGTCAGGGAGGTACCTTTCATACACCTCGGCGCTTTCATAAAAGATCGGGTTCTGGTCGAATGCAACACTCTCCAGAAACTGATCACACTCGTAGAAACTGGGTTCACATCCGTTAGGTGGAGGACAGGCGTCGTGGGCAGCTGGAAAGGCGAGCCAGAGAACAAAAGGGCACAGCTGAACAACATATCCATCCCCTGCAGGTTTTCGTGGGGGGGGGGGGGGGGGGGAGTGAGGGTGAGATAGGCGGGAAGTAGTTGCTCTTTGAGCTGGTGGATTAAGTTCGCCATCTGTGGAAATTGACACTTTGTGAAGTGAAATCCACCCACCCACACATACACACACACGCACACACAATCTGACCAGCTAGTTTAACGTTCAAATGGACCTTCTTCAAAAACAGGATGGGGTGGGAAGGCTCAATAGCCGTCTCAGGACATTGGAAATGTCCCATTTCTTCGGAGAGTCGCTCTGTGCTGAGAAATAACTCGGGGTTTGCGCCGAGTTTTTTTTGTTGCTGAAACAGCCGAGGATTGGGAGACTGGATTCTGTGTGAGTCCCGTTTGCAGCCAGCTTTCAAGACTGCGGGGGGTGGGGGGGGGGGGCGGGGGGTGCAGAAACACAGCAATTTCTCTGAACTGTCAGCATCTCCAGGGTTTGGGGTAAAACCGTAATTGTGGCGGGTAAACGCTTCAATAACCTCCAAAAGGTTGTGTGGAATTTGCTGACTTGGGTTAAAACCTGTGTTTAAACCTGGATTGGAAACTGCACGGCGCAGGCTGTGAGGGTGTGTTTCTGCAGCCCCCGGGCCACAGTGTTGCCGTGTTTATATCACCGTCCTCACGGTCTGTGCCCGAGAAACGGTCCCTGAATCCGATTGGGGAAAAAAGTAGCGGATCGCACGGGCTGTCTCTTGACTCCCATTATTTCAAAATAATAATCACACACAAGATTGGGGTGTGATCAATCTGACTTTCTCCTGTCGCTTCCTTTCTCTCTAAAGCGTTTCTTTTTTGGCTTCAACCTTTCTTTTTGGCGGGGGGGGGGGGGGGGGGGGGTCTAGAATAGATCATGCTGACATTGGTCACAAATCCCCCAAAGCAGCTCAGCTTCTGGCCTGACACTGGCTGTTTTAAAATGGGAGGACTCTTCTGGGATTTTTTTTTTTTTGCTTCTCCGTAAGACCAAAGGTCAATCGATTCGCTGGTGGGTGAAGGTTGTGACTCTGCTCGCCTTGTCTGGTTCCACACACACACACTCCCAGCTAACCCAGCTGAAACAACAGGGAGCACAGAGTCTTCAGAGACAGATGAGAGAGAGAGAGAGGAGAGAGAGGTAGAGAGGAGAGAATTAGAGAGGAAATGGGAGAGAGAGAGGTATATAGAGAGAGAGGTATAGAGAGAGAGAGGAGGGAGAGGCATATAGAGAGTAGAGAGAGATATAGCGGAGAGAGATAGAGAGGAGAGCAGAGATAGAGAGGAGAGAGAGGAGAGATAGAGGAGAGTTAGTGAGGAGTGGGGAGAGAGAGGCGAGGTATATAGAGAGAGAGGTATATAGAGAGAGAGGAGGGAGAGGCATATAGAGAGTAGAGTTAGAGCGGAGTGAGAGAGGAGAGAGAGAGCTAGAGAGGAGTGGGGAGAGAGAGAAGGTAGATAATGATAGAGGAGAGAGGTATATAGACAGCAGAGTTAGAGCGGAGAGAGATAGAAAGTGATAGAGAAGGGAGATATAGGGGGAGAGTTGGAAAGGAGTTAGGAGAGAGATGGAGAGAGTAGGTAGAGATAGCGAGAGAGGGGGATAGAGAGAAGGGGGATAGAGAGGAGAGATATAGAGGTGAGAGAGAGAGAGCGAGGGAAGGGATAGAGAGAGAGGGCAAGTTTGTTCAGCCAGGGCTCAGCACCAAACGACAGCTGACAACGGAGATGCAAAGAGCGCAGAATTCGACGTTTAAAATATTGCGATGACTCGCTGCCAAACTTTTGTCAGACCCCCTTTTCCCCTCCCCCGCGCCCCGCTCTATTCGTAAAACGTCCCTGCTGAAGCTGCTGGATGTTGGAGTGACCCTCCAGTCTGATTCGTCCCAACCCATTCATCTGCATTCTGTTCTCCCACTTCCTGTGTCTGATTGGTGGATTGCATATTATGCATGCACTGCCTGGTGTTTAATGTTAATGCTTATCTGGAAAAGCGCAAAGGTAAAAAAAAAATGTTTGGCCCTCTTTTGGAGAGGTGATGGTGTTTCTTGGGTGTATTTTACTGACCTGGTTGTGAGGAAGAGACCGGCTCGGCGGACTGAAGACTGTTGTTGCCTGTGGTAAGCTGAAATAAGAACATACAAACTAAATTCGGGGTCGGTGAATAAAAGGAAAAAAGTATGCGAGCAGAACAAAACCAATCAGCAGAGAGAGGGCGGCTTAAATGATTGGCTTGCACAAGAAAATATCATTCATTGCAATTGCGTTTATTAAATATTTCTATGATTCCTTATCTGGCTAGATATTCAGTCTACCCTTCATTTCGTGTTTAGATTCATTTTCTTATTTCTGTTTAGTGTGTGTCTGCACATCTTGAATGATCTGAACTTGAAATTTCGTTTACAAATCTTGGAGTGAAGCTGAGCAGAGTTTGCTGGGCGGTGGATTGGGGGGGGGGGGGTGGTGCTAGGCGAGATGGGGGTTAGATGAAAGTGGTTTTTTTTTCTGTGTGTGTTTAAACTGGCTCATCGTGACTACAACATGCTGACAGTGCTGACAGTGTTGCAGGCACGGCCTCAATGAAGGCAAGCATGCCTTCTCCCAGATCACATGATTTCCAGAATCCAGGGATCAAATTTCCATTACATCACCAACGCGGCTCTCAGATTGTGGCAGGTTTTTTTAAAAAAAATTCGAGATCGATATTGTGGCTCTGCACTGCTGCCTTTTGAATTTATAAACCCGGAGACATCCTTGGCGTTTTATGTTTCCTTTTTTTTAATGCTCGCCCTCTCTCAGAATCAACAGTGTGTGAATCCAAAGCTGCAAGATGTGTGTGTGATTTATTTTTGCGAATCCTATCATGTGTCTGGATCTTTCCAGACGTTGATAGAAGTGTGGCCCCTTGCTGCCTTGGGGTCCACCCTCTTGAATATTGGGTGCTGGAATTTGATCTGAACTAAAATTGACAATTAATTGTTTCGAAGAGAGGTAATCAATCACTGGGTGAAATAGAGAGTTGTGTCATGTTTTGTGACCAAGTGTGACTTCGACTGGTTTAAAAAACACACACACACACACTCTAAAAGCGTCTTTTTGGTAAGCAATGGTCGGTGTTTCGATAAACCAGAATTGAAAGCAAAATGCTCCATTCTGCAGGGGCAGGTTCATTTGGTGTTTACACAGGGGTCGAAAACAAAACGTTAAATAAACCTGTTTATTTGCACGTGTTCTTTCGGCGAGGCTCTCGTCCAGACGAGACTGGGAAGAGGGGTTGAAGAGTTGGGTGTGAATTGGGCAATCACACAGCTCACTTTAATAAAAACGAGACCTTTGTTAACTGGGAACACAGTCCACGCCTCTTCATTTGCTTAAAGTTCAGGATCAAGCCGGGAAGATGTTTATTTTAACTTGCTCTTTTTACCCAAGAGTCATTTTCAAAACCATTGACAGCAAAACATTACCCCGAAATGAACTCAGTGTCTGCCTCCTGTTCATTTGAGGTGAAGTAATGTAATATGTAGGCAACGTTAGAGGTGCGAGAAATAATTGATCCTTATGCATCCCTGATACATTAAAAAAAACATTCATACTGCTGGTACCAGTTGTGCAGTGCTACATTTCTGGAGCACCTCTTTGCATACCGCTTTGGACCGCATTAAACTATTCAGGGTCAGTTATTCGACTGAAATCGGAGTGCAGGCAGTTGTCTGAGTTGGTGCCGACTAAGAGGGCAGCAGGAACACTTGTATAACTGCTAGATGTGGGTGGTATTGAGATCGACAGCAATGAAGCTCAGAGCGTGTGTGTTCGTTTGTGAGTCCAGATCTTCACTTGCCCCGGGCAACGCATTTTAACATTAGGAAGTGGTGGACAGGAGTCCCATTCATGTACTGTCAGGGGGAAATCAGAGCGTTCAATGTCCCTATGAATAATCCGGGCCAGAGGTAAGGTGGACTGGCCATGCTAAATTGTTCCTGAGTGTCCAAGGATGTGCAGGTTACAGGGTTATGGGGGTAGGGCGGGGGAGTGGGGGGGGGGGGGAGGGGAATTGGGCCGAGTTAGGGTGCTCTTTCAGAGAGGCGGTGTATGGTTTCTATGGTAAGAAGTCTTACAACACCAGGTGAATCTGAGGAAAGGAGCCCGAGCAAAGGCTGAGGAAGGAGCAGCACTCCGAAAGCTAGTGATTTGAAACAAACCTGTTGGACTTTAACCTGGTGTTGTAAGACTTCTTACTGTGCTCACCACAGTCCAACGCCGGCATCTCCACATCATGGTTTCTATTGCCAGCCAATGGTATAAATTAAAAGGGTAGAGGTGGCATTCGGACTGGGGGGGGGGGGGGGGGGCAGAGTGTCCTCACACTTGGTGTAGACATTTAAAAATCAGCAAATGGCCAAAACTTGACAGCAGAGTGTTGGAAAGGTAACAATTCTACCAGCATGGGTGGCAAGGTGGCACAGTGGTTAGCACTGCTGCCTCACAGCACCAGAGACCCAGGTTTGATTCCAACCTCGGGTGACTGTGCGGAGTCTGCACATTCTCCACGAGTCTGCGTGGGAGGTGTTCCTGTTTCCTCCTACAGTCCAAAAATATGCAGGTTAGGTCAATTGGCCATGGTAATTTGCCACTTAGTGTTCAAAAGGTTAGTTCGTGTTACTGGGTTGCGGGGATAGGGTGGTGGCGCGGGTTTAAGTAGGGTGCTCTTTCCAAATGCCAGTGCAGACTGACTGGTCCGAATGCCCTCCTTCTGCAACGTGATTCTATGATTCTATGAATTCCTTTGATATAATGCCAGGGGAACTTTAAAATCTAGTTGAGAGGGCAGACAGGCCTCAGTTCAACATCGCTTCTGAAATGCCGCACCTCTGACAGTGCTGCATTCCCTCAGTGCCGGATTTTGTGCACAAGTCCTACAGTGAGGTTTGAAGCCAAGAGCTTCTGACTCAGAGCTAAGACTGCTACCCATAGCATCAGAGCTGCTCCAAAACCCACAGCTTCAAACAGTTTCCAAAAGTTTTAATCAGGTCAGAACTGACCAACTTGTCTTTTTTTTAAACATTTGAAAGGCATATTTTGGTTTTAAGGATGGGCCGGAAGAATTTGAAAATGGACTCCTCATCCGATACAAGAACAACATGTATTGACATCTCTAATATAGTGAAGCAGCTCTAGCTACTGAACAAAGTGGCTACCAGCTGTAAGTTGTGTGAACATGAAGTGACAGATCATCTCCTTCAAGTGGTCTCACACTGTTAGACAAGTGGGAAGGAAACAAAGTAACATTGCTCATTTTGCTTTGGCAGAGCATAGAAATTGCTCACCCCTAAACCAAGATTAACTTTTTATTGACCTTGTTCTTGGGAATAAGAATGTTAGCTCCGAATTGACTGTAGTGATTGTTTTTACAACTGATTGACCTATAGGCCACTTCAGACAGATCTGTGCAGGGACTGGATTAACTCATTGCAGATCAGGATAGACATTTTTTTTTGTAGGAAGTTAAAGTCACTACATTTTTAACTGCACAATAAGTATGGGAGGATATATTGGCAGATTTCGGTTTGTTGGTGTGGTGGAGATTTTTCTCAAATAAATCCGAGAGATTTAGAGGCAGCATGGTGACACTGTGGTTAGCGCTGCTGCCTCACAGCGTCAGGGACCCGGGTTCAATTCCAGCCTTAGGTCACTGTCTGTGTGGAGTTTGTAAATTCTCCCCGTGTCTGCGTGGGTTTCCTCCCACAGTCCAAAGATGTGGCAGGTGAGGTGGCTTGGCCACGCTAAAGTGCTCCTTATGGTGGGGTTTGGATGGGTTGCAAGAATTGGGCAGGGGATTGGCCCTAGATCAGGTGGTCTTTCACAGGGTCGGAGCAGACTCGATGGGCCGAATGGCCTCCTTCTGCACTGTAGCGCCTCTATGATTCTATGAATTAGGGCTGGGCAATGAACGCTGCCCTCGCCAGTGCTATCCACATCCCATAAACAATTTTTTTTAAAACAGGACAAATAGAATGTAAATATTATATCTAACTAATCATTTGGCACAATTGATTTGCTTGCATTAATAGATGTACAGGGCAGCTTTTAAATATCAAGGTGTTAAAAGCAGAAAATATTGGTTAACTTGAATTGATTTCAAGTCTGCAGAATTGCTGTAAAGTTCCCTGATGCTGGTCTGAACAAGTTTTAAAAACTTAGTATGCATATTTGGTTCATGCGCGTGGATTGCTGCAAGCCATATCTTCGCCTAGAGTTAATATATATTCTGCTTTTATTTTCTTGCTACAATAATTTTACTCTGGTGGGTGTTAAGAAAATAAAACTAGTTGTAAGGGATTTCTATTTGTGTTGGTAAACATTAAAAACAAGCATAGTTTTATTTGGGCTTAATTTACTGTTTCTGTGCCTGGAAGAGTAAAACCTATAGTTTGATTCATGATGGACAAAGCTGATTGTATGACTGGGGTTTGTTAAGTTCCAACTGTGTTTCTATTGTGCTTAGAGAGTGCTACGGCATGAAGAAGAAATAAAAGGCAAAAGCATGTGGGTGTTGCTTAGCAACTGGCGCCTTGCAAGTTGGAGAAGCTTTAAGTTTTACTTTAGCTAATTTGATTGTAGTTGAAGATAGGTAGTGAGAGAGAAGGAAGCTCCCTAAGCTCTGCTAGAAGCAATTGGTTTAGAAGGCTAGAGAGGAAACATCTCTCTCAGCTGTGCAAGAAGAAAACCCATACCCTGGGATAATGGTTAAGAAAACAAGTGCAGAGATATAAAGGGAAGTTTCCACAAAGTCTGAGGTTAAAGGTACTAGAAGAGAGAACTGCTCAGTGAAAAGACAAGACAGCTGAGAAGAAGGCTGAGATGCCAGAAAGATATCTGAAGTGATCTTCGGATTTGTGATATTTTACTACAGCCTGTGGAACGTGAATTGAAATAACTATGGAAATCAGTGGCTAGATCTCGGAGTTTGTGCAAAAGCAGTCAAGGCAAAGGAACCTAAAAGGGGGTGGTGTAATATCCTGGACTGGATTCATTGTTAAATATGGAGTGGCACTTTGTTTAAAAGGGTCATTTGTAAAATCTGGACTGGATTTTGGAATGCAAATTGCTAAGGGAAAGCATTATTAGGGGAGAAAATTGTAAAGTGTGTTTTTGTAAGTGGAATTTGTATACTCTCATGTAATCATCATCTGAGGTATTCTGAGGAGAAGTCCACAAACATCCACTTGGGCTTCAGAGCGGAGCGTGTGCATTTGGCCACAGTCATCTTGTGTGCTTAAAAGAGACTTTGTGTTCATAAGGCCATTGTAGCTTACGATGTACTTTCCAATCCATGTTAATCTTTTAATCGGTATTGATCTCTTCAGCTAAGGAGGAGTAACTGAGTATTGCATAACAATCCAACTTTTCATGTTCAGTAAATGTTTTTTCTGTTGTTAAAGCTAATTAGTGGTCCAGTGATTCTGTTCCTCCATGTTTTATAGAAAGTAAAAGTTACGGTCTTTTCAGCCACGGTTCCGTTTTGGGATCTTCCCATCCAGTTATAACATCAACTGAGATCAAGTCATGGGCATAATCAAATGAATCACCAAATCATTTTTGTTTCAGTTCGGGTTCTGAGTGGTGAGGTGGGTTTGCACAGTGCTTAGTGCGTGATGTAAACATGAATAGGTTTCAAGGATGTTGACCTGCATTAAAGTGCTTGGGGATCTGGGGTCAAAGTCCAAAGACGTGCAGGTTAGGTGGATTGGCCATGATAAATTGCCCTTAGTGACCAAAAAAGGTTAGGAGGGGTTATTGGGTTACGGGGATAGGGTGGAAGTCAGAGCTTAAGTGGGTCGGTGCAGACTCGATGGGCCGAATGGCCTCCTTCTGCACTGTATGTTCTATGTCTATGTCTAAATGCAGCGCAGGCTGAAATGGTGGAAATATGGAGTAGTATTTTCTCTATTTCACCTTTTACCTCACAGCAGGATTGGAGAACGAGCTTCAGCACTTAGTTGTGGGCACACTTTTGCACCACAGAACTTCCCATAATTAACTTTGGAGAATCCTATCCTTATTTGGATAGAGGGAACTAAGCAGCCAATTCACAAAGGAAAGTAAAGATCCCATTCAGGAATGTGATGGCTGAGTTGGTGAAGCTTTTCTTCCCCCTTAGATGGCAGAGGAGGATCGTTTTAATATTTAATATTTAATCTGAAAGGCAGCACCTTTAACAGAGCAACACTCCTTTGGTATTATATTGGAGCATCATCTGGGTGACATTCCACAGCTTAAGCCTGTGGAGGGGGGTTTGAATTACCTACTGACAGAGTCAGGATTCCTACTAGCTAGGTAAGAGTAGCACCCATTAAATAATAATGTCGGGCAGCACGGTGGCGCAGTGGGTTAGCCCTGCAGCCTCAGGGCACCGAGGTCCCAGGTTCGATCCCAGCTCTGGGTCACTGTCCGTGTGGAGTTTGCACATTCTCCCCGTGTCTGCGTGGGTTTCGCCCCCACAACCCAAAGGTGTGCAGGATAGGCGGATTGGCCGCGCTAAATTGCCCTGAATTAGAAAAAACGAATTGGGTACTCTAAAAAAATTTCAAAATTAAAAATAGATAAATAAATAATAATGTCTGTGTGGAGTTTGCACGTTCTCTCTGTGTCTACGTGGGTCTCCTGCGGGTGCTCCGGTTTCCTCCCACAGTCCAAGGAGGTGCAGGTTAGGTGGATTGACCATGATAAATTGCCCCTTAGTATTCAAAGGTTAGGATAGGGTGGGACCGTGGGCCCAGATGGAGTGTTATTTCCAAAGGTCGATGCAGACTTGATAGGCCGAATGGCCTTCTTCTGCACTGTAAGGAATCTATGATGACTACACTTCTAAAGTACTTCATTACCTATGGGATTCTGAGGCATTAAACCCACCCCACACATGCACATACCTTCCGCCTTGTATTTTTGTGCCCAGACTGAAGGTCAAGAGCATAGTTATCATATTTAGAAATTGGCTCTGTTCAAAGTTCCATGTGCAATGGAAACTTTGACCCAAACAATAATTTGCAAACAAGTGTTATCACTTTGCTGTGTGATATTAAAAATAACTTCTCTTTCAGGTACCCTGCAGCTGTAAATCCATACCCTTGTAGCAGAATTATTGTGCAATGCAAGTTTTGTTGATTGTTGTATTGCAGCTTAAGAAATTTGTAAAATTGTTGATTAAAGATTTTGCCTGATTTCGGAGCTGCTTCAGGCAAAAAACAAACAATAACTGGAATAAATACTGGCAATTTCCAGAAGCATGGGAAATTGAAAGAAGGAAATCGAAATGTTACAGTGGTAAAATAGGGGCATCTCAGGTACATTGTCCAGGGAATGCAGAGTACTCAATGTAAAGTATTCTGCACCTTCTCCATTTACGCCCACCCACTGGCTGCTGCTACTTATTCTAACTGCAGAAAAGTAGTCCATGTCTTAACATTGATATCCCTGCCACTTATGAGCACAACATTACACTCACAAAACACTAAACTTAAACATATCGCTGAAAAAAGAAACATATTGTCAAAGTTTTTCACCTTGCACGCATCAGGTCAGATTTGCAAGAACACCAGTTGTAAAAGGGACAACAATTCATACTGCATGATAACAGATTGATGATTGGTTGGCAAGCATACTCCGATTGGTAGAGGTGTTCCCGTGGAATACACACGGCCCCGTCCTTTGCACAGAAGGAGCATTTTCATGCATTGTGGCCTTTTTCAACGAAAAAGCTGGGAGGACAGCATTGCCTGGTTCATCCCCTATTCCCATGCCTTGACCAATCAGAGTACTCAGGTTCTGTGCTACCAAATGACTATTTGAATTTAAATGTATTGGTTTTCAAATTCAAATATCATAATGTTATGATTTTTTTTTTCTCACTTGTTTTAAAATCTTTAATCCTCACTCCTGCTATGATTAGACCAATTCCAGTGTAAATTCTTCACCGTCAAAATACTGGAGTGGAAAATGGCAATAAGATTTAATTCCGCAATTGCTTCAACAACTTATGTGGGGAAAGGTATCTTTCCCTTTGCAATTGCAATTACTCATGAACAAAGATCTTCCTGTAAGTTAAAAGATATAATTACATACTGCCACAACTTAATAAGGATGTGTCTCATGAATCTAACCTCGGTGGTTGATGGAAGTGTGGAAAAGTACTGGATAACTAATCTCAGTTATTAACTAACAAGACCATTTCATGACTCAACGCGAATTATTAACTCTGTGTTTGAATATTTGCATATGAGACTAAGCAGTGGTGATGGTGTTGCCATAATGCATTTTTAGCACAGTGATACTGAATTATATCAATAATTTAATGCCCGAATCATGCCATTTGCACGTTCTGTTAACACGGGAAGTGGAATTCAATGGATTTACACTTAAATGGTTGTACAGAGCATCACTTAAAGCTTCTCCATGCTGTGAGCCATTTATCAATTGGGACCACAGACATATCACCTGTTAACACCAGAACTGAGAGATTATACTGATTCGGAAAGATTTAACAGGCAGAGTATCTCTTCTCGAAAAGAAAGGATTAGGGATGTGAAGCACTTGGAAGGGTGCAGAGGAGATTTACCTGAATGTTGCCTTGGCTGGAGAGTTTTCACTGTGTAGAGAGATTGGATAGACTGGGGTTGTTTTCCTTGGAGCGGAGGAGACTGGGGTGGACGTGATTGAGATGTATAAAATTATAAGTGGCATAGGTGTAGTACACAGTGGTCCACCCCAGTGATCAGTTTTAAGATCGCTAAAGATCACTAAGAGAGTGGCACAGTGGTTAGCACTTGTGCCTCACAGCACCAGGGACCGGGTTCAATTCCGGCCTTGGATCACTGTCTGTATGGAGTTCCCCCCTGTGTCAGCGTGGGTTTCCTCCGGGCGCTCCGGTTTCCTCCCACAGTCCAAAGATGTGCGGGCTAGGTGAATTGACCATGCTAAATTACCCTTCACTGTCCAGGGATGTGCAGGTTCGGTTATGGGGTTACGGGGATAGGGCAGGCTGGATGGGTGAGTGGACCTGGGTGGGGTGCTCTTTCAAAGGGTCGGTGCAGACTTGATGGGCCGAATGGCCTTTTTCTGTGCTGTCGGGATTCTATGATTCAAACTTGGGTATTGGCGCCATGATTTCAAAGTTTGCAGATGGCACAAAGCTTGAAAATATACTGTACAATGATCAGAGTGGTAGCAGGCTTCAGGAGGACATCGACAGACTATTGAAATGGGCAGATAGATGGTGGTGGATGAAATTTGGTTCAGGGAATGACGAGACCCAGCAAAATACACTAAATAGTGCAATTTTCCAGAGAGTGCACAATTCTTTGAAATTGAAAGGGCAAGTCGATAAATCTGTTTAAAAAACACATCAGCCCCTTGGCTTCATAAGTAGAAACATAGGATTCAAAACCAAGAGAGTTATGCTAACTCCTTAAAAATCACTTGTTAGGCCTCAGCTAGAGTATTCAATTCTGGGCCTACACTTTCGGAAAAACATCAACGCCTTGGAGAGAGTACAGAGGAGATTTACCAGAATGATGCTAGAGATGGGGGGACACCCATTATGTTGAAAGAATGGAGAAGATAGGCATGTTCTTGTTACGGAAAAGAAGATTAAGGGAAGATTTAACAGAGATTTTCAGAATTATGAGGTTATGGTCAGCACAGTAGCATATGTGGATCGCATTGTGGCTTCACAGCGCCAGGGACCCAGGTTCGATTCCCCGCTGGTTCACTGTCTGTGCAGCGTCTGCACGTTCTCCCCGTGTACTCGTGGGTTTCCTCCGGGTGATCCGGTTCCCTCCCACAGTCCAAAGATGTGCAGGTTAGGTGGATTGACCATGATAAAATTGCCCTTAATGACCAAAAAAAGGTTAGGAGGGGTTATTGGGTTACGGGGATAGGGTGGAAGTGAGGGCTTAAGTGGGCCGGTGCAGACTCAATGGGCCGAATAGCCTCCTTCTGCACTGTATGCTCTATGTTGTATGTTCTATGTTTGATAGAGTAAATTCGGAGAAAATAATTTCACTGGTAGCTGACTTGATTGATAACTAAAGGACATAGACTTAAGATAATTGGCAATTATACAGGGCCTTGGCGGGGCCACACCTGGAATATTGTGTGCAGTTTTGGTCTCCTTATCTGAGGAACAATGTTCTTACTCTAGAGGGAGTGCAGCGAAGGTTTACCAGACTGATTCCTGGGATGATATGAGGAATGATTGAATTGGTTAGGATTGTATTCGTTGGGGTTCAGAAGAATGAGACGGCATCTCACAGAAGCGTATAAAATTCTAACCGGACTGGACAGGGTAGGTGCAGGAAGGATGTTCCTGATGGTGGGGGGAGTCCAGAACCAGGGGTCACAGTCTGAGGATACGGGCTAGACATTTAAGACAGTGATTAGGAGAACTTTCTTCACCCAGAGAGTAGTGAGCCTGTGGAATTGGCTACCACAGAAAGTAGTTGAGGCCAAAATGCTTTCAAGAAGCAGTTAGATATAGCACTTTGGGGAAGGGGATCTAAGGGCATGAGGGGGAAGGTAAGACCGGGCTTTTGAATTGGATGATCAGCCATGATCACAATGAATGGCGGAGCAGGCTCGAAAGGCTGAATGGTCTCGCCCTGCTCCTATTTTCTATGCTTCTATGCAAACAAGGGGATGAGATTATTTTTCATTGCAATGACTTATTATGATCTGAAATGCACTTCCTGAAAGGATTACGAAAGCAAATTCAATCATATCTTTCAAAGGGAATGGAGTGCATATTTCAAAAGGAAATATTTGTATGACTATGGGGAAAATCACAGGAGTGGGACTATTGGAATTCTGTTCCAAAGATCCAGCACAAGCAAAATTGGTCAAACGGCTTCCTTTTGGGCTACACCATTCCATAGGACTGTGTCAGAAATTTCTGTAGAGCTGGCCAATGCTGAGTTTGAAATTATTGAAAAACTGATATTTTTATAGCATCTTTCACAACCTCAAGACCTTTCTGATCTTTTTACACCCAAGTACTTTTAACTGTAATCATTGTTGAAATATTGGAAATGTGGAACAGAGCATGGTCCCACAAGCAGAAATGTGATCATCTGTTTGAGTGATGTTGGCTGAGGGTTAATATTGGTCAGGACTCTTCAGCTCATGGCGCCATGTAATATTTTAGGTCCACCTGAGAGGGCAGACGGGCCTTGGTTCGACACGTCATCTGAAAGATGGCAAGGCCTACATTGCAGTACTCCCTCACCGCAATAGTTTGTCAATTAATCCTTTCTCATTGCCTAGTGTAGAAGAGCCTGTTCTCTTTCTCGTTCCTCAGTGTATTGGTCTATGGACGGCACGGTAGCACAGTGGTTAGCACTGTTGCTTCACAGCGCCATGGACCCGGGTTTGATTCTCAGCTTGGGTCACAGTCTGTGCAGAGTCTACACCTCCTCCCCGTGTCAGCATGTGTTTCCTCCGGGTGTTCCGGATTCCTCCCTCCCACAAGTCCCGAAAGACGTACTTGTTAGGTGAATTGGACATTCTGAATTCTCCCTCAGTGTATCCGAACAGGCGCCGGAGTATGGCGACGAGGGGATTTTCACAGTAACTTCATTGCAATGTTAATGTAAGCCTACTTGTGACACTAATAAAGATTATTATTATTATAAACACCATGACATACACACACCAGGAACCCCTCCTCCATTGTACCACTGCTAGTTTGGTTTGTCCAATCTATATGTAAATTAACGTTATGTATGATTACAGTTGTACCCTTATTGCATGCATCTCTGATTTCTTGTTCAATACCTCCCCTTACATCTCCACTACTATTTGGGAGCCTATAGACAACCCCCAACAATGTTTTCTGCCCATTGGTGTTTCTTATCTCCACCCATAGATATCCCACATCAATGATTTACCAAGCCAATACCCTTCCTTGTCATTACATTGATTTCCTCCTTTACTAACAGTGCTACCCCACCTCTTTGCCCTTATTGTCTGTCCTTCCTGAATAATCAATAGTCCTGCATGTTCAGTTCCTTGGTAACCCGGAGCTGTATCTCTGTAATTGCAACTATATCATAACCATGTGTATCTATTTATCTATTTATATCTAATTCGTCTACCTCTTATCTTTATCATGAGGTACTATTTTTCTTGTGTCTTATGAAAATAATCTTGCATCCCAGACAAGTTAGATTTATTGTTTGTGAAAGGTTTTGTGAACTAAGAGTTAACATGTAAAGGAGATATTCTGTACCGCTGTGGTGGTGGTTGTTGTTCCTGCTGCTTGAAGAGCCCTTCTTTGCTGCAAAAGCTCTTTAACGGTGATCTTCACTCTCACCCCTTGGTAAACCTTCTGTTTCTCTGTTGGAGAAATCACACCTGATTAACATACAGAAGCACAGACACAGCATCGGGACCAGTTTTTACTCACATAAAACGCAGTTGCTTAAACAAAGTTAAAATTGGGCCAAAGGTTTCCTCCTTGGCCTGGGTGTTACCTGGTGTGGAGATCCCGATGTTGGACTGGGGTGGGCACAGTAAGAAGTCTTTCATCACCAGGTTAAAGTCCAACAGGTTTATTTGGGATCACTAGCTTTCGGAGCGCTGCTCCTTCATCAGGTGAGTGATGAAGGAGCTTCGATCCGAAAGCTAGTGATTCCAAATAAACCTGTTGGACTTTAACCCGGTGTTGTAAGACTTCTTACTATATTACCTGAGTTAACGCTTAAAGAAAAAAACACATTTCTACACTTAAACAAATTTCATTTGTCACAGTGTTACCCTATCATTTAGTTTCTTAAACACAAAGATGTTCCAGTTTCTCAGGGTGCTTTCCAAGTTTTTCTTGATCGTACGTAAGTGAGGTTAGCCTGCGACCTGAAAGATCCATGAGTGGCACTGCTGGATTCAGCGAATCAGTGTCACACAATCCATTTGTTCTACTGTCTCTTCTACTGTTCCACCTGCAAGAAACTACATGTTGAGCGCAGGGTAACCGAGCCCTGTGATTGTTGAGTGTACAGGAAAAAAGGGCTCATTTGAAAAGTATAGAATATGTTGTCAGGCAAATTAAGATAAAATTCTATTTTGCAATATAAATATCAATATTTATACTTATGCACAAATCTATACATACACTTGAAGCACTTAGAAATGTCCCCAGGCACTTTAGAAGTTATTTTTGTGTTGTGTAAATAGGCTTTTAGAAAATTTGTAATTATATTGTGTCAGAAATTTGGAAACAGAAATCCATAATATTATCTTCAGGATGTCTCAAACTGCCTCACAGCTAATGCAGAAGTTTTGATGTGTGGTCAAGGTTGTAGAGAAATGCGGCATCCAAATTAAACGCAGCAAGGTTCTACAATGAGATAGGTGACCAGATAGCAATGCTTTTATAGGCAAGGGGTGAAATGTTGGCCTGGATACTACAGAGAACGTCACTGCTCTTAGTATCATAGAACGGTTGCAGCACAGAACGAGATCATTCAGACACTGATTCCCTGAATCCAGTAGTGCTACTCATGGATCTTTGAGGTCGCATCCTCACCTCACTTACGCACGATCAAGGAATCTTGGAAAGCGCCATGAGAAACTGGAACATCTTCTCGTTTGCAAAATGTGTTCATGTCTGCTCTCTGTAAGAACAAGTCTTTCCCTATAACCCTGCAAAGATTTGTTTCTTCAGACGCTTATCTAATTCCTCTTACTGTGCCCCCCCCCCCCCCCCCCCCCCGCACCCCTCACAACTGTATCTGCCTCCATGACACTTTCAGAAAGTGTATTCCAGATCCTAACCACTCATTGCATTAAAACAATGCTTTCCTGATGTCTAAATGGGCAGCACGGTAGCACAGTGGGTAGCACTGTTGCTTCACAACTCCAGGGTCCCGGGTTCGATTCCCGGCTTGGGTCACTGTCTGTGTGGAGTCTGCACGTTCTCCCCGTGTCTGCGTGGGTTTCCTCCGGGTGCTCCGGTTTCCTCCCACAAGTCCCGAAAGACGCGCTGTTAGGTGAATTGGGTATTCTGAATTCTCCCTCCGTGTACCCGAACAGGCGCCAGAATGTGGCGACTAGGGGGTTTTCACAGTAACTTCATTGCAGTGTTAATGTAAGCCTACTTGTGACAATAAAGATGACAACAAAAAATTTTTTGCCAGCCACCTCTACGCTTCCACCAATGGGAACATTTCCTCTACCTGCTCTGTCTAGGCCCCTCATTATTCTGAACACCTCTAACTCCTCTGAGGAGAACATACCCAGTTTCTTAACCAGGTTTTTTTTTAACCTCCGCCTGCGATTCAGTTCTAAGAGAGGGTGTTTGATAGTGTCACACTCCCTCACTACTGCATTGGACGAAGGGGCAGACTACATTGTTGGTTCAAAATCTGGAGCTGAACTTGAAACCATAACTTTCTGACTCTCGACATAAATGGCATCTGATTCAGAACAAAAGAATGCTGTCTTTGTTCCAAATGTGGGAGTGTGCACATTTCTGTTGGTCCCTCCTGCTTTAATTAACGAACTCGGGATTTGCTGAAACATTAACAACTTGAAAACCAAAACCATGTCAGAAATTCCACCAAATTCCTGTTGAAATAAAAAAAGTGGAGATTTTTGTTTCTAATCCTTTTTTAAAGTGTTTAAAATTGACACAAATGTAATGTATAGTTTAGCACCAAGGTGATAACTGAGCTATCTAATTAGTGCCCCCCCCCCCCCCCCCCCCCGCCCCACCAGTTATTTTCCTACAGGCCTGTTTGTTTGTTTTTTAATTTTAAAGTCATTTCCTTTTGAAAGTCACTTTTGAATCTGCTTCTTCCACATTTTCAGGTAAACAACTGACGCAACGCCACTTACTCGCCTAAACACGTTGGTTTATCAGAAAAGCAAAATGCTGCCAGATGCTTGAGATCCAAAACAAAAACACAAAATAGAACACGCTGGAGAACCCCAGCAGGTCTGGCAGCATCTGTGGAGCGAGAAACTGGGTTAACGTTTCCAGTTCAGTTCCAGAGCTGGGAAGAAGAGTCATTGAGACCCCACACAATTAACATGGTTTCTGGCTGAACAGACTGCTGCAGACCTGCTGAGGTTTTTCCAGCATTTTCACGGAATCCTAGAATCGCTACAGCGCCAAAGGGGGCCATTCGGCCCATTGAGTCGCTGCCGACCCTCTGAAAGAGGGCAGCATGGTAGCACAGTGGTTAGCACAGTTGCTTCGCAGCTCCAGGGTCGCAGGTTCGATTCCCGGCTTGGATCACTGTCTGTGCGGACTCTGCACATTCTCCCCGTGTCTGCGTGGGTTTCCTCCGGGTGCTCCGGTTTCCTCCCAAAGTCCAAAGATGTGCAGGTTAGGTGGATTGGCTATGCTAAATTGCCCTTGGTGTCCAAAAAAGGTTAAGTGGGGTTCCAGGGATAGGGTGGAGGGATGGGCTGAGGTAGGCTGCTCTTTCCAAGGCCAGGTGCAAACTCGATGGGCCGAATGGCCTCCTTCTGCACTGCAAACTCTATGATTTCAGAGCACCCTACTTTGGACCCACACCCCTGCCCTGTCCCGTAACCCCACATTACCTTTTGGACACTCAGGGGCAATTTAGCATGGCCCATCCTCCTAATCTGCGCATTTTTGGACTGTGGGAGGAAACCCACGCAGGCACGGGGAGAACGTGCAAACTCCACACAGACACCCAAGACTGGGATCGAACCTGCGACCCTGGAGCTGTGAGGCAGCAGTGCTGACCACTGCGCCCCATTCTGGAAACAAAACGTGCTTGGATTTGTTTCCAATTTCTCTCTCCCCCCGGCCAGGAGCCAGTTCAATGAGTGGCGCTAAGCCTACAGTTGGAGCACTGTGCGAGTCTGATAATATCTCAAATCTTGAAACCGCATTAAACCGGAGCTGCACGCTACCTGTCCACAACTGTTTCGCCTGAGGGGCCAGCTCGATTAGGGGATTGACACCTAGACTGAGATCAATCCAGTCTCTTCAGCAGAAACCTCCACGCCTTGTGAAAGGCACACGTCTAAGCGCCACTTAACATTTTGCTTTCGGATCGACCCATTTTTTTGTTGTTGGAATAGTTAAATGGACGCGGGCGAGGAGCCATGTGTCAAATTCTTGGGAGGAGAAATCACAAAGGGCAATTTGCAATTACTTAACAGTTTCGGCCACTTGCTTTGTTTCCAGTTATTGGGGGCTTTTCAAGAAATATACAAATATAGATTTCAGAAATAGCAATGCAGTCTCTGTGTGGCCAGGACCCCCTCTTGCAGCAGTGGTGGATTTAAGTTGGATTTTTTGGGGCGGGGGTGTTGAGGCAGAGAACTCTGTCGCCTCCCGGGAACTTGTGCTGGTGTCTGACTGGTTCATCTGCTCCATTCATCTGCAAGCAGCAACCCGGGACGCCTGGGGTTCTTTTTAGAGCCCCCCCCCCCCCCTCCTCCTCCTTCACCTCCTCCCCTCCCCTCCAGCCCCTCCCCTCCTCCACCCCTCCACCCATCCTCCACCTCCTCCCCTCCCCCACCTCCTTCACCCTCCTCCCCCTCCCCTCCCCTCCTCCTCCACACCCTGCCCTACTCCTCCACCCCCTCCCCTCTTCCTCCACCCCCTCCTCCTCCACCCCCTCCCCTCCTCCTCCACTCCCCCTCCACCCCCTCCCCATCTTTTCAGTGGAACTGGGCGAGCCAGCCTATCGGCTGTTGTTGGCTAACTTTGCACACACAGAGATATTTATCTTTGGCCACAGCCCCTATGGAATGGTGCTGTGCACTGTCAGGTTAATTCCGCTTGTCTAACCGCTCCGCCACCATCTCTGGTTAAGCAGCTACTTTGCCCCTCCCGCAGTTGGCCACATTTGACCCATGGAACAGACGGAAGCACTTGAACCCGGAGTGGATTCCTGCCTCTCCCCCTCCCCAGCAGAGTGACTGACACACACTCAATGCCCATCGCTGCCTGTCTGGTCATTCTGGTGACTTGTGAACGACTCGGCATGGAAAGAGTTAACAGCGCTCGCCCAGGCTCAATCGACCCTCAATATTTTTCAGGAAGAAGGAAGAAAAATAAAAGCCCAATTCTCCCCCCTGGAGTAATGCAGCTTTTGCTTCCCCCACCGACCAAAGGAACAATTTCTGTGGCCCCCCCAGCCGCGCTGCTGATGCCCTCGCCCCCTCGCTCTCTCCCCCTGTCAGTTTGCGAAGTTAGCACAGTCTGCGCTCAGCTCCTACCAACCAACTGAGTCGGAAACAGGAGGTTGCCGGCTGCCGTCCGCTCCCGCAACACAAGCGGTTGGTTTGCAGGGCTTTAAGTTTATATAATATAAACGACAGGGTTGAAAAATGATTACGAAATCGGTGAGTTAAAAACGGTCAGGAGAGGGCGAGCAAAGGGCCAGAGTCTCTGGGTGAGTGTGTGTGGACGGCAGGAGAGAAGAGAGTTAAATGAGTAACCTGGGCTTGGAATTAGCCTGTTGCCCCGGCGCTCACTCTCTCTCTCTCTCACACTCTCTCTCACTCTCACTCTCTCACTCACTCACTCTCACTCTCTCTCTCACACTCACTCGCTCTCTCTCAGTCTCACTCTCTCAATCTCTCTCACGCTCTCTGTCTCACTCTCAATCTCTCACTCTCTCTCACTCTCTCTCACTCACTCTCTCTTACTCTCACTCACTCTCACACACTCACTCTTTCTCACTCTGTCTCAATCTCTCTCTCACTCACTCTCTCACTCACTCTCTCTCTCACTCTCTCACTCTTTCTCTCTCATTCTCTCTCACTCTGTCTCACTCTATCTCACTCACTCAGTCTCGCTCACTCACCCACTCAGTCTCTCTCTCACTCACTCTCTCACTCTCTCTTACTCTCTCTCTCACTCTGTCTCACTCTCTCACTCACTCTATCTCACTCTCATTCACTATCGCACTCTCACTCTCACTCACTCTCTTTCATTCTCTCTCACTCATTCTCTCTCACTCTCTCTCTCACTCTGTCTCACTCTCTCTCTCTCACTCACTCTATCTCACTCTCACTCACTCTATCTCTCTCTCTCACTCACTCTATCTCACTCACTCTCTCTCAGTCACTCTCACTCACTCTCTCAATCTCTCTCACACTCTCTCTCACTCTCACTCTGTCTCAGTCTGTCTCACTCTCACTCTCTCTCACTCTCTCTCTCTCTCTCTCACTCTCTCTCACTCTCTCACTCACTCACACTCTCACTCTCACTCTTTCTCACTGTCTCAATCTCTCTCTCATTCACTCTCTTTCTCACTCTCTCTCACTCACTCTCTCTTACTCTCTCTCACTCACTCTCTCACTCACTCTCACTCTCTCAATCTCTCTCTCTTTCTCTCTCACTCACTCACACTCACTGTCTCACTCTTTCTCTCTCACTCCCTCACTCACTCTCATTCTCACTCTCTCTCACTCACTCATTCACTCTCACTCTCTCTCTCACTCACTCACTTATTCACTCTCACTCACTCTCTTACACTCTCACTCTCACTCACTCTCTCACTCACTGTCTCTCACTCACTCTCTCTCTCATTCACTCTCTCTCTCATCCCTCTCACTCTCTCACTTGGGGGACTTCTCTCGATTGGCACACGGGCGAGGCTGCCCACTGAACAGTGGGTAAACCCGGGCATCTTGTACTGATCACCGAATACTGGCAACATTGAAGGCTTTTCCTGGTGGCGGGGGCACTTAAAAAAGCCCGGTTGGCTTGAGTAAGAAAGATAGGAGTGAGGGGAAGAAATATATCGAATTACGGAAATGGCGAGGACAAAAATAAATCATTCACAAAGTCCAACCAGGTCCCCACGAGCCGATATGTACCAAAATGTCTCTTTCTTACTCCTGGGGACGTGTTATTGTAAATAAAATAACTTCCCACCAAGCTGTCCACGGCCCCCAGTGTGTGTGTGTTTTTTTGGGGGGACAGCAAGATATAGAAAGCTGACAGGATTGTTAACTGTTCAAATGCGCCCCCCGTTGTCCCGGGCATGCAAACGCACACTATCGTTAAACACCAACTCATCCGGTGTGTAAAACAATAAAACAATTCTGCCGCTTCTTTCCGCGTTTAACGTGCACCGAAGTGTCGAGATTTTTGCATTGAAAAAAAAACTATAACTCTATTTTAGCAACAGTCGATGAGAGTCGATGAATATGTGAAGAATGGAACTCAACGTTTGTGTTTCAAAAAAAAACCTCCACACATACACACACACCCTTCCCTGGGTGGATATTGCAAGAACTTTGAACGTTTAAAAGACGACTTGTTTGAGTGGCTGCGCACCAAAGCCCCAGCTCTGATGGCGAGAGAAAGTGACTAGGTTAAAAGAACTCTAAAGCACAGCCAGGCAAACGCCGAATGATGTTGTTCCTTTCCCTTTCATTAAAACTTCTGCTTTGTGGAAGCACGTGTCTGTCTAACTTGAGTGGAGCAGGAGGAGGGGAACAAAACGTAAATCTCATTTTTTTTTTAAAAGTAGCTCACTAAAGTTTTGGGAAGAAGTGAAGCCAGGAAAAGTTTGAACATCGGAGAGACACACTTAACAATGCACGCAATCTCTAAGCCATTCCTTCCCACCAATGTTTAGATGCTAGCTTTGCCCAGTGGGTGCAAAAAAGTGATCAATAAACTACTGCAAACACAACAGCAGCCCGTAGCAGCACCTCGTCACTATTTAACGTTACTGGGGACTGTTTACAATCGATTGCACCCCTCAAAAATTAAGCAGCCAATGTAATATTTAACCTGGTGCCTGTTGTACTGAAGAAAATTAGACAGCTAACGGATTTGAACATGTATGCAATAGCATCCCAGTAAAATGTTGATTTCTTTCTTTTTACAGGTGAACACTAAGCCAGACAAGATAAGAAAATCCGTGCAAAAAAAATCTTCAAGAGGGGGAAAAAAAATTGCCTTACCAGACATGATGGGATTATTAAACTGTCAGTTTGTTTCAGGACAAGAAGCTTTGAGTTGCCTCACTCAATGAACCTTTTCCTTCAGATTTGTTGACAAGAGAGCAATATTCTTAAAATTAAGGCAATGTGCTTCCCGCAGCACTGAAATTCAAACAATACACAAACAAAATAATTGCACTATAGCTTGGGATATAACTTAGACTTTTGCTGCACATATGCCGACCTTTTTAAAACCTCCACAATCCAATGATTTGACAATGAATGATTGCGCGATACTTTCAATTTGAATATTCAAAGCCTAGACAAAAAGAGCACTCTCTTTTTGAAACACTGTGCATTTTCATCTAATAAAGACTCCAATGGAATAAAATACAATGTAAAGTGTGGAACTTTATGCAGGATTGAGCACATTTTTGTGATTTTAGCAACCTTTGGAGAGTCGAGCTGGCGAGGCACAAAGATATCCATAATTTTCGCCCCACATGGTCATTTTTGCCCCGAATGGCCCCCAACCCCACGTGCACGTTCAGGGTCGATGTCCTGCACCTCCGGGCGCACTTTATATCATCGTTCGGTTGTCAAACGTAATATTTGTGCCTGATTTGGTGTCAAACATGGCAGGTTGTGGGCGTGGCATGGTTCAGTCCTTTATTCGACCAGACAGTGGGAGCTGAAACTTACAAGTGGCGACCCTCACCCTCACCCACCACCCCTCTATTTCATTCTGCAGAACCCTGATTATTAAGTATGTGTTCCCCGCTGAATGATACCAGGGCTTCCTTGCGGCCCTGCTCGGCGCTCTGTCATCTCTGACACCTCATCTGTAGCGCCATCCTTATTCGTTCCAAAGTGATTATTCTTTCCAGGATTTCTGCTTGTTGAACTTCCCTGCTCTGGAAGAAATTGAGGGTCCGGATTTCAATTCACCGTCAGAGAGAGCACTTGCCTTCTGTACATGGACAGCACCATGCTGGCGTTTTGAATTAATTGTGTTTTTGTTCATTGCTTTCAATTTCGTTCTGGTGCATGAGCAATAATAAAAACAATGCTTTTTGAAAGTGTCCGTATTCCCTCCAATCCACGCACTCCGCACATTCTCCTACCCTCCATCGCCCGTTTCTTATTTTTTATGGTAAGATGTTTCTATCATAAGAATGCAGGGTGTCCTTTCAAATAACTGCAAATGTCGTTTTATACACACACCAGACTCATTTTACCACTGAAATCGTGATGGGCACAGGACCCTCAGTGAAACTGACCACTGCTAACAATTAACAAGCGGCTCTCGCCCAACGCCAGGGACACTTTTTCGTTGCAAGCCCGTTGCTGGTGTGATAGAGATCCGAGTCGATTATTTCGTTTTTAAATCTTTGGGGGGGTTTTTTGTGCAAAAATGAAACCATCAAGCTGGCGTTTTGCATCGTGTCCCGCCTGTACCGGCGTTTGCCAAATTGAGAGCGCAATAATGCTGGCACATTCATATTTAACACGGCGAGGCTTTGAGGGTGAGGTTAGCATCAGAGTCGCAACCCGGGAGTGACAACAGGGAACACTTTAAAGCAAACGAGACCAATTGTCCCCTTGCTGTTTATTTAATATCCTGGGATTGTTTTATAAACTATTAAACTTTACTACATCGAGCTACTTGCTGCAGGTTTGCAAGTTCAGATATGTCCAGGCTACCATTAGGTTTATTTTATTTTTGGACGGTGTGAAGTTGGACTGGAATCTATCCCCAGCCCTGCCGTTCCCCACGGCAGCCCCGGCTCACACCGCCCTCTCCGCAGCGCCGGTAAACCGGGACAGGGAGGAGCACCTCGGGACTTTTCCACTTTTCCACACCCTCTGCCAGATTGATTCATCTGCTTTTGGTCACACAAAAAAAAGCATAAATATTCCTCACTGTGTCGCCCATTGACACTGCACATATATCAGGGCACTTTGTGTGTTAATTACAACATCTTATATTGCCCAGAGGTCCAGTATTTTGTCTTTTTTTTTAAATCATCCATTAGGAAGAAACCGTTTCCGTGTCAGATTGATGATTTAATTCCCCCCCCCCCCCCCCCAAACAAACAAACAGGAGTTTATAAAATAATCCAGCAAGATCTCCACTGGGGCAGTGAGGGGGTGCCGGAGTTGACCCTGGAAATGGGTCACTGTCACTTACCGATAATTAACAAGGTCTGACTCACTGAGGGCAGCAGGGTGGCCTAGATCAACAACTAAACAGAGAAAACAGGAGCAGAGGCAGGCCATTCGGCCCCTCCAATCGACTAGCCCACAATCTTCAACCTCAGCTGCGTTTGCCCCGCACTATCCTCACACCCCTTAACATCTTTAATCGTTTCAAATCTCTTACAATTGGCACAAAGTCCCGGCTCTGCTCAAGGGCAATAAGTGCCCTCGCGGTAGCCAATAAGTGGTGGCACATTAATGGTTCTGTAAATATATATTTATTCTCGCCAATATTAACAAGATCTCCGCAAGCCGCAACAGAGAATAATTGCCCCCAGATATTGAAAGTGATCGTGCAGTAGCGAAACACCAACAAAGGGCGGGTGGAAAGGGGCTTAAAAGGTTATCTCCATCTGCTACGCTCACACTGCGGCGTGACTGCTGTCTGCCAATGTGGCATTTGGCCGCACCTTAAGTTATTTATGTCTTACTTCTACGGGGTGGATAGGGGTGGTCGACTCAGTCTTTCTGTCCCAAAAGCGTAAACCAAGCAGAATAGCGAGCGGGGAGAATTGGACAGTGTCCCTTGAGGCACAGCAAGAGGGAGGGGCAAACCCCAATCCGAATAATTGTGCTCGGCACTAGCGCAGTAAACTGCTGACACCTAGCGACAGAGAAAATGTTCGCTCCAGCGGTGTCATTGACTCTTCAATCGAAATACATCAATCGCCCCATCTTGTCACAAGCGAAGCCCCGCCGAATGTGCTTTCCTGCACACTCTAGAGGATTTGGGATGTTAAATATACATTCATGTAAGCTGTTATTCTGTAGCCTGCCAGGCAGGGTAGCTCTCTGGCGAGGTGTCATCCTTTACTATCAGTCCTTCCTCCTATAAAGCCCTTCAGAGTGGGAGAGCTGTATTAATTCACTCCAGTGTCCCACCCTGTGAGTTAAAAGCCACTTTCTATAGTCCCATTTAAACAGCCCGTTACACCTACATTATCCACGCCCCTCAAGACCTTCCAATGTGCTCTGAGATTCTGAAGACAAGGACCACAAGCTTAATAAACAGAGCTACTTAGACGCAAAGGTCAAATAATTATGCCAATTCAACCTGAAGCCTCGGCTGGAGGATTGGATCTAACTCTGGGTGCCAGACATTTTAAAAATAAATTTAGGGTTCCCAATTATTTTTTCCCCAATTAAGGGGCAATTTAGCGTGGCCAATGCACCTGCCCTGCACATCTTTGGGTTGTGGGGGGTGAGACCCATGCAGACACGGGGAGAATGTACAAACTCCAGACGGGCATTGACCCGGGGCCGGGATCAAACCCAGGTCCTCAACGCCATAGGCAGCAGTGCTGACCACTGCGCTACCATGCTGCCCCCCAAGGTAGTGTGTCATTTTAATTTCTTACCACAATGGTTCCAGGCATGAGGGATAAGAGAGACGTGGGTTGTTTGGAAAAGTTGGTATTGTTTGCCTTCGAGCAAAGGTGGATAAGAAGACGTTCGATAGAAGTCTTAAAAATCAAGAAGAGTTTACGTAGAGCAAATGTTCCTAATGAAGGCCTTGTGGCACAGTGGTAGCAATCCTTATCTCAGGATCAGACTTGATAACCATAGAAGATGTGTTCATAATGTGGCCTTTACGTCTGGTAGCAGGTGATGTGAGTGGGACAGCTCCCTGTTCAGCAAAACTTCAATCAGCAGCAGAACTTTTCCAGTACAATCATTTATCAATCAAATGAAAGTCCACGGTCGCCCATGCCACCTTAGGGCATGGTGCCAGGAAAACCTCTGAAGGGCACAGATTCAAAGCCATTGGCAAAAGAGCCAGAGGGGACATGAAGAAAATGAGTTTTCATAGAATTTTTTCATAGCATTTACAGTGCAGAAGGAGGCCATTCTGCCCATCGAGTCTGCACCAGCTCTTGGAAAGAGCACCCTACCCAAGCCCACACCTCCACCCAGTAACCCCACCCAACACTAAGGGCAATTTTGGACACTAAGGACAATTTAGCATGGCCAATCCACCTTACCCGCACATCTTTGGACTGAGGGAGGAAACCGGAGCACCCGGAGGAAACCCATGCACACACGGGGAGAACGTGCAGGCTCCGCACAGACAGTGACCCAGTGGGGAATCGAACCTGGGACCCAGGAGCTGTGAAGCATTTGTGCTAACCACAATGCTACCGTGCTGCCCTTTCTATGATTAGGATTTGAAATGCAGCGCCTGATACTGGTAGACAACAAAAGGAAACTGGATGAATAGTTGAAAAAAAACTCTTTGCAGGGATATGGAGACAACGTGGGTGAGTGGGACTAACTGGATTTTTCTTTGAAAGAAACCTGCATACTCGATGGGCCTTCTGCCCTGCACTAATCTAGGATTTTCTTAATGTCCTTCTGAAGATTGTTGCATCCGTAGGTGCAGATATGTGGTGAGTTTGCCCTCACCAGAGAATAGGTTGAATAGTTTGTTTCGACTTACTTCCAACACTGTGCTTGACAAATTTGGTGGATAAATGGTCAGACATCACTTTTGGCCCCTTTATTTTTCTTCACCTTTCTGACTGGATGTCTCTTTGCAATCAGTTTAACATTTCTAACACATGCCCTATATGATAACTTGCATTTATATAGTGCCTTTAATTTAGCGCAGCATTCCAAGGTGCTTCACAGGATCGTCATGAGACAGCATTTGACATTGTGCCAATAAGGAGATATGATATAGGAGATATAAGGTCCCAGGTTCGAATCCCGGGTTGGGTCACTGTCTGTGTGGAGTCTGCATGTTCTTTCCGTTTCTGCGTGGGTTTCCTCCGGGTGCACTGTTTTCCTCCCACAAGTCCCGAAAGACGTGCTGTTAGGTAATTTGGACATTCTGAATTCTCCCTCCATGCACCCGAACAGGCGCCAGAGTGTGACGACTAGCGGCTTTTCATGGTAACTTCATTGCAGTGTTAATGTAAGCCTACTTGTGACAATAATAAAGATTATTAAAAATTAAATGAGGACTAGTGACCAAACGTTTGTTCAAAGAGGTTAGTTTTAAATGACCATCTTGGAGTAGAGGTGGACATTTGATCTCTAAGTGGTTATAGTCTCGAATCTCCAGCTGGAGTGAAATGAGGTTGAAACTGATGACTCGAGATATGAGTCTTGCAGAACAGCGTCTAGGTGAAGGGATGCTTCAGATTTGAGTTTGGCATCCTCTATTGCCAGTAGAGGGTACTGGTGTTTATATAACACTGCAAGCTGAACAGAACCATATAATTCCTACAGTGCGCAAGGTGACCATTTGGCCCATCGAGTCTGCACCGACCCTCTGAAAGAGCACCTTACCTAGGCCCACACCCCCACCCTACCCCCATAACCCCACCTAACCTGCACATCTTTGGAGTATGGGAGGGAACCGGAGCACCCGGAAGAAACCCACACAGATGTGGGGAGACAGTACAAACTCCATACAGACGGTCACTCAAGTCCAAAATTGGACCCAGGCCCCTGGCGCTGCAAAGCAGCAGTGCTAACCACTGTGCCACCGTGCTGCCTGGTCAGTGAATCTGAAAATCTTGTACTGCACTCCACTAGTTAGCCCTCAATACCGGGGCCCCGCAAGGCTGCATATTTAGCTCCCTATTAACTCCCTATACACACACAACTGTGTGATACAATTTGGCTCCAATTCAATCCACAAGTTTGCTGGTCATGGACTTCAGAAAGCAAAATATTGCACACACCTCTGTCTGCATCAATAGTGCCGAGGTGGAGATGGTTGACAGCTTCAAATTCCTAGGTGTGCACATCACCAACAATCTTTCCTGGTCCACTCATGAGGATGCTACGACCAAGAAAGCACAACAGCGCCTATACTTCCTCAGAAGTTAATTCGGCATGTCCACATTGACTTTTACCAATTTTTACAGATGCACCATAGAAAGCATCCTATCTGGTATGGCAACTGCTCGGCCCAAGACCTTAAGAAACTACAGAGAGTCATGAACACAGCCCAGTCCATCATGCGAACCCACCTCCCACCCATTGACTCTGTGTACACCTCCCGCTGCCTTGGGAAAGCGGGCAGCATAATCAAAGACCCCTCCCACCCGTGTTATTATCTCTTCCAACCTCTTCCATCAGGCAGGAGATAAAAAAGTCTGAGAACACGTACGACAGATTCAAAAATAGCTTCTTCCCCACTTTTACCAAACTCCTGAATGACCCCCTTAAGGACTGAACTGATCTCTCCACACATCTGCTCTACTGAGTACCACTACTCCGAATGCTTCAACCCATGTCTATGCCTGTGTATTTACATTGTGTATTTATCGGATGTCCTGTGTTTCTCATGTATGGAATGATCTGCCTGGACTGTATGCAGAACAATCCTTTTCACTGTACCTTGGTACGCGTGACAATAAATCGAAATCGAAATCTTGTTATACATCTTCACGGAAGATAAATTTAAATCCTTTTGTGGGGGTGCTTATTTAATTCAGATTATTTTTTGGAGTGAAGAATAATGTAATGCTTGTTTTTCAGATTAACACATGTTATTTAAAATTATTTATCTATCATGTATTTCTTCAAATATCCACATTTTTAAATTACGACGGTAAGTCAAATAATGCATGTTTTTTTCTGCTTTATATTTGTCTCCTCTCATTTTTTTTGTCTGCTTTTCATTTTCTGTTTACTGTTTTTGTGTCCATTTTCTTTATTTCTCTCTTTCTGGGTCATCAAAATCAGGGTGTTGCGATTGTATTATTTTACCTCTAGTATTGTTCATATATTTTTTCTGTTTTCTGCCCCTCTTTTTGTCTTTTTAATCCCTGTCTTTGAGCTTGCATGTCTCTCTTGTACCTATCTCACACTCGGTCTCACACACACAGAAAAGGGAAACATAGCGGCAGCCAAAACTATACAAAATGACCTGTACGCCAGGTCTTATTTTTCTCATTTAAATCATGTGAATCACACAGAAGGTATGTGTGCATGATTGTATTTAATGGTTTTGGCATGGCATTCTCTGTGTATTTGAATTCAGAGACACACAATCGGTGCTAAATACAAAAGTCTGAAAGACGACAGACGCTTGGGCATAAATGAGTCACATAAATGAGTGCAAAAAGTGTCCAAATTTTCTTGAACCTTTCTGAACATCTATTGACCCTGCCCAAATTCATCTCAACCTACAGTACCAACAGCCCTATCATTACAGATACTTAAGTCGACATGGAGATATGCCAGCTTCATGTTGCTGCTGGAGCCCAGTATTTGATTACCAACCAGCAATCCTCAGGACTGTCATCATCAAATTGCACTTCACTGACTCAGTCCATGCCTGGCTTATGGTCAGTCTGTCTGGAGAGGTGTAGGCACCGCCCTCACTACTTCAGAGTCTCCCGGAAACCGGATAGTGAAGTTGGAGGAGATGACCCGGGGTTGGGGTGGTGCCCAGGTGAAATCCGCCCAGTTAAGGAGAGTCGGCTGATGGTGATTCTGCTTTGAGGTGATGGGCCGGGTGCATTCTCAGGAAATAGTGCCGGGGAGAAGCTCTGATTTTCTATTCACCTGGCAGTTTTCTGTCTCGTCATTCATGGGATGTGGGTATCGGTGGCTATGCCAACACTAATTGCCCATCCCTAATTGCCCTTGAGAAGTTGAATGAGATCAAGTTGGAGAACCAATCCAGAGTCTGTGTGTTTCATCTGCAACCCCCCCACCCCCCTGTCACTTTCTCTTCCATCTTCCTCTTCGACCCTCCCCCACCTTAGAATTATAGAATCCCTACAGTGCAGAAGGAGGCCATTCGGCCCATCAAGTCTGCACCAACACCCTGAAAAGGCACGCTACCTAGGTCCACTCTCCCAGCCATCCCTGTAACTCTTCAGCCTCAATGAACCTTTTGGACACTAAGGGCAATTTAGCATGGACAGTCAACCTAACCTGCACATCTGTGGACTGTGGAAGGAAACCGGAGCACCCGGAGAAAACCCACGCAGACACGGGGAGAAAGTGCAAACTCCACACAGTCACCCCAGGTTGGAAAATAACCTGAGTTACTTTTCTGCATGTTTCCAGGTTTTTGCAAGGTCAATTAAAAGGAGCTCCAGCTCAAGAAATCTTAGTGTGATATTCACCTTACATAAGGAAATAAATTATAATATGCTACCAGAGTGTTCTGCCTTCCCTGTTGTGGTCAGATCGTTGATTTTTTTTTTAACACTGGCCCACCATTGTGGGCACGGTAGATGTGGCAGTCAGCAGCACTGACATCTTCAGCCATGCCTGCCACTTGACTGCACATGTGGGCAGGGATATGGGTGGATCTGAGTCACCCTCTTCCATCTACCTCATATGGAATAACCTTCTGGCGTTTTTCTGTGACATTGAAAGTCATCTTTCTGGCAGGCTTCCCCAGCGAGGCAGTGAAATGTCACTCAAACCCCACTCAACAATGACGTTGGTCGATACTCCCATTTTACATTTGGGTGGCGACTGATAAGATTGGCAGAAAATTTGATTGCAACTTGCCATCAGAAGAATTGATGTATTTTCAGTATCAACTCTCCGGGGTAGTGCCTCTCGACAGAAAATTCCCAGCCTCTTATCATCCAAGTGGGAATCAGATTTGACAAATGTTCAAGTTTCCAACTCCCCCCTGCCAGTGTAAACAGACTGAATTGACAGCTTCGGAATTGGCTCACAATGAAGGAAACTCATCCAAAAAAGTGGTTGCGGATGGTTGAAAACCACGTGGGATCCAACCAGGTGAAATGGCTGATCACCAGTCTGGCAACAACCTGGTCGCCACTTTCTTGAGCAACATCATCTGTTGTTTTTAATCCTGAAACATTTGAACTGAAACAGCAAAAGTGTTAGCATTTACCTGAGCGTCCGGCATCCACATGACCGCAGTGCACACAGCGTGTTGCCAGGGGCAAAAATGTTCAAATATTTACCACTAAACGTATTCACTTCAGAGCATAAATTAGATGTGTAAAAGCATCAAGGAAATGAGACTCTGGCGCCTGTTCGCATACACGGAGAGAGAATTCAGAATGTCCAATTCACCTAGCAAGCACGTCTTTTGGGACTTGTGGGAGGAAACTCGAGCACCCGGAGGAAAACCACACAGATACGGGGAGAACGTGCAGAGTCCGCACAGACAGCGACCCAAGCCCGGGAATCGAACCTGGGTCCCTGGGCGCTGTGAACCTGAACTCAACATAAATATGGAGTATATGGGCGATGCTGTCAGAACTCATAGAAGTACATTACTCACTTTAGATACTATGGCCACAATATTACCACAGGCTCTGGGGCCCTGACAGAGAAGCGAGCCCACAGTTACCAACAGTCGGACCGGCTCAGCAATTGCTTATAAATTAATTGACGGGGTGTGGGTCAGGATTGATTGCCCAACCCCAATTGCCCTTTGGAAGGTGGTAATGAGCCACCCTCTTGAACCATTGCAGTCCCTTCGGTGTTGTAGGTACACCCATTGTGCTGTGAAGCGGAGGAGTGGGAGTTCCAGGATTTTGACCCAGCAACAGTGAAGGAACAGCGATATAATTCCAAGTCAGGATGGTGAGTGACTTCATGGGAATTTGCAGGAGGCAGTATTCCCATGTATCTGCTGCCTATTTTGTTCGAGACGGCCTTGGTCGCGGGTTTGGAAGGTGCTGTCAAAGGAACTTGGTGAATTGCTGCAGTGCATCTTGTAGATGGTACACATGGCTGCCACTGTGCATCGGTAGTGGAGGGAGTGAATGTTTGTGATGGTGGAAGGGTGCCAAACAAACTGGTTGCTTTGTCCTGGATGGTGTCAATCTTCTTGAGTGTTGTTGGAGCTGCACTCATCCAGGCAAGTGGAGAGTATTCTATCACACTCCTGACTTGTTCCTTGTAGATCGCGGACAGGCTTTGGCAAGTTATGAGGTGGGTTACTTTCTGCAGAATCTCAAGCTTCTGACCTGCTCTTATAGCCACAATATTTATATTGCTAGTCCAGTTCAATTTCTGGTCAATGGTAACCCCCTGGGATGTTAATAGTCGGGGATTAGTTTTTTAAATTCATAATGCCATTGAATGTCATGGGGAGATGGTTAGATTCTCTCTTGTTGGATATGGTTATTGCTGCCACTTTTTTGGCGCAAATTACCTGGCATTTATTAGCCCAAACCTGAGCGTTGTCTCGGTCGCTCTGCAAATGGACATACTGGATCAATATCTGTGGAGTGGTGGATGGTGTTGAACATTGTGCAGTCATCAGTGAACATTCCCACTCCTGACCTCATAATGGAGGAAAGGTCATTGATGAAGCAGTTGAAGGACATATCTGGGCAATTTTCCACATTGCCGGGTAGATGCCAGTGTTGTAGCTGTACTGGAACAGCTTGGCTAGGCGCATGGCAAGTTCTGGAGCACAAGTCTTCAGTACTATTGCTGAAATGTTGACAGGATCCATAGCCTTTGCAGTACGCAGTGACTTTTGCTGTTTCTTGATATCATGTGAAGTGAATTGAATTGGCTGAAGATTGGCATCTGTGATGCTGGGGACCTCTGGAGGAGGCCGAGATGAATGATCCACTCGGCACTTCCAGATGAGAATCGTTGTGAATGTTTCAGCCTTATCTTTTGACGTGCTGGGCTCCTCCATCATCGTGGATGGGGATAGTTGTAGAACCTGCTCCTCCAGTGAGTTGTTTAATTATCCGCCACTATTTCTGACTGGGTTGGCAGAGCTGCAGAGCTTAGATCTGACCTGCTGTTGGGGAATTGCTTAGCTTTGTCTATCATATACTACTTACAAACTGTTGTTTGGCACGGAATAGTCTTGTGTTAGTTTCACCAGGTTGACACATTATTTTTAGATATACCTGGTGTTACTCCTGGCACTCCATCCAGCACTCTTCACTGAATGAAGATTGATCCTGTGAGTCTGTGATCCCCAGGCTTGATGATAATGGTAGAATGGGGGTTATGCGAGGCCATGAGGTTACGGATTCACCAGCTGATGATAGGATTTGCACCCATGCTCCCAGCCCATCAGCCTGACACTCTGGATTATTACCACTCTGTCTCCACCATCCTAACTAGCTGCCACTGGGCCCACTGTCCACTTTACAAATGGAAGGTAAGTTCTTAATGCTGCCGACCCAGTCAGAGGGAGGAGGCTGCCATGCAGGTCAGCGCTTGTGGCACCTGGAAAAGGACTGCCCAGCAAAGTTCAGGTATCAAGTTACCCCATCAGGGTAAGTGAACTTTCTCCATGCTCCAACATCAGGCAATCATAAGGGCATCAGCAAGTCTCAGGGCTAAAGTCCACAGGGACATCACACACTGCCAGCAGATGGGATATCAGCAATGTCTGTCAGCCACTTCAAGATTACCATCTCATGTAAGATCACGCATAAATTGCAACTTAATACTTTATTGGGGAGGGCTCTGCATACACACCAGGCATGCATGCCCTTTCAACTGTCCATTCATCCGTAAGACTGACAGTCAATCCACGTAAGCTCCCTGGGTGCCTAGAATAATCATGCATGAGCTTCTTTCTGTGATCATAAATGAGCTAGTTATTTAAAGAGTGCATCCTTTGGTATTAATAGATCTCACAGGCTGCTGCCAGGGAGCTCTCAAGGCCACTTGAGTACAGTCGATGGTGCATTGCACTTGCAGGAAGTCTGAGGTTGCAGTGAATCCCACAGTTCTGACTTGCTTTCTCCATGTGGAACTTCACATAATGGTGAGTCTTGTCAAAAACTGTACCTGTAATCTTCCTTTATGCATTTACGTGTCACCAATTGTGTGATTCCACAAACCTCCCCGTTGAGTTCTGGAAGGATCCATTGGAAAACAAATTCAGTGCGCCGGTAATGTTCAGAGTAACTGGTATTGGATTACCTCTACGTTCGTGATACCCCCACAGAGACCCTAGACAAGTCATTCGCTCACCTCCATTTATGAGCTTCGTCTTCTGTAAACCCTTGTTTATGCCAAATATCTTTGTGAGTTTGATCCCTCCTCGTCAGCATCTGGGTCTTTCTGGGCCCCCACTAGCTCTTGTTCCTCAGGGAGATTGTGTTACCTGTTAAATAAATAACCTTTATTGTCACAAGTAGGCTTACATTAACACTGCAATGAAGTTACTGTGAAAAGCCCCTAGTCACCACATTCCGGCGCCTGTTCGGGTACACAGAGGGAGAATTCAGAATTCTCAGCTGGTATGGGAATTGATCCCACGCTGCTGGCCTTGCTCTGCATCACAAACCAGCTGTCTAGCCCACTGAGCTAAACCAGCCACCAGTTTCAATCTGCAGTGGCACCTTCATCTCCTCATTGTAATTAAACCAGGAAGGCAGCATTGCCTGCAACATGCATCCTTCATTTCTGCTTGTATCTCTGAATGAAGCTATCAGTGTTAGTTCCTGTTGAATGGTCCTCTGCCACATACAAGGCAGCTATGTAATCTCCAGCCCTTGACTATCCCTTAGTTTGCACACCCCTGACAGGGTGATATCACCCTGGAGGAAGACAGGTGACTGAGCTTTCTCCTCAGAATGTGCATTCACCGTGATGGTGATGGTCTTCATTAGGATTAAAACATCCAAGTCCGAGGAGTTATCCTTCCAGTAGGTTTTACAACCACTATGGATACCCAGTCCTTGCACTTGGTCTCAGCCCCAGGACAGTCTGTTCAATAAGCCCCAGACAGCATGGCCTCAGCCCCAGAACAGTCTCTGACTCCCCCTTGGACAGTCGTATAACTCTTGCCCTGGAACAGTCTTTCACTACTCCACTCTGTTCCTTGACCACCCCCTAGTCCTACTTCTATCTTTAGCGCCTGCGATCTTCCAAAGGCTGATGTAGGGGATACTTCGGGGGCTGACAACGGTAGCGGTGTATTAGGATGACATGCTGATTACGGGGACCACCGACAAGGAGGATGCGGGAAACCTAGAGGAGGTTCTCAGATGGTTCTCCCAGGTTGGCACTCACCTGAAAAGAAACAAATGTTTTTTTTAGAGTGAAAGCGACATAGTTGTGATAGCGGGTGAACAGAGACGGCCTGCACCCTCGGAGGAGAAGGTTCAGGCCATAATAGGGGCCTCTACTCCAAGGAATTACACAGAACTACGATCTATAGTGGTCACCCGGGAGCCTCAAAAATGAAGGTGCGGGCTCCAAACTACCTTTGGTGGCCTGAAATCGCTGGGGCCATTGAGCGAGCCATGCACAGTTGCCTAGCATGTCAGGAGCACCAGACACCCTCACCTGCAGATTCCCTTTACACCTGGAAATGGCCAGGCCGTCCCTGGGTAAGACTGCATTCTGATTTCACCATCAAGAAATTGAGGCTCTCCTTCTGCAGTCTCGGGATCCCTGAAGTCTTGGTCACTGACAGCTGGGAAACCGTTCACAAGGGGAGAATTTCTGACGTTCGTACGAATGAACAGAATCAGGAGCTAACCGGCCCGAATCACCCATCATCTCCCGGCCGGGCCGAACGGGCGCTTCAGACGTTTAAGAGAGGCGTGGGGAAGCACGCCAGAGGCTCCCTGGACAAGCGACAGGTAAGATCCCTTTTTAACTATCGGACTACGCTGCATGTTACAACAGGAGTGGCACCGGCGGAGCTGCTGATGGGTCGACACCTCAGAACCAGATTCAGCCTGACTTTCCCCAAACCTGGTCAGGAAAGTAGAGCCGCAGCAGGACTCGCAGCGGTGGTATCATGACCATAGGATGCTTGGGTAGAATTTCCAACCGGGAGCCACGGTTTATTCCAGTAATTTTGGAGATGGCGTCCTCTGACTCCCAGGGGTCATTGTGGAGAAAATAAGGCCTGCCACATTCAACGTTAAGGTCCAACGGATGACATGGTGACACAGAGGTTAGCGTTGCTACTTTACAGCGCTAGTGACCAGGGTTCGATTCCAGCCTTGGGTGACTGTGTGCTGTTTGCCTGAGTTTCCTCCGGTTGCTCTGGTTTCCTCCTACAGCCCAAAGATGTGCAGGTTAGGTGGACTGGCCATGCTAAATTGCCCCTAACCGTACAACGATGTTCAGGCTTGGTGCCCTTAAGTATAGGCTCTTTCACAGGGTCAGTGTAGACTCAATGGGCTGAATGGCCTCCTTCTACACTGTATTGATTCTATGTTGCGGGAAGCCCCTACAGAAACATGTGGATCACCTAAGGAAGTGAGAGCCCAGTCTAGAGGATGCCCTAGAGGACTCCCGGCCAGGACGTCGGTACATCCGCATAGCGAAGAACCACTTTTTAGCCAGGGAGTGCATCCAACCATGGTCCAACAGCCTGACAACCAGGGGAGAGGGATTCTAGCTCATAAATGGATACAGATGCATCTGCACAGATGAACGATGCCATATCTGGGATCGAGATTCCGGCAATAGTCCTCCAGAGATCATCTTCAAAACGGTGGCCCACCAACCATTACACACCACCGGAGTATAGGAATAGGGATGTTTTACTGTAAGTGTATAGGACATTGGTGAGGCCACACCTGGAGTATTGTGTGCAGTTTTGGTCTCCTTAGCTGAGGAAGGATGTCCTTGCTATGGAGGGAGTGCAGCGAAGGTTTACCAAGGCTGATTCCTGGGATGGCGGGACCGTCAAATGAGGAGAGACTAAGTCGGTTAGGATTTTATTCATGGAGTTTAGGAGAGTGAGAGGGGATCTCATAGAAACTTATAAAATTCTAATAGGATTAGACATGATAGATTCAGAAAGAATGTTTCTGATGAGGAGGAGTCCAGAACTAGAGGTCATAGTTTGAGGATAAGGGATAAACCTTCTAGGACTGAGGTGAGGAGAAATTTCTTCACCCAGACAGTGGTGAGTCTGTGGAATTCGCTGTCAGAGAAAGTAGTTGAGGCCAAAACATTGTGTAATTTCAAGAAGGAATTAGGTATAGCTCTTTGGGCTAAAAGGATCAAGGGATATGGGGGAAGGCAGGATCAGTGTATTGAACTGTTTTTTTCCTTAGATAAAGTTTGTGTACCCAATTAATTTTTTCCAGCTAAGGGGTAAAAAAGCACAGCCAATTCACCTACCCTGCACATCCTTGGGTTGTGGGGGTGAGACCCACGCAGACACAGGGAGAATGTGCAAACTCCACACAGACAGTGACCCAGAGCCAGGATGGAACCTGGGACCTCAGCGCCGTGAGGCAGCAGTGCTAACCACTGCGCCACCGTGCTGCCCGAATTTGATGATCAGCCACGATCATGATGAATGGCGGAGCGGGCTTAAAGGGCCAAAGGACCTCCTCCTGCATATATTTTCTATGTATCTATGACCCAGACCCACCTCAGGCAGAAGTACAACCTCCTGTGAAGCGACATAGAAGACCTCCTCAGATTGTAACAGAGGGGGTACCTTCGGACATATGGGGGGGTGTAATAACTTCCACAAGGCCCACAGGGAAACCATAATCGATCTCCCCATGGGGCTCGTGATATACGAGTTTCCGTAGTAATAAGCGGAGGCTCAGCCAACTGGGGTTCGTAAGATTAAGCATAAAAGCCGGCCCGAGATGGGACCGGCATATTGGCTGTCCCAACGGGGACTATGAAGTGTGGATAGTTACTGCCACGGGCAGACTTTAAGTTCTGTTAAATAAATCCTTTGTCATTCCTACCGTTGGCTTCCTGGTCATTAAAAAGAGCAATTGTTACTTTAAAACCTGCAGCGCCATATCCCATAATTGTGATGCTTCTTAAAATCTTCTCGAGTGAAGGTCATACTACGGTTGAATGTTTTAAGGAGGTTGTCAGATTTTTGGATTGTTATGAATTCTTGGCACTCGTTCAAATTATATTGACTTAGGGAGACCGCACTCTGCACAACTGATGCATTGAAATATTACTTTACCTTTATATACATCTTGATTTCTGTTTGTTCCTTTATTTTTTTCCACCTTCTTCAGCTGTCTTTTGTTGGCTTCAACAAACTTAGTAACCCTATGCGGTACCACAATAGGCACCTGATCTTCACTCTGTCGGCTGTGGGCGGGATTCTCCATTTCTGAGACTAAGCGTTGACGCCAACGCAGAATTCGGGGACTTTCACGACAGAAAATCCGGCGGCGCACCTGGACTGATTCTGCTACTGTGGAGGGGTTGGCACCGGCGCCACGTGGAACACCATCGATTCCAATGAGAAACGGTGCCGGATTCGCCGGGTTTGGGATTGACACCCAAAGGCTGACATGCTGCAGCCGCACATACACACTGCACTCCCCACACACAACATCCCAGCCAACAAGGTGGCAGCGAGGAGAGCAGCCCCGAGATTCACAGATGCTGAGCTGGAGACCCTCTGGACACTGTGGAGGAGTGGCGGATGTCTGCTCTGATTGTAACCTCAACCCCACACTTCTGCCTGCCCCCAAGAACTTTTCACCCCCTTGTTAATCAAGAATCTATCCAGCTCAGCCTTAAGAATATTCAAAGATTCGGCTTCCACTGCCTACTGAGGAAGAGAATTCCAGAGACTAATGATCCTCTGAGAGGAAGGGTTTCACTTCATCCCTGTCCTAAATGAATGATCCCTCATTTTTAAACAGTGACCCTGAGTTCTAGATTCTCCAGCAAGAGGAAACATCATCTCCACATCCACTCTGTCAATACCCCCTCAGGATCTTAAAGGTTTTGATCAAGTCACCTCTTACTACTAAATTCTACTGGGTACAAACGTTTTTTTATATACGTTTAGAAGTGCCCAATTCTATTTTTCCCAATTAAGGGGCAATTAAGCGTGGTCAATCCCCCTACCCTGCACACCTATTTGGGTTGTGGGGGCGAGACGCACGCAGACACGGGGAGAATGTGCAAACTCCACACGGACAGTCACCCGGGGCCGGGGTCGAACCTGGGACCTCCACGCCACGAGGCAGCAGTGGTAACCACTGCGCCACCGTGCTGATCCTCTGAACTGTTTCTCACGCATTTACATCTTTCCTTAAATCAGGAGACCAGTACTGAACAAAGTACTCCGAATGTGACTCACCGATGGCCTGTACAAATGAAGCATAACCTCCCTACCTTTGTAATCAATTCCCCTCACAATAAACGATAACATTCTATTAGATTTGCTAATTACTTGCTGTGTACACTAGCCTTTTGTGAATCATTTCCATTAAAGTAAATATTTCTCATGGCAGCATGGCGGGTTAGCACTGCTGCCTCACGGCGCCGAGGTCCCAGGTTCTGTCCCGGCTCTGGGTCACAGTCCGTGTGGAGTTTGCACATTCTCCCCGTGTTTGTGTAGGTTTCGCCCCCACAACCCAAAGATGTGCAGGCTTGGTGGATTGGCCACGCTAAATTGCCCCTGAATTAGAAAAATGAATTGTGTACTCTAAATTTTTTTTAAAAGAAAAGAAAGTAAATATTTCTCACACCTATATGCTCCCCCCTTGCTTACTGAATTCATCCAGGATGTATCTGCAGCTTATAGATGATGCCCGGTTTAAATCACATCTAACCCAGAGTAGCAATGTGTGTTCTGCTGGGTTGGAAATGGAAATATCAGTCAGCTTTCTGTCCCCCCCAAACAATGGTGATCCGGTGATGTCTGCTGGAAGTGTGTACATCATATGAGAGGTCAACTTAACCTCAGTTGTGTTGGGACTCATTACCAAATGATTCTGCCGAAACTTAATATGTCTTACTCATGAACATGACCACTTAGGTGAGAGTGACTGATTGTCCTCCGAAATGGGCTCAAGGAAGAGGAATAGTAACAATACCAGAAAAACTGATAAGAAATTACATTTTTAAAAAGTACTGCGGTTCGGAGGTTCTAGTGGCTGGATGGGAGAGTGCCAGGAATATGGTGCAGAATCCACCTCTACTGGTATTTCACCATGTTCAGAGCAGACCTTCAAATTGAGGTAGGAAGGGACGTGGATGAGACCTCTGCCCGTCTCCCGAGGACAAGAGGCCTTTACTGGGAAATTACACCCTTTACTGGAAAGACTTCAGTAAAATCCATTGTTTTAAAAATAAATTTAGAGTATCCAATTAATTTTTTTTCCAATGGAGGGGCAATTTAGCGTGACCAATTCATCTACTCTGCACATCTTTGGGTTGGGTGGGGGTGCGAGACCCACACAGACACGGGGAGAATGTGCAAACTCCACAGGGACAGTGAACCGGGGCCGGGGTCGAACCCGGGTCATTGCCGCCGTGAGACAGCGGCGCTAACAACTGCGCCACCGTGCCGGCCCACTTCAGTAAAATTCATGGCATAGACCCCTGTTTGCCAGAATGGCCTATTTCAACGCTGTAAATGCAATGTTTAAGGTCTTGTTGGGCAGTAGGCAGCGTCTCTGCCTCTGATCCAGCAGCTCCAGGTTCAAGTCCCACACCAGGACTTGATGGCCAAGGAAAGTGTGTTCATAACGCAGCCGAAGGAGTTTGTGCATCAACCTCAAAATCCTCGCAACCCAGGCCAATGATCGTTGATAAGAGTTGGTGAGATTGCGGTTCAGCCTTGTGATGGGAAGAATGTTGGAGCCTCTACCACCCCTATTCACAGCTCAAGCTGACAACATGCAAGTAACAGTGTTTGTTGCCACAGCAATTTGGAGTCCTTCGGTAGCGGGGTACCAGTTGGTTCAGTTTGTCTGTGCGGTCAACATGGATCGGATTGATCTCCAGGCTGGCTGGAGTGGATTTGGGACCTGCTTCTTGCCCTCCCCTTGATGGAGGTTGTGGTGCTGTCGGTCGGAGTCAGACCTGCCTTCGGGCAGAGAATTGAAGAAGAATAAATATGACGTAATTTACATCAGTTGAGACTTTGGTTCATAACCTCTTAAGTTTCCAAGCGTCAGATTTAGGGGGTATCCCAATGATGGACTGGGAAATTCTTCTAGGAGGGTCCGACGTAAGGGTTTACCCAGAAATTGCCCACAAGTGCTAACTTCCTCTGAACTATTACCCCGGGCTGAGAACCGTCCGACAAAAGTGATTTAAATCATTAACTTTGGATGTTTCTGCTAGATTTACCCTGATAGCTACCCTGAAAGAATTTGAGGGAAACAATCACTTAAAACACCCTGCATAAATACTGCCCCCCCCCCCCCCCCCCCCCCCCCCCAGGGGACCAACCACACCACGCATACACCCAACCCGACCCTTGCTCCCACCCACGGGCTCATCCCAGTCTCCTCCCGCCTTCCGGTGCGGCATGGTTCAATCCCCCAGTCCCCGGGCTGACCCACTCCTCCCGGACTGACCCCCCTCCTGGACTGACCCCCTCTCCTGAGCTAATCTCCCTTCCGGACTGATCTCCATCCTGGACTGAACCCCCTCGTGGACTGAACCCCCAAACCAATGCCCCTTGCTGACTGCCCACTCCCGTTCTTCCTCCCCCTGGACTGAACACCTCCTGGACTGATCCCCCTCCCGGACTGACCTACCCTTCCAGACTGACCGTTTCCCTATCCCAGACTGTCCTCTCCCTCCTTGATTGACCTCCCCCTCCCAGTATACAGGAGGTTGAGAGTAGTGCGGTCATGAGTAAGGTTTCAAAGTTGCAGGAGTGTACCGGCAGGCAGGAAGGTGGTTTAAAGTGTGTCTACTTCGATGCCAGAAGCATCCGGAATAAGGTGGGTGAACTTGCGGTATGGGTTGGTACCTGGAACTTTGATGTTGTGGCCATTTCGGAGACATGGATAGAGCAGGGACAGGAATGGTTGTTGCAGGTGCTGGGGTTTAGATATTTCAGTAAGCTCAGGGAAGGTGGTAAAAGAGGGGGAGGGGTGGCATTCTTAGTCAAGGACAGTATTACGGTGGCAGAAAGGACGTTTGATGAGGACTCGTCTACTGAGGTAGTATGGGCTGAGGTTAGAAACAGGAAAGGAGAGGTCACCCTGTTAGGGGTTTTCTATAGGCGTCCGAAAAGTTCCAGAGATGTAGAGGAAAGGATTGCAAAGATGATTCTGGATAGGAACGAAAGCAACAGGGTAGTTTTTATGGGGGACTTTAACTTTCCAAATATTGACTGGAAACGCTGTAGTTCGAGTACTTTAGATGGGTTTGTTTTGGTCCAATGTGTGCATGAGGGTTTCCTGACACAGTATGTGGATAGGCCAACGAGAGGCGAGGCCATATTGGATTTGGTACTGGGTAATGAACTAGGACAGGTGTTAGATTTGGAGGTTTGTGAGCACTTTGGTGATAGTGACTACAATTCGATTAGGTTTACTTTAGTGATGGAAAGGGATAGGTATTGTTGCTAACTTTTGGTTGGTTCAATTGGCTCTGTTTTATAACCTTTGCTCTCGAGTCGCCAGGTATCTTTATGATACCGCCACGAGGTTCAAATTCAAGTAATGATCAATAACTCAATACACCGATTAGTAAGATTCAAATCAAAGCACATTTATTATACACAGTAATCGCTACTCATGCATAAATTCTACGTCTAAGCTACTTCTAGAACTAACAGGCCTATACTTAGCTTCGGACTGGCCCACTAGGTCAGGGGAACAAATGGCCTTTCGTTCGGGTTCTGAGTCTGCGGGATTCGAAGTTGGTACGGATTGATAGCTAGGAGCGCCTATCTCGTAGTGAGCGTTGACTTCAGACTTACTGGATCTCGGCGGCAGTTGAACTGGTCACGGTCAAGGTTGGTTCGCGTTGCTGAGTGACCTGGTCAAGAAGAGCGATTTGAACTTGGGGGCTTAACTTCATAGTCCCCAAGGGCTTCCCGCCTTTCGGGGCGGACCCTGTACCTGGTTCTAGGTGATTGGACTTTGTTCCAATCGCTTGGTTCGATTTCTCCAATACTGGAGCGGTTCCCTGATCGATGGGCGGTCTTGAGGTGTCCATTAACCTCTTTTGTGTTGGCTCCTGCTGGCGCCGGGGAGTCTGGCTTAGCTTTGTTTGTCCCAAATGTTGCGATTGTTCCCGGGGATCGCTCATCAGTATGTAGATGGCTGCTACATTATTATGCAGATGGCTGCTTGTATCGATGCTGTCTGGGCTTTTGCAGAGTTTAATACACAGTAAACTTGCACCTGCTGGTTTCTGCCTGTGTTGGCTGAATTTCCCTGCAGCCTTTGCTGTTCTCTATTTTAAATCGGGAGTTGGCCAACCCAGGTGGCTACAGTATATAACGCAGGGCAAGAATTATATCTGGGGGAAAGGCAATTATGATGCGATGAGGCAAGACTTAGGATGCATCGGATGGAGAGAAAAACTGCAGGGGATGGGCACAATGGAAATGTGGAACTTGTTCAAGGAACAGCTACTGCTTGTCCTTGATAAGTATGTACCTGTCAGGCAGGGAGGAAGTGGTCGAGCAAGGGAACCGTGGTTTACTAAAGCAGTCGAAACACTTGTCAAGAGGAAGAAGGAGGCTTATGTAAAGATGAGACATGAAGGTTCAGTTAGGGCACTCGAGTGTTACAAGTTAGCTGGGAAGGACCTAAAGAGAGAACTAAGAAGAGCCAGGAGGGGACATGAGAAGTCTTTGGCAAGTAGGATCAAGGATAACCCTAATGCTTTCTATAGATATGTCAGGAATAAAAGAATGACAAGGGTAAGAGTAGGGCCAGTCAAGGACAGTAGTGGGAAGTTGTGCTTGGAGTCCGAGGAGATAGGAGAGGTGCTAAATGAATATTTTTCGTCAGTATTCACATAGGAAAAAGACAATGTTGTCGAGGGGAATACTGAGATTCAGGCTACTAGACTAGAAGGGGTTGAGGTTCATCATGAGGAGGTGTTAGCAATTCTGGAAAGTGTGAAAATAGATAAGTCCCCTGGGCCGGATGGGATTTATCCTAGGATTCTCTGGGAAGCTAGGGAGGAGATTGCTGAGCCTTTGGCTTTGATCTTTAAGTCAACTTTGTCTACAGGAATAGTGCCAGAAGACTGGAGGATAGCAAATGTTATCCCCTTGTTCAAGAAGGGGGGTAGAGACAACCCCGGTAACTATAGACCAGTGAGCCTTACTTCTGTTGTGGGCAAAATCTTGGAAAGGTTTATAAGAGATTGGATGTATAATCATCTGGAAAGGAATAATTTGATTAGAGATAGTCAACACGGTTTGCTGAAGAGTAGGTCGTGCCTCACAAACCTTATTGAGTTCTTTGAGAAGGTGACCAAACAGGTGGATGAGGGTAAAGCAGTTGATGTGGTGTAAATGGATTTCAGTAAAGCATTTGATAAGGTTCCCCACGGTAGGCCTTGCAGAAAATACAGAGGCATGGGATTCAGGGTGATTTAGCAGTTTGGATCAGAAATTGGCTAGCTGGAAGAAGACAAAGGGTGGTGGTTGATGGGAAATGTTCAGACTGGAGTCCAGTTACTAGTGGTGTACCACAAGGATCTGTTTTGGGGCCACCGCTGTTTGTCATTTTTATAAATGACCTGGACTAGGGCGTAGAAGGATGGGTGAGTAAATTTGCAGCTGACACTAAAGTCGGTGGAGTTGTGGACAGTGCGGAAGGATGTTACAAGTTACAGAGGGACATAGATAAGATGCAGCGCTGGGCTGAGAGGTGGCAAATGGAGTTTAATGCAGAAAAGTGTTAGGTGATTCATTTTGGAAGTAATAGAACATAGAACATAGAACATAGAACGATACAGCGCAGTACAGGCTCTTCGGCCCACGATGTTGCACCGAAACAAAAGCCATCTAACCTACACTATGCCATTATCATCCATATGGTTATCCAATAAACTTTTAAATGCCCTCAATGTTGGCGAGTTCACTACTGTAGCAGGTAGGGCATTCCACGGCCTCACTACTCTTTGCATAAAGAACCTACCTCTGACCTCTGACCTATATCTATTACCCCTCAGTTTAAAGCTATGTCCCCTCGTGCCAGCCATTTCCATCCGCGGGAGAAGGCTCTCACTGTCCACCCTATCTAACCCCCTGATCATTTTGTATGCCTCTATTAAGTCTCCTCTTAACCTTCTTCTCTCCAACGAAAACAACCTCAAGTCCATCAGCCTTTCCTCATAAGATTTTCCCTCCATACCAGGCAACATCCTGGTAAATCTCCTCTGCACCCGCTCCAAAGCCTCCACGTCCTTCCTATAATGCGGTGACAAGAACTGTACGCAATACTCCAAATGCGGCCGTACCAGAGTTCTGTACAGCTGCAACATGACCTCCTGACTCCGGAACTCAATCCCTCTACCAATAAAGGCCAACACTCCATAGGCCTTCTTCACCACCCTATCAACCTGGGTGGCAACTTTCAGGGATCTATGTACATGGACACCTAGATCCCTCTGCTCATCCACACTTCCAAGAACTTTACCATTAGCCAAATATTCCGCATTCCTGTTATTCCTTCCAAAGTGAATCACCTCACACTTCTCTACATTAAACTCCATTTGCCACCTCTCAGCCCAGCTCTGCAGCTTATCTATATCCCTCTGTAACCTGCTACATCCTTCCACATTATCGACAACACCACCGACTTTAGTATCGTCTTCAAATTTACTCACCCACCTTTCTGCGCCCTCCTCTAGGTCATTGATAAAAATGACAAACAGCAACGGACCCAGAACAGATCCTTGTGGTACTCCACTTGTAACTGAACTCCATCCTGAACATTTCCCATCAACCACCACCCTCTGTCTTCTTTCAGCTAGCCAATTTCTGATCCACATCTCTAAATCACCCTCAATCCCCAGCCTCCATATTTCCTGCAATAGCCTACTGTGAGAAACCTTATCAAACGCTTGGCTGAAATCCATACACACCACATCAACTGCTCTACCCTCGTCTACCTGTTCAGTCACCTTCTCAAAGAAGTAATGACAGGAAGACAGAGTACTGGGCTAATGGTAAGATTCTTGGTAGTGTGGATGAGCAGATCCCGGTGTCCATGTACATAGATCCCTGAAAGTTGCCACCCAGGTTGAGAGGGTTGTTAAGAAGGCGTACGGTGTGTTAACTGTTATTGGTAGAGGGATTGAGTTTCAGAGCCATGAGGTCATGTTGCAGCTGTACAAAACTCTGGTGCAGCCGCATTTGGAGTATTGTGTGCAATTCTGGTCGCCGCATTATAGGAAGGATGTGGAAGCATTGGAAAGGGTGCAGAGGAGATTTACCAGAATGTTGCCTGGTATGGAGGGAAGATCTTATGAGGAAAGGCTGAGGGACTTGAGGCTGTTTTCGTTAGAGAGAAGAAGGTTAAGAGGTGACTTAATTGAGGCATACAAGATGATCAGAGGATTAGATAGGGTGGACAGTGAGAGCCTTTTTCCTCGGATGGTGATGTCTACCATGAGGGGACATAGCGTTAAATTGAGGGGAGATAGATATAGGACAGATGTCAGAGGTAGGTTCTTTACTCAGAGAGTATTAAGGGCGTGGAATGCCCTGCCTGCAACAGTAGTGGACTCGCCAACACTAAGGACATTCAAATGGTCATTGGATAGACATATGGACGATAAGGGAATAGTGTAGGTGGGCTTTAGAGTGGTTTCACAGGTCGGCGCAACGTCGAGGGCTGAAGGGCCTGTACTGCGCTGTAATGTTCTATGTTCCCAGACTGACCCCTCCTTAGTGGACAGACCTGCCCGTCCCGGACAGACCCTCCCTCCCCGACTGATCCCCTCTCCCGGACTGACCACCCTCCCTGACTGAGCCCCCCCCCGCTGTCTGACCCCCCCCCCTCCTGACTGACCCCCCTCCCAGTCTGACCCGACCACTGGACTGACCCCCCCTCCCAGACTGACCCCCCCTCCCGGACTGACCTTCCTCCCGGACTGACCCCCCCCCTCCCAGACTGACCCTCCCCTCCCAGACTAACCCCTTCCTCCCGGACTGACCCCTCCTCCCAGACTGACCCCCCCTCCCGGACTGACCCCCCCCTCCCAGACTGACCCTCCCCTCCCAGACTAACCCCCTCCTCCCGGACTGAACCCCCATACCGGACTGTCCCCTCCTTCCGGACTGACCCCCCCTCCCGGACTGACCCCCCCCCTCCTGGACTGACCCTCCCTATCGGACTGACCCCCCCCTCCCGGACTGACCCCCCCGCCTGGACTGACCCCCCCTTCTGGACTGCCCCCGCTCCTGGACTGACCCCCCCTCCCCGACTAACCCCTCCCTCCCGGACTGACCCCCCCTCCCAGACTGACTCCCCCCTCCCGGACTGACCTCCCCCTCCCAGACTGACCCCCCTCCCAGACTGACCCCCCCTCCCGGACTGACCCCCGCTCCCGGACTGCCCCCCCCCTCCTGGACTGCCCCCCACCTCCCGGACTGCCCCCCCCCTCCTGGACTGACCCCCCCTCCCGGACTGCCCCCCCCCTCCTGGACTGACCCTCCCTCCCCAACACCCCCCCCCCTCCCGGACTGACCCACCCTTACAGACTGACCCCCCTCCCGGACTGACCCCCCCTCCAGGCCTGACCACCCCCTCCCGGACTGACCCCCCCTCCCGGACTCACCCCCCCCCCCTCTCTGACTGTTCCCCTTCCCGGACTGACCCCCCTTCCCGGACTGACCCCCCTTCCCGGACTGACCCCCCCTCCCGGACTGACCCCCCCCTCCCGGACTGACTCCTCCTCCCGGACTGACCCCCACTCCTGGACTGACCACCCCCTCCCAGCCTGACTCCTCCACCCGGTCTGACCATCCCCTCCCAGACTGACCCCCCCCCCCTTCCCAGACTGTCCCCCCCTCCCGGACTGACGTGCCCGTCCCGGACTGACCCCCCCTCCCAGAATGAACCCCCCTCCCATACTGACCCCCCCTCCCGGGCTGACCACCCCCTCCCGGAGTGACCCCCCCTCCCAGACTGACACCCCCCCTCCCAGACTGACCCCCGCTCCCGGACTGCCCCCCCCTCCCGGACTGACCCCCCCTCCCGGCTGATCCCCCCTCCCGGACTGCCCCCCCCCTCCCAGACTGACGCCCCCTCCCAGACTGACCCCCCCTCCAGGACTGACCCCCCCTCCCGGACTGACGCCCCCTCCCAGACTGACCCCCCTCCAGGACTGACTCCTCCCCCTCCTGGACAGACCCCCCCTCTCCCGGACTGCCCCCCCCCTCCCAGACTGACGCCCCTTCCCAGACTGACCCCCCCTCCAGGACTGACCCCTCCCCCTCCTGGACTGACCCCCCCTCTCCCGGACTGACCCCCCCCCTCTCCCGGAGTGACCCCCCCTCCCAGACTGACACCCCCCCTCCCAGACTGACCCCCGCTCCCGGACTGCCCCCCCCTCCCGGACTGACCCCCCCTCCAGGCCTGACCACCCCCTCCCGGACTGGCCCCCCCTCCCGGACTCACCCCCCCCTCCCAGACTGACACCCCCCCCTCCCAGACTGACCCCCGCTCCCGGACTGCCCCCCCCCTCCTGGACTGACCCCCCCTCCCGGCTGATCCCCCCTCCCGGACTGCCCCCCCCTCCCAGACTGACGCCCCCTCCCAGACTGACCCCCCCTCCAGGACTGACCCCCCCCTCCCGGACTGACGCCCCCTCCCAGACTGACCCCCCTCCAGGACTGACTCCTCCCCCTCCTGGACTGACCCCCCCCTCTCCCGGACTGCCCCCCCCTCCCAGACTGACGCCCCTTCCCAGACTGACCCCCCCCTCCAGGACTGACCCCTCCCCCTCCTGGACTGACCCCCCCTCTCCCGGACTGACACCCCCCTCTCCCGGACTGACCCCCCCCCCTCCCAGACTGACCCCCCCTCCCAGACTGACTCCTCCCCCGCAATTGGGTCCAACCCACCCCTCCTTAAGCTTCATAACTGACCTGCTGCTTGTAAATTCTCCTTTTAAACCTCCCCTTTGCACCTGATACTGCCGTAAAAGCAGGTGTGACTTACCTCTCTGCGCCCCAGTTACTCCACAACGTTGCTGCCAGCGGCTCGCTCGCTGCTCCTGTCTCACCCAGTCTGAGTGAGGAAAATTGGGCGAGTCAGCAGTCTCGGAATCTCAGCGCAGGAAAGTCTGGTGAGAGTGGCAAACCGCTGGCGATTTCCATTCTGCGGAAGTTACTGTCTTTCCACTATGAAACCTTCGAAAGGCTTCTTTCCTGAAGTAAAGCCTCACCCGAGTGTATTAATTCTCTTCTCAAGTCAAAGAGGTTCCAATGAGAACCATTTAGGCCTTGAAGACCACTTGCATTTATGTAGCACCTCTCATGATCACTGGAGCACTTTACACCCAACAAAGAGCTGTTTAAGTGTTGCCCCCTCCCAGACTGTACATTCCAGACTGTACATTTCGTACATTCCACTGTTGGAATGTACGAAAGTTGGTCGTAACTTGCATACAGCAAGATCTCACCAAGAAAGCAATGTGATACCGGCTAGATAATCTGTTGTTCTGATGCTGATCAAAGGATGAACTATAGGGCAGCACGGTGGCGCAGTGGTTAGCATTGCTGATTCACGGCGCCGAGGTCCCAGGTTCGATCCCGGCTCTGGATCACTGTCCGTGTGGAGTTTGCACATTCTCCCCGTGTCTTCGAGGGTTTCGCCCCCACAACCCAAAGATGTGCAGGTTAGGAGGGTTGGCCACGCTAAATTGCCCCTTAATTGGAAAAAAATGATTGGGACGCTAAATTTATTTTAAAAAATGGATGAACTATTAGTCAAGTCACCTGGGGCGGCACGGTGGCACAGTGATTATCACTGCTGCCTCACAGCGCCAGGGACCCGTGTTCAATTCCCACCTCGTGTGACTGTCTGTACTGAGTCTGCACGTTCTCCCCGTGTGTGCGTGGGCTTCCTCCGGGTGCTCCGGTTCCCTCCCACAGTCCAAAGGTGTGCAGGTTAGGTGGGGTTACGGGGATCGGGCGGTGGAGTGGGCCTGGGTGGGGTGCGGTTTCAGAGGGTCGGGGCAGGCCTGATGGGCCGAATGGCCTCCTTCTGCACTGCAGGAATTCTATGATTCCATTCTATGATTCTACCAGGGATTTTTACCCTGCTCTTCTGCAAAATAACACAGTGGGAACCTTTAACATACATCAGAGAAATGGAGTTTGGTTCGAGGGCTAATTAGAAAGCCGGCAACAGTGAAATACTTCACCAGCACTGTCGGCCTTGATTTTTTTCTGGAATGAATTTTTCCAGGGGACTCACAACATTCTGAGTCAGAGGGAGGATTGACACTGACTAAGACACTTGGGTTGGTGGGCATTCCAAGCTGTACACGCTAACCACAGAAACTGTTACAACAAGTTCTTCAGAATTTCACTGTATCGACTTCACACTGAAACCTGGTGATCTGGACGAGAGCAGGGTTCTGGTCTAAACTTGTTTCTTATCACTGAAAGGAAGCTCTATTGAGCACTAAATAGACTCTTTAACCACAAGGGTTACTTTACAGAAGCTATTTGCCAGTGAGTTAAGGAGAAACAGATTAGAACTTAGTGACATGATGAGCTGCATTCACAAATAATTAGTAGTAAGCACTGAGTAAAATTTGCTCAGGGTGACAAATCTGTTTGATGTGGTTTATATAAGAGCAATTGGTTAGCACTGTTGCTTCACAGCACCAGAGTCCCAGGTTCGATTCCCTCTTGGGTCACTGTCTGTGCGGAGTCTGCACGCTCTCCCCGTGTCTGCGTGGGTTTCCTCCGGGCGCTCCGGTTTCCTCCCACAAGTCCCGAAAGACGTGCTTGTTAGGTGAATTGGACATTCTGAATTCTCCCTCTGTGTACCCGAACAGGCGCCGGATTGTGGCGACTAGGGGCTTTTCACAGTAATCTCAATGCAGCGTTAATGTAAGTCTACTTGTGACACTAATAAAGAATGTAATTTTTATTAATTCCAAACTTAAAAGTGAACATTGGCAGGGTGTGCAGTGGCTGAGGGCAGTGCATCCGATAAGGGCCAGAGTTTAGTTTGATTAGAAAATGAAAGTTTTGATGATTATGCCCATGAAGTCTAGGAATGCAAGACTTTAAGACATTTACATTTCTGAGAATGTAGGCTTATTAATTATAGGGACAAACAGGAATTCACTCACTTTCAATCAAAGGGGGAATTATGGCCGGAATTTTCCCGCCAGCAGCACATCCCTGCCTGTCTGCTTCCCGGCGGCCTGGGGTGGCTTCAATGGGAAATCCCATTGACAAGCGGCGGGAAGACAGAACCCCGCCACCAGCGAACGCATACTGCCGAGAAACAGGCGGCTGGGGAACCGGACAATCCAGCCCAAAATATTTCAAAGGATCCAGTGCAGCTTGCTGCAATCCCGTTAGTTAAAGGAAGAGCTCAGTACAGCATCAAAATATACCTGCTACAAGTCTCAGGGTTGATTCCCGTTCTGTGCTGACCTAGTTATGCTCAATCCGGGACGCTGCAAGTGATCTCGGCACATCTGAGCACTTATTCACCGATGCCCTTTCGGGGGGGAAATCTGCCGTCCTTACCCGGTCTGGTCTACATGTGACTCCAGACCCCGCAGCGAAGTGGCTGACCCTTAGTTGCCCTCCAAAATGGCCGAGCGAACCCCTCAGTTCAAAGGCAATTAGGAAGACGCAACAAACTCTGTGCAGGCAACGTCCATATCTGTGAAAGAATAAGTTTTAAAAGGGTGTGTGGGAGGGGACGGGGGGGGGGGTGGGGTGGAGGGCGCGCAATGGATCCGTGTCCCTGCTCCTGCCATTAGACCAACCTGGAGAATATAACTTTGTCAATATCTGAGGTAGGGCAGGATTGGTCTCAGCTGCGGTGCCCTGCAATGTTGAATAGCCTGCAAAACCACTCTCTTGAGTGAACGGCCCCTTGAGGAAGGTGGAGAAGGGATATTGATGCCGTTGGCGGAGACAGCGCTGTCGGGTGAGAAGGCAGCAAAGGAAATCAAATTGCCTGGCGATGGGTTGCTCGGGATCTAAATAATTTACAGACAGCGTGTTAAAGCTTCATGCTGTTAAATGCTAGTTTATTCGGGCACAGCAGTTCCACACCTGTCACCCTGCACTTCACAGCTCCAGTTATCTGCAGAATCACCTGTAATCGACTGTGCGGAAATTTTGTGGAAACATGATGCAACCAACAAAGAGTCTCAAAACGTCCAGCACAAATGCTCTTTCTCTATCCACCGACAAAGGAATCAGTGTAATTTTACATGTCACTCGGGTTTAGTTAATTTGTAGATATTTTATCTCTGTTTTAAAGCATAGATTACATCTTATTGTTGCCTGTTTTTCTTGCGTTTCAACTGTGTTGAATCATAGCTTGTCCGACTCTGACAATTCATTCTTTCTGAGCAATGCGAGCAGGGAATGGTTCACTCCTTTGTGGCATTTCCTTTGTCCTACAACCTGTAGACTTTTAAAACCAGGCTTGGCCCTACACAGTTTTCTAGATTTACTTTGTCGTCTCAACAACACTTTTCAACATTGGCTCTTCACCAGCGATGACAAAATATAAAATCACTGCTGCCGAGAAATGTCAGAGTCTGTTTTTCTCTCTTCTACTGTGCAAGCTGTGCCTCATATTGGGAGCACCCTTGCCTCTAAGTCAGAAACCTGTGGGTTCAAGACCTACGTCTGCATATGGAGACAAAAAAACTTTAAAAGTGCAATACTGAGGGAGTGCTGTGCTGTTGGAGGTGCCACCTTTGAAATGGGAAATTGAACTCTGGGGCTTGTCTGTCCACTCAGGTCGAGGACATCACTGTGGGAGTTCCTCCAGGTAGTGTCCGAGGCCCAACCACCTTCAGCTGCTTCATCAATGACCTTCCTTCTATCATAAGGTCAGAAGTGGGGATGTTTGCGGATGACTGCACAATGTTCAGCACCATTCGCGTCTCCCCAGATAATGAAGCAGTCCGTGTCCAAATGCGGCAAGACCTGGACAATATCCAGGCTTGGGCTGACAAGTGGCAAGTTACATTCGTGCCACACAAGTGTCAGGCAATGATCATCTCCTACAAGAGAGGGTCTAACCACCCCTCCCCCCTGGATATTCAATGACATTACCATAGCTGCATTCCCCACAATCAACATCCTGGACGTTACCATTGATCAGAACCTGAACTGGACTAGCCATATTAATCCTGTGGCTGCCAGGGCAGGTCAAAGGCTAGGAATCCTATGGTGAATAACTCATCTCCTGACCCCCCAAAGCCTGTCCACCATCTACAAGGCACAAGTCAGGAGTGTAATGGAATACTCTCCATTTGCCTGGATGAGTGCAGCTCCAACGACACTCAAGAAGCTCAACACCATCCAGGACAAAGCAGCCCCGCTTGATTGCTCCTCCTTCCACAAACATTCAACCCCTCCACCACCGGCGAACAGTGGCAGCCGTGTGGACCATCTACAAAGTGCACTGCAGTAACTCACCAATGTTCCTTCGACAGCACCTTCCAAACCCACGACCACTACCATCTAGAAGGACAAGAGCATCAGATACCTGGAAACCCCAACACCTGGAGGTTCCCCTACAAGTCACTCACCACCCTGACTTGGAAATATATCGCTGTTCGTTCACTGTCGCTGGGGCAAAATCCCGGAACTCCCTCCCTAACAGCACAGTGGGTGCACCTACCTCTCAAGGACTGCAGGGATTCAAGAAGGCAATTCATCACCACATACTGAAGGGCAATTAGGAATGAGCAACAAATGGTGGCCTAACCGTGACGCCCACATCCTCTAAATTAATTTTTTAAAATAGATCCCCTGGTATCGCTTTGAAGAAAAGCAATGAAGTGACCCCCTTTGTCAATCCCTCAATCCCTCAATCAACGTCACAAGAAAATCAGTTTTCTGGTCATTATCAAGTTACTGGCTGTAGGAGCTTGCTGTATCATAGATTCTAACAATGCAGAAGGAGGCCATTTGGCCCATTGGGTCTGCACCGGCCCTTGGAAAGAGCACCCTACCTAAGCCCACGCCTCCACCCCATCCGCGGAACCCAGCAACGCAGGCTAACGTGTGTTGCTAAACTCCCTGTGAGAGCCTGAAAGGAGGTAAAGCAAAGAGGTTTGAGGCCTTAGGGAACTGGTCTGGTTCTTTCCTTGGACAGTGATCACGTCACATGCAAGTGTAATACTTGGTCCATGTGATCTCCTCAACTGGTTTTATTGGCCCTTGCTTTTTTTTTCTCATTTTATGGCTGGGTGGGGAAGGGTGTGTGGAGGGAGTGGAAGAAGGAGTGGAGAAATGGAGTGTTTAATCATGTTGCCTGGGCCATCGGATTTGCTGGTCAGTTCCTGTCCATCAGCTTTGTATGTTTTTATAGCCTCAACAGTTTAGTTTCAGTTCATGTTACGGAAAGCAATGCAACTCTGAGATAAACCTCAACCACTTCTGGATACATCTGCAGGTATTTTCCCTGGATTGCTTTTATTTATCTCTGGGCCAGCATTAATTGCCCATTCCACCTCGGCATGGATGGTTTGCTGGGCCACTTCAGATTCAACCACATTGCTGTGGGCCTGGTCACTTGTAGGCCAGACGGGGAGGTTTCCTTGCCTACAGGACATTATTGAACCAGGTGGGTTTTTACAACATTAACGGTGGTTTCATGGTCATCATTAGACTTTCTTTTTTTAAATAAATTTAGAGTACCCAATTCTTTCCCCTCAATTAAGGGGCAATTTAGCGTGGCCAATCCATCTACCCTGTACATCTTTGGGTTGTGGGGGTGAGGCCCACGCAGGCACGGGAAGAATGTGCAAACTCCACACAGACAGTGACCCGGGGCCAGGATCGAACCCGGGTCCTCGGTGCCGTGAGACAGCAGTGCTAACCACTGCACCGCCGTTAGACTTTCAATTCCAGATTTTTGCTGAATTCAAATTGCACCATCTGCCATGGTGGGATTCGAACACAGATCCTTAGAACATTACCCTGGCTCTCTGGATTACTAGTCCAGTGACAATATTACTACACCACCCCTTGATATAACTGCAAGTATGCTACTTTGGATCTATAATCTCCCTTGGGAGGGTAAGGATTCCTGAGAGCCCGACTGGCAATGGTGGTCTCCTTACATATTCAGGAGTCTCTTTCACCTGAACCCTTACACAACACTGTGTTGAGCGTACATGCACAATGCTGTTCAACGCAGAGCTTGATAGATATTTGTGTGGTGACTGTCCCTTTAAGGGCCGAACAGCATCTGGCTTGGGTGGGCCAATTGGGACAGAGTGTGGGTTATCACCCCAGGGGGTGGAGTCCTCTATCAGGCAGAAGACATGTAGTGACTGGTGCAGTTGTGTGGGTTGCTGTTGCTCTCTTTGGTTGTCTCTGATAATGGCGGTCAATATGGTCGCCTTCCTTAATTCTAATTACGTTTGTTCTAGAGTCGCCAGGTATCTTTCGATACCGCCACAAGGTTCAAACCGAATACCGATCAAAGACTCGATACACCAGTTAGTTAGTTCAAAGTCAATGCTTATATATTTACCCACACAGTTAAATATACTTATGCACGAAACTCTACAGACTAAACTATCACTACTGCTAAAGACTATACTTAGCTTTGGGCGCCCACTCAGTCAGAGGAACAATGGCCTTTGTTTGGTTCTGAGGCTGCTGGGGTCGAACTGGTAAAGGGGAACAGCTAAGGTCGTCTGTCTGGTAGCGAGCGTTGACCTTGGACTTACTTGCTTCTGGTGCAGCTGGTCTCCTCGGTGAGAGCCGGGTCCAAGAGAACAATTCTCTCTTGGGGGCTCCTTCTTATACCCAAAGGGGCTTCGCGCTCTTTTGGGTGAGCCTTGAACTTGGCCCCAATCAATTGGGCCGTTTCGTGATCATTCATATTGATCTCGTCCAATAAAGGGGTGGGTGCCCTGATGGCTGGGCGTGTCATAGGTGGCCGTTGGCCTGTTTTGTTTCGGTCTCCTCTGGCATCGGGGTGCCTGCCTTAGTATCGGTTCCTCAAATGTTACTCTTTTGTTCCCGGAGATGGGCCATTAGTATGCTAATGGGCCTACAGTTTTGGTCTTGTCTGGGAGCTGCGGCTCCAATATGCAGACAAACTCCGAACCTGCTTGTTTTCTCAGTATTGTCCATTTTCCCTGCAATCTTTGCAAAGTGTCCATTTTGTAATCGGGACGTGGCCATCCCAGATGGCTACACACCCTCCTTGTGATCCTCAACGCAAAGCGTGAAGGATCACATTACCGCGTCGTCTTCGTTCTCTGACCAAGCGGGGCACCCATAAGCACTTCCCGGCTCTACACTGCCCTATCCTATGAATCGCAATTTCTTTTTTTTCAAAATATGTTTTATTGAAATTTTTTTCCCAAACAACAATTTTTCCCCTCTTACAAAGCAAACGCAACAATAACAATACAGAAATTTTTAACAATGCACAAGTAACAAAACCCCTTTATCTTTGACCTAAACTAAACTAAACCCCCCCCCCCACTCCCCCCTGGGTTGCTGCTGCTGGTCATCTGTCTTCCCTCTAACGTTCCCCGAGGTAGTCAAGAAATGGCTGCCACCGCCTGGTGAACCCTTGAGCCGATCCTCTCAGGGCAAACTTTATCTGCTCCAGTTTAATGAACCCCGCCATATCATTTACCCAGGCCTCCAGTCCGGGGGGTTTCGCCTCCTTCCACATGAGTAGGATCCTGCGCCGGGCTACTAGGGACGCAAAGGCCACAACGTCGGCCTCTTTCGCCTCCTGCACTCCCGGCTCATCCGCAACTCCAAATAGAGCTAACCCCCAGCCTGGTTTGACCCGGGCCTTCACCACCCGCGAAATCACTCCCGTCACTCCCTTCCAATACCCTTCCAGTGCCGGGCACGCCCAAAACATATGTGCGTGGTTTGGCGGGCTCCCGCCACACCTCCCACATTTGTCCTCCACTCCAAAGAACCTGCTCAATCTTGCTCCCGTTATGTGTGCTCTATGTAGCACCTTAAATTGAATCAGGCTAAGTCTGGCGCATGAGCAAGAGGAATTTACCCTGCTTAGGGCATCAGCCCACATACCCTCCTCTATCTCCTCCCCTAGTTCTTCTTCCCACTTTCCTTTTAGTTCGCCCACCGACTCCTCCCCCTCTTCCCTCATCGCTCGGTAAATCTCTGACACCTTGCCCTCTCCGACCCACACCCCTGAAAGCACCCTGTCCTGTATCCCCTGTGTCGGGAGCAACGGAAATTCCCTCACCTGTTGTCTAGTAAACGCCCTCACCTGCATATATCTCAAGAAATTTCCCCGGGGCAACTTATACTTTTCCTCCAATGCTCCCAAGCTCGCAAAAGTCCCATCTATAAATAAATCTCCCACCCTCCTAATTCCCAACTGGTACCAGCTCTGAAATCCTCCATCCATTCTTCCTGGGGCGAACCTATGGTTATTCCTGATTGGGGACCCCACCAGGGCTCCCCGCACCCCTCTCTGTCACCTCCACTGTCCCCAGATATTCACTGTTGCCGCCACCACCGGGTTCGTGGTAAACTTTTTAGGTGAGATCGGTAGCGGCGCCGTCACCAGTGCCTCTAAACTCGTCCCTTTACAGGACTTTCTCTCCAGTCTTTTCCACGCCGCTCCCTCACCCTCCATCATCCATTTACGTATCATTGCCACATTGGCGGCCCAATAATAATCGCCCAAGTTCGGTAGTGCCAATCCTCCTCTGTCCCTACTACGCTGAAGGAACCCCCTCCTTACTCTCGGAACTTTCCCTGCCCACACGAAGCTCGTGATGCTCCCGTCTATTTTATTAAAAAAGGTCTTGGTGATTAGTATAGGGAGACATTGAAATACAAATAAGAACCTCGGGAGGACCATCATCTTAATTGCTTGCACCCTGCCCGCCAGCGATAGAGGCTGCATGTCCCACCTCTTGAAGTCCTCCTCCATTTGTTCTACCAGCCGTGTCAGATTAAGTCTGTGCAAGGTTCCCCAGCTCCTAGCGATCTGAATCCCCAGGTATCGGAAGTTTCTTTCCACTTTCCATAGAGGCAAGCCTTCTATCTCTCTACTCTGGTCCCCTGGATGTATCACAAATAATTCACTCTTCCCCATGTTTAGCCTATACCCCGAGAAATCCCCGAACCCCCTCAAAATTCGCATAACCTCTATCATCCCCCCCGCTGGGTCCGACACGTATAACAATAGGTCATCCGCGTATAACGAGACTCGGTGTTCTTCTCCCCCTCTAATCACCCCTCTCCATTTCCTGGAGTCTCTCAATGCCATGGCCAGAGGTTCAATTGCCAACGCGAACAACAATGGAGACAGCGGGCATCCCTGTCTTGTTCCCCTATATAGTCGGAAATACTCCGATCCATGTCGACCTGTAACTACGCTTGCCGTTGGAGCCCCATAAAGAAGTCTAACCCAGCTAATAAACCCGTTCCCAAACCCAAACCTCCTTAACACTTCCCATAAATACTCCCACTCCACCCCATCAAATGCCTTCTCTGCGTCCATTGCCGCCACTATCTCTGCCTCCCCCTCCACTGGGGGCATCATTATCACCCCTAATAGTCGTCGCACGTTAACATTCAGTTGTCTCCCTTTTACGAACCCTGTCTGGTCTTCGTGCACCACCCCCGGGACACAGTCCTCTATCCTCGATGCCAGTACCTTTGCCAGCAATTTGGTGTCCACGTTGAATCGTGAAATAGGTCTATAGGACCCGCACTGCAACGGATCTTTGTCCCTCTTCAAAATTAGCGATATCGTCGCCTCCGACATCGTCGGGGGTAGAGTCCCCCCTTCCCTGGCCTCATTGAACGTCCTCGCCATCAACGGGGCCATCAAGTCCACATATTTTCTGTAATACCCCACCGGGAACCCGTCTGGTCCTGGGGCCTTCCCTGCTTGCATGCTTCCCAGTCCCTTAATAACCTCGTCCACCCCAATCGGTGCCCCCAGGCCTACCACCCCCCGCTCCTCCACTTTCGGGAACCTCAATTGGTCCAGGAACTGCTGCATCCCCTCCTCTCCCTCTGGGGGTTGAGACCTATACAGTTCCTCATAGAAGGTCTTGAACACCTCATTTATCTTTCCTGCCCTTCGCACCGTGTCTCCCCTTTCGTCTCTAATTCCTCCTATCTCCCTCGCTGCTGCCCTCTTTCGCAATTGATGAGCCAACAGGTGACTAGCCTTTTCCCCATATTCATACCTCCTCCCCTGTGCCTTCCTCCACAGTACCTCCGCCTTTCTGGTGGTCAGAAGGTCAAATTCCGTCTGGAGTTGTCTCCTCTCCCTGTACAATTCCTCCTCCGGGGTCTCTGCAAATTCCCTATCCACCCTTAAAATCTCCCCCAGTAATCTTTCCCTTTCCTTGGCCTCTGTTTTCCTTTTGTGGGCCCCAATGGAGATCAGCTCTCCTCTGACCACCGCTTTTAGTGCTTCCCATACCACTCCCACAGGGACCTCGCCGTCGTCACTGAACTCCAGGTATCTCTCAATACACCCCCGCACTCTTGCACACACTCCCTCATCCGCCATCAGTCCCACATCTAATCGCCAGAGTGTTCTCTGCTCCCTTTCCTCTCCTAATTCCAGGTCCACCCAATGTGGGGCATGATCCGAAACCGCTATGGCTGAGTACTCAGCTGTGAATCGCAATTTTTACCTAAAATCATTTTACATACATACATCATTATAAAATTCTATGGGGCGCTATGACATTCAGGCATGCATTACAAAATAAAAAACTGGAACCTCTAACTATCCTCAATAAACTATCCTCACTCAAACAATCAACAATAATCTACAACACTTTAAACTGTACAAATAGCAGCAACACAGGTTTCTCTGGCTTGGCAGTCAAGCACAGAGGTTTACATTTCTTTATTGAATGAACAAAACACACATAAAGAAAAACGGATGCACTTTAATTCACTCAAGGGGTTGGGGGGTTTGGTGAAGTCCGAAAATAGGGGACCTAAACGTGTATATCGGGGTGCGAGAGCGGGAGGCTCTCCTTCGCCATTTCCTGAGTCTAAGTGTCTGCACGACACTGCAGAGTATCGCTAGTACTAAGAGTGCTTCTACTATGTAAGATAGTGAATACCAGGTGATAAACTTGTCACACCAGGTCGGGGTGTCGGTAACTGTCTCGGGGGGTAACTATCTCGGGGTTAACTATCTTGGGGTACAGTGTATGGCAGGGGTGAGAATCATTCACGGCCTGTGTGGTAGGGGTCAGGGGGGTAGCGTCCGTGTGCAACTGAAGGGATCCCGCTGAGTTCCAGGTGAAAATCTTGAAGGTTGTCTTCATCTTTCCTTTTTGTCGGTCTTCTTCTTTTGCTTCCTCTGGGGTTCCTGAGGTTCCGGAATTCTATGGACACAAGCATAATATCTGTTATTATCTTGCTTAATCTCGTATGTCTGTCTGTCTGTCCTTTGTTGCCAATTACCCATTATAATTGGTCACCATCTGTGACTCCCTCATTTATTTATTTTTTTAAACCGAATATTTGGACCATACAGTGCGAGCCATCTCGCAGCCTGTGCGATCTACCATCCTAGTGTTTGAGGATGCAAATAGCATGCGGAAGCAACCTAAGGGTCGCCAAAAACAAACAAAAGAATTTAGAACTGAAAGTGCCAAAATGGGGTGAATCCCCAGGTAGGACGTTTGTGCTCTACCCGAGCATAGCTGACCAGAGGCGGGATTCTCAGGCAGAGCGGGGACCAGTGCCGTTTCTCCACTGCTTGAGCGACCGGCAAGAACGGGTAAGAATGTGGTCGTCATGGGGGCTGCCTCTCGTGATTACCTTCAAATCAGGAAAATAGTTATGATTGGTGTCTGCTGACAAACTAGTTCCTCTGAACGGTTGCCTGTCGACAAACTTGTTCCATTAACTGCCAGTGGGCGTCAAAAGAGTGGTGGCGTGGGGCCATGAAAACTTTTAATTCACAAACAACAAACGTATACATTAAACGAACAAACATACATTACAAACATGGTGCAGGTTCCATCAGAAAGGACACCGTATCTCTCCATCGGTTCCTTTTTACCATCATGTGGACACCTCATTGTTCAGAAGCAAACAGGGTCGCAAAGGGATTTGTTTGGTAGGAGTCAGACTCTATATCATCATCTTCACCCGGCTGCCATACTCTTGACTGGAGTAGTTTGGTTAAAGCTGCTTGGGGCGAATTGGGGTCCATCTCATCATTCCGGATGAGCCTGAACGAATTGTCTCGGTGCCAGAATCGGAGGTTGGAGCTACTAGGTTTTAATCCGTAATCGTCGGGCGGTGGGTCTGGGTCAGGGGCTTTGATGTACGTGATTACGAAGGGGTCACTGGAATCATGCTCGGATTCGCTGGGAGTGGGGCCTGGTGCAGGGGTATAATCATAACGTGGTGTGCTGGGGCTGTCGTCATTGCTGTCGCTATCACTGTCGCTGCTGGTTGAAGGAAGGGAGAGGCGGAGTCATGCCTCTGGGGGTGGAGTTGAAGATGTGTCTGAAGGCAGGCTGGACTGGCTGGGGGAGGGTAGGAATACGTCATCTGTGGGCGGGTCCTGCTCGTCTGCTGTTGCAAGCGAGTTGTGGTGTGCATGGTTGTTCTGCGAGCCATAAGCCTTAAGCTGGTTTATGTGAAACCCGCAGACTTGCCGTTGGGATATGTGATCTTGTATACCGAAGGGCTGACATTGTCTGAAATGGAGTATAGTCCGGAAATCTTGGGGGAAAGGAATGAACTGGGGTTGTACAGGGAAAGCATCACTTGCTGCCCGACTACAAACTCGGTGGCGTGTACCGTTTTATCGAAACAAGCTTTGCTTTGTTTCCTCCTGGTCCCAAGTCTCACAGCTGCTGCGAGCTGGGCTGCCTTTATCTTCTCAATAAGCTGCTGTACAGCATGTTCCTGCGTGAGGGCGGTGACTGCGGGGCTGGCCAAATCCAGTCCTGATAAAAACTCTGTCCCTTTCATGGGGCGTCTGGTCATGAGGGTGTGGGGGGTGTATCCTGTGGACGTGGATACCGTGTTTCATAGGAACATAAAAGCAAATGGGAGAACTGAATCCCAGGTACTGTTGTTCTGTTGTACCATTTTCCTGAGAGTGGCTTTTCGAGTTCTGTTCATCCTCTCTACAATGCCGTTTGACTGGGGGTGGTCGGCTATGTGAAACTTCTGCCTAATTCCGAAAATTGTGAGGACGTTCTTCATTACTCGTCCTGCAAAATGGGAGCCTTGATCGGACTCTATACTGCGTGGGAGGCCCCATCTTGTAAAGATGTGCTGTGTTAGGATTTTAGCTGTTGTTTTGGCCGTGTTCGTTCTGGATGGAAAAGCTTCCACCCATTTTGTAAAGGTGTCGATGACGACCAACACATACTTAAAATCATTTCTGCAGGGGGGTAGGGGTCCTATGTAATCTATCTGCAAATTCGTCCAGGGGCCATTAACGGGGTGGGTGTGACTAAACTGAGCCTTTGTTGCATATCTATCCGGATTATTCTGGGCACAGATCAAGCAATTTTCAATGTAATGAGTTACATCGGCTTTTAAATCAGGCCACCAGCAGAGAGGTCTGAGGTGGGTTAGGGTGGGTTCAATGCCTTGGTGTCCATGATTGTCATGGAACTGACAAATATTCTGGTTCCTGTCCTGGCTGGGAACTACATAAATACCGTCTTTCAAAATCACACCGTCATGTGTGGTGATTGCGTTCTTAAACTTATCGTACGGAGCTGGGAAGGTTCCTTTTAAAACTTCCCTGAGCTTCTCATCTTCCTTTTGGGCTTTCGCTAGATCCTGAATGTTGGTCTGTGAGACCTGAACCGCGTGTACTGGGGTGCTCTCGAGGGGGTTCCAAAAGTAACCATGTCTGGAACCTGCCTTCGCGAGGGCGTCTGCTTTAACGTTACCAGGGGGGAAGAACGGTGATGACTGCGAACCTTAATTATATCATATCTCCTATCTTTAGCTGTCTCTAGGATATGCCAGAGTAATGGGGCTGAGGGGCTTTCCGTCTGCGGAAACAAATCCTCTAGTTTCCCACAGGGGCAGGAATTCGGTTAAACTATTACAGACATATAAACTGTCCGAATATATGTCTGCTGGGGTCGGAAACGAGTCCGGGTGGTCTACAATATACGCTATGGCTGCCAGTTCTGCTGCCTGCGAGCCTAGATGTCCTGGCAACTTTAATGAAATCTCATCAAGGGCGCGTCCCTGCACCACCTCTACATAAATGCCGCAACCGGTGATTCTCTTTCCATTCAAAACTGTGGAGGAGCCATCCACATAAATTTTCAGGGGTGCGCACGTGTCTGTGGGCTGGGGTCTCTGGGGTGTATTACCTGCTTTCCTGGGAGTTGACTTTGGTATCAATGGGCCTGAATTATGGTTTGTGGTGATGATCTCACACTCATGTGGGGTACCTGCATATTGCAAATTGTCAGCGAGGGAAGTGTGGGTCTTGGTTCTTTTAACTGCAATGTCCCGTCCCTGTAAAAGAAGGGTCCAACGGGCTGCGTGGATTTGGCTGACTGTGCCATCTTTAAGTCGACCGTCTAATAATAGCTGTGTTGGGGTGTGTTCAGTGAGAATAGTGATGGGGTTGAGTCCTGTAATGTAGGCGAAGTACTGTACTGCCCAAAAAACTGCGAGCAGGTGCCTTTGGCAGGCAGAAAATCCTTGCTCGACAGGATCTAGCATGTGTGAGGCGTGTGGCACGGGGCCTAATCGGTCATGGCGTTCCTGGGGGAGCACGGCCGAAAGGGTTCGGTCGGTGCTTGCCACTTCGATTGCGTACGGGGAAAGTGGATCTGGGACCTGTAGTGCGGGGGCTGTGCTGAGGGCTCTCTTTAAAGCATCCACGGCATCCGTGTGCTGTGGGAGCCATTCCCAATAGCCTGTTTCTTGAGAAGGTCGGATAGGGGCGCTTGCTTTGTGGCAAAACTGTCATTGTGGTTTCGGCATTCGCCAACCAGTCCTAGAAATGACCGGAGGGCTGAGACATTATGGGGAAGGGGCAATTTGACGATCGAGTCAATTCTCTTTTGCTCGATCTCGCGTTTACCATGTGTGATTACTGTACCCAAGTAAATCACTTTTTCCTGCGAAATCTGGGCCTTCTTGGGGTTGACTTTACATCCAATCTGTTTTAGGAGTCCTAGGAGTTCGGCGAGAAGCGAAATGTGCTCTTCCTTTGTGTCTGTCTGTAGTAGCAAGTCATCTACATACTGGACCAGACAATCGGGTCGAGAAAATTTTGCTAATCCATTTGCCAGCTGTCGGTATACGTCGTCCACGTATATTGTTGTCCCTGGAATGTGAATGCGAATTTGTATTGGCACGCTTTATCCAATGGAATGGACCAAAAGCCTTTGCTAATGTCCAAAACCAAATTTGTTTTTCACTGGAGTCCCTGTTTGAGCATGGTCTCGGGACTCGTAGCTACGGTGGGGGCTGCTACTGGGGTGACTTTGTTCAGTTCCCGGTAATCAATGGTCAGTCGCCATGATCCATCGGGTTTCCTGATGGGCCAAATTGGTGCGTTGTTTGTGGAGGCTACTGATTGGAGTACGCCTTGATCAATCAGACTCTATTACTTCGGAGATCTCGCCCTCTGCTTCTTGAAATGAAATTTTCTTGGGGAAAACCGTACTGCTTTTGGGGTCTGGGACCGGGACCTATAATGTTCACTGAGCCAGCTATCTTGCCACAGTCGTGCTTGTGCTGTGCAAATGCTGCTTTGTGTTGCTGCAAGACTTCCCTAACTTCTTTATTCTGACTAATGGCTCAAGGATCGAACCAGAAGTCTTCTACTGCGCTGATTCTGTTTTCATACTCTCCAACTGTGAGCGTGGCGGGGGCTCGTGCTGCCTTTGCCATTCTCCATGCACATTTATTTACCGGATCAAATGAGAGGTTGTGGGAGCTCATAAAGTCGATTCCTAGGATGTGTTCAGCCGTCTGAGGTAGATTGACCAAAACTACGGGGTGTTTAGTCATAATGTTCCCGATTTGTATCGCTACAGGGGCTGTGATGGGTCCTTGTTGTAAATGATCTGTAAAACTGCTGAGTGTGATGGTGTCTGTTGTGGACCATGTGTCTTGTTGAAACATCATGGAGGAATTGAGCGTGGTGCGGGACCCTCCTGTGTCCCAAAGAAATTCTACGGGGTGTCCCCGGACTTTGCCTGCTACTACCGGTCTACCGGACTTGTCCCAAAGGTGTCGCAGACCCAAGTTGGGGAGCCCGAACACCGTCAGTCGGTGCCGTTCATGTCTGAATTCTCTGAACGGGCGCTAACACTATGAATTGGCTTTGCCCTATTCTTATTTAGGGTGCCTGTCTGTTGGTTTCTCTGCTGCTTTTGGGGCACGTTGCACTCTCATGCATAGTGTCCTATTTGTCCACAGTTGTAGCATTCCTGGGATTTAGGCTGTGGTGGGCTGTTCCTGCCCTCATTTACCCATGCGGGGTTCTGGTCCATCCTAACTTGATTCATGTCTGCCTGCTCTTCCTCTGGTTTTGCAAATGCGGTTTTGCCTTGGATGGATTGTTCCCAAGTGTGGGACAATCTTTTCAAAACCCATTTCTCGTTGTGGGCCTCGTCTGAGGGGTCGTAATTTGCGTAAGCTCTCTGTCCTGCCTCTGTCGCATGAGAGACTAGGATTCGGGTCCATTTGGCCATATTATCCGCGGACAAATTGGCGTGGGCTAACTCTCCAAATACTGCTGTGAAATGTATCCACAAGCGTCCAGCAAACGCTGTGGGGTGCTCTGTTTTCTTTTGCCTACACTTGTTCAGGCCTTCTATGGGGTCTCCTCTGTTAAAGCCGATCGCATCCAGGATCGTTGTGTGCATCTCTTGGAGTGTGCCTCCTCCTACATTCTGTGGGTCGGAAAGGGCTACCACGACTGAAGGGTCGAGGCTTAAAACTGTGAGCTTCACTTGCTCCTTTTCGTCCAGGTCGTACATGGTAGCCTGCTGTTTAGCTCTAGCGAAAAACTGGTGGGAGTCTGATGTGGGAAGGAAAGGTGTCATTTTTCCACACGCGTCCCGTAATTGGGTCACGGTTAATGGGGTTGTATATAGGAAATCTGTGTTTCCTTCTGCTGCGGCCCTGCAATGTGTGGTTACAGGGTTCATGGGGGTGTGTTCTGCCTGTTCAGTCGGGGGTTGGGGTGCTTTTCTCTTTTGGGGTTTTTCTTGCATACATGTCCCATGTATATTGTCATAATATACACTAGTATATCATGGTGCAGACACACGCTGATGGACACACAGTGGGACCAATCAACATACACAACACCGCAGCCAATCACCAGTGAGAGCACACGCACTATAAAGACAGGGGGCATCAGAGTTCCCGTTCATTAGAGTAGCAGCTAGCTAGGAGGACAGAGCTCACAGCCTGCAACACAGATATTCACCATGTGCTGAGTGCATCGACTCGTTAGGACAAGGCAAAGGTCTTTAGTTAAAGCTAGTATCGTATCAACCCACAGTCTGAGTATGTTTAAACAGTTAATGGTTTAATAAAATAGTGTTGCACTATTTCAAGCGTTGGTGACCTGTATGTGATCCAGAACACCCAACACATCATACGTATCTGTGGGCAGTTTCAATTAACTCCTGCCAATCGGGGCCATTTTCCTGGTCTAACTGGGGTCCAAACGTACTTTGAAACCCATTCTGGACAGAAAGCAGAGATTGCAATTCTGCAATTTGCTTCCGGCACTTTGCATGATCTACGGACCTCTGCCTTTGTTCCGTCGTGGAAGTGTGGAGCGCTCGTAGGGCTGCTTTTAAATCATTGCACTGTTTCTGCAATTGCTCTACCTGTTGCTCGGTTTCTTGTCTTACCAAGACCACGCGTTGTGTGTCCTGGTAGGCCTTATTGTACTGGATCTGAAAACTACTCAAATGGGCGAGACAAGACTGGTGTGCCCACTTGGCATCATCCACCTCTCTGTCCCTCGCTGCTAACTGTTCTCTTAACTCCTTATTCTCCTTCTCAAATTCGCTCACATCTCCCTTACTATTTCTGTCTCTCTCCTCAATCTCTCTACGGAGCGTCCTAACGACCTCCTCTGTGCCTCGCAATTGTGCCAAGCAGGACACGATTGCCATCGGCTTGCGAGCTTTCCCCAAGCTCTTCTTATGAATCTCTGACAGGTTTTCCCACCAAGTATGTCCCATACTCCCGGGACCTGTTTTGTCATTAGCACAGAATTCACTCCAAAGGGGCCATCCTTTCCCTTTGAGATATTTTCTGATCTCTTCTTCCCATACGGGACACTGTCCTACTCTACTGGTCGCTGCGACCTCGAATTCCTGGGGGTTCATAAGGCGTTCCATTGCCTTCATTGCCATTTTCTCTCTATCTCTGGGTTCTCTACTGAATTTGGAACAGGGGGGGTGATAAAGTGGTGATGCAAACACGGGTATGGCTTACGCTATTTTCTGACCTACAAAACTCCCGACAGTTTTAAACAACAAAATCTCTCAGGTTTACCTTATATCCCTGTTAGTACGCATGCATTAACACACTTCCGAATCTTGGAGGTTTGATCAGTATCATTCTCACACTTGTGGTTTTTTCTGTTTCCAATTGGATTACAATTAAAATTTGGGTTCTCTCGGAGTGACTAGGCCACTTCTCGGTTGAGTCACGTCAGAGGTCGCCAGTAAATGTTGCTCTCTTTGGTTGGCTCTGAATATGGCGGTCAATATGGTCGCCTTCCTTAATTCTAATTACGTTTGCTCTAGAGTCGCCAGGTATCTTTCGATACCGCCACAAGGTTCAAACCGAATACCGATCAAAGACTCGATACACCAGTTAGTTAGTTCAAAGTCAATGCTTATTTATTTACACACAGAGTTAAATATACTTATGCACGAAACTCTACAGACTAAACTATCACTACTGCTAACGCCTATACTTAGCTTCGGGCGCCCACTCAGTCAGAGGAACAATGGCCTTTGTTTGGTTCTGAGGCTGCTGGGGTCGAACTGGTAAAGGGGAACAGCTAAGGTCGTCTGTCTGGTAGCGAGCGTTGACCTTGGACTTACTTGTTTCTGGTGCAGCTGGTGGACAGGTCTCTCCGCTGTGAGAGCCAAGTCCAAGGGAGCGATTCTATCTTGGGGGCTCCTTCTTATACCCAAAGGGGCTTCGCGCTCTTTTGGGCGGGCCTTGAACTTGGCCCCAATCAATTGGGCCATTTCTTGATCATTCATATTGATCTCGGCCAATAAAGGGTTGGGTGCCCTGATGGCTGGGCGTGTCCTTGGTGGCCGATGGCCTGCTTTGTTTCGGTCTCGCGGGGGTGTTTGCCTTAGTATCGGTTACTCTTTTGTTCCCGGAGATGGGCCATTAGTATGCTAATGGGCCTGCAGTTTTGGTCTTGTCTGGGAGCTGCGGCTCCAATACACGGACAAACCCTGAATCTGCTTGTATTCTCAGTATTGTCCATTTTCCCTGCAATCTTTGCAAAGTGTCCATTTTGTAATCGGAACGTGGCCATCCCAGATGGCTACACTGCTCTGAGCAGCCGCGTGGCCGCTGGTTTATGCACAGCTTTCCCTTATTAATGAATGCCTTTTGTGTTTCTAATTAAGTCTGTGGCACACATCATTACAATTTGAATAGCTCAGGAATTTGTTTGGGCTCCACAATTATTTTAATCATCTCTACAGCTATAGGTAGATGCAAAACACTAATTAAGGACTGAATGAAGTCTAAACCCATTGCATGCAATGATTCATGACAAGTATTGTCATGTGAGAGTACCTTTAAGAAATGGGTGTTTAAGGAATGTACCTTTAAGAAATGGGTGTTTATCAGTGATGACAGAGTGTGGGTGGAGTTGGGTTGTATGTCAGCATTTTACTTTCATTTTAGGCTGTTTGCAGCAGGGTGTGTTTTAGTTTTGTTTTCAGTGTTGGAGCTGAAGCCAGACAGAGCAGGTGTACTGTTGATCTCTCTGCCATGAAAAGACTATCTCTTGATCATTTGGTGAATTCAGAATTATAGATGTTCTCCGTAGTGAATGTAAACCTAATGTGCTTCTGTTAAAAGGTGTTTCGTTTGTCTTCTGGATGTTGTTTGGGAAGTTATTAAGGATTACTTAGTGTTGTATTTTTTGGGGGTTGTATTTGAATTGATGGTTGCTAAGATGTTCACTATGTTTTAAAAAGGTTAACTTGAGTTAATAGAATAAACATTGTTTTGCTTTAAAAAATACTTTTCCATTTCTGCTGTACCACACCTGTAGAGTGGGCCGTGTGCTCCCCATACCATAATCTATTAAAAGTTGTGGGTCAGGTGAACTCCATGATACACTTTGGGGTTCTCTAAACCCTGGCCCATAACAGTATTATAGCATGGGATAATGCTTTTGCTTCCAAGGTGTTTTATTTTCCCTTCCTTAGAGGTTTCTGTCATGTTCTGTAGACTGGCCGGTATGAATTATACACTGCAGAACATCTACTTCTTGACTAGGTGGTATAATTTATTATGAAACAACTGCATGGTAAAGATAACTGGAATAAATACATAACAAACTACTAACACTAACCAACAGTACTGGAGCTATTGCAAAATACGTCTATCCACCAACACAACTTACTCCCAACTCGCCTAGGCACAGAGTCACATTGTGGGTTTACACTGACCCCTGGTGGTCGGAGGTCGTGTACATTATTATGTACAAGATTTCCTATGCATATCATCACATCCCCATTCCTTTGGAAATGTAGCTATTTACATTCATTAGATCATCTTTACAATTCAACATGATATGCATAAATCTTTACATCTTTAAACTATTTACAGTCTGTCACAAATTCAGTCTCTCAAGTTTCCGTCTTAGCCTTGTTGATCTTCTGAGTGGCTGCTGAACTTGTGAAGTTACTTCACCTTCCTTTGTTGTGGATGCTGCTTGTTGTCTGTGTATCTTTGCATCTTTATCCTGTTGTTGTGGCTCTGTATGCTGGAATGTATCTTCTTCAAGTGCCTTAGGACTACTAACTACTTTGTCTTGTGTTACAAAAAATTTGCTGAACTTTCAGCAGAGTTCTTCTGTGTCTCCTTAAGACAATGCCATCATCCGTGATGATGAGATACGCGTTTGGACCTGTTTGTCGCAGTACCTTTGCATACTTTGGTGTGGGGCCTCAGTCGAGGCCATGCCATGTAGTCCCGGTTCCTTCACTGAGGAGCTCCGCACGGCGAAACCCCTCAGTGCAGGGAGAGATCGAGACACCATTTTTAAATGGCACCCCGATCTCTCGAGCTCCCAACAGGACCCCCAAACCCTCCCCCAGCCCCAACCCACTGTGAAGGGGGCCCCCCCACCCCGCCCCAGGACCCTCCCACCACACACCGACACAGGGCACTTACACCCTGGCTGTGCCCCTGCCAGTTGGCAGTGCCACCTGGGTACCACCAATATCACATTGTTTGGGTAACCTGGGCAACTCAAAGTCACACAGGATCGTGTATGCAAACTTGCCTTTTGTTTGCTGGGAAAAATGTGGATGTTTGTATCCTTCTTTATATGAAAAAGGGGATTTGGGGGTTTTGGAAATGCAATGCTGTACTGACCAACTGGCTTGCCATAGTCTTGTGACTCTGCTTCTGGAGGCAGACATCTTACAATCCATTCAATACAAGCCTCTCGCCGAAGCACATACTGAAGTAGTATAGCTGTCTGTATACTTGCAATAGAATCAAGCCCTTATGCCCAAACTGGCCCACGCCAAGCAAAATGCCAACCAACCAGCAGTAGTTTAGCTATGCAATAGGGGTTAGGCATTCATGGTGTGCCAGGACCCCATCTGGTGAAATAATGGCAAGACTTATTCCAAATGTAAGAGTTGCTTAAGAGAATGAAATGATCCCCTGGCGCTTGGCACCAGTTAGATTTCCACCTCACAATGTAGTCAACATGCCAACAATGTCATTCAACGTGACAGATGTTAAACCCTGTCATTAGTGTAGTGGAGTGGGAGGTGTAAATATTCATGACCTATTATTTAGTCATCCTGAGTTTCTGGTCCCATTCTTGGGCCTAGTTTTTTGAGCTCACATTTATATTCCTTGGAATGGGAAGATTTTTGGCACCGATCTCAGCTTTTATTAAACGCCGTTTCTTGTTTTTTACAGAAGGAAAACCAGAAAGTCTGATTTGTGCGTGTGTGAGAGTGAGTGCATGTGTGAGAGAGTCCATGTGTGAGAGTGAGTGCATGTGTGAGAGTGAGCGTGTGTGAGAGTGAGTGCGTGTGTGAGAGTGAGTGCATGTGTGAGAGTGAGCGTGTGTGAGAGTGAGTGTGTGTGAGAGTGAGTGCGTGTGTGATAGTGAGTGCGTGTGTGAGAGAGTGCATGTGTGAGAGTGAGTGCGTGTGTGAGAGTGAGTGCATGTGTGAGAGTGAGCGTGTGTGAGAGAGTGCGTGTGTGAGAGTGCGTGCGTGTGTGAGAGTGAGTGCGTGTGTGAGAGTGAGTGCGTGTGTGAGAGAGTGCATGTGTGAGAGTGAGTGCGTGTGTGAGAGTGAGTGCATGTGTGACAATGAGCGTGTGTGAGAGTGAGTGCGTGTGTGAGAGTGAGTGCATGTGTGAGAGTGAGCGTGTGTGAGAGTGAGTGCGTGTGTGAGAGTGAGCATGTGTGAGAGAGTGCGTGTGTGAGAGTGAGTGCGTGTGTGAGAGTGAGTGCGTGTGTGAGTGAGTACATGTGTGAGAGTGAGCGTGTGTGAGAGTGAGTGCGTGTGTGAGTGAGTACATGTGTGAGAGTGAGCGTGTGTGAGAGTGAGTGCGTGTGTGAGAGTGAGTGCATGTGTGAGAGTGAGTGCGTGTGTGAGAGTGAGTGCGTGTGTGAGAGTGAGCATGTGTGAGAGTCAGTGCGTGTGTGAGAGTGAGTGCGTGTGTGAGAGTGAGCGCGAGTGTGAGAGTGCGTGCGTGTGTGAGAGTGAGCATGTGTGAGAGTGAGTGCGTGTGTGAGAGTGAGTGCGTGTGTGAGAGTGAGTGCATGTGTGAGAGTGAGCGTGTGTGAGAGTGAGTGCGTGTGTGAGAGTGAGTGCATGTGTGAGAGTGAGTGCGTGTGTGAGAGTGAGTGCGTGTGTGAGAGTGAGCATGTGTGAGAGTGAGTGCGTGTGTGAGAGTGAGTGCGTGTGTGAGAGTGAGTGCATGTGTGAGAGTGAGTGCATGTGTGAGAGTGAGCGTGTGTGAGAGTGAGTGCGTGTGTGAGAGTGCATGTGTGAGAGTGAGCGTGTGTGAGAGTGAGTGTGTGTGAGAGTGAGTGCGTGTGTGATAGTGAGTGCGTGTGTGAGAGAGTGCATGTGTGATAGTGAGTGCGTGTGTGAGAGTGAGTGCATGTGTGAGAGTGAGCGTGTGTGAGAGTGAGTGCGTGTGTGAGAGTGCGTGCGTGTGTGAGAGTGAGTGCGTGTGTGAGAGTGAGTGCGTGTGTGAGAGTGAGTGCATGTGTGAGAATGAGCGTGTGTGAGAGTGAGTGCGTGTGTGAGAGTGAGTGCGTGTGTGAGAGTGAGTGCATGTGTGAGAGTGAGCGTGTGTGGGAGTGAGTGCGTGTGTGAGAGTGAGTGCATGTGTGAGAGTAAGTGCGTGTGTGAGAGTGAGTGCATGTGTGAGAGTGAGTGCGTGTGTGAGAGTGAGTGCGTGTGTGAGAGTGAGCATGTGTGAGAGAGTGCGTGTGTGAGAGTGAGTGCGTGTGTGAGAGTGAGCGAGTGTGAGAGTGAGTGCGTGTGTGAGAGTGAGTGCGTGTGTGAGAGTGAGTGCATGTGTGAGAGTGAGTGCATGTGTGAGAGTGAGCGTGTGTGAGAGTGAGTGCGTGTGTGAGAGTGAGTGCATGTGTGAGAGTGAGTGCGTGTGTGAGAGTGAGTGCGTGTGTGAGAGTGAGCATGTGTGAGAGTGAGTGGGTGTGTGAGAGTGAGTGCGTGTGTGAGAGTGAGCGCGAGTGTGAGAGTGAGTGTGTGTGTGAGAGTGAGCATGTGTGAGAGTGAGTGCGTGTGTGAGAGTGAGTGCGTGTGTGAGAGTGAGTGCATGTGTGAGAGTGAGCATGTGTGAGAGTGAGTGCGTGTGTGAGAGTGAGTGCATGTGTGAGAGTGAGTGCGTGTGTGAGAGTGAGTGCATGTGTGAGAGTAAGTGCGTGTGTGAGAGTGAGGGCATGTGTGAGAGTGAGTGCGTGTGTGAGAGTGAGTGCGTGTGTGAGAGTGAGCATGTGTGAGAGAGTGCGTGTGTGAGAGTGAGTGCGTGTGTGAGAGTGAGCGAGTGTGAGAGTGAGTGCGTGTGTGAGAGTGAGTGCGTGTGTGAGAGTGAGTGCATGTGTGAGAGTGAGTGCATGTGTGAGAGTGAGCGTGTGTGAGAGTGAGTGCGTGTGTGAGAGTGAGTGCATGTGTGAGAGTGAGTGCGTGTGAGAGTGAGTGCGTGTGTGAGAGTGAGCATGTGTGAGAGTGAGTGCGTGTGTGAGAGTGAGTGCGTGTGTGAGAGTGAGCGCGAGTGTGAGCGTGAGTGCGTGTGTGAGAGTGAGCATGTGTGAGAGTGAGTGCGTGTGTGAGAGTGAGTGCGTGTCTGAGAGTGAGTGCATGTGTGAGAGTGAGCGTGTGTGAGAGTGAGTGCATGTGTGAGAGTGAGTGCATGTGTGAGAGTGAGTGCGTGTGTGAGAGTGAGTGCGTGTGTGAGAGTGAGCATGTGTGAGAGTGAGTGCGTGTGTGAGAGTGAGTGCGTGTGTGAGAGTGAGCGAGTGTGAGAGTGAGTGCATGTGTGAGTGAGTGCGTGTGTGAGAGTGAGTGCGTGTGTGAGAGTGAGTGCGTGTGTGAGAGTGAGCATGTGTGAGAGTGAGTGCGTGTGTGAGAGTGAGCATGTGTGAGAGTGAGCTTGTGTGAGAGTGAGTGCGTGTGTGAGAGTGAGTGCATCTGTGAGAGTGAGTGCATGTGTGAGAGTGAGCGCGTGTGTGAGAGTGAGCATGTGTGAGAGTGAGTGCGTGTGTGAGAGTGAGTGCGTGTGTGAGAGTGAGCGAGTGTGAGAGTAAGTGCGTATGTGAGAGTGAGCATGTGTGAGAGTGAGTGCGTGTGTTAGAGTGAGTGCGTGTGTGAGAGTGAGTGCATGTGTGAGAGTGAGCGTGTGAGAGTGAGTGCGTGTGTGAGAGTGAGTGCATGTGTGCGAGTGAGTGCGTGTGTGAGAGTGAGTGCATGTGTGAGAGTGAGCGTGTGTGAGAGTGAGTGCGTGTGTGAGAGTGAGTGCGTGTGCGAGAGTGAGCGTGTGTGAGAGTGAGTGCGTGTGTGAGAGTGAGTGCGTGTGTGAGAGTGAGTGCATGTGTGAGAGTGAGTGCGTGTGTGAGAGTGAATGCGTGTGTGAGAGTGGCATTTGTGTGAGAGTGAGTGCGTGTGTGAGAGTGAGCGAGTGTGAGAGTGAGTGCGTGTGTGAGAGTGAGTGCGTGTGTGAGAGTGAGCATGTGTGAGAGTGAGTGCGTGTGTGAGAGTGAGTGCATGTGTGAGAGGGAGTGCGTGTGTGAGAGAGTGCATGTGTGAGAGTGAGTGCATGTGTGAGAGTGAGCGTGTGTGAGAGTGAGTGCGTGTGTGAGTGAGTGCATGTGTGAGAGTGAGCGTGTGTGAGAGTGAGTGTGTGTGAGAGTGAGTGCGTGTGTGATAGTGAGTGCGTGTGTGAGAGAGTGCATGTGTGAGAGTGAGTGTGTGTGTGAGAGTGAGTGTGTGTGAGAGTGAGTGTGTGTGAGAGTGAGTGCGTGTGTGATAGTGAGTGCGTGTGTGAGAGAGTGCATGTGTGAGAGTGAGTGCGTGTGTGAGAGTGAGTGCATGTGTGAGAGTGAGCGTGTGTGAGAGTGAGTGCGTGTGTGAGAGTGCGTGCGTGTGTGAGAGTGAGTGCGTGTGTGAGAGTGAGTGCGTGTGTGAGAGAGTGCATGTGTGAGAGTGAGTGCGTGAGTGAGAGTGAGTGCATGTGTGAGAATGAGCGTGTGTGAGAGTGAGTGCGTGTGTGAGAGTGAGTGCATGTGTGAGAGTGAGTGCGTGTGTGAGAGTGAGTGCATGTGTGAGAGTGAGCGTGTGTGAGAGTGAGTGCGTGTGTGAGAGTGAGTGCATGTGTGAGAGTAAGTGCGTGTGTGAGAGTGAGTGCATGTGTGAGAGTGAGTGCGTGTGTGAGAGTGAGTGCGTGTGTGAGAGTGAGCATGTGTGAGAGAGTGCGTGTGTGAGAGTGAGTGCGTGTGTGAGAGTGAGCGAGTGTGAGAGTGAGTGCGTGTGTGAGAGTGAGTGCGTGTGTGAGAGTGAGTGCATGTGTGAGAGTGAGTGCATGTGTGAGAGTGAGCGTGTGTGAGAGTGAGTGCGTGTGTGAGAGTGAGTGCATGTGTGAGAGTGAGTGCGTGTGTGAGAGTGAGTGCGTGTGTGAGAGTGAGCATGTGTGAGAGTGAGTGCGTGTGTGAGAGTGAGTGCGTGTGTGAGAGTGAGCGCGAGTGTGAGAGTGAGTGCGTGTGTGAGAGTGAGCATGTGTGAGTGTGTGTGCGTGAGTGAGAGTGAGTGCGTGTGTGAGAGTGAGTGCATGTGTGAGAGTGAGCGTGTGTGAGAGTGAGTGCGTGTGTGAGAGTGAGTGCATGTGTGAGAGTGAGTGCGTGTGTGAGAGTGAGTGCGTGTGTGAGAGTGAGTGCGTGTGTGAGAGTGAGCATGTGTGAGAGAGTGCGTGTGTGAGAGTGAGTGCGTGTGTGAGAGTGAGCATGTGTGAGAGTGAGTGCGTGTGTGAGTGAGTGCGTGTGTGAGAGTGAGCGCGAGTGTGAGAGTGAGTGCGTGTGTGAGAGTGAGCATGTGTGAGAGTGAGTGCGCGTGTGAGAGTGAGTGCGTGTGTGAGAGTGAGTGCATGTGTGAGAGTGAGCGTGTGTGAGAGTGAGTGCGTGTGTGAGAGTGAGTGCATGTGTGAGAGTGAGTGCGTGTGTGAGAGTGAGTGCGTGTGTGAGAGTGAGCATGTGTGAGAGTGAGTGCGTGTGTGAGAGTGAGTGCGTGTGTGAGAGTGAGCGAGTGTGAGAGTGAGTGCATGTGTGAGTGAGTGCGTGTGTGAGAGTGAGTGCGTGTGTGAGAGTGAGTGCGTGTGTGAGAGTGAGCATGTGTGAGAGTGAGTGCGTGTGTGAGAGTGAGCATGTGTGAGAGTGAGCGTGTGTGAGAGTGAGTGCGTGTGTGAGAGTGAGTGCATCTGTGAGAGTGAGTGCATGTGTGAGAGTGAGCGCGTGTGTGAGAGTGAGCATGTGTGAGAGTGAGTGCGTGTGTGAGAGTGAGTGCGTGTGTGAGAGTGAGCGAGTGTGAGAGTGAGTGCGTATGTGAGAGTGAGCATGTGTGAGAGTGAGTGCGTGTGTTAGAGTGAGTGCGTGTGTGAGTGAGTGCATGTGTGAGAGTGAGCGTGTGAGAGTGAGTGCGTGGGTGAGAGTGAGTGCATGTGTGCGAGTGAGTGCGTGTGTGAGAGTGAGTGCATGTGTGAGAGTGAGCGTGTGTGAGAGTGAGTGCGTGTGTGAGAGTGAGTGCGTGTGTGAGAGTGAGCGTGTGTGAGAGTGAGTGCGTGTGTGAGAGTGAGTGCGTGTGTGAGAGTGAGTGCATGTGTGAGAGTGAGTGCGTGTGTGAGAGTGAATGCATGTGTGAGAGTGTCATTTGTGTGAGAGTGAGTGCGTGTGTGAGAGTGAGCGAGTGTGAGAGTGAGTGCGTGTGTGAGAGTTAGTGCGTGTGTGAGAGTGAGCATGTGTGAGAGTGAGTGCGTGTGTGAGAGTGAGTGCATGTGTGAGAGGGAGCCTGTGTGAGAGCAGGTGCATGTGTGAGAGTGAGTGCGAGTGTGTGAGAGTGAGCGTGTGTGAGAGTGAGTGCATGTGTGAGAGTGAGTGTGGGTGAGAGTGAGTGCATGTGTGAGAGTGAGCGTGTGTGAGAGTGAGTGCGTGTGTGAGAGTGAGTGCATGTGTGAGAGTGAGTGCGTGTGTGAGAGTGAGTGCGTGTGTGAGAGTGAGCATGTGTGAGAGTGAGTGCGTGTGTGAGAGTGAGTGCGTGTGTGAGAGTGAGCGCGAGTGTGAGAGTGAGTGCGTGTGTGAGAGTGAGCATGTGTGAGAGTGAGTGCGTGTGTGAGAGTGAGTGCGTGTGTGAGAGTGAGTGCATGTGTGAGAGTGAGCATGTGTGAGAGTGAGTGCGTGTGTGAGAGTGAGTGCATGTGTGAGAGTGAGTGCGTGTGTGAGAGTGAGTGCATGTGTGATAGTAAGTGCGTGTGTGAGAGTGAGTGCATGTGTGAGAGTGAGTGCGTGTGTGAGAGTGAGTGCGTGTGTGAGAGTGAGCATGTGTGAGAGTGCGTGTGTGAGAGTGAGTGCGTGTGTGAGAGTGAGCGAGTGTGAGAGTGAGTGCGTGTGTGAGAGTGAGTGCGTGTGTGAGAGTGAGTGCATGTGTGAGAGTGAATGCATGTGTGAGAGTGAGCGTGTGTGAGAGTGAGTGCGTGTGTGAGAGTGAGTGCATGTGTGAGAGTGAGTGCGTGTGTGAGAGTGAGTGCGTGTGTGAGAGTGAGCATGTGTGAGAGTGAGTGCGTGTGTGAGAGTGAGTGCGTGTGTGAGAGTGAGCGCGAGTGTGAGAGTGAGTGCGTGTGTGAGAGTGAGCATGTGTGAGAGTGAGTGCGTGTGTGAGAGTGAGTGCGTGTGTGAGAGTGAGTGCATGTGTGAGAGTGAGCGTGTGTGAGAGTGAGTGCGTGTGTGAGAGTGAGTGCATGTGTGAGAGTGAGTGCGTGTGTGAGAGTGAGTGCGTGTGTGAGAGTGAGCATGTGTGAGTGTGAGTGCGTGTGTGAGAGTGAGTGCGTGTGTGAGAGTGAGCGAGTGTGAGAGTGAGTGCATGTGTGAGTGAGTGCGTGTGTGAGAGTGAGTGCGTGTGTGAGAGTGAGTGCGTGTGTGAGAGTGAGCATGTGTGAGAGTGAGTGCGTGTGTGAGAGTGAGCATGTGTGAGAGTGAGCGTGTGTGAGAGTGAGTGCGTGTGTGAGAGTGAGTGCATCTGTGAGAGTGAGTGCATGTGTGAGAGTGAGCGCGTGTGTGAGAGTGAGCATGTGTGAGAGTGAGTGCGTGTGTGAGAGTGAGTGCGTGTGTGAGAGTGAGCGAGTGTGAGAGTGAGTGCGTATGTGAGAGTGAGCATGTGTGAGAGTGAGTGCGTGTGTTAGAGTGAGTGCGTGTGTGAGAGTGAGTGCGTGTGTGAGAGTGAGCGTGTGAGAGTGAGTGCGTGTGTGAGAGTGAGTGCATGTGTGCGAGTGAGTGCGTGTGTGAGAGTGAGTGCATGTGTGAGAGTGAGCGTGTGTGAGAGTGAGTACGTGTGTGAGAGTGAGTGCGTGTGCGAGAGTGAGAGTGAGTGCGTGTGTGAGAGTGAGTGCGTGTGTGAGAGTGAGTGCATGTGTGAGAGTGAGTGCGTGTGTGAGAGTGAATGCGTGTGTGAGTGGCATTTCTGTGAGAGTGAGTGCGTGTGTGAGAGTGAGCGAGTGTGAGAGTGAGTGCGTGTGTGAGAGTGAGTGCGTGTGTGAGAGTGAGTGCGTGTGTGAGAGTGAGCATGTGTGAGAGTGAGTGCGTGTGTGAGAGTGAGTGCATGTGTGAGAGGGAGTGCGTGTGTGAGAGAGTGCATGTGTGAGAGTGAGTGCATGTGTGAGAGTGAGCGTGTGTGAGAGTGAGTGCGTGTGTGAGTGAGTGCATGTGTGAGAGTGAGCATGTGTGAGAGTGAGTGTGTGTGAGAGTGAGTGCGTGTGTGATAGTGAGTGCGTGTGTGAGAGAGTGCATGTGTGAGAGTGAGTGCGTGTGTGAGAGTGAGTGTGTGTGAGAGTGAGTGTGTGTGAGAGTGAGTGCGTGTGTGATAGTGAGTGCGTGTGTGAGAGAGTGCATGTGTGAGAGTGAGTGCGTGTGAGAGTGAGTGCATGTGTGAGAGTGAGCGTGTGTGAGAGTGAGTGCGTGTGTGAGAGTGCGTGCGTGTGTGAGAGTGAGTGCGTGTGTGAGAGTGAGTGCGTGTGTGAGAGAGTGCATGTGTGAGAGTGAGTGCGTGAGTGAGAGTGAGTGCATGTGTGAGAATGAGCGTGTGTGAGAGTGAGTGCGTGTGTGAGAGTGAGTGCATGTGTGAGAGTGAGTGCGTGTGTGAGAGTGAGTGCATGTGTGAGAGTGAGCGTGTGTGAGAGTGAGTGCGTGTGTGAGAGTGAGTGCATGTGTGAGAGTAAGTGCGTTTGTGAGAGTGAGTGCATGTGTGAGAGTGAGTGCGTGTGTGAGAGTGAGTGCGTGTGTGAGAGTGAGCATGTGTGAGAGAGTGCGTGTGTGAGAGTGAGTGCGTGTGTGAGAGTGAGCGAGTGTGAGAGTGAGTGCGTGTGTGAGAGTGAGTGCGTGTGTGAGAGTGAGTGCATGTGTGAGAGTGAGTGCATGTGTGAGAGTGAGCGTGTGTGAGAGTGAGTGCGTGTGTGAGAGTGAGTGCATGTGTGAGAGTGAGTGCGTGTGTGAGAGTGAGTGCGTGTGTGAGAGTGAGCATGTGTGAGAGTGAGTGCGTGTGTGAGAGTGAGTGCGTGTGTGAGAGTGAGCGCGAGTGTGAGAGTGAGTGCGTGTGTGAGAGTGAGCATGTGTGAGAGTGTGTGCGTGTGTGAGAGTGAGTGCGTGTGTGAGAGTGAGTGCATGTGTGAGAGTGAGCGTGTGTGAGAGTGAGTGCGTGTGTGAGAGTGAGTGCATGTGTGAGAGTGAGTGCGTGTGTGAGAGTGAGTGCGTGTGTGAGAGTGAGTGCGTGTGTGAGAGTGAGCATGTGTGAGAGAGTGCGTGTGTGAGAGTGAGTGCGTGTGTGAGAGTGAGCATGTGTGAGAGTGAGTGCGTGTGTGAGAGTGAGTGCGTGTGTGAGAGTGAGCGCGAGTGTGAGAGTGAGTGCGTGTGTGAGAGTGAGCATGTGTGAGAGTGAGTGCGCGTGTGAGAGTGAGTGCGTGTGTGAGAGTGAGTGCATGTGTGAGAGTGAGCGTGTGTGAGAGTGAGTGCGTGTGTGAGAGTGAGTGCATGTGTGAGAGTGAGTGCGTGTGTGAGAGTGAGTGCGTGTGTGAGAGTGAGCATGTGTGAGAGTGAGTGCGTGTGTGAGAGTGAGTGCGTGTGTGAGAGTGAGCGAGTGTGAGAGTGAGTGCATGTGTGAGTGAGTGCGTGTGTGAGAGTGAGTGCGTGTGTGAGAGTGAGTGCGTGTGTGAGAGTGAGCATGTGTGAGAGTGAGTGCGTGTGTGAGAGTGAGCATGTGTGAGAGTGAGCGTGTGTGAGAGTGAGTGCGTGTGTGAGAGTGAGTGCATCTGTGAGAGTGAGCGTGTGAGAGTGAGTGCGTGGGTGAGAGTGAGTGCGTGTGTGAGAGTGAGCATGTGTGAGAGTGAGTGCGTGTGTGAGAGTGAGTGCGTGTGTGAGAGTGAGCGAGTGTGAGAGTGAGTGCGTATGTGAGAGTGAGCATGTGTGAGAGTGAGTGCGTGTGTTAGAGTGAGCATGTGTGAGAGTGAGTGCGTGTGTGAGAGTGAGTGCGTGTGTGAGAGTGAGCGCGAGTGTGAGAGTGAGTGCGTGTGTGAGAGTGAGCATGTGTGAGAGTGTGTGCGTGTGTGAGAGTGAGTGCGTGTGTGAGAGTGAGTGCATGTGTGAGAGTGAGCGTGTGTGAGAGTGAGTGCGTGTGTGAGAGTGAGTGCATGTGTGAGAGTGAGTGCGTGTGTGAGAGTGAGTGCGTGTGTGAGAGTGAGTGCGTGTGTGAGAGTGAGCATGTGTGAGAGAGTGCGTGTGTGAGAGTGAGTGCGTGTGTGAGAGTGAGCATGTGTGAGAGTGAGTGCGTGTGTGAGAGTGAGTGCGTGTGTGAGAGTGAGCGAGTGTGAGAGTGAGTGCGTATGTGAGAGTGAGCATGTGTGAGAGTGAGTGCGTGTGTTAGAGTGAGCATGTGTGAGAGTGAGTGCGTGTGTGAGAGTGAGTGCGTGTGTGAGAGTGAGCGCGAGTGTGAGAGTGAGTGCGTGTGTGAGAGTGAGCATGTGTGAGAGTGTGTGCGTGTGTGAGAGTGAGTGCGTGTGTGAGAGTGAGTGCATGTGTGAGAGTGAGCGTGTGTGAGAGTGAGTGCGTGTGTGAGAGTGAGTGCATGTGTGAGAGTGAGTGCGTGTGTGAGAGTGAGTGCGTGTGTGAGAGTGAGTGCGTGTGTGAGAGTGAGCATGTGTGAGAGAGTGCGTGTGTGAGAGTGAGTGCGTGTGTGAGAGTGAGCATGTGTGAGAGTGAGTGCGTGTGTGAGAGTGAGTGCGTGTGTGAGAGTGAGCGCGAGTGTGAGAGTGAGTGCGTGTGTGAGAGTGAGCATGTGTGAGAGTGAGTGCGCGTGTGAGAGTGAGTGCGTGTGTGAGAGTGAGTGCATGTGTGAGAGTGAGCGTGTGTGAGAGTGAGTGCGTGTGTGAGAGTGAGTGCATGTGTGAGAGTGAGTGCGTGTGTGAGAGTGAGTGCGTGTGTGAGAGTGAGCATGTGTGAGAGTGAGTGCGTGTGTGAGAGTGAGTGCGTGTGTGAGAGTGAGCGAGTGTGAGAGTGAGTGCATGTGTGAGTGAGTGCGTGTGTGAGAGTGAGTGCGTGTGTGAGAGTGAGTGCGAGTGTGAGAGTGAGCATGTGTGAGAGTGAGTGCGTGTGTGAGAGTGAGCATGTGTGAGAGTGAGCGTGTGTGAGAGTGAGTGCGTGTGTGAGAGTGAGTGCATCTGTGAGAGTGAGCGTGTGAGAGTGAGTGCGTGGGTGAGAGTGAGTGCGTGTGTGAGAGTGAGCATGTGTGAGAGTGAGTGCGTGTGTGAGAGTGAGTGCGTGTGTGAGAGTGAGCGAGTGTGAGAGTGAGTGCGTATGTGAGAGTGAGCATGTGTGAGAGTGAGTGCGTGTGTTAGAGTGAGTGCGTGTGTGAGAGTGAGTGCATGTGTGAGAGTGAGCGTGTGAGAGTGAGTGCGTGGGTGAGAGTGAGTGCATGTGTGCGAGTGAGTGCGTGTGTGAGAGTGAGTGCATGTGTGAGAGTGAGCGTGTGTGAGAGTGAGTGCGTGTGTGAGAGTGAGTGCGTGTGTAAGAGTGAGCGTGTGTGAGAGTGAGTGCGTGTGTGAGAGTGAGTGCGTGTGTGAGAGTGAGTGCATGTGTGAGAGTGAGTGCGTGTGTGAGAGTGAATGCGTGTGTGAGAGTGGCATTTGTGTGAGAGTGAGTGCGTGTGTGAGAGTGAGCGAGTGTGAGAATGAGTGCGTGTGTGAGAGTTAGTGCGTGTGTGAGAGTGAGCATGTGTGAGAGTGAGTGCGTGTGTGAGAGTGAGTGCATGTGTGAGAGGGAGCCTGTGTGAGAGCAGGTGCATGTGTGAGAGTGAGTGCGTGTGTGTGAGAGTGAGCGTGTGTGAGAGTGAGTGCATGTGTGAGAGTGAGTGTGGGTGAGAGTGAGTGCATGTGTGAGAGTGAGCGTGTGAGAGAGTGAGCGTGTGTGAGAGTGAGTGCGTGTGTGAGAGTGAGCGTGTGTTAGAGTGAGTGCGTGTCAGAGTGAGCGTGTGTGAATGTGAATGCGTGTGTGAGAGTGAGTGCGTGTGTGAGAGTGAGTGCATGTGTGAGAGTGTGTGCATGTGTGAGAGTGAGCGTGTGAGAGAGTGAATGTGTGTGTGAGAGTGAGTGCGTGTGTGAGAGTGAGTGCATGTGTGAGAGTGAGTGCATGTGTGAGAGTGAGCGTGTGAGAGAGTGAATGCGTGTGTGAGAGTGAGTGCGTGTGTGAGAGTGAGTGCGTGTCTGAGAGTGAGTGCGTGTGTGAGAGTGAGCGTGTGTGAGAGTGAGTGCGTGTGTGAGAGTGAGTGCGTGTGTGAGAATGAGTGCATGTGTGAGAGTGAGTGCGTGTGTGAGAGTGAGTGCGTGTGTGAGAGTGGCATTTGTGTGAGAGTGAGTGCGTGTGTGAGAGTGAGCGAGTGTGAGAGTGAGTGCGTGTGTGAGAGTGAGTGCGTGTGTGAGAGTGAGCATGTGTGAGAGTGAGTGCGTGTGTGAGAGTGAGTGCATGTGTGAGAGTGAGCGTGTGTGAGAGTGAGTGCGTGTGTGAGAGTGAGTGCGTGTGTGAGAGTGAGTGCATTTGTGAGAGTGAGCGTGTGTGAGAGCAGGTGCATGTGTGAGAGTGAGTGCATGTGTGAGAGTGAGCGTGTGTGAGAGTGAGTGCGTGTGTGAGAGAGTGCGTGTGTGAGAGTGAGTGCGTGTGTGAGAGTGAGTGTGTGTGAGAGAGAGTGCATGTGTGAGAGTGAGCGTGTGAGAGAGTGAGCGTGTGTGAGAGTGAATGCGTGTGTGAGAGTGAGTGCATGTGTGAGAGTGAGCGTGTGTGAGAGTGAGTGCATGTGTGATAGTGAGTGCGTGTGTGAGAGTGAGTGCATGTGTGATAGTGAGTGAGAGTGAGCGTGTGTGAGAGTGAGTGCGTGTGTGGGAGTGAGTGCATGTGTGAGAGTGCGTGTGTGAGAGTGAGTGCATGTGTGAGAGTGAGTGCGTGTATGAGAGTGAGTGCATGTGTGAGAGTGAGTGCGTGTATGAGAGTGAGTGCATGTGTGAGAGTGAGCATGTGTGAGAGTGAGTGCGCGTGTGAGAGTGAGCATGTGTGAGAGTGCGTGTGTGAGAGTGAGTGCATGTGTGAGAGGGAGCCTATGTGAGAGCAGGTGCATGTGTGAGAGTGAGTGCGTGTGTGTGAGAGTGAGCGTGTGTGAGAGTGAGTGCATGTGTGAGAGTGAGTGTGGGTGAGAGTGAGTGCATGTGTGAGAGTGAGCGTGTGAGAGAGTGAGCGTGTGTGAGAGTGAGTGCGTGTGTGAGAGTGAGCGTGTGTTAGAGTGAGTGCGTGTCAGAGTGAGCGTGTGTGAATGTGAATGCGTGTGTGAGGGTGAGTGCGTGTGTGATAGTGAGTGCGTGTGTGAGAGAGTGCATGTGTGAGAGTGAGTGCGTGTGTGAGAGTGAGTGTGTGTGAGAGTGAGTGTGTGTGAGAGTGAGTGCGTGTGTGATAGTGAGTGCGTGTGTGAGAGAGTGCATGTGTGAGAGTGAGTGCGTGTGAGAGTGAGTGCATGTGTGAGAGTGAGCGTGTGTGAGAGTGAGTGCGTGTGTGAGAGTGCGTGCGTGTGTGAGAGTGAGTGCGTGTGTGAGAGTGAGTGCGTGTGTGAGAGAGTGCATGTGTGAGAGTGAGTGCGTGAGTGAGAGTGAGTGCATGTGTGAGAATGAGCGTGTGTGAGAGTGAGTGCGTGTGTGAGAGTGAGTGCATGTGTGAGAGTGAGTGCGTGTGTGAGAGTGAGTGCATGTGTGAGAGTGAGCGTGTGTGAGAGTGAGTGCGTGTGTGAGAGTGAGTGCATGTGTGAGAGTAAGTGCGTGTGTGAGAGTGAGTGCATGTGTGAGAGTGAGTGCGTGTGTGAGAGTGAGTGCGTGTGTGAGAGTGAGCATGTGTGAGAGAGTGCGTGTGTGAGAGTGAGTGCGTGTGTGAGAGTGAGCGAGTGTGAGAGTGAGTGCGTGTGTGAGAGTGAGTGCGTGGGTGAGAGTGAGTGCATGTGTGAGAGTGAGTGCATGTGTGAGAGTGAGCGTGTGTGAGAGTGAGTGCGTGTGTGAGAGTGAGTGCGTGTGTGAGAGTGAGCGCGAGTGTGAGAGTGAGTGCGTGTGTGAGAGTGAGTGCGTGTGTGAGAGTGAGCATGTGTGAGAGTGAGTGCGTGTGTGAGAGTGAGTGCGTGTGTGAGAGTGAGTGCGTGTGTGAGAGTGAGCGTGTGTGAGAGTGAGTGCGTGTGTGAGAGTGAGTGCATGTGTGAGAGTGAGTGCGTGTGTGAGAGTGAGTGCGTGTGTGAGAGTGAGCATGTGTGAGAGTGAGTGCGTGTGTGAGAGTGAGTGCGTGTGTGAGAGTGAGCGCGAGTGTGAGAGTGAGTGCGTGTGTGAGAGTGAGCATGTGTGAGAGTGTGTGCGTGTGTGAGAGTGAGTGCGTGTGTGAGAGTGAGTGCATGTGTGAGAGTGAGCGTGTGTGAGAGTGAGTGCGTGTGTGAGAGTGAGTGCATGTGTGAGAGTGAGTGCGTGTGTGAGAGTGAGTGCGTGTGTGAGAGTGAGTGCGTGTGTGAGAGTGAGCATGTGTGAGAGAGTGCGTGTGTGAGAGTGAGTGCGTGTGTGAGAGTGAGCATGTGTGAGAGTGAGTGCGTGTGTGAGAGTGAGTGCGTGTGTGAGAGTGAGCGCGAGTGTGAGAGTGAGTGCGTGTGTGAGAGTGAGCATGTGTGAGAGTGAGTGCGCGTGTGAGAGTGAGTGCGTGTGTGAGAGTGAGTGCATGTGTGAGAGTGAGCGTGTGTGAGAGTGAGTGCGTGTGTGAGAGTGAGTGCATGTGTGAGAGTGAGTGCGTGTGTGAGAGTGAGTGCGTGTGTGAGAGTGAGCATGTGTGAGAGTGAGTGCGTGTGTGAGAGTGAGTGCGTGTGTGAGAGTGAGCGAGTGTGAGAGTGAGTGCATGTGTGAGTGAGTGCGTGTGTGAGAGTGAGTGCGTGTGTGAGAGTGAGTGCGTGTGTGAGAGTGAGCATGTGTGAGAGTGAGTGCGTGTGTGAGAGTGAGCATGTGTGAGAGTGAGCATGTGTGAGAGTGAGTGCGTGTGTGAGAGTGAGTGCATCTGTGAGAGTGAGTGCATGTGTGAGAGTGAGCGCGTGTGTGAGAGTGAGCATGTGTGAGAGCGAGTGCGTGTGTGAGAGTGAGTGCGTGTGTGAGAGTGAGCGAGTGTGAGAGTGAGTGCGTATGTGAGAGTGAGCATGTGTGAGAGTGAGTGCGTGTGTTAGAGTGAGTGCGTGTGTGAGAGTGAGTGCATGTGTGAGAGTGAGCGTGTGAGAGTGAGTGCGTGGGTGAGAGTGAGTGCATGTGTGCGAGTGAGTGCGTGTGTGAGAGTGAGTGCATGTGTGAGAGTGAGCGTGTGTGAGAGTGAGTGCGTGTGTGAGAGTGAGTGCGTGTGTGAGAGTGAGCGTGTGTGAGAGTGAGTGCGTGTGTGAGAGTGAGTGCGTGTGTGAGAGTGAGTGCATGTGTGAGAGTGAGTGCGTGTGTGAGAGTGAATGCGTGTGTGAGAGTGGCATTTGTGTGAGAGTGAGTGCGTGTGTGAGAGTGAGCGAGTGTGAGAGTGAGTGCGTGTGTGAGAGTTAGTGCGTGTGTGAGAGTGAGCATGTGTGAGAGTGAGTGCGTGTGTGAGAGTGAGTGCATGTGTGAGAGGGAGCCTGTGTGAGAGCAGGTGCATGTGTGAGAGTGAGTGCGTGTGTGTGAGAGTGAGCGTGTGTGAGAGTGAGTGCATGTGTGAGAGTGAGTGTGGGTGAGAGTGAGTGCATGTGTGAGAGTGAGCGTGTGAGAGAGTGAGCGTGTGTGAGAGTGAGTGCGTGTGTGAGAGTGAGCGTGTGTTAGAGTGAGTGCGTGTCAGAGTGAGCGTGTGTGAATGTGAATGCGTGTGTGAGAGTGAGTGCGTGTGTGAGAGTGAGTGCATGTGTGAGAGTGTGTGCATGTGTGAGAGTGAGCGTGTGAGAGAGTGAATGTGTGTGTGAGAGTGAGTGCGTGTGTGACAGTGAGTGCATGTGTGAGAGTGAGTGCATGTGTGAGAGTGAGCGTGTGAGAGAGTGAATGCGTGTGTGAGAGTGAGTGCGTGTGTTAGAGTGAGTGCGTGTCTGAGAGTGAGTGCGTGTGTGAGAGTGAGCGTGTGTGAGAGTGAGTGCGTGTGTGAGAGTGAGTGCGTGTGTGAGAATGAGTGCATGTGTGAGAGTGAGTGCGTGTGTGAGAGTGAGTGCGTGTGTGAGAGTGGCATTTGTGTGAGAGTGAGTGCGTGTGTGAGAGTGAGCGAGTGTGAGAGTGAGTGCGTGTGTGAGAGTGAGTGCGTGTGTGAGAGTGAGCATGTGTGAGAGTGAGTGCGTGTGTGAGAGTGAGTGCATGTGTGAGAGTGAGCGTGTGTGAGAGTGAGTGCGTGTGTGAGAGTGAGTGCGTGTGTGAGAGTGAGTGCATTTGTGAGAGTGAGCGTGTGTGAGAGCAGGTGCATGTGTGAGAGTGAGTGCATGTGTGAGAGTGAGCGTGTGTGAGAGTGAGTGCGTGTGTGAGAGAGTGCGTGTGTGAGAGTGAGTGCGTGTGTGAGAGTGAGTGTGTGTGAGAGTGAGTGCATGTGTGAGAGTGAGCGTGTGAGAGAGTGAGCGTGTGTGAGAGTGAATGCGTGTGTGAGAGTGAGTGCATGTGTGAGAGTGAGCGTGTGTGAGAGTGAGTGCATGTGTGATAGTGAGTGCGTGTGTGAGAGTGAGTGCATGTGTGATAGTGAGTGAGAGTGAGCGTGTGTGAGAGTGAGTGCGTGTGTGGGAGTGAGTGCATGTGTGAGAGTGCGTGTGTGAGAGTGAGTGCATGTGTGAGAGTGAGTACGTGTATGAGAGTGAGTGCATGTGTGAGAGTGAGTGCGTGTATGAGAGTGAGTGCATGTGTGAGAGTGAGAGCGTGTGTGAGAGTGAGCATGTGTGAGAGTGAGTGCGCGTGTGAGAGTGAGCATGTGTGAGAGTGCGTGTGTGAGAGTGAGTGCATGTGTGAGAGGGAGCCGATGTGAGAGCAGGTGCATGTGTGAGAGTGAGTGCGTGTGTGTGAGAGTGAGCGTGTGTGAGAGTGAGTGCATGTGTGAGAGTGAGTGTGGGTGAGAGTGAGTGCATGTGTGAGAGTGAGCGTGTGAGAGAGTGAGCGTGTGTGAGAGTGAGTGCGTGTGTGAGAGTGAGCGTGTGTTAGAGTGAGTGCGTGTCAGAGTGAGCGTGTGTGAATGTGAATGCGTGTGTGAGAGTGAGTGCGTGTGTGAGAGTGAGTGCATGTGTGAGAGTGTGTGCATGTGTGAGAGTGAGCGTGTGAGAGAGTGAATGTGTGTGTGAGAGTGAGTGCGTGTGTGAGATTGAGTGCATGTGTGAGAGTGAGTGCATGTGTGAGAGTGAGCGTGTGAGAGAGTGAATGCGTGTGTGAGAGTGAGTGCGTGTGTGAGAGTGAGTGCGTGTCTGAGAGTGAGTGCGTGTGTGAGAGTGAGCGTGTGTGAGAGTGAGTGCGTGTGTGAGAGTGAGTGCGTGTGTGAGAATGAGTGCATGTGTGAGAGTGAGTGCGTGTGTGAGAGTGAGTGCGTGTGTGAGAGTGGCATTTGTGTGAGAGTGAGTGCGTGTGTGAGAGTGAGCGAGTGTGAGAGTGAGTGCGTGTGTGAGAGTGAGTGCGTGTGTGAGAGTGAGCATGTGTGAGAGTGAGTGCGTGTGTGAGAGTGAGTGCATGTGTGAGAGTGAGCGTGTGTGAGAGTGAGTGCGTGTGTGAGAGTGAGTGCGTGTGTGAGAGTGAGTGCATTTGTGAGAGTGAGCGTGTGTGAGAGCAGGTGCATGTGTGAGAGTGAGTGCATGTGTGAGAGTGAGCGTGTGTGAGAGTGAGTGCGTGTGTGAGAGAGTGCGTGTGTGAGAGTGAGTGCGTGTGTGAGAGTGAGTGTGTGTGAGAGTGAGTGCATGTGTGAGAGTGAGCGTGTGAGAGATTGAGCGTGTGTGAGAGTGAATGCGTGTGTGAGAGTGAGTGCATGTGTGAGAGTGAGCGTGCGTGAGAGTGAGTGCATGTGTGATAGTGAGTGCGTGTGTGAGAGTGAGTGCATGTGTGATAGTGAGTCAGAGTGAGCGTGTGTGAGAGTGAGTGCGTGTGTGGGAGTGAGTGCATGTGTGAGAGTGCGTGTGTGAGAGTGAGTGCATGTGTGAGAGTGAGTGCGTGTATGAGAGTGAGTGCATGTGTGAGAGTGAGTGCGTGTATGAGAGTGAGTGCATGTGTGAGAGTGAGAGCGTGTGTGAGAGTGAGCATGTGTGAGAGTGCGTGCGCGTGTGAGAGTGAGCATGTGTGAGAGTGCGTGTGTGAGAGTGAGTGCGTGTGTGAGAGTGAGTGCATGTGTGAGAGTGCGTGCGTGTGTGAGAGTGAGTGCGTGTATGAGAGTGAGTGCATGTGTGAGAGTGAGTGCGTGTGTGAGAGTGAGCATGTGTGAGAGTGAGTAAGTGTGTGAGAGTGAGTGCGTGTGTGAGAGTGAGCATGTGTGAGAGTGCGTGTGTGAGAGTGAGTGGTGTGTGAGAGTGAGTGCATGTGTGAGAGTGAGCGTGTGTGAGAGTGAGTGCGTGTGTGAGAGTGAGTGCATGTGTGAGAGTGAGCGTGTGTGAGAGTGAGTGCGTGTGTGAGAGTGAGTGCATGTGTGAGAGTGAGTGCGTGTGTGAGAGTGAGTGCGTGTGTGAGAGTGAGCATGTGTGAGAGTGAGTGCGTGTGTGAGAGTGAGTGCGTGTGTCAGAGTGAGCGAGTGTGAGAGTGAGTGCGTGTGTGTGAGTGCGTGTGTGAGAGTGAGTGCGTGTGTGAGAGTGAGTGCGTGTGTGAGAGTGAGCATGTGTGAGAGTGAGTGCGTGTGTGAGAGTGAGCATGTGTGAGAGTGAGCGTGTGTGAGAGTGAGTGCGTGTGTGAGAGTGAGTGCATGTGTGAGAGTGAGTGCGTGTGTGAGAGTGAGTGCGTGTGTGAGAGTGAGCATGTGTGAGAGTGAGTGCGTGTGTGAGAGTGAGTGCGTGTGTGAGAGTGAGTGCATGTGTGAGAGTGAGCGTGTGAGAGTGAGTGCGTGTGTGAGAGTGAGTGCATGTGTGTGAGTGAGTGCGTGTGTGAGAGTAAGTGCATGTGTGAGAATGAGCGTGTGTGAGAGTGAGTGCGTGTGTGAGAGTGAGTGCGTGTGTGAGAGTGAGCGGGTGTGAGAGTGAGTGCGTGTGTGAGAGTGAGAGCGTGTGTGAGAGTGAGTGCATGTGTGAGAGTGAGTGCGTGTGTGAGAGTGAGTGCGTGTGTGAGAGTGGCATTTGTGTGAGAGTGAGTGCGTGTGTGAGAGTGAGTGCGTGTGTGAGAGTGAGTGCGTGTGTCAGAGTGAGCATGTGTGAGAGTGAGTGCGTGTGTGAGAGTGAGTGCATGTGTGAGAGGGAGCGTGTGTGAGAGCAGGTGCATGTGTGAGAGTGAGTGCGTGTGTGTGAGAGTGAGCGTGTGTGAGAGTCAGTGCATGTGTGAGAGTGAGTGTGGGTGAGAGTGAGTGCATGTGTGAGAGTGAGCGTGTGAGAGTGAGCGCGTGTGAGAGTGAGTGCGTGTGTGTGAGTGAGCGTGTGTTAGAGTGAGTGCGTGTCAGAGTGAGCGTGTGTGAGAGTGAATGCGTGTGTGAGAGTGAGTGCGTGTGTGAGAGTGAGTGCATGTGTGAGAGTGAGTGCATGTGTGAGAGTGAGCGTGTGAGAGAGTGAATGCGTGTGTGAGAGTGAGTGCGTGTGTGAGAGTGAGTGCATGTGTGAGAGAGCGCATGTGTGAGAGTGAGCGTGTGTGAGAGTGAGTGCGTGTGTGAGAGTGAGTCCATGTGAGAGAGTGAGCGTGTGTAAGAGCAGGTGCATGTGTGAGGGTGAGTGCGTGTGTGAGAGTGAGTGCGTGTGTGAGAGTGAGTGCATGTGTGAGAGTGAGTGTGTGTGAGAGTGAGTGCATGTGTGAGAGTGAGCATGTGAGAGAGTGAGCGTGTGTGAGAGTGAATGCGTGTGTGAGAGTGAGTGCGTGTGTGAGAGTGAGTGCATGTGTGAGAGTGAGTGCATGTGTGAGAGTGAGCGTGTGAGAGAGTGAATGCGTGTGTGAGAGTGAGTGCATGTGTGAGAGTGAGTGCGTGTGTGAGAGTGAGTGCGTGTGTGAGAGTGGCATTTGTGTGAGAGTGAGTGCGTGTGTGAGAGTGAGCGAGTGTGAGAGTGAGTGCATGTGTGAGAGTGAGTGCGTGTGTGAGAGTGAGCATGTGTGAGAGTGAGTGCGTGTGTGAGAGTGAGTGCATGTGTGAGAGTGAGCGTGTGTGAGAGTGAGTGCGTGTGTGAGAGTGAGTGCGTGTGTGAGAGTGAGTGCATTTGTGAGAGTGTGCGTGTGTGAGAGCAGGTGCATGTGTGAGAGTGAGTGAATGTGTGAGAGTGAGCGTGTGTGAGAGTGAGTGCGTGTGTGAGAGACTGCGTGTGTGAGAGTGAGTGCGTGTGTGAGAGTGAGTGTGTGTGAGAGTGAGTGCATGTGTGAGAGTGAGCGTGTGAGAGAGTGAGCGTGTGTGAGAGTGAATGCGTGTGTGAGAGTGAGTGCATGTGTGATAGTGAGTGCGTGTGTGAGAGTGAGTGCATGTGTGATAGTGAGTGAGAGTGAGCGTGTGTGAGAGTGAGTGCGTGTGTGGGAGTGAGTGCATGTGTGAGAGTGCGTGTGTGAGAGTGAGTGCATGTGTGAGAGTGAGTGCGTGTATGAGAGTGAGTGCATGTGTGAGAGTGAGTGCGTGTATGAGAGTGAGTGCATGTGTGAGAGTGAGAGCGTGTGTGAGAGTGAGCATGTGTGAGAGTGAGTGCGCGTGTGAGAGTGAGCATGTGTGAGAGTGTGTGTGTGAGAGTGAGTGCGTGTGTGAGAGTGAGTGCATGTGTGAGAGTGCGTGCGTGTGTGAGAGTGAGTGCGTGTATGAGAGGGAGTGCATGTGTGAGAGTGAGTGCGTGTGTGAGAGTGAGCATGTGTGAGAGTGAGTAAGTGTGTGAGAGTGAGTGCGTGTGTGAGAGTGAGCATGTGTGAGAGTGCGTGTGTGAGAGTGAGTGGTGTGTGAGAGTGAGTGCATGTGTGAGAGTGAGCGTGTGTGAGAGTGAGTGCGTGTGTGAGAGTGAGTGCATGTGTGAGAGTGAGCGTGTGTGAGAGTGAGTGCGTGTGTGAGAGTGAGTGCATGTGTGAGAGTGAGTGCGTGTGTGAGAGTGAGTGCGTGTGTGAGAGTGAGCAAGTGTGAGAGTGAGTGCGTGTGTGAGAGTGAGTGCGTGTGTCAGAGTGAGCGAGTGTGAGAGTGAGTGCGTGTGTGAATGAGTGCGTGTGTGAGAGTGAGTGCGTGTGTGAGAGTGAGTGCGTGTGTGAGAGTGAGCATGTGTGAGAGTGAGTGCGTGTGTGAGAGTGAGCATGTGTGAGAGTGAGCGTGTGTGAGAGTGAGTGCGTGTGTGAGAGTGAGTGCATGTGTGAGAGTGAGTGCGTGTGTGAGAGTGAGTGCGTGTGTGAGAGTGAGCATGTGTGAGAGTGAGTGCGTGTGTGAGAGTGAGTGCGTGTGTGAGAGAGAGTGCATGTGTGAGAGTGAGCGTGTGAGAGTGAGTGCGTGTGTGAGAGTGAGTGCATGTGTGTGAGTGAGTGCGTGTGTGAGAGTGAGTGCATGTGTGAGAGTGAGCGTGTGTGAGAGTGAGTGCGTGTGTGAGAGTGAGTGCGTGTGTGAGAGTGAGCGGGTGTGAGAGTGAGTGCGTGTGTGAGAGTGAGAGCGTGTGTGAGAGTGAGTGCATGTGTGAGAATGAGTGCGTGTGTGAGAGTGAGTGCGTGTGTGAGAGTGGCATTTGTGTGAGAGTGAGTGCGTGTGTGAGAGTGAGCGAGTGTGAGAGTGAGTGCGTGTGTGAGAGTGAGTGCGTGTGTCAGAGTGAGCATGTGTGAGAGTGAGTGCGTGTGTGAGAGTGAGTGCATGTGTGAGAGGGAGCGTGTGCGAGAGCAGGTGCATGTGTGAGAGTGAGTGCGTGTGTGTGAGAGTGAGCGTGTGTGAGAGTCAGTGCATGTGTGAGAGTGAGTGTGGGTGAGAGTGAGTGCATGTGTGAGAGTGAGCGTGTGAGAGAGTGAGCGTGTGTGAGAGTGAGTGCGTGTATGAGAGTAAGTGCATCTGTGAGAGTGAGTGCGTGTGTGAGAGTGAGCGTGTGTGAGAGTGAGTGCATGTGTGAGAGTGAGTGCGTGTGTGAGAGTGAGTGCATGTGTGAGAGTGAGTGCGTGTGTGAGAGTGAGTGCATGTGTGAGAGTGAGTGCATGTGTGAGAGTGAGTGCGTGTGTGAGAGTGAGTGCGTGTGTGAGAGTGGCATTTGTGTGAGAGTGAGTGCGTGTGTGAGAGTGTGAGAGTGAGTGTGTGCGTGAGAGTGAGTGCGTGTGTGAGAGTGAGCATGTGTGAGAGTGAGTGCGTGTGTGAGAGTGAGTGCATGTGTGAGAGTGAGCGTGTGTGAGAGTGAGTGCGTGTGTGAGAGTGAGTGCGTGTGTGAGAGTGAGTGCATGTGTGAGAGTGAGCGTGTGTGAGAGCATGTGCATGTGTGAGAGTGAGTGCGTGTGTGAGAGTGAGCGTGTGTGAGAGTGAGTGCGTGTGTGAGAGAGTGCGTGTGTGAGAGTGAGTGCGTGTGTGAGAGTGAGTGCATGTGTGAGAGTGAGTGTGTGTGAGAGTGAGTGCATGTGTGAGAGTGAGCGTGTGAGAGAGTGAGCGTGTGTGAGAGTGAATGCATGTGTGAGAGTGAGTGCGTGTGTGTGAGTGAGTGCATGTGTGAGAGTGAGTGCGTGTGTGAGAGTGAGCATGTGTGAGAATGAGTGCGTGTGTGAGAGTGAGTGCATTTGTGATAGTGAGTGAGAGTGAGCGTGTGCGAGTGAGTGCGTGTGTGAGAGTGAGTGCATGTGTGAGAGTGCGTGTGTGAGAGTGAGTGCGTGTGTGCGAGTGAGTGCATGTGTGAGAGTGCGTGTGTGAGAGTGAGTGCGTGTGTGAGAGTGAGTGCGTGTATGAGAGTGAGTGCATGTGTGAGAGTGAGTGCGTGTGTGAGAGTGAGCATGTGTGAGAGTGAGAGCGTGTGTGAGAGTGAGTGTGTGAGAGTGAGCGAGTGTGAGAGTGAGTGCGTGTGTGAGAGTGAGTGCGTGTGTGAGAGTGAGCATGTGTGAGAGTGCGTGTGTTTGAGTGAGTGCATGTGTGAGAGTGAGTGCATGTGTGAGAGTGCGTGTGTGAGAGTGAGTGCGTGTGTGAGAGTGAGTACATGTGTGAGAGTGAGCCTGTGTGAGAGTGAGTGCGTGTGTGAGAGTGAGCGTGTGTGTGAGTGAGTGCGTGTGTGAGAGTGAGTGCGTGTGTGAGAGTGATTGCGTGTGTGAGAGTGAGCGTATGTGAGAGTGAGTGCGTGTGTGAGAGTGAGTCCGTGTGTGAGAGTGAGTGCGTGTGTGAGAGTGAGTGCCTGTATGAGAGTGAGTGCATGTGTGAGAGTGAGTGCGTGTGTGAGAGAGAGCATGTGTGAGAGTGAGTGCGTGTGTGAGAGTGAGTGCGTGTGTGAGAGTGAGCGTGAGTCCGTGTGTGAGAGTGAGTGCGTGTGTGAGAGTGAGTGCGTGTGTGAGAGTGAGAGCATGTGTGAGAGTGAGCATGTGTGAGAGTGAGTGCGTGTGTGAGAGTGAGTGCATGTGTGAGAGTGAGCGTGTGTGAGAGTGAGTGCGTGTGTGAGAGTGAGTGCGTGTGTGAGAGTGAGTGCATTTGTGAGAGTGAGCGTGTGTGAGAGCAGGTGCATGTGTGAGAGTGAGTGCATGTGTGAGAGTGAGCGTGTGTGAGAGTGAGTGCGTGTGTGAGAGAGTGCGTGTGTGAGAGTGAGTGCGTGTGTGAGAGTGAGTGTGTGTGAGAGTGAGCGTGTGAGAGAGTGAGCGTGTGTGAGAGTGAATGCGTGTGTGAGAGTGAGTGCATGTGTGAGAGTGAGCGTGTGTGAGAGTGAGTGCATGTGTGATAGTGAGTGCGTGTGTGAGAGTGAGTGCATGTGTGATAGTGAGTGAGAGTGAGCGTGTGTGAGAGTGCGTGTGTGAGAGTGAGTGGTGTGTGAGAGTGAGTGCATGTGTGAGAGTGAGCGTGTGTGAGAGTGAGTGCGTGTGTGAGAGTGAGTGCATGTGTGAGAGTGAGCGTGTGTGAGAGTGAGTGCGTGTGTGAGAGTGAGTGCATGTGTGAGAGTGAGTGCGTGTGTGAGAGTGAGTGCGTGTGTGAGAGTGAGCATGTGTGAGAGTGAGTGCATGTGTGAGAGTGAGTGCGTGTGTCAGAGTGAGCGAGTGTGAGAGTGAGTGCATCTGTGAGAGTGAGTGCGTGTGTGTGAGTGCGTGTGTGAGAGTGAGTGCGTGTGTGAGAGTGAGTGCGTGTGTGAGAGTGAGTGCGTGTGTGAGAGTGAGCATGTGTGAGAGTGAGCGTGTGTGAGAGTGAGTGCGTGTGTGAGAGTGAGTGCATGTGTGAGAGTGAGTGCGTGTGTGAGAGTGAGTGCGTGTGTGAGAGTGAGCATGTGTGAGAGTGAGTGCGTGTGTGAGTGAGTGCGTGTGTGAGAGTGAGTGCATGTGTGAGAGTGAGCGTGTGAGAGTGAGTGCGTGTGTGAGAGTGAGTGCATGTGTGTGAGTGAGTGCGTGTGTGAGAGTAAGTGCATGTGTGAGAATGAGCGTGTGTGAGAGTGAGTGCGTCTGTGAGAGTGAGTGCGTGTGTGAGAGTGAGCGGGTGTGAGAGTGAGTGCGTGTGTGAGAGTGAGAGCGTGTGTGAGAGTGAGTGCATGTGTGAGAGTGAGTGCGTGTGTGAGAATGAGTGCGTGTGTGAGAGTGGCATTTGTGTGAGAGTGAGTGCGTGTGTGAGAGTGAGCGGGTGTGAGAGTGAGTGCGTGTGTGAGAGTGAGTGCGTGTGTGAGAGTGAGTGCGTGTGTGAGAGTGAGTGCATTTGTGAGAGTGTGCGTGTGTGAGAGCAGGTGCATGTGTGAGAGTGAGTGAATGTGTGAGAGTGAGCGTGTGTGAGAGTGAGTGCGTGTGTGAGAGACTGCGTGTGTGAGAGTGAGTGCGTGTGTGAGAGTGAGTGTGTGTGAGAGTGAGTGCATGTGTGAGAGTGAGCGTGTGAGAGAGTGAGCGTGTGTGAGAGTGAATGCGTGTGTGAGAGTGAGTGCATGTGTGATAGTGAGTGCGTGTGTGAGAGTGAGTGCATGTGTGATAGTGAGTGAGAGTGAGCGTGTGTGAGAGTGAGTGCGTGTGTGGGAGTGAGTGCATGTGTGAGAGTGCGTGTGTGAGAGTGAGTGCATGTGTGAGAGTGAGTGCGTGTATGAGAGTGAGTGCATGTGTGAGAGTGAGTGCGTGTATGAGAGTGAGTGCATGTGTGAGAGTGAGAGCGTGTGTGAGAGTGAGCATGTGTGAGAGTGAGTGCGCGTGTGAGAGTGAGCATGTGTGAGAGTGTGTGTGTGAGAGTGAGTGCGTGTGTGAGAGTGAGTGCATGTGTGAGAGTGCGTGCGTGTGTGAGAGTGAGTGCGTGTATGAGAGGGAGTGCATCTGTGAGAGTGAGTGCGTGTGTGAGAGTGAGCATGTGTGAGAGTGAGTAAGTGTGTGAGAGTGAGTGCGTGTGTGAGAGTGAGCATGTGTGAGAGTGCGTGTGTGAGAGTGAGTGGTGTGTGAGAGTGAGTGCATGTGTGAGAGTGAGCGTGTGTGAGAGTGAGTGCGTGTGTGAGAGTGAGTGCATGTGTGAGAGTGAGCGTGTGTGAGAGTGAGTGCGTGTGTGAGAGTGAGTGCATGTGTGAGAGTGAGTGCGTGTGTGAGAGTGAGTGCGTGTGTGAGAGTGAGCAAGTGTGAGAGTGAGTGCGTGTGTGAGAGTGAGTGCGTGTGTCAGAGTGAGCGAGTGTGAGAGTGAGTGCGTGTGTGAATGAGTGCGTGTGTGAGAGTGAGTGCGTGTGTGAGAGTGAGTGCGTGTGTGAGAGTGAGCATGTGTGAGAGTGAGTGCGTGTGTGAGAGTGAGCATGTGTGAGAGTGAGCGTGTGTGAGAGTGAGTGCGTGTGTGAGAGTGAGTGCATGTGTGAGAGTGAGTGCGTGTGTGAGAGTGAGTGCGTGTGTGAGAGTGAGCATGTGTGAGAGTGAGTGCGTGTGTGAGAGTGAGTGCGTGTGTGAGAGAGAGTGCATGTGTGAGAGTGAGCGTGTGAGAGTGAGTGCGTGTGTGAGAGTGAGTGCATGTGTGTGAGTGAGTGCGTGTGTGAGAGTGAGTGCATGTGTGAGAGTGAGCGTGTGTGAGAGTGAGTGCGTGTGTGAGAGTGAGTGCGTGTGTGAGAGTGAGCGGGTGTGAGAGTGAGTGCGTGTGTGAGAGTGAGAGCGTGTGTGAGAGTGAGTGCATGTGTGAGAATGAGTGCGTGTGTGAGAGTGAGTGCGTGTGTGAGAGTGGCATTTGTGTGAGAGTGAGTGCGTGTGTGAGAGTGAGCGAGTGTGAGAGTGAGTGCGTGTGTGAGAGTGAGTGCGTGTGTCAGAGTGAGCATGTGTGAGAGTGAGTGCGTGTGTGAGAGTGAGTGCATGTGTGAGAGGGAGCGTGTGCGAGAGCAGGTGCATGTGTGAGAGTGAGTGCGTGTGTGTGAGAGTGAGCGTGTGTGAGAGTCAGTGCATGTGTGAGAGTGAGTGTGGGTGAGAGTGAGTGCATGTGTGAGAGTGAGCGTGTGAGAGAGTGAGCGTGTGTGAGAGTGAGTGCGTGTATGAGAGTAAGTGCATCTGTGAGAGTGAGTGCGTGTGTGAGAGTGAGCGTGTGTGAGAGTGAGTGCATGTGTGAGAGTGAGTGCGTGTGTGAGAGTGAGTGCATGTGTGAGAGTGAGTGCGTGTGTGAGAGTGAGTGCATGTGTGAGAGTGAGTGCATGTGTGAGAGTGAGTGCGTGTGTGAGAGTGAGTGCGTGTGTGAGAGTGGCATTTGTGTGAGAGTGAGTGCGTGTGTGAGAGTGTGAGAGTGAGTGTGTGCGTGAGAGTGAGTGCGTGTGTGAGAGTGAGCATGTGTGAGAGTGAGTGCGTGTGTGAGAGTGAGTGCATGTGTGAGAGTGAGCGTGTGTGAGAGTGAGTGCGTGTGTGAGAGTGAGTGCGTGTGTGAGAGTGAGTGCATGTGTGAGAGTGAGCGTGTGTGAGAGCATGTGCATGTGTGAGAGTGAGTGCGTGTGTGAGAGTGAGCGTGTGTGAGAGTGAGTGCGTGTGTGAGAGAGTGCGTGTGTGAGAGTGAGTGCGTGTGTGAGAGTGAGTGCATGTGTGAGAGTGAGTGTGTGTGAGAGTGAGTGCATGTGTGAGAGTGAGCGTGTGAGAGAGTGAGCGTGTGTGAGAGTGAATGCATGTGTGAGAGTGAGTGCGTGTGTGTGAGTGAGTGCATGTGTGAGAGTGAGTGCGTGTGTGAGAGTGAGCATGTGTGAGAATGAGTGCGTGTGTGAGAGTGAGTGCATTTGTGATAGTGAGTGAGAGTGAGCGTGTGCGAGTGAGTGCGTGTGTGAGAGTGAGTGCATGTGTGAGAGTGCGTGTGTGAGAGTGAGTGCGTGTGTGCGAGTGAGTGCATGTGTGAGAGTGCGTGTGTGAGAGTGAGTGCGTGTGTGAGAGTGAGTGCGTGTATGAGAGTGAGTGCATGTGTGAGAGTGAGTGCGTGTGTGAGAGTGAGCATGTGTGAGAGTGAGAGCGTGTGTGAGAGTGAGTGTGTGAGAGTGAGCGAGTGTGAGAGTGAGTGCGTGTGTGAGAGTGAGTGCGTGTGTGAGAGTGAGCATGTGTGAGAGTGCGTGTGTTTGAGTGAGTGCATGTGTGAGAGTGAGTGCATGTGTGAGAGTGCGTGTGTGAGAGTGAGTGCGTGTGTGAGAGTGAGTACATGTGTGAGAGTGAGCCTGTGTGAGAGTGAGTGCGTGTGTGAGAGTGAGCGTGTGTGTGAGTGAGTGCGTGTGTGAGAGTGAGTGCGTGTGTGAGAGTGATTGCGTGTGTGAGAGTGAGCGTATGTGAGAGTGAGTGCGTGTGTGAGAGTGAGTCCGTGTGTGAGAGTGAGTGCGTGTGTGAGAGTGAGTGCCTGTATGAGAGTGAGTGCATGTGTGAGAGTGAGTGCGTGTGTGAGAGAGAGCATGTGTGAGAGTGAGTGCGTGTGTGAGAGTGAGTGCGTGTGTGAGAGTGAGCGTGAGTCCGTGTGTGAGAGTGAGTGCGTGTGTGAGAGTGAGTGCGTGTGTGAGAGTGAGAGCATGTGTGAGAGTGAGCATGTGTGAGAGTGAGTGCGTGTGTGAGAGTGAGTGCATGTGTGAGAGTGAGCGTGTGTGAGAGTGAGTGCGTGTGTGAGAGTGAGTGCGTGTGTGAGAGTGAGTGCATTTGTGAGAGTGAGCGTGTGTGAGAGCAGGTGCATGTGTGAGAGTGAGTGCATGTGTGAGAGTGAGCGTGTGTGAGAGTGAGTGCGTGTGTGAGAGAGTGCGTGTGTGAGAGTGAGTGCGTGTGTGAGAGTGAGTGTGTGTGAGAGTGAGCGTGTGAGAGAGTGAGCGTGTGTGAGAGTGAATGCGTGTGTGAGAGTGAGTGCATGTGTGAGAGTGAGCGTGTGTGAGAGTGAGTGCATGTGTGATAGTGAGTGCGTGTGTGAGAGTGAGTGCATGTGTGATAGTGAGTGAGAGTGAGCGTGTGTGAGAGTGCGTGTGTGAGAGTGAGTGGTGTGTGAGAGTGAGTGCATGTGTGAGAGTGAGCGTGTGTGAGAGTGAGTGCGTGTGTGAGAGTGAGTGCATGTGTGAGAGTGAGCGTGTGTGAGAGTGAGTGCGTGTGTGAGAGTGAGTGCATGTGTGAGAGTGAGTGCGTGTGTGAGAGTGAGTGCGTGTGTGAGAGTGAGCATGTGTGAGAGTGAGTGCATGTGTGAGAGTGAGTGCGTGTGTCAGAGTGAGCGAGTGTGAGAGTGAGTGCATCTGTGAGAGTGAGTGCGTGTGTGTGAGTGCGTGTGTGAGAGTGAGTGCGTGTGTGAGAGTGAGTGCGTGTGTGAGAGTGAGCATGTGTGAGAGTGAGTGCGTGTGTGAGAGTGAGCATGTGTGAGAGTGAGCGTGTGTGAGAGTGAGTGCGTGTGTGAGAGTGAGTGCATGTGTGAGAGTGAGTGCGTGTGTGAGAGTGAGTGCGTGTGTGAGAGTGAGCATGTGTGAGAGTGAGTGCGTGTGTGAGTGAGTGCGTGTGTGAGAGTGAGTGCATGTGTGAGAGTGAGCGTGTGAGAGTGAGTGCGTGTGTGAGAGTGAGTGCATGTGTGTGAGTGAGTGCGTGTGTGAGAGTAAGTGCATGTGTGAGAATGAGCGTGTGTGAGAGTGAGTGCGTCTGTGAGAGTGAGTGCGTGTGTGAGAGTGAGCGGGTGTGAGAGTGAGTGCGTGTGTGAGAGTGAGAGCGTGTGTGAGAGTGAGTGCATGTGTGAGAGTGAGTGCGTGTGTGAGAATGAGTGCGTGTGTGAGAGTGGCATTTGTGTGAGAGTGAGTGCGTGTGTGAGAGTGAGCGGGTGTGAGAGTGAGTGCGTGTGTGAGAGTGAGAGCGTGTGTGAGAGTGAGTGCATGTGTGAGAGTGAGTGCGTGTGTGAGAGTGAGTGCGTGTGTGAGAGTGGCATTTGTGTGAGAGTGAGTGTGTGTGTGAGAGTGAGCGAGTGTGAGAGTGAGTGCGTGTGTGAGAGTGAGTGCGTGTGTCAGAGTGAGCATGTGTGAGAGTGAGTGCGTGTGTGAGAGTGAGTGCATGTGTGAGAGGGAGCGTGTGTGAGAGTAGGTGCATGTGTGAGAGTGAGTGCGTGTGTGTGAGAGTGAGCGTGTGTGAGAGTCAGTGCATGTGTGAGAGTGAGTGTGGGTGAGAGTGAGTGCATGTGTGAGAGTGAGCGTGTGAGAGAGTGAGCGCGTGTGAGAGTGAGTGCGTGTGTGAGAGTGAGCGTGTGTTAGAGTGAGTGCGTGTCAGAGTGAGCGTGTGTGAGAGTGAATGCGTGTGTGAGAGTGAGTGCGTGTGTGAGAGTGAGTGCATGTGTGAGAGTGAGTGCATGTGTGAGAGTGAGCGTGTGAGAGAGTGAATGCGTGTGTGAGAGTGAGTGCGTGTGTGAGAGTGAGTACATGTGTGAGAGAGCGCATGTGTGAGAGTGAGCGTGTGTGAGAGTGAGTGCGTGTGTGAGAGTGAGTCCATGTGAGAGAGTGAGCGTGTGTAAGAGCAGGTGCATGTGTGAGGGTGAGTGCGTGTGTGAGAGTGAGCGTGTGTGAGAGTGAGTGCGTGTGTGAGAGAGTGCGTGTGTGAGAGTGAGTGCGTGTGTGAGAGTGAATGCGTGTGTGAGAGTGAGTGCGTGTGTGAGAGTGAGTGCATGTGTGAGAGTGAGTGCATGTGTGAGAGTGAGCGTGTGAGAGAGTGAATGCGTGTGTGAGAGTGAGTGCATGTGTGAGAGTGAGTGCGTGTGTGAGAGTGAGTGCGTGTGTGAGAGTGGCATTTGTGTGAGAGTGAGTGCGTGTGTGAGAGTGAGCGAGTGTGAGAGTGAGTGCATGTGTGAGAGTGAGTGCGTGTGTGAGAGTGAGCATGTGTGAGAGTGAGTGCGTGTGTGAGAGTGAGTGCATGTGTGAGAGTGAGCGTGTGTGAGAGTGAGTGCGTGTGTGAGAGTGAGTGCGTGTGTGAGAGTGAGTGCATTTGTGAGAGTGTGCGTGTGTGAGAGCAGGTGCATGTGTGAGAGTGAGTGAATGTGTGAGAGTGAGCGTGTGTGAGAGTGAGTGCGTGTGTGAGAGACTGCGTGTGTGAGAGTGAGTGCGTGTGTGAGAGTGAGTGTGTGTGAGAGTGAGTGCATGTGTGAGAGTGAGCGTGTGAGAGAGTGAGCGTGTGTGAGAGTGAATGCGTGTGTGAGAGGGAGTGCATGTGTGAGAGTGAGCGTGTGTGAGAGTGAGTGCATGTGTGATAGTGAGTGCGTGTGTGAGAGTGAGTGCATGTGTGATAGTGAGTGAGAGTGAGCGTGTGTGAGAGTGAGTGCGTGTGTGGGAGTGAGTGCATGTGTGAGAGTGCGTGTGTGAGAGTGAGTGCATGTGTGAGAGTGAGTGCGTGTATGAGAGTGAGTGCATGTGTGAGAGTGAGTGCGTGTATGAGAGTGAGTGCATGTGTGAGAGTGAGAGCGTGTGTGAGAGTGAGCATGTGTGAGAGTGAGTGCGCGTGTGAGAGTGAGCATGTGTGAGAGTGTGTGTGTGAGAGTGAGTGCGTGTGTGAGAGTGAGTGCATGTGTGAGAGTGCGTGCGTGTGTGAGAGTGAGTGCGTGTATGAGAGGGAGTGCATGTGTGAGAGTGAGTGCGTGTGTGAGAGTGAGCATGTGTGAGAGTGAGAAAGTGTGTGAGAGTGAGTGCGTGTGTGAGAGTGAGCATGTGTGAGAGTGCGTGTGTGAGAGTGAGTGGTGTGTGAGAGTGAGTGCATGTGTGAGAGTGAGCGTGTGTGAGAGTGAGTGCGTGTGTGAGAGTGAGTGCATGTGTGAGAGTGAGCGTGTGTGAGAGTGAGTGCGTGTGTGAGAGTGAGTGCATGTGTGAGAGTGAGTGCGTGTGTGAGAGTGAGTGCGTGTGTGAGAGTGAGCAAGTGTGAGAGTGAGTGCGTGTGTGAGAGTGAGTGCGTGTGTCAGAGTGAGCGAGTGTGAGAGTGAGTGCGTGTGTGAATGAGTGCGTGTGTGAGAGTGAGTGCGTGTGTGAGAGTGAGTGCGTGTGTGAGAGTGAGCATGTGTGAGAGTGAGTGCGTGTGTGAGAGTGAGCATGTGTGAGAGTGAGCGTGTGTGAGAGTGAGTGCGTGTGTGAGAGTGAGTGCATGTGTGAGAGTGAGTGCGTGTGTGAGAGTGAGTGCGTGTGTGAGAGTGAGCATGTGTGAGAGTGAGTGCGTGTGTGAGAGTGAGTGCGTGTGTGAGAGTGAGTGCATGTGTGAGAGTGAGCGTGTGAGAGTGAGTGCGTGTGTGAGAGTGAGTGCATGTGTGTGAGTGAGTGCGTGTGTGAGAGTGAGTGCATGTGTGAGAGTGAGCGTGTGTGAGAGTGAGTGCGTGTGTGAGAGTGAGTGCGTGTGTGAGAGTGAGCGGGTGTGAGAGTGAGTGCGTGTGTGAGAGTGAGAGCGTGTGTGAGAGTGAGTGCATGTGTGAGAGTGAGTGCGTGTGTGAGAGTGAGTGCGTGTGTGAGAGTGGCATTTGTGTGAGAGTGAGTGCGTGTGTGAGAGTGAGCGAGTGTGAGAGTGAGTGCGTGTGTGAGAGTGAGTGCGTGTGTCAGAGTGAGCATGTGTGAGAGTGAGTGCGTGTGTGAGAGTGAGTGCATGTGTGAGAGGGAGCGTGTGTGAGAGCAGGTGCATGTGTGAGAGTGAGTGCGTGTGTGTGAGAGTGAGCGTGTGTGAGAGTCAGTGCATGTGTGAGAGTGAGTGTGGGTGAGAGTGAGTGCATGTGTGAGAGTGAGCGTGTGAGAGAGTGAGCGTGTGTGAGAGTGAGTGCGTGTGTGAGAGTGAGTGCGTGTGTGAGAGTGAGTGCATGTGTGAGAGTGTGTGCATGTGTGAGAGTGAGCGTGTGAGAGAGTGAATGCGTGTGTGAGAGTGAGTGCGTGTGTGAGAGTGAGTGCATGTGTGAGAGAGCGCATGTGTGAGAGTGAGCGTGTGTGAGAGTGAGTGCGTGTGTGAGAGTGAGTCCATGTGTGAGAGTGAGCGTGTGTAAGAGCAGGTGCACGTGTGAGGGTGAGTGCGTGTGTGAGAGTGAGCGTGTGTGAGAGTGAGTGCGTGTGTGAGAGAGTGCGTGTGTGAGAGTGAGTGCGTGTGTGAGAGTGAGTGCATGTGTGAGAGTGAGTGTGTGTGAGAGTGAGTGCATGTGTGAGAGTGAGCATGTGAGAGAGTGAGCGTGTGTGAGGGTGAATGCGTGTGTGAGAGTGAGTGCGTGTGTGCGAGTGAGTGCATGTGTGAGAGTGAGTGCATGTGTGAGAGTGAGCGTGTGAGAGAGTGAATGCGTGTGTGAGAGTGAGTGCGTGTGTGAGAGTGAGTGCATGTGTGAGAGTGAGTGCGTGTGTGAGAGTGAGCGTGTGTGAGAGTGAGTGCATGTGTGAGAGTGAGTGCGTGTGTGAGGGTGAGCGTGTGTGAGAGTGAGTGCGTGTGTGAGAGTGAGCATGTGTGAGAGTGAGTGCGTGTGTGAGAGTGAGTGCGTGTGTGAGAGTGAGTGCGTGTGTGAGAGTGAGTGCGTGTATGAGAGTGAGCGTGTGTGTGAGTGAGTGCGTGTGTGAGAGTGAGTGCATGTATGAGTGTGAGCGTGTGTGTGAGAGTGAGTGCGTGTGTGAGAATGAGTGCGTGTGTGAGAGTGAGTGCGTGTGTGAGAGTGAGTGCGTGTGTGAGAGTGGCATTTGTGTGAGAGTGAGTGCGTGTGTGAGAGTGAGCGAGTGTGAGAGTGAGTGCGTGCGTGAGAGTGAGTGCGTGTGTGAGAGTGAGCATGTGTGAGAGTGAGTGCATGTGTGAGAGAGTGCATGTGTGAGAGTGAGCGTGTGTGAGAGTGAGTGCGTGTGTGAGAGTGAGTGCGTGTGTGAGAGTGAGTGCATGTGTGAGAGTGAGCGTGTGTGAGAGCAGGTGCATGTGTGAGAGTGAGTGCGTGTGTGAGAGTGAGCATGTGTGAGAGTGAGTGCGTGTGTGAGAGAGTACGTGTGTGAGAGTGAGTGCGTGTGTGAGAGTGAGTGCATGTGTGAGAGTGAGTGTGTGAGAGTGAGTGCATGTGTGAGAGTGAGCGTGTGTGAGAGTGAATGCGTGTGTGAGAGTGAATGCGTGTGTGAGAGTGAGTGCGTGTGTGAGAGTGAGTGCATGTGTGAGAGTGAGCGTGTGAGAGAGTGAATGCGTGTGTGAGAGTGAGTGCGTGTGTGAGAGTGAGTGCATCTGTGAGAGTGAGTGCGTGTGTGAGAGTGAGCGTGTGTGAGAGTGAGTGCATGTGTGAGAGTGAGTGCGTGTGTGAGAGTGAGTGCATGTGTGAGAGTGAGTGCGTGTGTGAGAGTGAGTGCATGTGTGAGAGTGAGTGCATGTGTGAGAGTGAGTGCGTGTGTGAGAGTGAGTGCGTGTGTGAGAGTGGCATTTGTGTGAGAGTGAGTGCGTGTGTGAGAGTGAGCGAGTGTGAGAGTGAGTGTGTGCGTGAGAGTGAGTGCGTGTGTGAGAGTGAGCATGTGTGAGAGTGAGTGCGTGTGTGAGAGTGAGTGCATGTGTGAGAGTGAGCGTGTGTGAGAGTGAGTGCGTGTGTGAGAGTGAGTGCGTGTGTGAGAGTGAGTGCATGTGTGAGAGTGAGCGTGTGTGAGAGCATGTGCATGTGTGAGAGTGAGTGCGTGTGTGAGAGTGAGCGTGTGTGAGAGTGAGTGCATGTGTGTGAGAGAGTGCGTGTGTGAGAGTGAGTGCGTGTGTGAGAGTGAGTGCATGTGTGAGAGTGAGTGTGTGTGAGAGTGAGTGCATGTGTGAGAGTGAGCGTGTGAGAGAGTGAGCGTGTGTGAGAGGGAATGCATGTGTGAGAGTGAGTGCGTGTGTGTGAGTGAGTGCATGTGTGAGAGTGAGTGCATGTGTGAGAGTGAGCGTGTGAGAGAGTGAATGCGTGTGTGAGAGTGAGTGCGTGTGTGAGAGTGAGTGCATGTGTGAGAGTGAGTGCGTGTGTGAGAGTGAGCGTGTGTGAGAGTGAGTGCATGTGTGAGAGTGAGTGCATGTGTGAGAGTGAGTGCATGTGTGAGAGTGAGTACGTGTGTGAGAGTGAGTGCATGTGTGAGAGTGAGCGTGTGTGAGTGAGTGCGTGCGTGAGAGTGAGTGCGTGTGTGAGAGTGAGCGTGTGTGAGAGTGAGTGCGTGTGTGAGAGTGAGCATGTGTGAGAATGAGTGCGTGTGTGAGAGTGAGTGCATGTGTGATAGTGAGTGAGAGTGAGCGTGTGCGAGTGAGTGCGTGTGTGAGAGTGAGTGCATGTGTGAGAGTGCGTGTGTGAGAGTGAGTGCGTGTGTGCGAGTGAGTGCATGTGTGAGAGTGCGTGTGTGAGAGTGAGTGCGTGTGTGAGAGTGAGTGCGTGTATGAGAGTGAGTGCATGTGTGAGAGTGAGTGCGTGTGTGAGAGTGAGCATGTGTGAGAGTGAGAGCGTGTGTGAGAGTGAGTGTGTGAGAGTGAGCGAGTGTGAGAGTGAGTGCGTGTGTGAGAGTGAGTGCGTGTGTGAGAGTGAGCATGTGTGAGAGTGCGTGTGTTTGAGTGAGTGCATGTGTGAGAGTGAGTGCATGTGTGAGAGTGCGTGTGTGAGAGTGAGTGCGTGTGTGAGAGTGAGTACATGTGTGAGAGTGAGCCTGTGTGAGAGTGAGTGCGTGTGTGAGAGTGAGCGTGTGTGTGAGTGAGTGCGTGTGTGAGAGTGAGTGCGTGTGTGAGAGTGATTGCGTGTGTGAGAGTGAGCGTATGTGAGAGTGAGTGCGTGTGTGAGAGTGAGTCCGTGTGTGAGAGTGAGTGCGTTTGTGAGAGTGAGTGCCTGTATGAGAGTGAGTGCATGTGTGAGAGTGAGTGCGTGTGTGAGAGAGAGCATGTGTGAGAGTGAGTGCGTGTGTGAGAGTGAGTGCGTGTGTGAGAGTGAGCGTGAGTCCGTGTGTGAGAGTGAGTGCGTGTGTGAGAGTGAGTGCGTGTGTGAGAGTGAGAGCATGTGTGAGAGTGAGCATGTGTGAGAGTGAGTGCGTGTGTGAGAGTGAGCGCCTGTGTGAGAGTGAGCGTGTGTGAGAGTGAGTGCGTGTGTGAGAGTGAGTGCGTGTGTGAGAGTGAGTGCATTTGTGAGAGTGAGCGTGTGTGAGAGCAGGTGCATGTGTGAGAGTGAGTGCATGTGTGAGAGTGAGCGTGTGTGAGAGTGAGTGCGTGTGTGAGAGAGTGCGTGTGTGAGAGTGAGTGCGTGTGTGAGAGTGAGTGTGTGTGAGAGTGAGCGTGTGAGAGAGTGAGCGTGTGTGAGAGTGAATGCGTGTGTGAGAGTGAGTGCATGTGTGAGAGTGAGCGTGTGTGAGAGTGAGTGCATGTGTGATAGTGAGTGCGTGTGTGAGAGTGAGTGCATGTGTGATAGTGAGTGAGAGTGAGCGTGTGTGAGAGTGAGTGCGTGTGTGGGAGTGAGTGCATGTGTGAGAGTGTGTGTGTGAGAGTGAGTGCATGTGTGAGAGTGAGTGCGTGTATGAGAGTGAGTGCATGTGTGAGAGTGAGTGCGTGTATGAGAGTGAGTGCATGTGTGAGAGTGAGAGCGTGTGTGAGAGTGAGCATGTGTGAGAGTGAGTGCGCGTGTGAGAGTGAGCATGTGTGAGAGTGCGTGTGTGAGAGTGAGTGCGTGTGTGAGAGTGAGTGCATGTGTGAGAGTGCGTGCGTGTGTGAGAGTGAGTGCGTGTATGAGAGTGAGTGCATGTGTGAGAGTGAGTGCGTGTGTGAGAGTGAGCATGTGGGAGAGTGAGTAAGTGTGTGAGAGTGAGTGCGTGTGTGAGAGTGAGCATGTGTGAGAGTGCGTGTGTGAGAGTGAGTGGTGTGTGAGAGTGAGTGCATGTGTGAGAGTGAGCGTGTGTGAGAGTGAGTGCGTGTGTGAGAGTGAGTGCATGTGTGAGAGTGAGCGTGTGTGAGAGTGAGTGCGTGTGTGAGAGTGAGTGCATGTGTGAGAGTGAGTGCTTGTGTGAGAGTGAGTGCGTGTGTGAGAGTGAGCATGTGTGAGAGTGAGTGCGTGTGTGAGAGTGAGTGCGTGTGTCAGAGTGAGCGAGTGTGAGAGTGAGTGCGTGTGTGTGAGTGCGTGTGTGAGAGTGAGTGCGTGTGTGAGAGCGAGTGCGTGTGTCAGAGTGAGCATGTGTGAGAGTGAGTGCGTGTGTGAGAGTGAGCATGTGTGAGAGTGAGCGTGTGTGAGAGTGAGTGCGTGTGTGAGAGTGAGTGCATGTGTGAGAGTGAGTGCGTGTGTGAGAGTGAGTGCGTGTGTGAGAGTGAGCATGTGTGAGAGTGAGTGCGTGTGTGAGAGTGAGTGCGTGTGTGAGAGTGAGCGTGTGAGAGTGATTGCGTGTGTGAGAGTGAGTGCATGTGTGTGAGTGAGTGCGTGTGTGAGAGTAAGTGCATGTGTGAGAATGAGCGTGTGTGAGAGTGAGTGCGTGTGTGAGAGTGAGTGCGTGTGTGAGAGTGAGCGGGTGTGAGAGTGAGTGCGTGTGTGAGAGTGAGAGCGTGTGTGAGAGTGAGTGCATGTGTGAGAGTGAGTGCGTGTGTGAGAGTGAGTGCGTGTGTGAGAGTGGCATTTGTGTGAGAGTGAGTGCGTGTGTGAGAGTGAGCGGGTGTGAGAGTGAGTGCGTGTGTGAGAGTGAGAGCGTGTGTGAGAGTGAGTGCATGTGTGAGAGTGAGTGCGTGTGTGAGAGTGAGTGCGTGTGTGAGAGTGGCATTTGTGTGAGAGTGAGTGCGTGTGTGAGAGTGAGCGAGTGTGAGAGTGAGTGCGTGTGTGAGAGTGAGTGGTGTGTCAGAGTGAGTGCATGTGTGAGAGTGAGCGTGTGTGAGAGTGAGTGCGTGTGTGAGAGTGAGTGCATGTGTGAGAGTGAGCGTGTGTGAGAGTGAGTGCGTGTGTGAGAGTGAGTGCATGTGTGAGAGTGAGTGCGTGTGTGAGAGTGAGTGCGTGTGTGAGAGTGAGCAAGTGTGAGAGTGAGTGCGTGTGTGAGAGTGAGTGCGTGTGTCAGAGTGAGCGAGTGTGAGAGTGAGTGCGTGTGTGAATGAGTGCGTGTGTGAGAGTGAGTGCGTGTGTGAGAGTGAGTGCGTGTGTGAGAGTGAGCATGTGTGAGAGTGAGTGCGTGTGTGAGAGTGAGCATGTGTGAGAGTGAGCGTGTGTGAGAGTGAGTGCGTGTGTGAGAGTGAGTGCATGTGTGAGAGTGAGTGCGTGTGTGAGAGTGAGTGCGTGTGTGAGAGTGAGCATGTGTGAGAGTGAGTGCGTGTGTGAGAGTGAGTGCGTGTGTGAGAGTGAGTGCATGTGTGAGAGTGAGCGTGTGAGAGTGAGTGCGTGTGTGAGAGTGAGTGCATGTGTGTGAGTGAGTGCGTGTGTGAGAGTGAGTGCATGTGTGAGAGTGAGCGTGTGTGAGAGTGAGTGCGTGTGTGAGAGTGAGTGCGTGTGTGAGAGTGAGCGGGTGTGAGAGTGAGTGCGTGTGTGAGAGTGAGAGCGTGTGTGAGAGTGAGTGCATGTGTGAGAGTGAGTGCGTGTGTGAGAGTGAGTGCGTGTGTGAGAGTGGCATTTGTGTGAGAGTGAGTGCGTGTGTGAGAGTGAGCGAGTGTGAGAGTGAGTGCGTGTGTGAGAGTGAGTGCGTGTGTCAGAGTGAGCATTTGTGAGAGTGAGTGCGTGTGTGAGAGTGAGTGCATGTGAGAGAGGGAGCGTGTGTGAGAGCAGGTGCATGTGTGAGAGTGAGTGCGTGTGTGTGAGAGTGAGCGTGTGTGAGAGTCAGTGCATGTGTGAGAGTGAGTGTGGGTGAGAGTGAGTGCATGTGTGAGAGTGAGCGTGTGAGAGAGTGAGCGTGTGTGAGAGTGAGTGCGTGTGTGAGAGTGAGCGTGTGTTAGAGTGAGTGCGTGTCAGAGTGAGCGTGTGTGAGAGTGAATGCGTGTGTGAGAGTGAGTGCGTGTGTGAGAGTGAGTGCATGTGTGAGAGTGTGTGCATGTGTGAGAGTGAGCGTGTGAGAGAGTGAATGCGTGTGTGAGAGTGAGTGCGTGTGTGAGAGTGAGTGCATGTGTGAGAGAGCGCATGTGTGAGAGTGAGCGTGTGTGAGAGTGAGTGCGTGTGTGAGAGTGAGTCCATGTGTGAGAGTGAGCGTGTGTAAGAGCAGGTGCACGTGTGAGGGTGAGTGCGTGTGTGAGAGTGAGCGTGTGTGAGAGTGAGTGCGTGTGTGAGAGAGTGCGTGTGTGAGAGTGAGTGCGTGTGTGAGAGTGAGTGCATGTGTGAGAGTGAGTGTGTGTGAGAGTGAGTGCATGTGTGAGAGTGAGCATGTGAGAGAGTGAGCGTGTGTGAGGGTGAATGCGTGTGTGAGAGTGAGTGCGTGTGTGCGAGTGAGTGCATGTGTGAGAGTGAGTGCATGTGTGAGAGTGAGCGTGTGAGAGAGTGAATGCGTGTGTGAGAGTGAGTGCGTGTGTGAGAGTGAGTGCATGTGTGAGAGTGAGTGCGTGTGTGAGAGTGAGCGTGTGTGAGAGTGAGTGCATGTGTGAGAGTGAGTGCGTGTGTGAGGGTGAGCGTGTGTGAGAGTGAGTGCGTGTGTGAGAGTGAGCATGTGTGAGAGTGAGTGCGTGTGTGAGAGTGAGTGCGTGTGTGAGAGTGAGTGCGTGTGTGAGAGTGAGTGCGTGTATGAGAGTGAGCGTGTGTGTGAGTGAGTGCGTGTGTGAGAGTGAGTGCATGTATGAGTGTGAGCGTGTGTGTGAGAGTGAGTGCGTGTGTGAGAATGAGTGCGTGTGTGAGAGTGAGTGCGTGTGTGAGAGTGAGTGCGTGTGTGAGAGTGGCATTTGTGTGAGAGTGAGTGCGTGTGTGAGAGTGAGCGAGTGTGAGAGTGAGTGCGTGCGTGAGAGTGAGTGCGTGTGTGAGAGTGAGCATGTGTGAGAGTGAGTGCATGTGTGAGAGAGTGCATGTGTGAGAGTGAGCGTGTGTGAGAGTGAGTGCGTGTGTGAGAGTGAGTGCGTGTGTGAGAGTGAGTGCATGTGTGAGAGTGAGCGTGTGTGAGAGCAGGTGCATGTGTGAGAGTGAGTGCGTGTGTGAGAGTGAGCATGTGTGAGAGTGAGTGCGTGTGTGAGAGAGTACGTGTGTGAGAGTGAGTGCGTGTGTGAGAGTGAGTGCATGTGTGAGAGTGAGTGTGTGAGAGTGAGTGCATGTGTGAGAGTGAGCGTGTGTGAGAGTGAATGCGTGTGTGAGAGTGAATGCGTGTGTGAGAGTGAGTGCGTGTGTGAGAGTGAGTGCATGTGTGAGAGTGAGCGTGTGAGAGAGTGAATGCGTGTGTGAGAGTGAGTGCGTGTGTGAGAGTGAGTGCATCTGTGAGAGTGAGTGCGTGTGTGAGAGTGAGCGTGTGTGAGAGTGAGTGCATGTGTGAGAGTGAGTGCGTGTGTGAGAGTGAGTGCATGTGTGAGAGTGAGTGCGTGTGTGAGAGTGAGTGCATGTGTGAGAGTGAGTGCATGTGTGAGAGTGAGTGCGTGTGTGAGAGTGAGTGCGTGTGTGAGAGTGGCATTTGTGTGAGAGTGAGTGCGTGTGTGAGAGTGAGCGAGTGTGAGAGTGAGTGTGTGCGTGAGAGTGAGTGCGTGTGTGAGAGTGAGCATGTGTGAGAGTGAGTGCGTGTGTGAGAGTGAGTGCATGTGTGAGAGTGAGCGTGTGTGAGAGTGAGTGCGTGTGTGAGAGTGAGTGCGTGTGTGAGAGTGAGTGCATGTGTGAGAGTGAGCGTGTGTGAGAGCATGTGCATGTGTGAGAGTGAGTGCGTGTGTGAGAGTGAGCGTGTGTGAGAGTGAGTGCATGTGTGTGAGAGAGTGCGTGTGTGAGAGTGAGTGCGTGTGTGAGAGTGAGTGCATGTGTGAGAGTGAGTGTGTGTGAGAGTGAGTGCATGTGTGAGAGTGAGCGTGTGAGAGAGTGAGCGTGTGTGAGAGTGAATGCATGTGTGAGAGTGAGTGCGTGTGTGTGAGTGAGTGCATGTGTGAGAGTGAGTGCATGTGTGAGAGTGAGCGTGTGAGAGAGTGAATGCGTGTGTGAGAGTGAGTGCGTGTGTGAGAGTGAGTGCATGTGTGAGAGTGAGTGCGTGTGTGAGAGTGAGCGTGTGTGAGAGTGAGTGCATGTGTGAGAGTGAGTGCATGTGTGAGAGTGAGTGCATGTGTGAGAGTGAGTACGTGTGTGAGAGTGAGTGCATGTGTGAGAGTGAGCGTGTGTGAGTGAGTGCGTGCGTGAGAGTGAGTGCGTGTGTGAGAGTGAGCGTGTGTGAGAGTGAGTGCGTGTGTGAGAGTGAGCATGTGTGAGAATGAGTGCGTGTGTGAGAGTGAGTGCATGTGTGATAGTGAGTGAGAGTGAGCGTGTGCGAGTGAGTGCGTGTGTGAGAGTGAGTGCATGTGTGAGAGTGCGTGTGTGAGAGTGAGTGCGTGTGTGCGAGTGAGTGCATGTGTGAGAGTGCGTGTGTGAGAGTGAGTGCGTGTGTGAGAGTGAGTGCGTGTATGAGAGTGAGTGCATGTGTGAGAGTGAGTGCGTGTGTGAGAGTGAGCATGTGTGAGAGTGAGAGCGTGTGTGAGAGTGAGTGTGTGAGAGTGAGCGAGTGTGAGAGTGAGTGCGTGTGTGAGAGTGAGTGCGTGTGTGAGAGTGAGCATGTGTGAGAGTGCGTGTGTTTGAGTGAGTGCATGTGTGAGAGTGAGTGCATGTGTGAGAGTGCGTGTGTGAGAGTGAGTGCGTGTGTGAGAGTGAGTACATGTGTGAGAGTGAGCCTGTGTGAGAGTGAGTGCGTGTGTGAGAGTGAGCGTGTGTGTGAGTGAGTGCGTGTGTGAGAGTGAGTGCGTGTGTGAGAGTGATTGCGTGTGTGAGAGTGAGCGTATGTGAGAGTGAGTGCGTGTGTGAGAGTGAGTCCGTGTGTGAGAGTGAGTGCGTGTGTGAGAGTGAGTGCCTGTATGAGAGTGAGTGCATGTGTGAGAGTGAGTGCGTGTGTGAGAGAGAGCATGTGTGAGAGTGAGTGCGTGTGTGAGAGTGAGTGCGTGTGTGAGAGTGAGCGTGAGTCCGTGTGTGAGAGTGAGTGCGTGTGTGAGAGTGAGTGCGTGTGTGAGAGTGAGAGCATGTGTGAGAGTGAGCATGTGTGAGAGTGAGTGCGTGTGTGAGAGTGAGCGCCTGTGTGAGAGTGAGCGTGTGTGAGAGTGAGTGCGTGTGTGAGAGTGAGTGCATGTGTGAGAGTGAGTGCATTTGTGAGAGTGAGCGTGTGTGAGAGCAGGTGCATGTGTGAGAGTGAGTGCATGTGTGAGAGTGAGCGTGTGTGAGAGTGAGTGCGTGTGTGAGAGAGTGCGTGTGTGAGAGTGAGTGCGTGTGTGAGAGTGAGTGTGTGTGAGAGTGAGCGTGTGAGAGAGTGAGCGTGTGTGAGAGTGAATGCGTGTGTGAGAGTGAGTGCATGTGTGAGAGTGAGCGTGTGTGAGAGTGAGTGCATGTGTGATAGTGAGTGCGTGTGTGAGAGTGAGTGCATGTGTGATAGTGAGTGAGAGTGAGCGTGTGTGAGAGTGAGTGCGTTTGTGGGAGTGAGTGCATGTGTGAGAGTGTGTGTGTGAGAGTGAGTGCATGTGTGAGAGTGAGTGCGTGTATGAGAGTGAGTGCATGTGTGAGAGTGAGTGCGTGTATGAGAGTGAGTGCATGTGTGAGAGTGAGAGCGTGTGTGAGAGTGAGCATGTGTGAGAGTGAGTGCGCGTGTGAGAGTGAGCATGTGTGAGAGTGCGTGTGTGAGAGTGAGTGCGTGTGTGAGAGTGAGTGCATGTGTGAGAGTGCGTGCGTGTGTGAGAGTGAGTGCGTGTATGAGAGTGAGTGCATGTGTGAGAGTGAGTGCGTGTGTGAGAGTGAGCATGTGGGAGAGTGAGTAAGTGTGTGAGAGTGAGTGCGTGTGTGAGAGTGAGCATGTGTGAGAGTGCGTGTGTGAGAGTGAGTGGTGTGTGAGAGTGAGTGCATGTGTGAGAGTGAGCGTGTGTGAGAGTGAGTGCGTGTGTGAGAGTGAGTGCATGTGTGAGAGTGAGCGTGTGTGAGAGTGAGTGCGTGTGTGAGAGTGAGTGCATGTGTGAGAGTGAGTGCTTGTGTGAGAGTGAGTGCGTGTGTGAGAGTGAGCATGTGTGAGAGTGAGTGCGTGTGTGAGAGTGAGTGCGTGTGTCAGAGTGAGCGAGTGTGAGAGTGAGTGCGTGTGTGTGAGTGCGTGTGTGAGAGTGAGTGCGTGTGTGAGAGTGAGTGCGTGTGTCAGAGTGAGCATGTGTGAGAGTGAGTGCGTGTGTGAGAGTGAGCATGTGTGAGAGTGAGCGTGTGTGAGAGTGAGTGCGTGTGTGAGAGTGAGTGCATGTGTGAGAGTGAGTGCGTGTGTGAGAGTGAGTGCGTGTGTGAGAGTGAGCATGTGTGAGAGTGAGTGCGTGTGTGAGAGTGAGTGCGTGTGTGAGAGTGAGTGCATGTGTGAGAGTGAGCGTGTGAGAGTGATTGCGTGTGTGAGAGTGAGTGCATGTGTGTGAGTGAGTGCGTGTGTGAGAGTAAGTGCATGTGTGAGAATGAGCGTGTGTGAGAGTGAGTGCGTGTGTGAGAGTGAGTGCGTGTGTGAGAGTGAGCGGGTGTGAGAGTGAGTGCGTGTGTGAGAGTGAGAGCGTGTGTGAGAGTGAGTGCATGTGTGAGAGTGAGTGCGTGTGTGAGAGTGAGTGCGTGTGTGAGAGTGGCATTTGTGTGAGAGTGAGTGCGTGTGTGAGAGTGAGCGGGTGTGAGAGTGAGTGCGTGTGTGAGAGTGAGAGCGTGTGTGAGAGTGAGTGCATGTGTGAGAGTGAGTGCGTGTGTGAGAGTGAGTGCGTGTGTGAGAGTGGCATTTGTGTGAGAGTGAGTGCGTGTGTGAGAGTGAGCGAGTGTGAGAGTGAGTGCGTGTGTGAGAGTGAGTGCGTGTGTCAGAGTGAGCATGTGTGAGAGTGAGTGCGTGTGTGAGAGTGAGTGCATGTGTGAGAGGGAGCGTGTGTGAGAGCAGGTGCATGTGTGAGAGTGAGTGCGTGTGTGTGAGAGTGAGCGTGTGTGAGAGTCAGTGCATGTGTGAGAGTGAGTGTGGGTGAGAGTGAGTGCATGTGTGAGAGTGAGCGTGTGAGAGAGTGAGCGCGTGTGAGAGTGAGTGCGTGTGTGAGAGTGAGCGTGTGTTAGAGTGAGTGCGTGTCAGAGTGAGCGTGTGTGAGAGTGAATGCGTGTGTGAGAGTGAGTGCGTGTGTGAGAGTGAGTGCATGTGTGAGAGTGAGTGCATGTGTGAGAGTGAGCGTGTGAGAGAGTGAATGCGTGTGTGAGAGTGAGTGCGTGTGTGAGACTGAGTGCATGTGTGAGAGAGCGCATGTGTGAGAGTGAGCGTGTGTGAGAGTGAGTGCGTGTGTGAGAGTGAGTCCATGTGAGAGAGTGAGCGTGTGTAAGAGCAGGTGCATGTGTGAGGGTGAGTGCGTGTGTGAGAGTGAGCGTGTGTGAGAGTGAGTGCGTGTGTGAGAGAGTGCGTGTGTGAGAGTGAGTGCGTGTGTGAGAGTGAGTGCATGTGTGAGAGTGAGTGTGTGTGAGAGTGAGTGCATGTGTGAGAGTGAGCATGTGAGAGAGTGAGCGTGTGTGAGAGTCAATGCGTGTGTGAGAGTGAGTGCGTGTGTGAGAGTGAGTGCATGTGTGAGAGTGAGTGCATGTGTGAGAGTGAGCGTGTGAGAGAGTGAATGCGTGTGTGAGAGTGAGTGCATGTGTGAGAGTGAGTGCGTGTGTGAGAGTAAGTGCGTGTGTGAGAGTGGCATTTGAGTGAGAGTGAGTGCGTGTGTGAGAGTGAGCGAGTGTGAGAGTGAGTGCGTGTGTGAGAGTGAGTGCGTGTGTGAGAGTGAGCATGTGTGAGAGTGAGTGCGTGTGTGAGAGTGAGTGCATGTGTGAGAGTGAGCGTGTGTGAGAGTGAGTGCGTGTGTGAGAGTGAGTGCGTGTGTGAGAGTGAGTGCATTTGTGAGAGTGTGCGTGTGTGAGAGCAGGTGCATGTGTGAGAGTGAGTGAATGTGTGAGAGTGAGCGTGTGTGAGAGTGAGTGCGTGTGTGAGAGACTGCGTGTGTGAGAGTGAGTGCGTGTGTGAGAGTGAGTGTGTGTGAGAGTGAGTGCATGTGTGAGAGTGAGCGTGTGAGAGAGTGAGCGTGTGTGAGAGTGAATGCGTGTGTGAGAGGGAGTGCATGTGTGAGAGTGAGCGTGTGTGAGAGTGAGTGCATGTGTGATAGTGAGTGCGTGTGTGAGAGTGAGTGCATGTGTGATAGTGAGTGAGAGTGAGCGTGTGTGAGAGTGAGTGCGTGTGTGGGAGTGAGTGCATGTGTGAGAGTGCGTGTGTGAGAGTGAGTGCATGTGTGAGAGTGAGTGCGTGTATGAGAGTGAGTGCATGTGTGAGAGTGAGTGCGTGTATGAGAGTGAGTGCATGTGTGAGAGTGAGAGCGTGTGTGAGAGTGAGCATGTGTGAGAGTGAGTGCGCGTGTGAGAGTGAGCATGTGTGAGAGTGTGTGTGTGAGAGTGAGTGCGTGTGTGAGAGTGAGTGCATGTGTGAGAGTGCGTGCGTGTGTGAGAGTGAGTGCGTGTATGAGAGGGAGTGCATGTGTGAGAGTGAGTGCGTGTGTGAGAGTGAGCATGTGTGAGAGTGAGTAAGTGTGTGAGAGTGAGTGCGTGTGTGAGAGTGAGCATGTGTGAGAGTGCGTGTGTGAGAGTGAGTGGTGTGTGAGAGTGAGTGCATGTGTGAGAGTGAGCGTGTGTGAGAGTGAGTGCGTGTGTGAGAGTGAGTGCATGTGTGAGAGTGAGCGTGTGTGAGAGTGAGTGCGTGTGTGAGAGTGAGTGCATGTGTGAGAGTGAGTGCGTGTGTGAGAGTGAGTGCGTGTGTGAGAGTGAGCAAGTGTGAGAGTGAGTGCGTGTGTGAGAGTGAGTGCGTGTGTCAGAGTGAGCGAGTGTGAGAGTGAGTGCGTGTGTGAGAGTGAGCGGGTGTAAGAGTGAGTGCGTGTGTGAGAGTGAGAGCGTGTGTGAGACTGAGTGCATGTGTGAGAGTGAGTGCGTGTGTGAGAGTGAGTGCGTGTGTGAGAGTGGCATTTGTGTGAGAGTGAGTGCGTGTGTGAGAGTGAGCGAGTGTGAGTGAGTGCGTGTGTGAGAGTGAGTGCGTGTGTCAGAGTGAGCATGTGTGAGAGTGAGTGCGTGTGTGAGAGTGAGTGCATGTGTGAGAGGGAGCGTGTGTGAGAGCAGGTGCATGTGTGAGAGTGAGTGCGTGTGTGTGAGAGTGAGTGTGTGTGAGAGTCAGTGCATGTGTGAGAGTGAGTGTGGGTGAGAGTGAGTGCATGTGTGAGAGTGAGCGTGTGAGAGAGTGAGCGCGTGTGAGAGTGAGTGCGTGTGTGAGAGTGAGCGTGTGTTAGAGTGAGTGCGTGTCAGAGTGAGCGTGTGTGAGAGTGAATGCGTGTGTGAGAGTGAGTGCGTGTGTGAGAGTGAGTGCATGTGTGAGAGTGAGTGCATGTGTGAGAGTGAGCGTGTGAGAGAGTGAATGCGTGTGTGAGAGTGAGTGCGTGTGTGAGAGTGAGTGCATGTGTGAGAGAGCGCATGTGTGAGTGTGAGCGTGTGTGAGAGTGAGTGCGTGTGTGAGAGTGAGTCCATGTGAGAGAGTGAGCGTGTGTAAGAGCAGGTGCATGTGTGAGGGTGAGTGCGTGTGTGAGAGTGAGCGTGTGTGAGAGTGAGTGCGTGTGTGAGAGAGTGCGTGTGTGAGAGTGAGTGCGTGTGTGAGAGTGAGTGCATGTGTGAGAGTGAGTGTGTGTGAGAGTGAGTGCATGTGTGAGAGTGAGCATGTGAGAGAGTGAGCGTGTGTGAGAGTGAATGCGTGTGTGAGAGTGAGTGCGTGTGTGAGAGTGAGTGCATGTGTGAGAGTGAGTGCATGTGTGAGAGTGAGCGTGTGAGAGAGTGAATGCGTGTGTGAGAGTGAGTGCATGTGTGAGAGTGAGTGCGTGTGTGAGAGTGAGTGCGTGTGTGAGAGTGGCATTTGAGTGAGAGTGAGTGCGTGTGTGAGAGTGAGCGAGTGTGAGAGTGAGTGCGTGTGTGAGAGTGAGTGCGTGTGTGAGAGTGAGCATGTGTGAGAGTGAGTGCGTGTGTGAGAGTGAGTGCATGTGTGAGAGTGAGCGTGTGTGAGAGTGAGTGCGTGTGTGAGAGTGAGTGCGTGTGTGAGAGTGAGTGCATTTGTGAGAGTGTGCGTGTGTGAGAGCAGGTGCATGTGTGAGAGTGAGTGAATGTGTGAGAGTGAGCGTGTGTGAGAGTGAGTGCGTGTGTGAGAGTGAGCATGTGTGAGAGTGAGTGCGTGTGTGAGAGTGAGTGCATGTGTGAGAGTGAGCGTGTGTGAGAGTGAGTGCGTGTGTGAGAGTGAGTGCGTGTGTGAGAGTGAGTGCATTTGTGAGAGTGTGCGTGTGTGAGAGGAGGTGCATGTGTGAGAGTGAGTGAATGTGTGAGAGTGAGCGTGTGTGATAGTGAGTGCGTGTGTGAGAGTGAGTGCATGTGTGATAGTGAGTGAGAGTGAGCGTGTGTGAGAGTGAGTGCGTGTGTGGGAGTGAGTGCATGTGTGAGAGTGCGTGTGTGAGAGTGAGTGCATGTGTGAGAGTGAGTGCGTGTATGAGAGTGAGTGCATGTGTGAGAGTGAGTGCGTGTATGAGAGTGAGTGCATGTGTGAGAGTGAGAGCGTGTGTGAGAGTGAGCATGTGTGAGAGTGAGTGCGCGTGTGAGAGTGAGCATGTGTGAGAGTGTGTGTGTGAGAGTGAGTGCGTGTGTGAGAGTGAGTGCATGTGTGAGAGTGCGTGCGTGTGTGAGAGTGAGTGCGTGTATGAGAGGGAGTGCATGTGTGAGAGTGAGTGCGTGTGTGAGAGTGAGCATGTGTGAGAGTGAGTAAGTGTGTGAGAGTGAGTGCGTGTGTGAGAGTGAGCATGTGTGAGAGTGCGTGTGTGAGAGTGAGTGGTGTGTGAGAGTGAGTGCATGTGTGAGAGTGAGCGTGTGTGAGAGTGAGTGCGTGTGTGAGAGTGAGTGCATGTGTGAGAGTGAGCGTGTGTGAGAGTGAGTGCGTGTGTGAGAGTGAGTGCATGTGTGAGAGTGAGTGCGTGTGTGAGAGTGAGTGCGTGTGTGAGAGTGAGCAAGTGTGAGAGTGAGTGCGTGTGTGAGAGTGAGTGCGTGTGTCAGAGTGAGCGAGTGTGAGAGTGAGTGCGTGTGTGAGAGTGAGTGCGTGTGTGAGAGTGAGTGCGTGTGTGAGAGTGAGCATGTGTGAGAGTGAGTGCGTGTGTGAGAGTGAGCATGTGTGAGAGTGAGCGTGTGTGAGAGTGAGTGCGTGTGTGAGAGCGAGTGCATGTGTGAGAGTGAGTGCGTGTGTGAGAGTGAGTGCGTGTGTGAGAGTGAGCATGTGTGAGAGTGAGTGCGTGTGTGAGAGTGAGTGCGTGTGTGAGAGTGAGAGCGTGTGTGAGAGTGAGTGCATGTGTGAGAGTGAGTGCGTGTGTGAGAGTGAGTGCGTGTGTGAGAGTGGCATTTGTGTGAGAGTGAGTGCGTGTGTGAGAGTGAGCGAGTGTGAGAGTGAGTGCGTGTGTGAGAGTGAGTGCGTGTGTCAGAGTGAGCATGTGTGAGAGTGAGTGCGTGTGTGAGAGTGAGTGCATGTGTGAGAGGGAGCGTGTGTGAGAGCAGGTGCATGTGTGAGAGTGCATGCGTGTGTGAGAGTGAGTGCGTGTGTGAAAGTGAGTGCATGTGTGAGAGTGAGTGCGTGTGTGAGAGTGAGTGCATGTGTGACAATGAGCATGTGTGAGAGTGAGTGCGTGTGTGAGAGTGAGCGAGTGTGAGAGTGAGTGCGTGTGTGAGAGTGAGTGCGTGTGTGAGAGTGAGCATGTGTGAGAGTGAGTGCGTGTGTGAGAGTGAGTGCATGTGTGAGAGTGAGTGCGTGTGTGAGAGTGAGTGCGTGTGTGAGAGTGAGTGCGTGTGTGAGAGTGAGCATGTGTGAGAGTGAGTGCGTGTGTGAGAGTGAGTGCGTGTGTGAGAGTGAGCGAGTGTGAGAGTGAGTGCGTGTGTGAGAGTGAGTGCGTGTGTGAGAGTGAGTGCATGTGTGAGAGTGAGTGCGTGTGTGAGAGTGAGTGCGTGTGTGAGAGTGAGTACATGTGTGAGAGTGAGCCTGTGTGAGAGTGAGTGCGTGTGTGAGAGTGAGTGTGTGTGTGAGAGTGAGTGCGTGTGTGAGAGTGAGTGCGTGTGTGAGAGTGAGTACATGTGTGAGAGTGAGCCTGTGTGAGAGTAAGTGCGTGTGTGAGAGTGAGTGCGTGTGTGAGAGTGAGTGCGTGTGTGAGAGTGAGTACATGTGTGAGTGAGCCTTTGTGAGAGTGAGTGCGTGTGTGAGAGTGAGTGCGTGTGTGAGAGTGAGCTTGTGTGATAGTGAGTGCGTGTGTGAGAGTGAGTACATGTGTGAGAGTGAGCCTGTGTGAGAGTGAGTGCGTGTGTGAGAGTGAGTGCGTGTGTGAGAGTGAGCTTGTGTGAGAGTGAGTGCGTGTGTGAGAGTGAGTTCATGTGTGAGAGTGAGTGCGTGTGTGAGAGTGAGCGAGTGTGAGAGTGAGTGCGTGTGTGAGAGTGAGTGCGTGTGTGAGAGTGAGCATGTGTGAGAGTGGGTGCGTGTGTGAGAGTGAGTGCATGTGTGAGAGTGAGCATGTGTGAGAGTGAGTGTGTGTGTGAGAGTGAGTGGGTGTGTGAGAGTGAGTGCATGTGAGAGAGTGAGTGCGTGTGTGAGAGTGAGCATGTGTGAGAGTGCGTGCGTGTGTGAGAGTGAGTGCGTGTGTGAAAGTGAGTGCATGTGTGAGAGTGAGTGCGTGTGTGAGAGTGAGTGCGTGTGTGAGAGTGAGCGAGTGTGAGAGTGAGTGCGTGTGTGAGAGTGAGTGCGTGTGTGAGAGTGAGCATGTGTGTGAGAGTGAGTACATGTGTAAGAGTGAGCCTGTGTGAGAGTGAGTGCGTGTGTGAGAGTGAGTGCGTGTGTGAGAGTGAGCTTGTGTGATAGTGAGTGCGTGTGTGAGAGTGAGTACATGTGTGAGAGTGAGCCTGTGTGAGAGTGAGTGCGTGTGTGAGAGTGAGTGCGTGTGTGAGAGTGAGCTTGTGTGAGAGTGAGTGCGTGTGTGAGAGTGAGTTCATGTGTGAGAGTGAGTGCGTGTGTGAGAGTGAGTGAGTGTGAGAGTGAGTGCGTGTGTGAGAGTGAGTGCGTGTGTGAGAGTGAGCATGTGTGAGAGTGGGTGCGTGTGTGAGAGTGAGTGCATGTGTGAGAGTGAGCATGTGAGAGAGTGAGTGCGTGTGTGAGAGTGAGTGGGTGTTTGAGAGTGAGTGCATGTGAGAGAGTGAGTGCGTGTGTGAGAGTGAGCATGTGTGAGAGTGCGTGCGTGTGTGAGAGTGAGTGCGTGTGTGAAAGTGAGTGCATGTGTGAGAGTGAGTGCGTGTGTGAGAGTGAGTGCATGTGTGAGAATGAGCATGTGTGAGAGTGAGCGAGTGTGAGAGTGAGTGCGTGTGTGAGAGTGAGTGCGTGTGTGAGAGTGAGCATGTGTGAGAGTGAGTGCATGTGTGAGAGTGAGTGCATGTGTGAGAGTGAGTGCGTGTGTGAGAGTGAGTGCATGTGTGAGCGTGAGTGCGTGTGTGAGAGTGAGTGCGTGTGTGAGAGTGAGCGAGTGTGAGAGTGAGTGCGCGTGTGAGAGTGAGTGTGTGTGTGAGAGTGAGCATGTGTGAGAGTGAGTGCGTGTGTGAGAGTGAGTGCATGTGTGAGAGTGAGTGCGTGTGTGAGAGTGAGTGCGTGTGTGAGAGTGAGTGCATGTGTGAGAGTGAGTGCGTGTGTGAGAGTGAGTGCATGTTTGAGAATGAGCGAGTGTGAGAGTGAGTGCATGTGTGAGAGTGAGTGTGTCTGTGAGTGAGTGCATGTGTGAGAGTGAGTGCGTGTGTGAGAGTGAGCGAGTGTGAGAGTGAGTGCGTGTGTGAGAGTGAGTGCGTGTGTGAGAGTGAGCATGTGTGAGAGTGCGTGTGTGAGTGTGAGCGAGTGTGAGAGTGAGTGCGTGTGAGAGTGAGTGCGTGTGTGAGAGTGAGCGAGTGTGAGAGTGAGTGCGTCTGTGAGTGAGTGCATGTGTGAGAGTGAGTGCGTGTGTGAGAGTGAGCGAGTGTGTATGTGAGAGTGAGTGAGTGCAAGCGAGCAAATAAGTGAATGTGTGACTGTGTGTGTATATGAGTGTGTGAATGTGTGTGAGAGAGTAAGAGGCAGAGTGAATGAATACAGTGGGTGTGGGTGAGTGGGTGCAAACCGTGAGACTGGGCGAGTGCGCTGGACACACAGAATCACACATTCACACACACACTCTCTTTCTCACTCCCACCCACTCTTACTCACTCTAATGGTCAACCTTGCTAATTACGGCTTTCAAAAAATGATCAATTCATTTCTTTGGCATTGTTTTCTTTTGCTCAGTAAATTGTTTCATTTCTTCATACTTCAATGTGTTTTTTGAAATTCCTGTTTAATGTGGCACCAAATCTTCTCTTTCTGAAATTTGTTCAATGGCCTGTGAGCGAGGAAAAGATTGAAGTGTGGCCCCTCATGCAAATACGTTGGACAACACGGATCCACAACATCCAGGCCAAACTGAGCAGGTCGTGCAGTTATGTGCCAGTTTTGGTGAAGGTCACGACCGTTCAACTCGGAATGGTTGTGAGCTGCAGTCAGCTAGGGATCTGTCTACATCTCAGAAGGCGAGAGGCTGAAATTCTGGGCAAAGAAGTCAAGGTTTTGAAGAGCTTTGTGACTGAGTTTGCTGACTAATATGCTATATGGACTCCTGAGCCAACTTGCAAGACGTGTCTTAGCTGTATCTACTATTTAATGTGTCATTTATAATCAACCACAATTTGCCCATTCATTCATGTTTAACTTATGTTGATTCAGGAGTTAAGAGTATAGTAGCTAGCTAAGCTAACATTTCATGTTTGCTTAGTATGCCTCTTGTACGTAAAACATCTTCTATTTTAAACCATGCAATCTTTGTGGCTTCTTCTATTTTGGAAAAATTGGGATTTTGGATTTCTTCTTGTTTTTTAAAATAGGTTACAGGTCTCAACCTGAAATTGTAAATAAATTATCAAATCACTCATGGCTCAGAATGTTTATATTTGGGTTTTGGAACTGCAATGCTGTATGAATTAACTGACTTACACCATCGTTATGTTTCTCTGCCATGAGGACTCTGGAGGCTGACATCTGATCATCAATTCAATAATGTGAGAATCGGGAATTGCGATTCTCGCCGGAGAGACCTCATTTCCCACCCCTCACCAGCATCGTCACGAGGTTATCACACACAACGGGCATGAAACACATTTGAATACATTTCTATCAATTGACATTTTATTGGCGAGCCTCCTACCACATGATCCGCCCCACCTCAATAAATACTCATACCTCGCTGACGGGGCGTTACATCGGCGACATTTACAGTATGTTTGACGAGGCGATACCTCCGGGACACAGGTATAAGTAAAACCCCCGGAGTGGAGGGAGTGGAACAAGCCCTAGGAGACTCCTGGCACCACGCCTGTCACAGGTTGACACTGCCAGGTTGGCACAATGCCAGCCTAGCATTGTGCCAATCCATACCAGAGGCAGTGCCAGGGTTGGGCCCTAGTGGGAACCCCATGGAAGGGGGGAGCAGACACTTGGGGGCGGGGGGGGGGTGTTGAATGCCAGCATGGATTGTCAGAGCGGTGAATGCCAACAAGGATTGTTGGTGGGGGTGGAAATGCAGAAGAGGATTGTCGCCAGCAGGGGGCGGGGGGGGGGTGTTGTTGGAATGCTGAAAGCTAGGGGGGGTCATGGAATGTTGGCAAGGATTGTCGGTTGTGGGTGAGGATTGCTGGCAAGTACTGTCGATGGGGAGGGGGGGAAGAGAGCATTTGACACCTCCGTGATGGGTGCTGGTGTTCGTCTACAGTGCTGATTGGGGAATCCTTTAAATATGGGGCCCCAAACTCTGTCGAACCAGTTGCCAGCTCTATGAGGCTCCACCCTGCCAGAGTGATGATGTAAGTCATGACCACTCATTTCTCAGAGAGGCACAATATTTGGAGAGAAAACTGGTCTGTGCAACTGGAGAGTTAGACGCCAGTTTTCAATCTGAGCCTGAACTTTGCCAAATTCTGTAAGATTCCGCCCCAGTGTGCAACGCATGCGCAGATGTTGAATAGTAGGCCAAATAGTTGTCAAGCATAAAAACAATGGGCATATATTGGGTAACCTGGGCAACTCAAAGTCACACAGGATCGTGTATGCAAACTTGCCTTTTGTTTGCTGGGAAAAATGTGGATGTTTGTATCCTTCTTTATATGAAAAAGGGGATTTGGGGGTTTTGGAAATGCAATGCTGTACTGACCAACTGGCTTGCCATAGTCTTGTGACTCTGCTTCTGGAGGCAGACATCTTACAATCCATTCAATACAAGCCTCTCGCCGAAGCACATACTGAAGTAGTATAGCTGTCTGTATACTTGCAATAGAATCAAGCCCTTTTGCCCAAACTGGCCCACGCCAAGCAAAATGCCAACCAACCAGCAGTAGTTTAGCTATGCAATAGGGGTTAGGCATTCATGGTGTGCCAGGACCCCATCTGGTGAAATAATGGCAAGACTTATTCCAAATGTAAGAGTTGCTTAAGAGAATGAAATGATCCCCTGGCGCTTGGCACCAGTTAGATTTCCACCTCACAATGTAGTCAACATGCCAACAATGTCATTCAACGTGACAGATGTTAAACCCTGTCATTAGTGTAGTGGAGTGGGAGGTGTAAATATTCATGACCTATTATTTAGTCATCCTGAGTTTCTGGTCCCATTCTTGGGCCTAGTTTTTTGAGCTCACATTTATATTCCTTGGAATGGGAAGCTTTTTGGCACCGATCTCAGCTTTTATTAAAAGCCGTTTCTTGTTTTTTTCAGAAGGAAAACCAGAAAGTCTGATTTGTGAATCATATTTCGTCTCTGTACACGTTGATTCCTGTTAAGGAAGAATCCATACTCCAGAATGGCACCCATATTCCTCAATCCAATATCCACCGATTAATGTTATTAACGAATGCCCAAAAGGATACAGAGGAACATCTGGAAATTAAAAACTAGTCTCAGTAATGGTAACTGTGAAATTGTCACAAAAAAATGTCTATCTGGTTCAGCAATGTCCTTGAGAGGGATAATTCTCTCTTTCTTACTGGATGTGGCCTACATGTGCTGCCAGAGCAATGTGCTAACTCTTAGCTGCCTTCTGAAATGACCATGCAAGCCACTGTGGTAACTTTCCAGGGACTAGTTTTGAGCCCCGATTAAATTGGATATCTTAAATTAAAGAATTGAACATCTCAAATTAAACTGCTGTCCAAAGCTCAGGCAGGATGGGAATTCGGACTGGGCCAACGTCAAAAACACAATCCACAGACAAACTGCCAGGACATGGCTGGACCCGCCCTGTCAATGACCCATCAGGAGATCGTCGATTCCTTTGTTATGCACCAATTTTATAGAATCGTAGAATTTACAACGCAGAAGGAGGCCATTTGGCCCATCGAGTCTGCACCGGCCCTTGGAAAGAGTACCCTACTTAAGCCCACACCTCCACCCTATCCCTGTAACCCCACCTAACCTTTTTGGACACTAAAGGCAATTTATCATGGCCAATCCACCTAACCAGCACATCTTTAGACTGTGGGAGGAAACCGGAGCACCCGGAGGAAACCCACGCAGACATGGGGGCGCGATTCTCCGATCGCGGGACAGAGTGTCTACGCCATCGCGAACGCCGCCGCGTTTCACGACGGCGCAAAACGGGCGCGGACACTAGCGATACTGTCCCCCACGGGGGGCCGGCACGCGCTGGAGCGGTAAACGCCGCTCCAGCCTCACTTCCGGGCGCGCATTGGGGGCGGCGCCAACCCGCACATGCGCGGTGGCTTTACGGAACGCGCAGCCCCGCGCAACATGGATGGACGCGCAACAAAGTAGGCCTGGGAGGGAGAGGCCGGCCTGCCGATCGGTGGGCCCCGATCGCGGGCCAGACCCCATCGGAGGCCCTCCCCTGGGGACGGATTCCCCCTCCTTCCCCACAGGCCTCCCCCCGACCCTTCGTGCAGAGTTCCCGCCGGCAGCGACCAGGTGGTGGCCGGCGCCGGCGGGACTCTGCTTTTTCCGCGCGGCCGCTCGGCCCATACGGGCCGGAGAATCGGCGGCCCGGTCTCGTACAGCGGCCCGCAACCGGCGCCGTGCCAAATGCGCCAGTGCAAATGGCACCGATTCTCCGCACCTCGGTGGCGCGGTTGTGGCAATTTTCCGGCCCGGCGCGGGGCTGGGAGAATCGCGCCCGGGGGGGGGGAAACGTGCACATTTCTCGCACATAGCGACACAAGCCGAGAATCGAACTTGGGACCCTGGAGCTGTGAAACAACAGTGCTAACCACTGTGCTACCGTGCCGCCCATAATTGGTTTCGGGCAACCCAGGCCGGGCCAGACACTCGGGCACCCAGAGTTCCTGCCGTACATATGTGCAGGCAACACCACCGGAGATGGACACCTGGGGGCAGTCCCTGGTGTCCTGTCAAGAAACCCATTGGGTGATGGGACCTCCTCCCGAGGCCTCATTGGCCGGAAGCCAAAGTGGTGTCTGGAAAGGTGGGGAGGGGAATAAAGTTGCCCAAGGCACACCAGCAATGAACACTCCACGCAGAGGTAATCGAGACATCTGACCAGTGGCGGAAGGAAGCAGTGTGCGAGACCCACATTCGCAACAACGGACCTGAGAGACTCAGAGAATCGGACCCACGGCTTAACTAAAGTCAACTTTACGGGAAGTATAACCAATCTTGGGAATCTTTAGTAAATGTTATTGGGTTACTTAAGGGTAAATACTGTTGTTGTGAAATAAAGTTGGTTTGATTTTATACTTGTGTTGTCCTTTGTTTGGGCTTCTTCAATAAAGTCATCTGGGTAAAACGTTCGATTGATACACCGGTCGAAAGGGTCTGAGATTTTACAGATACAACACCACCCAGTTCAAGGGTAATTAGGGATGAGCATTGAATTGCCAACAATGTCCACCTAAGAGCATAAGATATAGGAACAAAATTAGGCCATTCGGCCCATTGAGTCTGCTCTGCAATTCGATCATGGCTGATATGTTTCTCATCCCCATTCTCCTGCCTTCTTCCCGTAACCCCTGATTAAAAAAGAACCCCGCTGTCTCTGTTTTAAAGTCACTCAGTGATTTGCCCTCCACAGCCTTGTGCGGCAATGAGTTCCACAGATTCACCACCTTCAGGCTGAAGAAATTCCACAGCTCAGTTTTAAAGGATCATCCCTTGAGTCTGAGGCTGTGCCTCAGGTTCCAGGCTCTCCTACTAATGGAAACATCCTCTCCACATCCACTCTATCTAGGCTTCTCAGTATTCCATAAGTTTCAATGAGATCCCCCCCCCATCCTTCTAAACTCCATCGAGTACAGACACAGAGTCCTCAACTGCTCCTTATATGACAAGCCCTTCATTCCAGGAATCATTCTTGTGAACCTCCTCTGGACACTCTCCAAGGCCAGCGCATCCTTCCTTAGATAAGTGGTCCAAAACTGCGCACAATACTCCAAATGACCAGAGCCTTATACCGCCTCAACAGTACATCCCATGAAAAAATAAGTGAAAAGAAAGGTTTGGGCACTCCCCTCGGAAAGGAGATACTGACTTTGGAGGGTGTGCAGCACAGATACACTCAAATGATTCTGGACCTTTGGGGTGCAGAATGAAGATAAGTTGCATAAACGTGGCTAACGTTCCCTTGAGTATATTGAGTAGAGAAGATTGAAGGGTGATCTGATTGAGATGTTTAAAATACTAAAAAAGGGCCGATACAGTGAAACAATTTCCTCTGATGAGGGAATCAAAATCAAGGAGACACCATCATTAAAATTAGGGCTGGACCATTTAGAAAAGAAATCCGGAAGCACGTTTGTGCACAAAGGGTAGTCGGAGCCGGGAATCATCTCCTCCAAAAGGCTTTGGGATGCTGGGATAATCGGAACTGTCAATACAGAGATCAATAGATCTTTTCCTGCTAAAGGTATCAAGGAATTTAGAACGTTGGTGACTAAATGGAGTTGAGGAGCAGAAGAGCCAGGACATAAGGGCAGCAAGGTAGCATTGTGGATAGCACAATTGCTTCACAGCTCCAGGGTCCCAGGTTCGATTCCAGCTTGGGTCACTGTCTGTGCGGAGTCTGCACGTCCTCCCCGTGTGTGCGTGGGTTTCCTCCGGGTGCTCCGGTTTCCTCCCACAGTCCAAAGATGTGCAGGTTAGGTGGACTGGCCATGATAAATTGCCCTTAGTGTCCAAAATTGCCCTTAGTGTTGGGTGGAGGTGTTGACCTTGAGTAGGGTGCTCTTTCCAAGAGGAGTGGAAAGAGCACTCGATGGGCCGGGTGGCCTCCTTCTGCACTGTAAATTCTATGATAATCTATGATTAATCTAGGACAAAGGTTCGGCACAACATCGTGGGCTGAAGGGCCTGTTCTGTGCTGTATTTTCTATGTTCTATGTTCTATGTTTCTATAACTGAATGCAGAGTGGGCTTGAGAAGCTAAATGACCTACTTCTGAGACTGTAAATGCCAAAAAAAAATATTAATGTGCCTGATGGATATGGATATGATTCAAGAGATGAGATGAGAGTGGCTGTGTTTGACATCAAGGTAGCATTTGACTGTGTGTCATCAAGGAGCCCTAGCAAAACTGGAGTCAATGGGAATCAGGGGAAAAACTCTCCGCTGGTTGGAGTCATACCCGGCACAAAGGACGATGATCGCGTTTGTTCGAGGTCAATCATCTCAGCTTCAGTGAATCGCTGCAGGAGTTCCTCAGGGAATTCAGGGCCAAACACCTTCAGCTGCTTCATCAATGACCTTGCTTCCATCATAAGGTCAGAAGTGGGGATGTTTGCAGATGACTGCACAATGTTCAGCACCATTCACGATTCCCCAGCTACTGAAGCAGTCCATGTCCAAATGCAGCAAGACCTGGACAATGTAGGGCTGAGTTGACAAGTGGCAAGTAGCCACACAAGTGCCAGGAAATGGCCAATACCAAAAAGAGATGATCTAACCATCGCCTTCTGACATTCAATAGCATTAACATGGCGAATCCCCCACAGTCAATATCCTGAGGTTACCATTGACCAAAAGCTGAATTGGACTAGCCATATAAATACCGTGGATACAGGAGCCGGTCAGAGGCTAGGAATCCTGCTGTGAGTAACTCATCTCCTAACTCACCAAAGCCCGTCCACAATCTACAAGGTACAAGTCAGGAGTGTGATGGAATACTCTATACTTGCCTGGATGAGTGCAGCTCCAACACACTTAAGAAGCTTGACACCATCACGGACAATCCAGGGGTGGCACGGTGGCACAGTGGTTAGCACTGTTGCTTTACAGAGCCAGGTTCGTTTCCCAGCTTGGGTGTGCGGAGTTCTCCCCGTGTCTGCGTGGGTTTCCTCCGGGTGCTCTGGTTTCCTCCCACAAGTCCCGAAAGATGTGCTTGTTAGGTGAATTGGACATTCTGAATTCTCCCCCAGTGTACCCGAACAGGCGTCAGAGTGTGACGACTAGGGGATTTTCACAGTGACTTTGCAGTGTTAATGTAAGTCTACTTCTGACACTAATAAAGATTATTATCATTATTATAAAGCAGTTACTTGATTGTCACCCCATCCATCACTTTCAACATTCATTTCCTTTGCCCCATCGCACAGTGACGCCAGTGTGTACCATGTACAAGATGCACTGCAGGAGCTCACCAACGCAATCCGTAACCTCTACCACCTAGAAGGACAAGGGAAGCAGACACATGGGAAAACCACTATCTGCAAGCTCCCCTCCCAGTCACCCATCACCCTGACTTGGAAACATATCGGCCAAACCTTCACTGTCACTGAGTGAAAATCCTGGAAGTCCCTGCCTAACAGCACTGTGGCTGTACCTACACCACATGGACTGCAGCGGTTCAAGAAGACGGCTCCCCGCCACCTTCTCAAGGGCAATTAGGGATGGGCAATAAATTCTGACTGTGCCGCTAACACCCACATCCCGTGAGACATTTTAAAAATCACTTTTAGCAGGCTTAAGTCCCATCCTGCCTGGCAATCACTCAACACTCGCCAGTCTTTACCTAATTTACTCAATTTTGTTGCAGGACAGGTTGGTATGATGTGAAGGGCGGGGCATTGGAAGAAGCATCTTGGCATTAAAGACCATGACCACACCGCCCCCAAAGAGGAGGGACTAGGACGTGGAGCATTTGGGCATTCAATCGACTCTGCTGTGAGAGACGGCAAGGCTGATGCCAGGGCCAGGTTAGTGGCAGCATGCCAGCAGGAGCCCTGAGGAGCCCCAACCAGCCACAAACTGCAATCCCTTCTTCACCAACCTTCCTTTTTCTAACTTGTTAAATCCGGCGGGGTAGTTTTTAACACATCTTCCCCCTTTTACTGCAGAGCGACAGCAACGGGAGGTGGAGGATAAGAACGAAAAGGAAAATTGGTAGAAGTGCCTTTGTCCTATCCCGCAGCCCAGTACAAAAAAAACACTCAAATCTTACACAATAGAATGTGTGCAATTTCAGGGCAATTTTATTTGCATAAAGTTCTATTTGTCCCTCATGTCGATACGAAGAACGAAAGAATAACTTGCATTTATATAGTGCCTATCATGACGCCAGGACACCCAGATCAATGTCCCCTCTAAACAGCATGGGTGCAGTCACGCAACGATCATGAACGAACGAATACATTGTGCACAAAAACCATTCCCTTTAAGATCATAGAATCATAGAATTTACATTGCAGAAGAAGGCTATTCGGCCCATCGAATCTGCACCGGCCCTTGGAAAGAGCACCCTACCTAAACCCACACCTCCACCCTAACCTTGTAACCCAGTAACCCCACCTAACCTGCACATCTTTAGACTGTGGGAGGAAGCCGGAGCACCCGGAGGAAACCCACGCAGACACGGGGAGAACGTGCAGACTCCGCACAGGCAGTGACCCAAGCCGGGAATCGACCCTGGGCCCTGGACCTGTGAAGCAGCAGTGCTAACCATTGTGCTACCATGCCTCCTTGCATACGAATGGCTGGGATTCAACTTTTAATGGGCTGTGCAGTGCACAGCAAGCAGAGGTAGAGGAAACATTGTCCCAAAGCGCCATCCAGCTGAAGAATATTTTCAAAAGCTCGCTGTTGTAATGTCGGAAAGGCAACAGCTAATTTCTGCACAGCAAGCTCCCATGTGGAGCAAATTAATAACCCAGGTAACCTGGATTTTTTTTTAGGCTTTAGTTATGAGTGAGACAAAAGGTAGACCAAAGCTTCATTGTTCATCTTAGCTCAGGAGAAATTTCCCAAGAAGCGCTATATTTGTATTTTCTCACGAGAGCTGCAAACATCTCCTGCAAGCGGTATTAACAATATTGTAAAGGTGAGTATAAGAAGTGCATTTCATTACAGGTAGTAAGCAGGGGAAACATTCCCCCCTTGTGGTAGTTTTTTGCATATCCCCAGCATCATTGAATTATTCATTACATTGTGTCGGGTATACAACCAGATAGTAATCACTCCCACCGCAGCCCATTCAGAAATGTTTCTGATAGGGTTCAATTTTGTATACACCAGTTTATAATCACCAGCAAAGAGAATATTGAAGAATATCACCGTGATAAAGTTTTTGAATATTGAATAATTTCTATCTCTGAGTTTTCTTTTACTAAACATTTTATTGGGGTATTTTTGGTTTTACAACAACAACAAAATAAACAATGTACATGAATTTATAAACATAGTGCAAAAGCTGTATTCCTGCCTTACATATCCCACCTTTATTAACCCCCTATTCTAAGCTAAACTAACCCCCCCCTGCTGCTGATGATTAATTTTCCGCAAAGAAGTCGGCGAATGGTTGCCACCTTGACCCCCTCAAGGCAAACTTGATTTTCTCCAGACAGAAAAAGCTAGCCATGTCCGATAGCCAGGTCTCCGACTTCGGGGGCGTTGGGTCCCTCCAAGCTAATAATATCTGGGCTACCAGGGAAGCAAAGGCCAGAACATCTGCCTCTTTGGATTCCTGGATCTTCCGACACCACGAAAATCGCCACCTCTGGACTCGGTGCCACCCTTGTTTCCAACACTGTGGACATGACGTCTGCAAACTCCTGCCAGAATCCCCTAAGCTTTGGACATGACCAGAACATGTGGACATGGTTCGCTGGCCCCCCACTCATCTTGCACACCTGTCTTCTACACCAAAGAACCTGCTCATCCGGGCCACTGTCATGTGAGCCCGGTGAACAACCTTAAACTGAATCAGGCTGAGCCTGGCTCATGTTGTGGACGCGTTGACTCTACTCAACGCGTCCGCCTAGAGACCATCCTCTATCTCTCCGCCCAGCTCCCCTTCCCACTTGCGCTTCAGCTCCTCCGTCTGCGTCCCCTCTGACACCATGAGTTCCTTGTAGATGTCGGAGACCTTCCCTTCTCCCACCCTCACACTGGAAACTACCCTATCTTGAATCCCCTTTGGTAGTAGGTGCGGGAAGGTTGAGACCTGTCTACGTAGGAAGTCCCGCACATGCAGCTACCTAAATTTATTTCCCCTCACCAATCCAAATTTCTCCTCCAGCTCCCTCAGGCTAGGAAAGCTCCCCATCCTCTCAATCCCTGCTCTCTGCCATCTCCGAAACCCCCCATCCATCCTTCCCAGGGCAAACCTGTGATTATTACAGATTGGGGACCAGACCGATGCTCCCTCTGCTCCCACATGTCTCCTCCGTTGCCCCCAGACTCTCAGGGCCGCCACCACCACGGGGCCGGTGGAGTACCGTGCCGGCGGGAACGGCAGAGGCGCCGTTACCAACGTCCCTTGCATGAAGCCGCCTCCATACGGTCCCATGCCGATATCTCTGAGTTTCTTGAGCACAGCTGAGCTCGATAATGCTGTCACGAATGCACAAGAGGGGAGTTGAGACATGTGCATGTGGCTTTGGAAAATGAAATTAAGCGATGATGCTGATCAGCTCAGTGAATACAACACTCGATTATGAGCATCCCAAGCAGGCAAGTTCAAAACTCTAAACCTCAATTGTTCGACATGAGTGCCTTTCCTGAGTGACTAAGTTTGTGGTGTTTCTGAACATAGTCAGTAGATGGCGAGCTATGCAGTGGGATTGGGCAGTGCTTTATGTCGGAACAGCACCAACCAGACCCGACAGAGAAACACAGGACTGACGATTTGCTGTCCCCTGAATGAGAGCACTGGCCTGGCTGAAAAAATAAGAGGGATCCTGCCTCAGAACTGCGGAGAAACAGAGGCGTGGACCTTTATACTAGCTGAAAAATTGGACACTAATTGAGGGTTTGTGTGGGAGGGGGGTGTTTGAGGATTGAAGTATGATGGTTGTTGTACATAGGGGGTCAACCACGTGAAGGAAATGCTGTATGGGCTGGGGGAGAGGGACAAGGCCACGACAGGAGCTGCGCCATGGGGGGCAGGGCAGGCTTTGGAAAGCGCGAGGTTGTCTTTCCCGCGCGCGGCAAGAAAGGCGGGAAGAGGAACAAAGGAATGTACATTGATTGGGAGATTCCCACACGGGGGGGTCAAAGGGATGGCGGGGGAAGCTGGGGTCAGCAGGTATCAGCTGACTTACGGGAGGGATATGGGGGGAGCAAAAATGCTAGACGGGGATCTAGCGGGGGGGGGGGGGGAGAGAGGAGGGAGAGGGGGAGGGGGGGGGGGAAAGGGTTGCTGCTGCACTGGCCGAAAGAGAACGGGACACAGAAGAGGTGGCTGGGATGGGGGTCCCCCGGCTGGGGGACTGGAGAGTGAGGGAGACGCGGGCAAGGGACTGGCCCAGAAAAGGAGATGGCTAGTCGGCGGGGAGGGGGGGGGTGAGAGTCCCTCCAATCCGGCTGATATCGTGGAACATGAGGGGCCTGAATGGGCCGGTGAAGCGGGCTCGAGTGTTCGCGCACTTAAAGGGACTGAAGGCGGACGTGGCCATGCCCCAAGAGAAACACCTGAAGGTGGCGGACCAGGTCAGGTTAAGAAAGGGATGGGTCGGACAGGTATTTCACTCGGGATTGGACGCAAAAAATAGAGGGGTGGCAATTCTGGTGGGAAAGCGGGTGTCATTTGAGGCCAAGACTATCGTAGTGGATAATGGAGGGAGATATGTGATGGTGAGCGGTAGGCTGCAAGGGACGTGGATGGTGTTGGTAAATGTATACGCCCCGAACTGGGATGATGCTGGATTTATGAAGCGCATGTTGGGGCGCATTCCGGACCTGGAGAAAGGAGGTCTGATAATGGGAGGGGACTTCAATACAGTGCTGGACCCAGCACTGGACCGCTCCAGATCAAGGACGGGAAGGAGGCCGGCGGCGGCCAAGGTACTTAGGGGGTTTATGGACCAGATGGGGGGAGTGGACCGATGGAGGTTTGCAAGACCGCAAGCCAGGGAATTTTCTTTTTTCTCCCACGTGCATAAGGCTTACTCCCGGATAGATTTCTTTGTTCTGGGCAGGGCGCTCATCCCGAGAGTGGAGGGGACGGAGTATTCGGCCATAGCCGTTTCGGACCATGCCCCGCACTGGGTGGAACTGGAGCTGGGAGAGGAGAGGGACCAACGCCCGCTGTGGCGGCTGGATGTGGGACTGCTGGCCGATGAGGTGGTGTGTGGGAAGGTGAGGGGGTGTATTGAAAGGTACTTGGAGGCCAACGACAACGGGGAGGTGCGAGTGGGGGTGGTATGGGAGGCGTTGAAGGCGGTGATCAAGGGAGAGCTGATCTCCATCAGGGCTCATAGGGAGAAGACAGAGTGAATGGAAAGGGAGAGGTTAGTGGGGGAGATCTTGCGAGTGGACAGGAGACACGCAGAGGCCCCGGAGGAAAGATTACTTGGGGAAAGGCGACGGCTCCAGACGGAGTTTGATCTGCTGACCACGGGCAAGGCGGAGGCACAGTGGAGGAAGGCACAAGGGGCGACGTACGAGTATGGGGGAAAGGCTAGTCAGATGCTGGCGCACCAGCTTCGTAAGAGGGCGGCAGCGAGGGAAATAGGGGGAGTCAAAGATGGAAGGGGAGCCACGGTTCGAAGTGCAACGAAAATAAATAAGGTATTCAAGGACTTCTATGAAGAGCTGTACAGATCCCAGCCCCCAGGGGGGGAAGGGGGGATGAGGTGATTCCTGGACCAGCTGGGGTTCCCGAGGGTGGAGGAGCAGGAGGCGGTTGGTTTGAGGGCACCAATTGGGCTGGAGGAGTTGAGTAAGGGTTTGGGGAGCATGCAGGCGGGGAAGGCCCCGGGGCCGGACGGGTTCCCGGTGGAGTTCTATAGAAAATATGTGGACCTGCTGGCCCTGCTACTAGTGAGGACCTTCAACGAGGCAAGATAGGAGGGAACCCTGCCACAGACAATGTCGGAGGCGACAATCTCCTTGATTCTAAAGTGAGCTAAGGATCCACTGCAATGTGGATCGTACAGGCCGATTTCGCTCCTCAATGTGGATGCTAAGCTATTGGCGAAGGTACTGGCCACTAGGATTGAGGACTGTGTCCCGGGGGTGATTCTCAAGGACCAAACGGGATTCGTAAAGGGCAGGCAGTTAAATACCAATGTGCGGCGGCTCTTAAACGTGATAATGATGACATCGGAGGAGGGAGAGGCGGAGATAGTGGCAGCTTTGGACGCGGAAAAAGCCTTTGACCGAGTAGAGTGGGAGTACCTCTGGGAGGTATTGCGCAGGTTTGGGTTTGGGGGAGGGTTTATCAGATGGGTTAAGCTCCTTTACAGCGCCCCGGTGGCGAGTGTAGTGACGAACCGGCGGAGGTCGGAGTACTTTCGGCTGTACCGAGGGACGAGACAGGGGTGCCCCCTGTCCCCCCTGTTGTTTGCATTGGCGATCGAACCCTTGGCCATATCACTTAGGGAGTCTCAGAAATGGAGGGGGATAGTCCACGGGGGAGAGGAGCATCGGGTATCGCTATATGCGGATGACCTGCTGCTATACGTGGCGGACCCAATGGAGGGGATGGTGGAGGTCATGCAGACTCTGAAGGAGTTTGGAGAGTTCTCGGGCTACAAGCTTAATGTAGAGAAGAGTGAGCTTTTTGTATTACAGGCAGGGGACCAAGAAAGTGGGATAGGGGACCTACCGCTGAGGAGGGCGGAGAGGAGTTTTCGGTATCTGGGGATCCAGATAGCCAGACGTTGGGGGGCCCTACATAAACTGAATCTGACGAGGTTGGTGGAGCAAATGGAGGAGGATTTTAAAAGATGGGACATGCTCCCGCTCTCGTTGGCGGGTAGGGTGCAGTCGGTCAAAATCGTGGTCCTTCCGAGGTTTTTGTTCGTGTTTCAGTGCCTCCCCATCGTGATCACCAAGGGCTTTTTCAAGAGAGTAGGTAGGAGTATTATGGGGTATGTGTGGGCAAATAAGACCCCGAGGGTTAGGAGAGGGTTCTTGGAATACAACAGGGACCGAGGAGGGTTGGCTTTGCCAAACCTAGAAAGTTACTACTGGGCAGCAAACGTGGCGATGATCCGCGGGTGGGTCATGGAGGGAGAGGGGGCGGCATGGAAGAGGATGGAGATGGCGTCCTGTGGGGGAACGAGCCTGGGGGCGTTGGTGGCGGCGCCGCTGCTGCTCTCGCCGACAAAATACACCACGGGCCCGGTGGCGGCGGCACTAAGGATCTGGGGCCAGTGGAGAAGGCACAGGGGTGCAATGGGAGCATCGGTGTGGTCCGCGATCAGGGGTAACCACCGGTTGGTCCCGGGGAAGATGGACAGGGGGTTCCAAGGCTGGCATCGGGTGGGGATAAGAAGAATGGGGGACCTGTTCATTGACGGGACATTTGCGAGCCATGGGGCACTGGAGGAGAAATTTGAGTTAACCCCGGGAAATGCATTTAGATATATGCAGGTGAGGGCTTTTGTGAGGCGACAGGTGAGGGAATTTCCGTTGCTCCCGGCACAAGAGGTTCAAGATAGGGTGATCTCGGGGGTATGGATCGGGGAGGGCAAGCTGTCGGAAATATACCGAGAGGAAAGAAGAGGGGGAAGCGCTAGTAGAAGAATTGAAAGGTAAATGGGAGGAGGAACTGGGGGAGGAGATTGAGGAAGGGCTATGGGCTGCTGCCCTGGGTAGGGTTAATACCTCCTCCTCGTGTGCCAGGCTCAGTCTGATACAATTTAAGGTGGTTCACAGAGCGCATTTGACGAGGGCGAGGCTGAGTAGGTTCTTTGGGGTAGAGGACAGATGTGAAAGATGTTCAGGGAGCCCGACGAACCATGTCCATATGGTTTGGTCATGCCCGGCATTGGAGGGGTTCTGGAGAGGTGTGGCGGGAGTAATATCTCAGGTGGTGAAAGTCCGGGTCAAGCCAGGCTGGGGGCTAGCAATATTTGGAGTAGTGGATGAGCCGGGAGTGCAGGAGGCGAAAGAGGCTGGAATTCTGGCCTTTGCGTCCCTAGTAGCCCGGCGAAGGGTCTTGCTATTGTGGAAGGAGGTGAAGCCCCCTAGCCTGGAGGCCTGGATTAACGACATGGCGGGGTTCATAAAATTGGAGAGAATTAAGTTTGCTTTGAGAGGGTCTGCACAGGGGTTCTACAGGCGGTGGCAACCGTTCCTAGAATATCTCGCGGAGCGTTAGAAGAAGGTCAGTCAGCAGCAGCAGCAACCCTGGGGGGGGGGGGGGGGGGGGGGCGGAGAGATTGTTTGAGGGGATGGAAGAGCGGGAGATGGCATGGAGGGTGGGGGGAAACGGTACGTGCGGCCAAGAGCCAGTGTATAAAGCTATGTAAATATACCATCTTGCCATGTATATATCTTGCTCAGGGAGATTTTGCGTTATTTTGTTATGGGGGGGGTTACTGTTTGTAAGGGGAAAAATTGTGTTGTTAAAAAACCTTAATAAAAAAAAAAAATTCTAAAAAGAACTGCGGAGAAAATACTTCTCCCAGAGGATCGTGAATCTGTGGAATTCGCTACCCCAGAGTGTGGCAGATGCTGGGACAGTGAGTAAATTTAATCATACTAATAATCTTTATTTAGTGTCACAAGTAGGCTTACATTAACACTGCAATGATGTTACTGTGAAAAGCCCCCAGTCGCCACATTCCGGCGCCTGTTCGGATACATGGAGGGAGAATTTAGAATGTCCAATTCACCTAACAGCACGTCTTTCAGGACTTGTGGGAGGAAACCGGAGCACCCGGAGGAAACCCACGCAGACACGGGGAGAAGGTGCAGACTTCACACAGATAGTGAACCTAGCTGGGAATCGAACCTGGGACCCTGGCGATGTGAAGCAACAGTGCAACCACTGTCCTACCGTGCCGCTCCAGCCCTCACCTTAAAATTATGCCCCCATGTGACTGACCCTTCAACAATGGGCAACCTATCCACCCTGTCCATGCACCTCATAATGCACCGGGCAGCACGGTAGCATTGTGGATAGCACAATTGCTTCACAGCTCCAGGGTCCCAGGTTCGATTCCAGCTTGGGTCACTGTCTGTGCGGAGTATGCACATCCTCCCCGTGTGTGCGTGGGTTTCCTCCGGGTGCTCGGGTTTCCTCCCACAGTCCAAAGATGTGCAGGTTAGGTGGATTGGCCATGATAAATTGCCCTTAGTGTCCAAATTGCCCTTAGTGTTGGGTGGGGTTGCTGGGTTATGGGGATAGGGTGGAGGTGTTGACCTTGGGTAGGGTGCTCTTTCCAAGAGCCGGTGCGGACTCGACGGGCCGAATGGCCTCCTTCCGCACTGTAAATTCTATGATAATCAACCAGGTCCCCTCTCAGCCATCTCTGCTCTAAAGGAAACAACCTGAGCCTATCCAGCCTCTCTTCAGAGCTCAAACAGTCCACCCCAAGCAACATCCTGATAAATCTCCTCTGCACCCTCTCCAGTGCAATCACATCCTACCTATGCTGAGGCGCCCAGAGCTGCACACAATACACCAGCTGTGGCCTAACCAAGGTTTTGTACAGCTCCAACATATTTTATAATCTATGCCACGACTGATATGCCACCTTGACTCCCCAATTAAACTGTCCTGCCACCTTCAAGGGATCTGTGTGCTAAGCTTCGATGGTACCTCGATAATAAGAGCTAGAGAGCAATTCATGGCTTCTTCGACTCCAATTTATTGTGTTCAGTAATCACTTTGACAGCAACAAAAACAATGCCAATTGTATCCCCTTTACTTATTGGTGCAGTTTAATGAACAATAAGTGCAACCTATTAAACATTTAAAACCCCAATTCTAACTTAAGTATGAGGTTTGGTGCACTCTTTCCTAACACTGGACAAGAGCTCTTTGTTCCTCTGAGTTTACCAGTGTCCTGCCATTCCTTGAGCAATCCCTTGTCTTGTTACTCCTGCCAAAGTGCATCACCTGACACTCAGGCTGCGGACTGTCCAGCAGCGCCGCATTCGGCTGGGATCCGTGCCGCTGGCCGGGGGGATTTCTGCAAGGGCAGAGGTGGGCTGTGGGGTCGCGGATTGCGGGTCGGATCCGCACACAGCCGGTGCCGTGTTGTACGCACGACGGCGGCAGGTTGTCAGCCATGCGCATGCGTGGCCCGGGCCCGGCCATTCTCCTGCCGTTCTCGGGGCGGGAGACGGGCGTATCATCCGGTGCTGGTGCTAGGCCCTCGCTGGCCCCAGGATCGGCGAGGGATTCACGCAGATCTTTCGGTCGTAAAAGACCACACGTGCTCCACTGGCGTCGGCACTTAGCCGCTGAAACGGAGAATCCAGCCCACAATGTTTTGGCCTCAACTGCTTTCTGTGGTAATGAATTCCACAGGCTCTTCACTCTTTGGTGAAGAAATTAAGGTCAACATACCATTAGCCTTTTTTACCGCCTGCTGTACCTGCATGCTTACCTTCAGCGGCTGGTCTACAAGGACACCCAGGCCTCATTGCACATTCTCCTCTCTCAATCTTCCTGATTTTCCTACCGAAGCGGCCAACCTCACATTGATCCAGATTATACTGCATCTGCCATGCATTTGCCCACTCACTCAGCCTGTCCAAATCACACTGAAGCATCTCCTTCCCAGGTCACCCTCCCACCCAGCTTACCCATCACATATAAATAAATAATTAGGGATCATTTAAGCCTTCATAGCGAGAGGGTTTGAGGACAGGAGCAGGGATGTCTTGCTATAGTTATACAGGGCCTTGGTGAGGCCACACTTCGTACTGTGTGCAGTTTTGATCTCCTTATCTGAGGTGGGATGCCCTTGCTATAGGGGGAGTGCAGCGAATGTTCTCCTGGGATGGCGGGACTGATTTTTGAGGAGCGATTCAGTCGGTTAGGATTATATTCGCTGGAGGTTCGAAGGATGAGGGGTGGAATCTCATAGAAACCTGTAAATTCTAACAGGACTGGACTGGGTAGGTGCAGGAAGGATGTCCCTGATGTTGGGGGAGTCCAGAACCAGGGGTCACAGTCTGAGGATTCCGGGTAAGCCATTTAAGATTGAGAGGATGAAAAGTTTCTTCGCCCATGGAGAAGTGAGCCTGAGGAATTTGTTGCCACAGAAAGCAGTTGAGGTCAAAACATTGTATGTTTTCGAGAAGGAATTAGCCTATTGTCCAGTTAGCATGGGCAGGCGGTGGGAGAGGGCAGGCTGTATTTACAGGCTAGTATAAACAATGGTGGGACATGAAGGGGTGCACTTCATTCGGTGCCCCGTGCACGCATGGGGGGAACCCCGTCCGCATGCCCAAGATGCCCACATCCCACCGCTTCCTTCTGCACCACCCGTCTGGCAGAGTATGCCTCACCCTCCCCAACCCCCCCCCCCCCCCCACAACATCTCTCCCTCGCTGGGCTCTGGGATCCCCCCCCCCCCCCCCTGGGATCCCCCCCCCCCGCCCCTGGGATCCCCCCCACCCACCCTGGGATCCCCACCCACCCAAAACCCGAGGACATACCTTCTTACCTTCTTGTTGGTAGCCTTCTTCCTGCAGTCCCGGAAATGCCCACCACTCAGCTCTGGCGCTGCTGGGAGCGATGGAGCTGCTGGCCAATCAGAAGGCACGCTGCTGCCGAGGGTGGAATTTCCTGCCATGCAAGGGGCGGAGAACTTCCCCCACCCTCGCGCAGCAGATTATGGTTACGGGGCAGGCTGGCAAGTTGCGGGTGGGTGCCTGGCGAACGTTGCTTCCGGGTGGGGGTGGTGAGCAGTCTGCCCTTTGAAATGTAGCCATGTTTTCTAACCAGCTGATGTTATGAGAAACTTCATGTTACGTCTACTGAATGCTGTTGCTTTCGTTTGAGTTAATATGATGCGGCTTCAAGGAAACCTCACTTTATAAGTTTGATTAGCAATACCTGAGCAATACCTCCTTTTAATTGCGAAATGGTACGTTCATCTTCTATTTGTGTGTGAGTGGATTCAATCTATATTCATGCACCCAAGGATTAATTTTGCAGTTGTACACGAGTGGATTCACTTCATTATTGCTCGCGAATCCAGGTCTCGTACAGGTCCGTGGGACTGAATTACAGGTGAAACCACCAGTCTCAGGAGTAACATCTCTGAAGAAAGTGCTGCTCTTAGAATTCTGTCTGTTGGGTCCACTCCTGTAGAACCTACTACATTATTAATGAAAATATCGCTCAAGTTAGCCAGTTCAGCATTTCTTTTGGGAATAGTATTTATTCTCCTTCATTAACCACACATTTGTTTGAATATTATATACACGAGACCAAAATCTTACATTCCACAGCACTTTCTAACTTAAAGCCGCGGTAAACAATCAGAAGTGAAGAAATAAAATTGACAGTGGGGCCTTCCGTGACATCTCCCCAGGTAATGCCTTATGGGCAGAGGACACATGGAAACGACCATTCCCAGTGCTGCGGGCACAAGGGAGGGTTAACTCAGGTAATGCATCGGTCGTACCTGGAATTGCGAAGTTATGGAGGGCACGGTTCCATTCATGAATGTTTGGAGCCGAAGTGAAACTTTATGTTCAATTGGTGTTCATGTCAACTTAACTATTGTCGCTGGCCAATCAAGGCTGATAGAGAACTGACAACCAGTTTTATGTCAAAATCAAACTGTGTCAGGTGTACAACAGGCTGCTGATGTACTCTCACCCCTGTCCTTTTGGGCCTTTGTAAAAAGTTATCATTACCTATTTTAACAAAGTACGAAGTCTTACAACACCAGGTTAAAGTCCAACAGGTTTGTTTCGACAATATCAAACAAACCTGTTGGACTTTAACCTGGTGTTGTAAGACTTCGTACTGTGCTCACCCCAGTCCAACGCCGGCATCTCCACATCATATTTTAACAAAGTGTTTGCAATTCGGTTCCAGACTATGAGCAGACCAAGTTTTAATTCCCCACCGCTGCCAGCATCAAGCATTTCCAGATCAGTTATAGTACGATTAGATGTTAACTCACGCTCCTTTCTGTCTGCCATAGGCCACAGAATGTCACCTATTATTGCACGAGTGACATTTCTTCCATTTCCCACATCTGTATGGCCTCCATACGATTGCAGATCTAGTGTTGAACTGTTATTCCATCAATAATGATAGAGTATAAAAAATTTCATTAAGAGTTTCACTGAAAAAAACGGTGAAATGATAAGCGGCTTTGGCTAGATGTCCCGCCTACACAGCATATCTACAAGTATTAATATGTTTTCATTCGTAATGAACCATTTGCTGTGTATCCCCTAATAAGTTGCATTGACCATGTCAATATCAGTAGCTCTCCAGTACAAATGCCATCGCGCTACAGGGTGCTGGTATATGGCACCGACCCAGCCACACTCTACCAACAAAATAAAGTTAGCAATTAAAGAAAAGTACCCCAATATTTCCACAGTGCACATAGTAAAATAAATAGCAATATGTGGGGCAAATTTCAACACCGCAATCACATCAGGGGTGGTCTGGGAAATGATTATAAACCTCTTGGGCATCATCCTTAATGCCTGAGATAGTGTCTGAACACTGCAGCGATTCACAGACATAAAGCTGTTTCATTGAGCACTGATAACTCTTCATGTGCAGTGTGTCTGGTCACATTTTGCTTGCTTATTGAATCATGCTGCACAATATAAATATCAGATTGGTTTAGCTGTACAATATGCACAGGGGGCAGCACGATGGATCAGGGCGGTATGGTAGCACAGTGGCTAGCACTGCTGCCTCACTGCGCCAGGGACCCAGGTTCAATTCCAGCCTCGGGTGACTGTGTGGAGTTTGCCCGTTCTCCCTGTGTCCGCGTGGGTCTCCTCCCGGTGCTCAGGTTTCCTCCCGCAGTCCAAAGATGTGCGGGTTAGGTGGATTGGCCATGCTAAATTGCCCCTTAGTAGTCCAAAGATTTGTAGGCTAGATGGGGTTCTGGGGATCGGATGGAGGAGTGGACCTAGGTAGGTGCTCTTTCAGAGGGTCGGTGCAGGCCTGATGGGCCGAATGTCCTCCGTCTGCACTGTTGGGATTTCTATGAATCTCTGTATTATGCCCAAACCTGTTTACCTGCAGTGGCTATTCAGGACTTCACGGTTAAAGGCACCTGGAATTTAAATAGATTTCCAGATTTGTTGTAAGGTGTTAAATGTCTTACATACACCCCTCACAAAATGTATTTTCAGTGGCACCTAGGAGTTAAGATCTTTTACACCATTATGGACGCACGTTTAAATCTTGGGATTGATTGGTGCTGTAATCAGTCACTGCCTTTTGTACAGTGACTATATTATCACTTTCTGGCTGAGAGGTAGGATAATTGCTCCCCTATGAGGAAAGGTAGGGCTGTGGGGAGCAGGAGATGGTGGCAAAAGAACTGCCGGGGACCCCACCCCCTCTGCAGTCTGGGAGGTTTATGGCAGATTGCCTCTGGGCAGACTGTCAGCCCACTCATTGAGCCCGGCCACGAGAGACTGGTAAATCGGGCCTATATTCTCTGGAGTTTAGAGGAATCTGATTAAAAGGTACAAGATTCTGAATGGGGCAGATATGGACAGGCTGCTTCCCCTGACTGGAGAATCTAGAACACAGGAGCAAAGCCTCAGTATAAGAATTTGTCCATTTAGATGAAGAGAAGCTTTTCACTCTGAGGGATGTGAATCCTCGGAATTCTCTATCCCAAAGGGTTGTGGGTGCTCCTAGGCTGTAATGGACGGATTTGTGATCTCTGAGGGAACCAAGGAATATGGGGGGGCAGGTGAACAATGTGGAGTTCAGCCAGATCCGCCAACATAAGTTCGAATGACTGAATAGTCACGAGGGATGTATGATCTATGCCTGCTCCTATTTTTTTTGATTTGTTGTCACTCACCAAGTTGTCTGTCACGTTTGCCCAGAGGTGCCATGTTACAGACTGTGTTAATTGTCACAAACCACAGTTCACTTACCTGTATTCCATTAACTACACAGATTTAACATAGCTGAAATGTCTATGCTACATGATTTCAGTTCCAATTAATCATTAATTTCATGTACTATAATTACAACAGATATAGGCAATATCATTGTCTGAAAGTCCTTTGCCAATTCAAAATTAAAAGTTGATTACGCTTTGATTTTTTTCACCTACAATAAGCACATGTCAGCCTGAAGAAAACAACTGGGGCCCTTCATCCAGCTACATTTACAATTTAATGGCCATTTTAATAGGTCCGCCTGACTTCATATAAAGGCCAGGTGGTGCTGGTATCTTCCTTGGCCCAAGAAGCGGCTTCGAGCATCGAGGACGTTGGTATGTCAGAAGTTTCCTCAGACGAGAGGTGGATGACCTTGGCAGCCAATTCCGAGGGCACAGTCATGAACGGGGCACACCCATAACCCGAGGCGGATTGGTAACTGGGGTCAAAGTGCATCTCCTCCAGCGGGTGAACAGGGTACGGCTGCGATCCCTGGCTTGACATGCTGTTGTTCCGGTTGATGTGCCTGTACTGAGGTGGGGAGGTGGAGTCAGGGCCAGGCAGGGAGTGGCTGCCGTCGTGAGAAGCTTGACAATTAGTCACGCTCGCCTGCATCTGCTGGAGGGAGTTACAAATCGCTTCACCCTGGCTGACGCTGTCTGGAACACTGTCCCATGAATCTCTCTGCATTTGAGAGCAAGAAAGAAAGATGCACTTTAACACATAACTCATACCACAATGAACCACAGCTAACTTTACAAAGTCCATCATGCATGGTTACCAGATGCTTAAGGTTGGGAAATAAATAAAGAACAAAGAAAAATACAGCACAGGAACAGGCCCTTCGGCCCCCCAAGCCTGTGCCGACCATGCTGCCCGTCTAAACTACAATCTTCTACACTTCCGGAAAGAACAAAGAAAAGTACAAAATATTCCAGTGCACACAATATTTTGGAAAGACAAATAAAATGGCAAAGGGGGAAGGTTAGTCTTGATAGTAAACGATGACATAAGCGGCACGGTAACACAGTGGTTAGCACTGTTGCTTCACAGCACTAAGATCCCGGGTCCGATTCCCGCTTGGGTCACTGTGCGGAGTCTGCACGTTCTCCCTGTGTCTGCGTGGGTTCCCTCCGGGTGCTCCGGTTTCCTCCCACAAGTCCCAAAAGACACACTGTTAGGTAATTTGGACATTCTGAATTCTCCCTCCATGTACCCGAACAGGTGCTGGAGTGTGGCAACTAGGGAATTTTCACAGTAACCTCACTGCGGTGTTAATGTGAGCCTACTTGGGAAAATAATAATGATGATTATTATTATTCGGTAGCACAGTGGTTAGCACTGCTGCCTCACAGTGCCAGGCACCTGTCTTTGATTTCCGGCCTTAGGTGACTGTGAGGAGTTTGCACATTCTCTCCTTGGCTGTGTAGGTTTGCTCTGGGTGTGAAAGAGAAAATGCTGGAAACCTCAGCAGGTCTGGCAGCATCTGTAGGGAGAGAAAAGAGTGAATGTTTCGAGTCCGATGACTCTTTGTCAAAGCTAACAGGCGGAGAATGTGGGGAATATTTATACTGTGGAGTGAGAATGAAAGGTGAGTCACAGCCACAGAAAAACAGGGAAAGGGAGTGCTAATAGGCGCAGAAACCAAGGGGAAAGAGTGCTAATGGCAGTCCCCGGAGAGAACAAAAGGTGTGAGAGGCCAAACAGCAGAGAAACTAACATCAGAGGGTAAACTGTGACAGATGGAGATGTGGGGAGAGGGGAAGGGGAAGCAAGGGGGAGAAAGGGTGGATAAGATTGGGGGGGAGGTTAAATATATTTTAAGAAAGACAAGAAAGAAATGGTAAGAGACAGTTGAAATGAAAACGGGACGAAAACAAATGGGTCGAGGTGGGGTAGAGCTGATCATCTGAAGTTGTTGAATTCGATGTTCGTGCCGGAAGGCTGGAGCGTGCCTAACCGGAAGATGAGATGTTGTTCCTCCAGTTTGCGTTGAGCTTCACTGGAACATTGCAGCAGGCCAAGGACAGACATGTGGGCATGGGAGCAGGGTCTTGTGTTAAAATGGCAAGCAACGGGAAGGTCAGGGTCCTGAATGCTCACAGACCAAAGATGTTCAGCAAAGCGATCACCCAGTCTGCCTTTGGTCTCTCCAATATAGAGGAGACCACATTGGGAGCAGCGAATGCAGTAGACCAAATTGGAAGAGATGCAAGTGAAACGCTGCTGAACCTGGAATGAGTGTTTTGGGCCTGGGATGTTAAGCATTGAAGAGGTAAAGGGGCAGGTGTTACACCTTCTGCGATTGCATTGGAAGGTGCCATGGGTGATGGGAGAAGTGTTGGGTATGGTGAAGGAGTGGACTAGATTATCTCGGAAGGAGCGGTCTCTGTGGAATGCTGACAGAGGGAGTAAAGGGAAGATGTGTTTGGTGGTGGCATCACGCTGGAGTTGGCGAAAATGGCGGAGGATTATGCCTTGCATACGGAGGTGGTGGGATAAAATGTGAGAACAAGGGGGACTCTATCCTTGTTCTGGGAGGGAGGGGAGGGGGCGAGGGTAGTGACGTGGGAGATGGACCGCACACTGTTGAGGGCACTGTCAACAACTGTAGGTGGGAAATCACGGTTGAGGAAGAAGGAACACATTTTCGAAGCACCATTTTGGGAAGTGGCATCATCGGAACAAATGCGACGGAGGCGCAAAGAGTCATTGGACTCAAAACGTTAGCTCTTTTCTCTCCCGACAGATGCTGCCAAACCTGCTAAGATTTTCCGCAGTAATTTTCTTTGCTCTGGATGCACCGGTTTCTGACCACAGGCCAAAGATCTGCAGGTTATGTGGATTGGCCATGCTAAAGTGCCAGTTACTGTTCAAAGATGTGCGAGTTACGTGGGGTTATGGGGACAGGGAGATGGAGTGGGCATGTATGGGGTGCTCTTTCCGAGAGTCAGTGCAGACTTGATTGGCCGAATGGTCTTTTTCTGCACTGTAAGAATTCCATGGTGAGTAATGATCTGGCCTCAGAAGATCATGAAGTAAAATCGGTCTGGACGGAAATGCGAAATAGCAAGAGTCAGAACATACTGGTGGGTTTTGTTTTTAGGCTCCCTGACAGCAGTTATACCATTGGACAGAGTGTTAAACAAGAAACTACTGGAGCTTGTAACAAAGGCAATGTAATAATTGTGGGGGACTTTAATCTTCATATAGACTGGGACAATCAAATGGCAAAAATAGTCTAGAAGATGAGTTTGTAGAGCTTTTTCATGACAGTTTCTTGGAGCAATACATTGCAGAACCAAATAAAGCTATCTTAGATCTAGAATTGTGTAATGGAACATACAATGCAGAAGGAGGCCATTCGGCCCATCGAGTCTGCACCGACCCACTTAAGCCCCCACTTCCACCCTATCCCCATAACCCAATAACCCCTCCTAACTTTTTGGACACTAAAGGCAATTTAGCATGGTCACTCCACCTAACCTGCACGTCTTTGGACTGTGGGAGGAAACCGGAGCACACGGAGGAAACCCACGCAGATAGGGGGAGAATGTGCAGACTTCGCACAGACAGTGACCCAGCGGGGAGTAGAACCTGGGGCCCTGGCGCTGTGAAGCCATAGTGCTAATCACTTGTGCTACCGTGCTGCCCCTAATAAAGACAGGTTAATTAGTAATGTCAAAGTAAAATATCCACTTGGAAATAGTGATCATAATACCATTGAATTCCAAGTTAGGTTTGAAAGTGACGTCCTCCAAGAAACTGAAAGCCAATTATATCGGTATGAATGGAGAACTGGCTAAGTTTGATTGGGTATTAGGTTAAAAGGAATGGTGGCAATTGAACAGTGGGAGACATTTAAAGAAGCAATTCAAAATGTTTGACAAAAATACAATCCACTGACAAACAAAAACTCAGCAAGAAAAGTTCATCCATGCCTCACTCAGGAAGTTAAGGATAGCATTAGGTTAAAGGAAGAGGCTTCCAATGTTGTAAAATCAGTAGAAGTTTTGAGGATTGAGAGTGTTTTAGAAGACTGCAATTGAGTTACCAAAAAGTTGATAAAAAGCAAAAAAGATAGAACATATGAGTAAACTAGTCTAAAATAGAAAACAGATTGTAGTGATATTATGGTTGTGTTGTAATTCACCGACTGAACACTAGGAATATCAATAGTATATAAGTGAATGTTAGATTCAAGTGACCTCAGGCTGACTGGAGAGCTGGAAGAGAGAGGTTGCTTGTGTATGATCATACTGTTATTCATCTGTTGTTTTGTATATAGTTGACCTACAGTTAATGTTAATAAATCAGTTATAGCTTTAGCCACAAGTGTTCTTGTAACATAAACCAGGCTATCCAACAAGAACATTACATGGTACCAGAGGTGGATGATATTAGAAAATGAGAAAAAAAATATCAGCCTGCAACGAGGTCCACAGAGAATTGAAGATTTTGCAGTCTGCCAGAATTAACAACATGGAGTCGTTGAAGCCACCAATGAGTCTCAGATTTCATGGTAATGTGGACAGCAACTGGCATGTGTTTAAACAACAACTTAATCTGTTTCTTACTGCAGTAAATTGAGGAGATCAATCAGATTCATGTAAAGTAGCGATGCTCCTAACAGAGGCAGGGTCCAAAACAATTGCTGTGTTTAATACGTTTGAATTTACAAACGATGAAGATAGTAACCAAGTAATTCGAAGATTTGATGCACATTGCACCCCAGAAAGAATTAAATTTATGAGCGTTATATATTTAGATCATGTTTACTGAAGACAGAAGAATCCATAGATCATTTCATCCCTGATTTAAAGTTAAAAGCTAAAACCTGTAATTTTTCTGTGGTGGAATCATCCATGATTCGGGACCAGATTGTGTTTGGTGTGAATGAAAATAAGCTGAGGGAACGGTTGTCAAGGGAATTGGAGCAGTCTTTGGAACAAACAGTTAAGATTTGTCAGGCTCACGAGCTAGCAGCACAGCATTCTAAAATGTTTCTCAGTAAAGGCAACCACTTCTTGGAGGAAAGCACCCTGGTTGCCGCCCTTTTTCCAAAAAGGCGGGAAACTTTTTTTTAAAAGGCGGGAAAGTTACTGCATCTCCTGGCACACCAACAAACAGGCTGGTTTAGCTCAGTAGGCTAGACAGCTGGTTTGTGATGCAGAACGAGGTTCAATTCCCGTACCAGCTGAGAATACTGAATTCTCCCTCCGTGTACCTGAACAGGTGTCGGAATGTGGTGACTAAGGGCTTTTCACAGTAACTCTATTGCAGTGTTAAGGTAAGCCTACTTGTGACAATAAAGATCATTTATTTATTTATTATTTACAAAGTTAGGTGAAAGGGTAAGCTGTGTGGTGGGGGGAGGGGGTGTACAGAGAGTCTGAAAAGAGATGTAGACAGGTTGAGTGAGTGGGCAACAAGATGGCAGATGGACTATAATGTAGGGAAGTGCAATGTTATTCACTTTGGCGATAAGATTAGAAAAACAGAAGGTGGGAAGCCTGTAAGTGTTGATGATTCAAAGAGACTTGGGTGTGCTTGTACAAGGAATGAAGAACATTAGTAAGCAGGTTGAAAGGGTTAAAATGGTTGTAGTTGAAAAGTATCTTTTAGCAAAATGGAACACCTAGCCAGGAAAGGCAGAACTGATGAGATGTGCTCTGGTCAAGATGAGAAATGAGACAAAGTACCGGGACAGAAGCACAAGGTCAGTGTGACATGTGGTGTCCTGTATGGGTGGGAACAATGCCTAATGCGTAAACTCAGCAAGCAACTCGAGTCTGAGATATATGCTTCGCACATGAGGTGCCTGACTGTAAATGACAATATTAATGATATGCGTATGTGACTCGCCGTAAGAAGGTGATTGTTGTGAATCTTTCAAGTAGATCTTGAACTCCCTACTTTCTCCCCCTGAGTATGTTGGAATAAGCCTTTGAAACCTGTTCCTGAGTCTCTTTTGCTGGCCATTGAGTTGACCCACAACACAAGTTGTGAGCAGCAAAGAAATTAAGCAGGCACATGCCATGTTAGTCTTCATTGCAAGGGGATTTGAGTACAGTATCAAATAAGTCTTGCCATAGTTGTACAGGGTTTTAGTAAGACCACAGTTGGAATACTGTGGACAGTTTTGGTTTCCACATTTAAGAAAGGATCTACTTGCATTGAAGGTGCTGCAGCAAAGATTCACTAGATTGGTTCCTGTCATGGGGGTGGGGGGTTCCCGATGATGAGAGGCTGAGTAAATTGGGCTTATATTCTCTGGAGTTTAGAAGAATGGGAGGCGTTCTCGTTGAAGACAAGAGACTCTTAAGGGGCTTGATAGGATGGACACCTAGAAATTGTTCCCACTGGTCGAGAACCCGGAAACACGGGGACACAATCTCAGAGTTCAGGGTTGGTCATATAGGACTAAGATGAGGAGAAAGCTCTTCACTCAAAGGCTCTCTACCCCTGAAGGTTGAGGACGCTCCAATGTTGAATATTACTTCAATGTGCCTATGTGGTACTTACCCCTTTAGCTTAGGAAAAATAAACTGTGGGAGGTGTATAATGTGGCTCAGTAGGTGACATTGTCACACTTGTCGGCACAGGCTTGGAGGGCTGAAGGGCACGTTCCTGTGCTGAACTTTTCTTTGTTCTTTGTTTCTGATGCACAATCAATTGCACAAAGACTAAAGTTGGGTACAACTGTGGCTTTATTACAGTCAGATGCCTGGCCTCCTGCTGCAGCTGGCGAAATGGCAGGGCACTGGAGGTCATGCATATTTATACAGTTCTCCGTGGGCAGAGCCAACCGGCAGGAGCTACCGGCGAACCTGTAGTGCAGGTCCTACCTTACATCTCCTATTACAGTGGTTCACCACATTCACCCCCTGTTAAAAATGAGTCCTGCGGGGTGACGTGAAACTATATACAATTAGTGCAATTATGTACAGTGGTAGCGAAAGAAAAGTCCATGTTGACGGTCCAAAGTCCGTCAAAGGTTCAGCCAGTCCGATGCTTTGGTGCTTCGTTGGGGGCGGCGTAACGGTGGCGGTGAAGTCGGTGCTGGCGGTGGTGGAGGTGGCATCGATGGCGGTGGTGGCGGTGCTGATGCTGGCCAGTCATCGGGGAACTCCGGGAGCGTGCAGAAGTCCTCTTGTGCGGAAAAGGGGAGGGGGGGTGCTCTGGTGGTGTCAATATTGGCGGCGGGGTGGGAGGTGGGGGGGGGGGGGCGCATTGGTGGGGGGGGGGTGTTGGGTTGGAACCTGATGGTTTCAGGTCCCTGAGTGAGACAGTATCTTGGCGGCCGTCGGGGAACTCAACGTAGGCATATTGAGGGTTGGTGTGGAGCAGGTGAACCCTGTCCACCAAGGGGTCCACCTTGTGGAGTCGGACGTGCCTATGGAGAAGGACCGGTCCTGGAGCAGCGAGCCAAGTCGGGAGCGACACCCCGGATGTGGACTTCCTGGGGAAGGTAAAAACACGTTCATGGGGTGTGTTATTAGTGGCGGTGCACAATAGTGACCAGATGGAGTGCAGAGCGTCAGGAAGGACTCCCTGCCAGCGAGAGGCTGGGAGGTTCCTGGAGCGTAGGGCCAGCTGGACGGTCCTCCAAACCGTCCCATTCTCCCGTTCTACTTGCCTGTTCCCCCGGAGGTTGTAGCTGGTCGACCTGCTGGAGGCTATACCCCTGCTGAGCAGGAACTGACACAGCTCATCGTTCATCACTGAGGATCCCCTGTCACTGTGGATGTAGGCGGGGAAACCAAACAGAGCGAAGATGGTGCTGAGGGCCTTGATGACGGTGGCAGAAGTCATATCTGGGCATGAGATGGCTAAGCGGAATCGGGAGTACTCATCGACCACACTGAGAATGTACGTGTTACGGTCGGTGGAGGGGAGGGGCCCTTTGAAATCCACGCTGAGGCGTTTGAAGGGGCAGGAAGCCTTCACCAGGCACGCACGGTCTGGCCGGTAGAAGTGCGGCTTGCACTCCGCACAGACCTGGCAGTCCCTGGTGACTGTCCTTACTTCCTCGACGGAGTAGGGCAGATTGCGAGCTTTGACCAGATGGTACAATCAAGTGATCCCTGGGTGACAAAGGCTGTCGTGTAGGGCCCGGAGTTGGTCCACTTGTGCGCTGGCACATGTACCTCGGGAGAGGGCGTCTGGGGACTCGTTGAGTTTACCGGGGCAATACAAGGTCTCGTAATTATAGGTGGAGAGCTCGATTCTCCACTGCAAGATTTTATCATTTTTGATCTTGCCCCGCTGTGTGTTATTGAACATGAAGGCTACCGACCCATGGTCCGTAAGGAGAGTGAATCTCTTACTGGCCAGGTAATGCCTCCAATGCCACACAGCTTCAACGATAGCTTGGGCCTCCTTTTCGACGGATGTGTGTCGAATTTCAGAGGCATGAAGGGTGCAGGAAAAGAATGCCACGGGTCTGCCTGCCTGGTTTAGAGTGGCAGCAAGGGCGACGTCTGAAGCGTCGCTTTCTACTTGGAAAGGCAGTGACTCGTCCACTGCGCGCATCCCAGCCTTGGCGATGTCTATTATGATGCGGGCGAAAGCGTGTTGTGCCTCGGCCGCGAGGGGGAATTGGGTGGACTGGATGAGTGGGAGGGCCTTGTCCGCATAGTTTGGGATCCACTGATCGTAGTAGGAAAAGAATCCCAGGCAGCGTTTGAGGACCTTGGGGCAGTGGGGGAGGGGGCGATAGCGGGCGCGATCACGGGGGTGCTTCTGCTGACCGCCGAAGTAGCAGCGGGGACCCCCGGGTGTGCAGATCGGCGTGCGATGCAGGCGGATTGCGAAGGCAGGGCCCCGGCTGAGGAGGTCGTCGGCACGGTCCAGGAGGGGTAGGAAGGGGTAGAAGGGTGGGCAGCGCGGTGGGAGAGGTACGATTGTACGTTACGGGATGCGACCATCATGGAGAGCGGCAAGGTTTTTGTCTCCGCCAGTTCGAGCGAGGCCCCTTCCAGCAATCGTTCGCAGATGCAGTCCGACGCAATCCCTGTCACGAAGGCACCGCGCATGAGGAGATTTGCGTGTTCGGCAGCCATGACGGCCTGACAGTCACAGTCCCGGACGAGTAGAATTAGGGCCCGCCAGAAGTCTTCGATGGACTCACCAGGTAGTTGCGAGCGGGTGGCAAGTACATGCCTGGCGAAGAGCGTGTTCGCCTTCTGCGCGTAGTGTTCTTTGAGGAGTTCCATTGCTTTTGTGGCGTCTTGGATCAACTGGAACACGCTGGAGCTCAGTCTGGAGTACAGGACGTTTATCTTCTGAGCCTCCATTGGCGCGGGGTCTGCCGCGTTGATGTAAGCCTCGAAACATGCTAGCCAGTGAGTAAAGTCTTTCCTGGCATCGGGCGAGTGCGGATCCAGCTGCAGGCGATCGGGCTTAATTCAGATATCCATTCTGTGGAAAATCTGACTGTAATAAATTGATGCACCGATCAATTGCACAAAGACTAAAGTTGGGTACAACTGTGGCTTTATTACAGTCAGATGCCTGGCCTCCTGCTGCAGCTGGCGAAATGGCAGGGCACTGGAGGTCATGCATATTTATACAGTTCTCCGTGGGCGGAGCCAGCCGGCAGGGGCTACCGGCGAACCTGTAGTGCAGGTCCGACCTTACATCTCCTATTACAGTGGTTCACCACAGTTTCTTTGTCACACCTCTGGGGGTTCAAACCCAACTGCAGGACCCCAAACTCTAGGCTGACATGCCTCTGCTGTACTAAGGAAGCGTGGCACTGTTAGAGTTTACAAAATAGGGTCCTGTGTACACTAAATTGTGGAATAACACTGGAAAAATACATTGAGCACCTGGATATATTTGGTGAGGAGAATAAATGGAGAACTTTTAAGAAAACCCATTTGGATAACCCTTTCTTATTTGATCTCCCAAAGCCTTTGCAAGGACTGTATCAAGTACTGTATTGACTCTAACATATGATACAATTGATATTCAGTCCTAACGGTTACAGTACCCAATTCAGTTTTTCCAATTAAGAGGCAATTTAGCGCGGCCAATTCACCTATCCTGCACATCTTTGGGTTGTGGGGGTGGCACCCAACCAGGCGCAAGGAGAATATTCAAACTCCACACGGACATTGACCCGGGGCCGGGCCAGGATCAAAGCGGTCTCAGCACCCGCGGCTGCAGAATACCACCCCCTGGACCGTGTGTACCCATAACGGGGGCATCCCCAGACCCTGCTTGTCTGTTCCACCAACCACCCACAGCCTCCACTGACTGTGGAGGCCTCTGGCCGTGCGGCTGAAGGATATTGTTAATTGGGAATTGGCAATCGTAGTTAAGTGAGCACTTCACACCTCCCAAGTGGATTCCTGTGGTTAGGCACGCCATGTACCATGTGGGAGATATTGCCTAGCATCCCAATCAGGCCTTGATGCCTGGACACAGTGCCTGAACACTGCGGGAGGCAACACCACAGACGCAGCAGCCAACGTCCGAACACTCAGGGGTTAGGTCCCAGTAACAGGGACATTTCTATGACTGGAGGGTGGGTGGGTGTATCGGGGAGGGGACAAGCGCCCCGTCCAAGTAATGTTACTTATGGGGGTCTGCGTTATAGGGTCTGGAGTCCAGTGACCAGGTGTCCGCGCTGTGGCCAGGGGTGCATTGTCAGGACGTATTGGATGGCAGGGGATATGGGGGGAGAGGGAAAGAGGAGAAGAGCAATGGGGGATTGGAGGGTCCCAGGAGAAAGACACTGGCGGTTGACAGTCTTTCACCCTCTCCAATTCCTTACAGATATGGCACAGACTGGATGATATCTTGGACCACGTGGAAGCTGCCCTTGCGATACTGCTGGCAGGCCAGGCTGCCTCACGCTGGAGAGGGTGTGGCAGGAGCGTCGACAGAGGTTCGAGGCGGCGACCCATGTGCAGGACCCCGCCCCACCGCGTGGGCCGGCGGAGGTCGTTGAGCCTCTTACGGCACTGGGTGCCGTCCCTCCTGGGGATGCTCCCCGAGCTGACGGCCGCTGTCACTTCCTCCTAGGCCACACTGGCTGCCTTGTGGCTGACCCTCCAAGCCACTCAGAGGGGCCAGGCCATCCGGTCTGGACTCAACCACGTCCAACAATCTGGTCAGGCCGGCGGCCCCGAACCATGGGGCTGGTCTCCTTGGTGGCATGGCTGCGATCTGTGTGGGGTTTGCTCTGCGGGATCGGTTAAAGTGCTGTTTCCCCTTATTGGCAGCACGGGCAGCACCGTAGCACAGTGGTTATCACTGTTGCTTCACAGCTGCAGGGTCCCAGGTTCGATTCCCGGCTTGGGTCACTGTCTGTGCGGAGTCTGCACGTTCTCCCCCTGTCTGCGTGGGTTTCCTCCGGGTGCTCCGGTTTCCCCCCACAAGCCCCGAAAGACGTGCTTGTTAGGTGAATTGGACATTTTGAATTCTCCCTCAGTGTACCCGAACAGGCGCCGGAGTGTGGCGATGAAGGGATTTTCACAGTAATTTCATTTCAGTGTTAATGTAAGCTTACTTGTGATAATAAAGATTATTATTATTGGCAGGGAGCTGCCGGGCACGGTCCCCACGAATCAGCCGGCGGCACCATCATTTAAGTGGACCAATTAGTGTTTGATACCGGTGACGGCGTCGGCTGATCGAGTGCCTGGAAGCTCACGGCAGTTCCTGCTCACTACCACACTTAGAAACCTTTCCATTAAATTGCGCCCACTGTAGTGGGGGGCAATTGTGCTTGGGGCAGGGAGAGGGAAAATTATTCAGGCTCCTGCTCCCTATAGGTTTAGAGAATCATAGAATCATCATAGAATTTTCAATGCAGAAGGAGGCCATTCGGCCCATCGAGTCTGCACCGCCCCTTGGAAAGAGCACCTCACTGAAGCCCACGCATCTACCCTAACCCAGCAACCCCCACTTAACATTTTGTGGACACTAAGGGCAATTTATCACGGCCAATCCACCTAACCTGCCCATCTTTGGACTGTGGGAGGAAACCGGAGCACCCGGAGGAAACCCACGCAGACACGGGGAGAACGTGCAGACTCCGCACAGTCACCCGAGGCCGGAATTGAACCTGGAGCTATGAAGCAACTCTGCTAACCACTGTGCTACCCAAAAGGGGAGAGAGGAGTGGGAGGAGGCTCGTGGAGAGCATAAACACTGGAAGAGACTAGCTGGACCAAATGGCCTCTCTCCGTGCTTCTAAATTCTGTGCAGCCCCAGTTGCGTAAGTTTTCTCAACTGTTAACGACACGGGCACAGTTATTCTCTTAGCGTTGCTTCTGTCTTCAGTAGCGACTCTGCACCAAACGCTATCCACCTGATCACTCAAAGCAGGACGAGCAAGATCATCTTGGCAAAGAATAATATATTTCAGGCAAATATTTGAATATCTCCGCTGGGTGCTGTACTGTGAACAGGTGCGTAGCTCTCTGTGCGTGTTGTGGACTCTTGGGTACAAAGTCACCAAGATGTTACGCTGTTTCTACAAATAGGAGCAAAGACAGATTCGCGCCTGCCAAATATTTTAATGCTTGTAGCTGCGTAGGTTATGTTGAAAGAGGAACTGCATGTCTGATGAGTAGTTTTGCCTGGGGTTGTTAACGATTCTTCAGGCAGGTCCGTCCTCACATTTACTGCACATGTCGAGAAAACTGTTACAGCCATTCTTACTTTCTGTTACAAATTAAACTAAGGAACTCAGGGTTGGTTTCACGGAGTCCATTGGAGTGGGCATTGGCCGTGAGGGTCGGAGGAATCAGGTAAGAGGAATTGGATCAGATTTCTAACATCGGGAACACCGTCCCCAATTAAGTTGGGGTCGGAAAGGGCCGAATGCAAGAATCCCAACCATTCATGGCGAGAAGGCAATTAAACTCATTAATTAACCACTTTAACTAAACAATCCTGAGCCTATCAGAATTTAGTGGATTCTCCCAAACTGAATGTGTGTATGAGGCTTGGCAGGGGCATGGGAGATATGAGGGGAGATGCATGAGGGAGCGTGGGTAAGAGCTTTTAAATTTACCCTTCGAAAGGCCCCAGAATCCAGACTATGGTTCACGACTCCGCTGAGCGGCTGGCCAGAGTGCAAGAACATTGTGAGAGGGTGAAAAGGGAGCAGGGCTGTGACAGCTATGAGATGTTTACCCCACAATCGAACTGACCAGGCTGTGAATGCAATGTGTGAATCTGTTACCCGCACCCTGAACACTTGACAGCGAAACTGGCCAACGCCAGGAATGGGAGCAGGAATCCCAGAACCGTGTCATTTTAACAGGCTTTCAAAGTAGGCCTGGCTCCGCAAGAATTCAGGCCAAAATCTCCTGATGTGACGCGGTGTCATACTTTGCTTCATTGTGCTCTCATGAAACACCTTGGGATGTTTAGTTACCTTAAATGCACCTTAAACATATAAGTTAATGCTGTTGTTGTTTACCACTTTGCTGCCGGAATTCCTGAAATTCAGTAACACTGAGTGAATTCTTCGGGGCTCAATTTTAACTCTGGACAAGGAGTGGGTTTTGAGTGGGTAGGGGTCGTGCCCTGGTTTCAGATGATGATGTGGACCTGAGGACCTGTGGACCTGAGGACTTTAACCTGGTGCTGTAAGACTTCTTACCTGGTTTCAGAAGCAGGGGTCTCCAGGTTGTGCAAGGTGTTCAAATGCGTAATGTGGCATTGCAGTTTCTAGCCTGAATTTCCCAACCATAAGCTACTCAGTCCAAATGCCTCAATGCTTATCAGTTTACATCAGCCACTATCAATCGGCAAAAGTAAATAATTACCTACCAGCAGAAAATGTGATGACTCGTTGGGAAAGGAAGGGATGAGAGGTGGGGGAACCTGGGGTGTGAAAATGGAATTTGCTCCGGATGAGAATGTCGATGCGCGGTAATCTCCGAATGGTTCTCCAAGGTACGGGTCAAACAGGGATTGATACCCAGAGACTCCTGGTGGGTCACAGCCAAGGGACTTCCCACCCAGGGAAGATGAGTATACGTCTGCTGTGTACTGCTTGGACGGCTGACAATGTGACAGCTCCAAATCTGACAGGTAAGGCCTTCGGACGCCGTAGTAACTCGGTATTACGTGGGAACCTATTCAAAAAGAAAAGGAGGTGTGTTATCACTCACTGAAGCAGTGCACTCTGGTTTCTCTTCAGATCGTATAAATCACTCATTGAAGCTCAGCCCATCAAATTTACAATGAATAATCACTAGACAACCGGCTTACGGGAATTACACTTTACAGGGATCCATGGGGGGGGGGGGGGGGGTCACTGGGTGTACGAACCATCAGTTAAGGGAATCAAAACTTGCAGTAGTACTCAAATGCTCATTTTTATCTTTTTATTTTGGCCATTTTAGGGAATTAAAGTTGTTTAGTTTTCATCAGTCGTAGAATTTACAGTGCTGGAGGGGGCCATTTGCCCCATCGGGTCTGCACCGGCCCTTGGAAAGAGTGCCCTACCCAAGCCCACACCTCCACCCTATCCCTGTAACCCAGCAAACTCCCCCAAAGAACAAAGAAAGTACAGGAACAGGCCCTTCGGCCCTGGTATGGAGGGCATTAGCTATGAGGAGCGGTTGAATAAACAAGGTTTGTTCTCACTGGAACGACGGAGGTTGAGGGGCGACCTGATAGAGGTCTACAAAATTATGAGGGGCATAGACAGAGTGGATAGTCAGAGGCTTTTCCCCAGGGTAGAGGGGTCAATTACTAGGGGGCATAGGTTTAAGGTGAGAGGGGCAAGGTTTAGAGTAGATGTACGAGGCAAGTTTTTTTACACAGAGGGTAGTGGGTACCTGGGACACGCTGCCGGAGGAGGTGGTGGAGGCAGGGACGATAACCTGCACATCTTTCGACAGTGGGAGGAAACCGGAGCACCCGGAGGAAACCCACGCACACACTGGGAGGATGTGCAGACTCCGCACAGACAGTGACTCAAGCTGGTATCGAACCTGGGACCCTGGAGCTGTGAAGCAATTGTGCTATCCATAATGCTACCGTGCTAATGTTGCCTGGTATGGAGGGCATTAGCTATGAGGAGCGGTTGAATAAACTCAGTTTGTTCTCACTGGAACGACGGAGGTTGAGGGGCGACCTGATAGAGGTCTACAAAATTATGAGGGGCATAGACAGAGTGGATAGTCAGAGGCTTTTCCCCAGGGTAGAGGGGTCAATTACTAGGGGGCATAGGTTTAAGGTGAGAGGGGCAAGGTTTAGAGTAGATGTACGAGGCAAGTTTTTTTACACAGAGGGTAGTGGGTGCCTGGAACACCCTGCCGGAGGAGGTGGTGGAGGCAGGGACGATAGTGACGTTTAAGGGGCATCTTGACAAATACATGAATAGGATGGGAATAGAGGGATACGGACCCAGGAAGTGTAGAAGATTGTAGTTTAGTCTGGCACCATCGTCGTGACGGGCTTGGAGGGCCGAAGGGCCTGTTCCTGTGCTGTACTTTTCTTGTTCTTTGTTCAAAGCCTGCACCGACCATGCTGTCCGTCTTGCCTAAAACCTTTTAGTCAAACTAAAAACACAAATAAGCACTGTCCCTAGATGCTGAGCATAGGGGTAAATATTAGTCTTGATCTGTTTCCAGGCTTTCATTTGATGCTGTGTCAGTGATGGTGCACAAAAGAAGCAGAGTAAACAGGAGCAGAGAGACCTGGGTGTATATGTGCAGAGACAGGTGGAGAGCAGTCAATAAAGCATTTAGTATTCTGGGCGTTATTAACAGGGGTATTGGGTAGAAGAACAAGGAGGCTATGCTGAACTTAGACAAGGCACTAGTTAGACCTCAGCTGTGTACAGTTCTGGGCACCACACTATGGGAAGGATGTGACCGCATTGGGGAGAGAGCAGAAGAGGTTTACAAGAGTGATTCCAGGGTGAGGAATTTCAGTTATAAAGACAGATTGGAGAGGTTGGGACTGCTCTCCTTGGAGAAGGGAAGGCAGAGAGGAGATATGATCACGATGTTCAAAATCATGAGGGAGTGGACAGAGCAGACAGGGAGAAACTGTTCCACTCGTAAAAGGATCCAAGAGCGAGAGGGCACAGATCTAAAATGATTTGCAAAAGAAGCAAATGTGACGTGAGAAAAATCTTTTTCGCACAGCGAGTGGTTGGGGTCTGGAATGTGCTGCGTGAAAGTGTGGTGGCGGCGGGTTCAGTCGAGACATTCAAGAGGGCATTAGATTATTACTTGAATAGAGACAATGTGCGGGGCAACGGGGAAAAGGCAGGGAAATTGGCACTAAGTCATGATGTTCTTCTGGAGAGCTGGTGCGCGCACAATGGGCCAAATGGCCTCCTTCTGCACTGTAACAATTTGGAGAATTTGTGAATAAGCAAAATAAATTGGTCCCCTCGTAGACTTGCCAACTGTGATTAAATGTATTACTGGAGGTAATGACCTAGCGTCACGCTCCAGCCATTAGTTGGCCAACACATCCACCCTTGTGACGAACAGCCTTCCTGTATGGTAGCACAGTGGTTAGCACAATTGCTTCACAGCTCCAGGGTCCCAGGTTCGATTCCCGGCTTGGGTCACTGTCTGTGCAGAATCTGCACGTCCTCCCCGTGTCTGCGTGGGTTTCCTCCGGGTGCTCCGGTTTCCTCCCACAGTCCAAAGAGGTGCAGGTTAGGTGGATTGACCATGCGAAATTGCCCTTAGTGTCCAACATTGCCCTTAGTGTTGGGTGGGGTAACTGGGTTATGGGGATAGGGTGGAGGTGTGTGGTTGGGAAGGGTGCTCTTTCCAAGAGCCGTTGCAGACTCGATGGGCCGAATGGCCTCCTTCTGCACTGCAAATTCTATAGTCACCGATTGGAAAGCAAATTAGATGATGTCTGACTTTCAGCCAAATTGCCCGTTTTTTCTCCGTTTTCAATTTTCTTTTATATATGGTAAAGGGAAATGATCAAAGAAAATTACAAACAAAAACCTTTTTTTCATGTGCTCATTAATTTTCTCCAGGGTTGCACATGCTGAGTCCTGGAGATTGACCTTCAAGTCCTGGAGACTCCAAGCCAATCCGAGTGCGTTGCCAACCTTACCACCGGGCCTCGGCTGAATAATTGGGGCGAGCTGACTCCATCGGCAGCTCACTCTAATAGGGAACAATAATTCCGGAGCTCACCAGCCCGAGATCCTGAGGTAGGTCCTACAAAGGGACACGCTTGAGCTTATTCCAGCGGGGGCGAGATGATCAATCACACGGCCTGTGGATTCAGGAAGCCATTTTGCCTTCAAACCGCAATCGCCCCCCCTCCCCCCCCCCCCCCCCAACCAACACTCCCAATGCCACAGGAATTATTTTTATTTAATATTTTTAATTCTCAAACCTACACTGTGTTAGTGCCTGCAGAGGTGGCTGATGAATGAGCACAATGCCTTCCTTCACTTTGGGATCTCATTTTGAAAAAGGACTGTTCAACAGGCATATATGCCTCTCCGTAACAGATTCTCATTAAAACATCTACAATTCTTAAACTGCCAGACAGGGTAGATGCCGGGAGGCAAGAGAGTTCAGACTCAGGGGTCACAGTTTCAGGATATAAGGTCGTCCATCTAGGACCAAGATGCCGTGAAGGTTCTTCAAGATGACTGTGATTCTTTGGAATTCCCTACTCCAGAGAGCTGTGAATGCTCGGACATTGAGTATATTTGAGACAGAGATCAATAGATTTTTGGGCATGACTGGAATGAAGGATAATGGGCAGTGGGAATGAAGGACAATGGGCAGCGGGAATGAAGGACAATGGGCAGCGGGAATAATGGGCAGCGGGAATGAAGGACAATGGGCAGCGGGAATGAAGGACAATGGGCAGCGGGAATAATGGGCAGCGGGAATGAAGGACAATGGGCAGCGGGAATGAAGGACTATGGGCAGCGGGAATGAAGGACAATGGGCAGCGGGAATGAAGGACATTGGGCAGCGGGAATGAAGGACATTGGGCAGCGGGAATGAAGGACATTGGGCAGCGGGAATGAAGGACAATGGGCAGCGGGAATGAAGGACATTGGGCAGTGGGAATGAAGGACAATGGGCAGCGGGAATGAAGGACATTGGGCAACGGGAATGAAGGACAATGGGCAGCGGGAATGAAGGACAATGGGCAGCGGGAATGAAGGACTATGGGCAGCGGGAATGAATGACATTGGGCAGCGGGAATGAAGGACTATAGGCAGCGGGAATGAAGCACATTGGGCAGCGGGAATGAAGGACAATGGGCAGTGGGAATGAAGGACAATGGGCAGCGGGAATGAAGGACAATGGGCAGCGGGAATGAAGGACAATGGGCAGCGGGAATGAAGGACAATGGGCAGCGGGAATGAAGGACAATGGGCAGCGGGAATGAAGGACAATGGGCAGCGGGAATGAAAGACTATGGGCAGCGGGAATGAAGGACAATGGGCAGCGGGAATGAAAGACTATGGGCAGCGGGAATGAAGGACAATGGGCAGCGGGAATGAAGGACTATGGGCAGCGGGAATGAAGGACAATGGGCAGCGGGAATGAAGGACAATGGGCAGCGGGAATGAAGGACTATGGACAGCGGGAATGAAGGACTATGGGCAGCGGGAATGAAGGACTATGGGCAGCGGGAATGAAGGACTATGGGCAGCGGGAATGAAGGACATTGGGCAGCGGGAATGAAGGACAATGGGCAGTGGGAATGAAGGACAATGGGCAGCGGGAATGAAGGACTATGGGCAGCGAGAATGAAGGACATTGGGCAGCGGGAATGAAGGACAATGGGCAGCGGGAATGAAGGACTATGGGCAGCGGGAATGAAAGACTATGGGCAGCGGGAATGAAGGACAATGGGCAGCGGGAATGAAGGACTATGGGCAGCGGGAATGAAGGACAATGGGCAGCGGGAATGAAGGACAATGGGCAGCGGGAATGAAGGACAATGGGCAGCGGGAATGAAGGACTATGGACAGTGGGAATGAAGGACTATGGGCAGCGGGAATGAAGGACTATGGGCAGCGGGAATGAAGGACTATGGGCAGCGAGAATGAAGGACATTGGGCAGCGGGAATGAAGGACAATGGGCAGCGGGAATGAAGGACAATGGGCAGCGGGAATGAAGGACAATGGGCAGCGGGAATGAAGGACAATGGGCAGCGGGAATGAAAGACTATGGGCAGCGGGAATGAAGGACAATGGGCAGCGGGAATGAAGGACAATGAGCAGCGGGAATGAAGGACTATGGGCAGCGGGAATGAAGGACAATGGGCAGCGGGAATGAAGGACAATGGGCAGCGGTTGGGAATGTGCAGTTAACCTAAAAGTGCAACCATGATCTAATGGGATAGCAAGGCAGGGTCAAGGGGTCGAATTGTCTATTCTCAGGAGTAGACCCAGGGAGAAGGCAGGAGAATGGGGATGGGAAAAATATCAGCCTTGGTTGAATGGCGGAGTAGACTCGATGGGCCGAGTGGTCTAAATTCTGCTCCTGTGTCTTATGGTCTTATGTTCCATTCAAGGTGATTAATGTCTGTTTCGGCTAAAAATGGGGCCACACTTTTAGGAGTGCAACCAATTCCTCAGCAAATCAGGCACAGTCCAACCCATACTTCTAAATTGGTCTGTTTAGCACCCATTTTAATCCTGAAAGGACTGGCACTGGAAGGTAACAATTTCTACCTTCCAGTACACCGCACAATCAGACTTGTCTCTGGAGGAAGCTCCATCTGTGCTGGAAGGTTCTATGACCCGATACTATTTCTCTACCGAATGCATCAAGGTCAGGTGTCGTGTACAGCTTAAGGAACATTCTGCAGCAAAACACCATTCTCTCAGGCGCAGGGGTTAGCACTGCTGCTTCACTGAGGACCCGGGTTTGATCCCGGCCCCGGGTCCCCGTCCGTGTGGAATTTGCACTTTCTCCCGATATCTGCGTGGGTCTCGCTCCCACAACCCAAAGATGTGCAGGGTAGGTGGATTGGCCACGCTAAATTGCCCCTTAATTAGAAAAAGAAGAGACCATTCTCTACATGCGTGTTTGCTAAAGTCATCTTGATCGGACCCTCGTACATTACTGCTCCTTTAGTCTGAGTTCTACGGAGAAAGACCAAAATCGATTGATCTAAATAAAAGCAGAATGAAGAAAATTTGAAATAAAGGCAGAAAGTGCTAGAAAAACTCAGCAGGTCTGGTAACATCTGTGGCCATGATGTGTAGATGCCGGTCGGTTGGACTGGGGTGAGCACAGTAAGAGGACGTATAACACCAGGTTGAAGTCCAGCAGCTGTGTTTTGAAACACACGGGGCGGGATTCTCCCACCCCCCGCCGGGTCGGAGAATCGGCGGAGGTCGGCGTGAATCCCGCCCCCGCCGTCCTCCTAATTCTCCGGCCCGCCAAAAATCACGCCGCGCGGCCCGCCTCGGAGAATGGCGGGTTCCGGCGCGACTCAATGGGCCGCGGGGCTGCCCAAATTCTCTGGCCCGCGATGGGCCAAAGTCCCGCCCATCTTTTGCCAGTCCTGCCGGTGTAAATTAGAGTAGGTCCTTACCAGCGGGACCCGGCTCCGCGGGCAGGCTCCGGGGTTCTTGGGTAGGCGCGGGGGGATCTGGCCCCGGGAGGTGGCCTGGCCCGCGATCGGGGCCCACCGACCCGCGGGCGGGCCTGTGCCGTGGGGGCACTTTATCCTTCCGCACCGGAGGCTGTACCGGTCCGCCATTCCCGGTGCGGAGGCGAAGCCCTCTGCGCAAGCGCGGGGATGAAGCCAGCACGCGCTGGCGCTCCTGCGCATGCGCCAAATCGCGCCGGCTGGCGGAGGCCCTTCGGCACCGGTTGGCATGGCGCCAAACCCCTTTCCCGCCGTCTAGGCGGGCCTAGTGGTTCACGCCACTCCATCCCGCCAGGGCCCCCCGCCCCGCCGGGTAGGGGAGAATCCTGGCCCTAGGTTTTGGAGCGTACCTCCTTCATCAGGTGAAAGATAAACAGAGTTAACGTTTCAAGTCCAGTAGTGAAGAGAGGTAGGGATGTGATTGGTTTTATGCAGTTGCAAAAGAGGGGAGTAGAACAAAAGGCAAAGACAGGGATTGGTACAGAAACAAAGCATTAGTCCAGAGTAGGTGTTAATAGCAGAAGAAAGGAAAAAACATGAAAACAAGATGCAAACTGACACTTGGGGGGATTAAAAAATTAAAATGGAGTCCAGAAGGCAGTAAATTTCTAATTGGAAAATGAGGTGTTGTTTCTACAGTTTCCGCTGGGCTTCACTGGAACACTGCAGCAGCCCAAGGACACAAAAGTGTTTTTGGGGCAAAATGGCGAATTGAAATGGCAAGCGACCGGAAGGTCAGGGTCATCACTTGTGGACTGAACGGAGGTGTTCAGTAAGTGGTCACCCAGTCTGTGCTTGGTCTCCACAATATAGAGGAGACCGCATTGTGAGCAGCAAACACAGTAGAATAGCTTGAAATGTGGAAAAGCAAATCACAGCTTCACCCAGAAGGAGTGTTTGGGGCCTCGCACAGTGAGGCTGCATATAGAATCATAGAATTTACAGTGCAGAAGGAGTCCATTTGGCCCATCAAAAGTGCACCCTACTCAAACCCACACCTCTATCCTATCCCCTCAACCCAGTAATCCCGGCTAACCTTTTTGGACATAAGGGCAATTTAGCATGGCCAATCCACCCAACCTGCACATCTTTGGACTGTGGGAGGAAACCGGAGCACCCGGAGGAAACCCACGCAGACTCCGGGAGAACGTGCAGACTGCGCACAGACAGTGGCCCAAGCTGGGAATTGAACCTGGGACCCTGAAACTGTGAAGCAACATTGCTATCCACTGTGCTACCCTGCCGCCCGAGCCCCATGCCGAGGAGAAAGGATGTATTGCATGGGAAGGTGCCGAGGGAAGGATTTGAGATGTTGGGGGTGATTGAAGAGTGGACCAGGAGGTCACGGAGGGAATGCTGACAGGGAAGCGAAGGGGAAGGTGTGTCTGGCTGTGGCACCTCGCTGGATGTTGCAGAAATGGTAGAGGATGTAAAGTGAGGACAAGGGAAACCCTATGGGTAGGAGAGGAAGGGGTGAGGGCGGAAGTGTGAGAAAAGGGTCAGACATGATTGAGAGCCCTGTCAACCACATTGTGTGGGGAAATCCTTGTTTCAGGAAAAAGGAAGACCAGCTGGAATCACCGTTGTGTAAGATTGTGATCAGACTTGAGTGACAGGGACGGAGAAACTGGAACAATGGAATGGACTCCTTGCAGGAAGCGAGGAAGTGTAGTCGAGGTAGCTGTGGAAGTTGGTGGCTAGTAATGAATATTGGTAAGCAGTCTATCTCCAAAAATACAGACCGGGAAGTCAATGAAGAGAAGGGAAGTGTTGGAGGTGGACCAGGCAAATGTGAGAGAGGGGTGGAAATTGGAAACAAAATTGATGAACTTTTGCAGTAAGTTGATTGATCTGTTGTGTTTTTCCCCCCAGAGGCACGCCACCCTCCCTCCATTGGGTAAAGTGTGTGAGTAGAAATCAACCTCGGGTAATTGCATAAGGTATTGTTAAAAATGCACACATTCAGTAGCGGGTTTAAAGCTCTGTGCATATTCGCATACTGAATCCTGCCCTACAGGTATTAAGCAGATAAATACGTAGAACTACAGAAATAGACCTTGCTAAATAATGCCCTGAAGATTTTTTAAAAATTGTATTTCAATGCTATTTTAGCATCTGGTCGTACTTTTTATTAAAGGAACTGGAGAATTTTTGTTACATTGGAGAGAGGAATAGGCTTTCACAAATCAATCCAACGATGCCAAACCATCCCCAATGTCAGACAACACAAGTGGGACGAATGTTTACCTCTTCATAAATGTTTTACAGGGCGTGAGTGTCGCTGGCTGGGCCAGCAATTGTTGTCCGCCCCCAACTGTCCTCCATTTCAGAGGGCATTTGAGAGTCACCCACATTGCTGTGAGCCTGGGGTCACATGTCGGCCAGACCAGGTAAGGTCGGCTGATTTCCTTCCCTCTTTAAAAAAAATTATTTTATTCCAAACTTATATGAAAGGTTACAAAGCATATACAATTTGGGGAGCAAACTCCCAACACACAACTATACAGAGTTTGTACAGATTTTCCCTTTTTCACCCCCCCCCCCCCCCCCCCCATGACGAACAACTCCTCAAACACAGCCACGAACATCCCCCCTCGCCTCGATGCCCTCCGCTGAACCCCTTAAATCGTATTTGACCTTTCTCAGCTGAGGAAAGTCATATAAGTCCCCCAGCCAGACCGCTACCCCCCGGCGGCATTGCTGATCGCCACGATAACAGAATTCATCGCTGAGCAATCAGAGAGGCGAATGCCACAACTTCGGCCTTCCTCCCCTCCACCAGCTCCGGCTTCACCGATATCCCGAATATCGCCACCAAAGAGTCCGGCTCAACCTCTTCCCCCACTATCTTTGTCAGCGCCGCGAACACTCCCGCCGAGAATCTGTCCAACTTTTCACAGGCCCAGAACATATGTGCGTGATGCGTTAGTCCCGGCCCGCACTTCTCACACTCGTCTGCCACGCCCTGGAAGAACCCACTCCGTCTCTAGCCACCTTGAATGGCAAGCCCCTAGATTGGCTCATCGACCCAATTTGTTCACCGGGAATACTTCACTTTTCCCTACATTTAGCTTATATCCCAAGAACACCCCAAACTTCCCAACAGACCCGTGATCCTCCCCATGCACTCCAGCGGATCCGAAACATACAACAGTAGGTCGTCCATGTATAGGGATACCCGATGCTCCCTTCGTCCCCTCGTAAACCCTTGTCACTCTGCCGACCCCTTGAGAGCCATTGCCAGAGGCTCTATGCCAGTGCAAACAACAGTGGCGACAGTGAGCACCCCTGCCTTGTTCCTCTGTACAGTTCAAAGTTTTGTGAGCCCAGGTCATTGGCCCGCACACTTGCCACATATAACAGGCGCACCTATGCCACAAACGTTGGCCCAAACCTGTCCCTTCCCAGGACCTCAAACAGGTACCGCCACTCCACCCGGTCAAATGACTTCTCCACGTCCATGGACACCACTAACTCTGGTACCTAAGCTCTCAACGGGGTCATGGCCATGTTTAACAGCCTCCTTATATTACTAGAAAGCTGTCTTCCCTTTATGAAACCTGTTTCATCCTCCGCAACCACCCCCGGGACACAACCTTCCATCCCTCCCGCCACCAACTTAGCCAGCACTTTCCATCGGTATTTGACAGCGATATGGGCCTACACAACCGACATCCACAACAACCCAGGTCCTTCCCCTTCTTTGGTATTAATGTGATTGTTGTCTGCGTCATCATTTCTGGCTGCTCCCCCTTCTCCAATGCCTCCTTAAACGGCCTCAAAAGATGTGGTGCCAGATCCGTCGCAAACTCCTTATAGAATTCCGCCGGGTAACCATTGGCCCCAGGGCCTTCCCCACGACATACCCGTTATAGTGTCCAATACCTCCCTGAGCCCCAAGGGCTCCTTTAGTGCCTGCCTCTTCTCTTCCTCCAACTGTGGAAACTCCAGTTTGTCTAAAAACTGTCCCATGTCCCACTCGATGGCAATGACCACTTCTGGGGTCTCAAAATAATATTCCCGGTCTTCATAAGTCACCTATAGTTTCACCGGGTAGAGCACCCCAGAACTGATCTGCCGTCGATATAACATCGGCTCGCGGGGCGGACGAGGCTGGAGAAACCTGCCCTCTGTTACCAGAGTTGGCTATAGTATTTGGCCTGTAATACCTTAAAGTTAAAATGATCCAGTTTGAGATAATACCATGCAGAATCTCAAGTATCAATAGACGTGACAAAGGCGGAGGAGTGGTTAGCACGGCTGCCCCACAGCGCCAGGGACCCGGGTTCAATTTGAACCTCGGATTACTGTCTGTGGTGGAGTTTGCATGCTCCCCCCGTGTCTGCATGGATTTCCTCCGGGTGCTCCGGTTTCCTCCCACAGTCGCATAGATGTGCAGGTTAGCTGGATTGGCCATGATCAATTGCCCCTTAGTGTCTCAAAGATGTGCGGGTTAAGTTAGGGTGTTATGGGGATAGGGTGGGGGAGTGGGCTTGGGCGGAGTGCTCTTTCAGAGGGTCGGTGCAGGCCTGATTGGGCCGAATGGCCTCCTCCTGCACTGTATTAATCTTCTGCACTGCCGCATGACACTTGCCTAATGTATTTTGTTTAGTTTGTGTGAAGTTTTAGTCATGAAGTGAGGAAGCACAGAAGTAAGATGCACGAGTCTGTTAAAATTCTTTGTTCTGGCTGTGGTTCCATGGGAATAATTGGCAGAACATTACACTTACCTGACATTTGGACATAAGCTGGAGTTTGAGAAGAGTTAGTTCCAGTCTAGAAGAGGGAGAAAGGAAAAGAAATGTTAACTAGTAACATACGAACATGCAAATTAGGAGCAAGACATTCACCCCTCAAGCCTCTTCACCATTCAGTAAGATCAGAATGTTCCCAGGGATGAAAGGCTTCAGTTACATTGACAGATTGGAGGAAAAGGGGCTGTCCTTCGAAAAGGGAAGGTTGAGAAGAGATTTCGTCGAGCTGTTCAAAGTCACAAGGGGTGATGTGAAAATACTAACCTATGGATTAGGAACAGGAGTAGGCCACTCGGCCCCTCGAGCCTGTTCCGCCAGTCAATACGATCATGGCTGATCTGATTGTAACCTCAACACCACGGGCGAGATTCTCCGACTCCCCCCCGCAGGGTCGGAGAATCGCTGGGGGCTGCCGTGAATCCCGCCCCCGCCGGTTGCCGAATTCTCTGGTACTGAAGATTCGGCGGGGGCGGGAATCGCGCCGCGCCGGTTGGTGGTCCCCCCCCCCCCTGCGATTCTCCGGCCCGGATGGGCCAAAGTCCCGCCGCTAAAATGCCTGTCCCGCCGGCGTAGATTAAGCCACCTACCTTACCGGCGGGACAAGGCGGCACGGGCGGGCTCTGGGGTCCTGGGGGGGGGCGCGGGGCGATCTGGCCCCGGGGGGTGCCCCCACGGTGGCCTGGCCTGCGGTCGGGGCCCACCAATCCACGGGTGGGCCTGTGCCGTGGGGGCACTCTTTCCCTTCCGCCTTCGCCACGGTCTCCACCATGGCGGAGGCGGAAGAGACTCCCTCCACTGCGCATGCGCGGGAATGCCGTCAGCGGCCGCTAACGCTCCCGCGCATGCGCCGCCCGTAGATGTCATTTCTGCGCCAGCTGGCGGGGCACCAAAGGCCTTTCCCGCCAACTGGCGGGGCGGAAATTCGTCCGGCGCGGGCCTAGCCCCTTAAGGTTGGGGCTCGGCCCCCCCAAGGTGCGGAGCATTCCGCACCTTTGGGGCGGCGCGATGCCCGACTGATTTGCGCCGTTTTGGGCGCCAGTCGGCGGACATCGCGCCGATACCAGAGAATTCCGCCCCACATTCCTGCTGACTCCAATAACCTTTCACCTCCTTTGTTAATCAAGAATCTATCTAGCTCTGCCATAAAAATATTCAAAGACTCGGCTCCCACCGCCTTTTCAGGAAGGAAGTTCCAGAGACTCGCGGCTCTCTGGGAGAAAGGATTTCTCCTCAAATCTGTCTTAAATTAGCGACCCTTTATTTTCGACTAGTGACCATTAGTTCTCGATTCTCCCACAAGGGGAAAAATCCTCTCCACTTCCACCCTGTCAATACCCCTCAGGATCTTAAAGGTTTTGATCAAATGCCAGCCTAATCTTCTTAACTTCTGTGGAAACCAACCTAACCTGTCCAACCTTTCCTCATAAGACAATCCGCCTATTCCTGGTATTAGTCTAGTAAACCTGTATTTACATATTTCCTTAAATAAGGAGACCAATACTGCAGACGATACTCTGAATGTGGCTCACCAATGCCCAGTCCTTTTGCAATCAATTCTCCTCACATTAAAGGACAACATTCTACTACCTTTCCAAATGACTTGCTCTACCTGTATACTAGCCTTTTGTGGTTCATGCACCAGGCCACCCAGAATCCTCTGTTCTGCAATCTCGCACCACTTAGAACATAGAACACAGAACATACAGTGCAGAAGGAGGCCATTCGGCCCATCGAGTCTGCACTGACCACTTAAGCCCACACTTCCACCCTATCCCCAATAACCCAATAACCCCTCCTAACCTTTTTGGTCACTAAGGGCAATTTATCAAGGCCAATCCACCTAACCTGCACATCTTTGGACTGTGGGCGGAAACCGGAGCACCCGGAGGAAACCCACGCAGACACGGGGAGAACGTGCAGACTCCACACAGACAGTGACCCAGCGGGGAATCGAACCTGGGACCCTGGCGCTGTGAAGCCATATTGATAATAAGCTTTTTATTCTTCCTGCTGAAATGGATAATTTCACATTTGCCCACAATATATTACATTTGCCAGATTTTTGTCCATTCGCTTAACCTATCTAAGTCCCTTTTCAGCCTCCTTACGTTCTCTTCACAATTTACTTTCCTACCTATCTTTGTGTCATCAGCAAATTTAGCAACCATCCCTTTAGTCTATACATCCAAGTCATGTACATCGAAAGAGAAAATGCTGGAAAACCTCAGCAGGTCTGGCAGCATCTGTACAAGTCATGTACATAAATTGTAAAGAGTACAGATCCCTGTGGTACACCACTCATCCCATCCTGCCCACCATTAAAGGACCCATTTATGCCAACTCTCTGTTTTCTGTTAGCTGGCCAATCTTTAGTCCACGTCAATATGTTACCCACTACACGATGAGTTTTTATTTTCCGCAATAACCTTTGATGTGGCATCTTATCAGATGCCTTCTGGAAATCTACATACAGTACATCTATTGGTTCTCCTTTATCCTGAGCACTTGTGACTCCCTCAAAGAACTCCAATAAATTGGTTAAACATAATTTAAAAAACCATGTTCACTCTGCCTGACTGCCTTGAATTTTTCAAAGTGCCCTGCTATATCATCATTAATAACAACTTCTGACATTTACCCGATGGCAGATGTTGGGCTAACTGGCCTGTAGTTTCCTGCCTTCTCTCTCCCTCCCGTTTTGAATAAAGGGGCTACATTAGATTTGTATCATAGATTATTCATAGAATTCGGCCCATCGAGTCTGCACCGGCTCTTGGAAAGAGCACCCTACCCAAGGTCAACATCTCCACCCTATCCCCACAACCCAGTAACCCCACCCAACACTAAGGGCAATTTTGGACACTAAGGGCAATTTATCATGGCCAATCCACCTAACCTGCACACTGTGGGAGGAAACCGGAGCACCCGGAGGAAACCCACGCACAAAGGGGGAGGCTGTGCAGACTCCGCACAGACAGTGACCCAAGCCGGAATCGAACTTGGGACCCTGGAGCTGTGAAGCAATTGTGCTATCCACAATGCTACCGTGCTGCCCCCATTATCAATCTAATGGAATCTAGGGAATTGTGTAAAATTAAAGCCAATGTAACAATTATCTCATTAGTTACCTCTTTCAACACCTTAGGGTGAAGTCCATCCAGACCAGGGCATTTGTCAGTCGGCAGACCCAACAATTTGCTCAATGCCACTTCCCTAGTGATTGTAATTTTCCTGAATTCCGCCCTCCCTTCCATTTCCTAATTTACAGCTATTTCTGGGATGTAATATGTACTCTCTATAGTGAAGGCGGATGCAAAATACCTGCTTAGTTCATCTACTAGAGCCCTATATTCCATTATCAATTCCCCAGACTTTCTATAAGTCCAATGCTCACTTAGTTAACGTCTTTCTTATTTCAAGATCTTTAGAAACTCTTGCTGACCATCTTTATATTACTGGCTAGCTTTCTCTTGTACTCCAGATTTTCCCTCCTTATCAAACTTTTTCTCATTCTTTGATGTTCTTTATGTTCTTTCCAATCTTCTGACCTCCCACACATCTTTGGGCTGACATATGCTTTTCCCTTTAAGTTTAATACTGTCTTTAACTTCTTCTAGTCAGGCACAGAGGATGGGCCCTCCCCTTGGACACTGTTCCTGCTGATGGAACAGTTGAGAGCCAGACCACGCAGATACAAAGTGATTGGCAAAGGAACCAAAGGCAACATGAGTGAAAACATTTTTATTGCTGAAACAAAAGACACGCCACCGAAGCTCTTTTTCTTCCACTCGTCAGGAAAAATGCAAGAATGCCAAATTTTAAACAATCGCAACAATTTACACGACAGGGGAAGAGGGTGCTGATTGATTTGCAGATTGACTCTGATTGGCTGAGGGATTGCCGTGGCGAAGCAACAGGAAACAATAGGCTCCTGGGTAATTCAAAAAGGCTCAAAGCTTAAACCAAGGGAACGCTGGCAAAAGGCTGAACTTGGCACTTTCTTAGCATGTTAGTAACTCCTTTCCAGACAGATGAGGAGCATCAACATCAGCTGGACAACTGAAATGGGCAACGAACGCTGCCCTTGCCAACAAAAGCCCACTCCCCGTGAATGAATTCAAGAAATACCTTTGCCAGCCTCAGGGAAGTCATTCCAGCAGGAAAAAAATCCTTGGATTTTAAAAAAACAAGGAACATTTAAAAAATGAAACGGAATAATCCAGAAAAAGCACCTCATAACATGTACATGTACGGTAAGAAGCAAATGCATTTATGTGTGAGCCGTACCAAGGAAACAATGCAGGACCTGTTAAAAAGGAGACATTTGCTGTGGGAATGATGGTCAATATTCTCCCCGTGTTGAACACTAAAGGACGGCACCAGTTGATGTCACAGACCATTTTTGTGCAACTGCCCATTAAGCTAGCACCAGCCCTCCCCCTCTCCAGGAATAATTTTTTATGCAAATACACGAACAGCATAGTTTGCATGCAGCAACAGTTATTGTGCTTGGAAGCTGCAGGTAGGACGCTGGGGGCTGTGACCATTTACTCACCATGGGTGTTCTGGTCTGCTTAAAGAAACAAACTATTATCTGGCTAAATAATTTTTTGGCTGCAACTAGTCGTCAGGAGAGGAGCATTTTATTTCCCCAGCGGCAGTTGTTTGCTATCTTTACCTTAACCCTAAGTAGCGCTAAGAAAACGTTGCATCAGTCAGGTGTGTTAGTAACACGTTACCCTCACTGTGGAAGGCAGCATGTTCTTGAGTCTCTACTTTTTGCCCTGGTGTTGGATGTCCGAACCTTCCATTTATCTCTAATATCATAGCAACATGGATATTTTGAGTTCAGGAGTTAAGGGTTGCTGCAGTTGCATAGAGCCTTGGTGAGACCTCACCTGGAGTATTGTGTGCAGCTTTGGTCTCCTTCTCTAAGGAAGGATATACTTGCCAAGGATGAAATATCTTGAGTTCTAGAGCATAGAAAAGGCCCTTCGGCCCATCACATCCGAGTCAAAAAACAACCCCCTAACTATCCTAATTCCATTTTCCAGCACTTGGCCCATAGCCTTGTATGGCTTGGCATTGCAAGTGCCCATCTAAATGCTTGTTAAATGTTATGAGGGTCTCTGCCTCCACCACCCTTTCAGGCAACGAGTTCGACACTCCCACCATCCTCTGGGTAAATAAGTTTTTTTCATCACATCCCCTCTAAACCTCCTGCCCTTACCTTAAGTGACCCCTGGTCATTGATCCCTCCACCAAAGAGAAAAGTTTCTTCCTGTCTACCCTATCTATGCCCCTCATAATTTTATACATCTCAATCATGTCACTCTCCTCTGCTCCAAAGAAAAGAACCCCAGTCTATCTAATCCCTATTTATAGCTAAAACTCTCCAACCCAGGTAACCTCCTGGTAAATCTCCTCTGCATCTGTACCCTTTCCAGGGCCATCACATCCCTCCTATAATGTGGATTCCAGAACAGCACACACTACTCTCGCTGTGGCCTAACCAGCATTTTATACAGTTCCAGCATAACCTCCCTGCTCTTAAACTCAATGCCTCGACTACTAAAGGCAAGCCTTCTTCAGCACTGTATCCACCTGCTCTGCTAGCTTAAGGGACCGGTCTACGTAGAAACATAGAAAATAGGTGCAGGAGTAGGCCATTCGGCCCCTCGAGCCTACACCGCCATTCAATATGACCATGGTAATCATGCAAATTCAGTATCCCACTCCCGCTTTCTCTTCATACCCCTTGATCCCTTTAGCCGCAAGGGCCACGCCCAACTCCCTCTTGAATATATCCAACGAACTGGCCCCAGCAGCTTTCTGTGGTCGAGAGTTCCAGACGTTCACACCTCTCTGAGAGCAGAAGATCTTTCTCATCTCAATCCTGAATGGCTGACCCCTTATTGCTGTTAGGCTGTGACCCCTACTTCTGGATATCCCCAACATGGGGAACATTCTTCCCGCATCACCCCAATTACTTTACATTCAAAACCCCTGTCTCAATGGTTCTATCATCATTTCCTGTGTTAGGTTTTGAATGTAAAGTAATTGGGGTGATGCATGCATTGAGACAGGAGCACAGCGTGCACCCAGACAGTGGGGAAAGTTTCAATATGGGTGAGCTTCCAAGAGGCGAGATGGCAATTTAAATATTTTAATGAGCCTGGAAGCCTTGACTGAATTTGCTTTCTTGGGCCTGGGGAAACCCGGCAGCTAAAGGGTGGTGGGAAAGATTTCTGGGGAGGTCAGTGTCTTTACAGTACTGCTGGGGGGTTGGAGGAACAGGAACAATCTCCCCTCCATCAGAATCCTTCATATGCAATGACCCCGGGCAAGGGGATTGGACTCGCTTGGGAATGGACTCCACTCTCACTCCTCCTTCAAGATTTGTAATTACCAGTCAATTCAATATACCCCAATTCATACCATCACCCTGAATTAACAACACCCCTCAATATATGTAGGCTTCAGATAAACATGTGTTACAGTTCACTGCCCAGAAAGTGAGCACTCTTTGATGAGTTTAATAGCAAAAAGATACACAGAGTTAAAACAGTTCTCAGACCCAAATTTGAATCCAGCCCAAACTGAGAGACTCTTTGCTCACTAAAGAAAAAAAAACAAAATACTGTGCATGCTGTAAATCTGAAATAAGAACAGAAAAACAGAAAGTACTGGAAAAGGTCAGCGTGTCTGAAAGAGTCAGAAAAGGCCACCTGGACCCAAAACGTTCTTCTGCCCAGAGAGAGACGGGAGATCCCTCCCACCCGGCTTACTCACTCTTCCAACTTCTTCTATCGGGCAGGATATACACAAGTCTGAGAACACGCACGAACAGACTCAAAAACAGCTTCTTCCCCGCTGTTACTAGACTCCTAAACGACCCTCTTATGGACCGATTGGACCTCTTCGCACATCTTCACCCGATACCTGTGTTGATGTATTTACATTGTGTATTTTATGTTTGCCCTATTATGTATTTTCTTTTCATGTACGGAATGATCTGTTTGAACTGCATGCGGAACAATACTTTTCACTGGACCTTGGTACACGTGACAATAAAAATATCCAATCCAATGAAGAAGTCAAACGGATCCAAAACCTGGGGCGTCATTCTCCGATCCCCCCCGGATGGGCCGAAGTCCCGCCGATAAATTGCCTGTCCCGCCGGCGTGGATTAAACCACCTTTTGAACGGCGGGACAAGGCGGCGTGGGCGGGCTCCAGGGTCCTGGGGGGGGGGCGCGGGGCGATCTGGCCCCGGGGGGTGCCCCCACGGTGGCCTGGCCCGCGATCGGGGCCCACCGATCCGCGGGCGGGCCTGTGCCGTGGGGGCACTCTTTCCCTTCCGCCTCCGCCACGGTCTCCACCATGGCGGAGGCAGAAGAGACTCCCTCCACTGCTCATGCGTGGGAAACTGTCAGCGGCCGCTGACGCTCCCGCGCATGCGCCGCCCGGGGATGTCATTTCCGCGCCAGCTGGCGGGGCAACAAAGGCCGTTTCCGCCAGCTGGCGGGGCGGAAATTCCTCCGGCGCCGGCCTAGCCCCTCAATGTTGGGGCTCGGCCCCCCAAAGATGCGGAGCATTCCGCACCTTTGGGGCGGCGGGATGCCCGTCTGATTGGTGCCGTTTTGGGCTCCAGTCGGCGGACATCGCACCGTTTTGGGAGAATTTCGCCCCTGAACTCTGTTTCTCTCTCCACAGACGCTGCCAGACCTGCTGAGTTTTTTCAGCATTTTCTGTTTTGGGAGTAGATGAAATTATTTTGGTCAATTATAATCCCGTTCCAAATAGGCACAGCCATGTGCCACAAAAAAGTCCCTAATTCATTCGCGTATTGGTAGACTGATTCAGATAAGCCAACTCACTATTTAACTCGCTGTACGGACATAAGCAGTTGTGGGCAGTAAACCCCTGTGTCCTTTGGGGTTTCTCTAAACTGATGCATGGTCCTGTCAGTGAGTGGAACTGAATATTCTAAAAATTATTTAAAGCGTGCTTCACTTCACCTTTAGCAGAATATTCATGGGAAGCCATGTATGTGTTTCCCTTTGGGAGAGGTTACCAGAACTCATACTTTGGGATAAAGCATTCAGATGTTATGAAGTGCACCAGAATTAGCGGTTAATGTTCGGTTATTCTGAGTTGTCAGAATTATCATAGAATTTACAGTGCAGAAGGAGGCCATTCAGCCCATGGAGTCTGCACCGGCTCTTGGAAAGAGCACCCTACCCAAGGCTACACCTCCACCCTATCCCCATAACCCAGTAACCCCACCCAATACTAAGGGCAATTTTGGACACTAAGGGCAATTTATCATGGCCAATCCACCTAACCTGCACATCTTTCGACAGTGGGAGGAAACCGGAGCACCCGGAGGAAACCCACGCACACACGGGGAGGATGTGCAGACTCCGCACAGACAGTGACTCAAGCTGGTATCGAACCTGGGACCCTGGAGCTGTGAAGCAATTGTGCTATCCATAATGCTACCGTGCTAATGTTGCCTGGTATGGAGGGCATTAGCTATGAGGAGCGGTTGAATAAACTCGGTTTGTTCTCACTGGAACGACGGAGGTTGAGGGGCGACCTGATAGAGGCCTACAAAATTATGAGGGGCATAGACAGAGTGGATAGTCAGAGGCTTTTCCCCAGGGTAGAGGGGTCAATTACTAGGAGGCATAGGTTTCAGGTGCGAGGGGTAAGGTTTAGAGTTGATGTACGAGGCATGTTTTTTACACAGAGGGTAGTGGGTTCCTGGAACTCGCTACCGGAGGAGGTGGTGGAAGCAGGGACGATAGTGACGTTTAAGGGGCATCTTGACAAATACATGAATAGGATGGGAATAGCGGGATATGGACCCAGGAAGTGTGGAAGATTGTAGTTTAGTCGGGCAGCATGGTCGGCACGGGCTTGGAGGGCCGAAGGGCCTGTTCCTGTGCTTTACTTTTCTTTGTTCTTTGTTCTATGTCATTTTGGTGAAAAGTAAACACATATTACGTCTGCTGTTTAACTATCCGAGCACACGTCCACACAAATAGACAATATAAAGGTGAAAGGCCAATTGTTCTATTATACGGACCTGACCCTTCAAAGCTGTGCAATCTCACGCACCATTCTCCTCGGAGGCAATGCCTGAAGAGGAAAGACAGAGGGAAAGATACTGGGACTTCATTCCTCAGCCCCTGAGGTGACCCACAGCAACAATTTACATTTTTATACCACCTTCAACATGGTAAAGCATTCCAACATACTTCATGGAGTGTTACCAAACAAGATTTGACGCCGAACCCATAAGGGAGCTTGAGGGTAGGTGACCAAAGCTCTGCTCAAACAGGAGGTGTTCGGCAAACTCCAGGAAATAATGATCGCTGTCTAATGGGCTCGATGACGTGGCGAGGCCGTTGAATCTCGCGAGAGGCCTCGCCAGATTTAATGAGATTGTGCAAGACGTCATGATCTGGGGGGGATCCAGATATACAAATGTTTAAATGAGCCATTAAGCTAATTTAAATATGTCTACGCCGGATTCTCCTGAGGCCCAGGATCTAATGGCCTCGCCTGGGAGACCACGCCATAGTGCCATTTGGGCACCATGGGGATCAGGGGCCATGGGGAGAAGGCAGGAGAATGGGGATGAGAAAATCTCAGCCATGATTGAATGGCGGAGCAGACCCGATGGGCCGAGTGGCCTAATTCTGCTCCTATGTCTTATGGCAATAGTCCACCCAAACCTGGACCAGTGTAACATTTCCTGGGGCATCTCCCAGGCTATTAGAGACCCCCGGGTGGTTGGGGACTGGGCAGGCTGGCACCTTGCACTCCCCGCTGGCACCTGGACCCCTTAATACTGCCAGACTGGCACCTTGGCACTGCCACCCAGGCACACTGGCAGCACCACCCTGGCAGTGCCATGGTGCACAGGTAGCACTGCCAAAGTGCCCCTGACAGTGCTACCTGTGCACCATGTCACTGCCAGGGTGGGGCTGCCAGTGTGCCTGGGTGGTACTGCCAGGCAGACAGGAGCACTGTCAGGGTGCCTGGGTGGCACTGCCTGGGTGGCAGTGCAAGGGTACCACCCTGCCCAGAGTGCGGCTGCCCAGGGTTCTCGAATGGTGTCGTTATGCCTGGTGCATGTTCATGTGGACCAGTACTAACGGAGCCATGTTGAGGTCTCCCAAGACAGGCTGTTAGTTCCTGGGCCGTGGGAGAATACAGCACAGACATATTTAAACCATATTTAAATTAACATAGTTGTTCATTTAAATATTCTGATCTGGATCTCTCCCTTGCTGTGTGAGATCCAAATCAAGACATCTGGTGAGATCTTGTTAGATCTCATTAGATCTCATGAGTTATTTTGAGTGTCAAGTATCTCACGAGATCCAATGGCCTCGGGCCGACGAGGCCATTAAACCGCACCCTTAGTGTCAAATTCTGCCTGTTACCGCTCCTGTGAAGTGCTTCAGGCTGTTTTGCAACTCTCAAGGTGCTATATAAATGCACATTATTGTTGCCAATTATACGGAACCAAAAATACAGAACCATCCCTCAGGCCAGTCCCAAAGGACTTATCATTCATGTTGCCTCTCACACCTGCTCTGCTGTATCGATGAATCTCTTAAAATTGTCAATGTGATTCACTGCCATCACCTCCCTGAAAACTCCATTTTCTTCAATAATCATCCATAAGATCAATAAAGCAGTATCCTCGCATTTTCCCATTCTTTTATCCCAGAACTTGTGTCAATATTGACTATTCAGGCTGGGGTTTTTAGCTTACCTAAACCTTGGGATAGCTTTACCTGTCTTTTTGTTCCCTCATAACTCAGGTACGGGGGGTCAATTGGCTTTTGGAATTTTCTCAAAAGCTACTTTTCCTGCACCAACCACCATACGTTCCACCCAATTTGTAAATATTAAAGTTCTTAAAAGATTGTCAGGAAATATTACCATCAAACAAAAATGCTATCATAAACCTGAGTCACAATTCTGATGATTTATTTTTATAATTGACTTAATTTGTTAGTTCTTCGTCTGATCCTTTTTGACTTCAGTAAAAGGAAATTAAATAGAAACAGCGATTTAATTTTATAAAAATTCAGTCTATCTTTCCCATAGATCATTCGATAGTATGCTTTCAATCTATTTTTGTGTAATTTGACATGAAATAGGCATCTAGATTTGTGGCTTATTAATCATTTAATCTCTTGGGCACAATCCTAAAATTCTTCAATAATTAAAAGTGAGCTTAAATTTTATTTTTTGACAAAGCAACAACCCAAGGTGAAATTCATCAAAATTATGCAAATAAACAATTTTTGGTCATTGATTTCAGTTGATCTTTAAAAAGGGAGTGATAATTTACAGCACTAATAAAAACAAAGTGCATTTATATAATGGTCAGGATTCTCCATTTGGGAGACTAGGGGTTGGATTATCCGTTTCAGCGGTGAACTGCTGGCGCTAGCGGAGCATGTGTGGTCTTTTACGTCCAAAAAATCTGGATGAAACCCTCACTGATTCCGGGACAGGTGAGGGGCTAACACCAGCGGCGGGTGAAATTCCCGGCTCCCACGCTAAAAATGGCGGTGGAATGGCCGGGTCCCTGGCCGCGTCGACCTGCAGCGGTCGCACCGTACAACATGGCGCCGGCCATGCGCGGACCCGACCTGCCATCCGCGAACCCACTGCCCATCCCCTGGCCACCCCCCCACCGGCCCTCGCAGTAGCCCCCCTGGCCTGCGGCATGGGTCCCAGCCAAGTGTGACGGTGCTGGACACAGTCCGCAGCCACCACATCGGATTCCCGCAAGGCTGAGGCCACAAGTGCCCCATGCCGTCAGGAACGGTGGCACTGTTGCAATGGTGCGCGACGCGATGATGCCATTTTGGACGGGGCGGAGCATAGCTGACCGTCGTCAAACCGGTGTCGGCCCCGATTTTGGTGTCGGAGTCGATTCTCCGCCCGATCGCCGATTACGATATCGGCATCGGGCAACGGGGAATCCAGCCCTCTGTTCTCCTGCCAGAGCTGAATTGCATTTGATTTGTGCTCCCGCTGGGAAGGCAAATGAGGAAGCGATTCCCAATCCTTAGCCATGCAACTTTTTGCATGACGAGGATTGTGAGGCATTCCTGAGGGAATCCCATTATTGGGCTGCCAGTTTGAGCGGGCGGCTCAATAGCGAGGTCCCGTGGTTGGTCACCCCTCCCATTCCCCATCTGGCAGTCCAGTCACTCAACCGTGAAAGGAGATGATTGGCAAAAATGTAATTCTGTTTAAAGTGGTCCAGGAGCTGTCAATCAAAGCTAGATGTTTCCAAACATTGTGGTTAGTTTTACAGCTGACCACTTCAAAGTTACTCAGGTGTGAAGGGAGGTGATTGGAACAATGCCGACAGCTGGGGTGTGTGGAAGCTGTCAAACACAGCCGAGCAACATCAATATCAAAGAGAAATGAATGAATGGCTTGCAGATCAAAGATCTGAGGGGGTTTAAACCCAGCTGACTGGTTTTCTTTTCCCAGGAATGGACAGGTGCTACTTCCTGTGCCTGAGCCAGCAGGTGTATTGCACAGGTGAGTGTTAAAGCTGTGATTTTGTTCACTACCTCTGTCTGGACTGCTTTCTATCTTCCAGACAGGGTCTTCTCTTCTGAAATGGCAAATGAAATGAAAATCGCTTATTGTACGAGTAGGCTTCAATGAAGTTACTGTGAAAAGCCCCTCATCGCCACATTCCGGCGCCTGTTCGGGGAGGCTGGTATGGGAATTGAACCGTGCTGCTGGCCTGCCTTGGCCTGCTTTAAAAGCCAGCGATTTAGCCCAGTGAGCTAAACCAGCCGGGGGGCTTCCTGACAGGAGTCTTTCTTATGTGGGTTCTGTGGGGGTCTCCTTATTTATGGATCTCTGTGAATGGTCTCTGGTAGGGGGGGGGGGGGGGGGAGGCGTTTGGGGGGCGTGGGGTGGGCAGGTCTTGCATTGTGGGGTGGAAGGTGGCCCTTTGTTGGACTTTGGGGAGAACTCCCTTAATGAGCTACCCCCTTGGTCCACCACATCAGGGACACGTTTGTCAAGGCCGGTGAAACATCTCACTGTGCTCACAGAATCACAGAGTTGTTAGGGTGAAAAGGAGGCCATTCGGCCCATCGTCTCTGCCCCATCCAAATAAGCATCATGACTTTGTGCCATTCCCTTGCCTTTTCCTCGTACCACTGCACATTTTTTCTATTTAAATAATCATCTAACGCCCTCTTAAATGCCCCCAACAGAACCTGCCGCCACCACAATAGCAGACAGTGCAACCCAGACCCAAGACACTCGCTGTGTGAAAATCCAAGGAGCATTATCAAACTAAAGTTGATACCGAACCAAATTAGATATTAGGATAGGTGGTAAATAGGTTAGCGAAATAATTTGTTTTAAATAGAGTCTTAAAGGAGGAGAGAGGTAGAAAGTGAAGCATTTTTGGGGAGGGAATTCCACAGCTTAGCGGCGAGTCAATTGAAGACATTACCACCAATGGTGGAGTATTGAAAGTAGTTTACAAACGTTTTTGTATGGGGACCCCATGCAAATATTGACAGAATTGTCCCTCTCCTTGGCCTCACTGATCACGTCTTATTGACCTTGACGGTAAGCTATGTGCACCCATCCATTACAGCTATTCTTCTTTCCATTTAAAAAAAAAACATTTACGGGATGTGGGCATCGCTGGTTAGGCCAGCATTTATTGCCCATCCCTAGTTGCCCTTCAGAAGGTGGTGGTGAGTTGTCTTCTTGAACCGCTGCAGTCCTTGAGGTGTAGGTACACCCATGATGCTGTCAGGGAGAGAGTTCCAGGATGTTGCCCCAGCAACAGTGGCGGAACGACGATATATTTCCAAATCAGGGGGGTGAGTGACCAGGAAGGGAACCTCCAGGCGGTGGGGTTCCCAGATATCTACTGCTCTTGTCCTTCTAGATGGTGGTGGTCATGGGTTTGGAAGGTGTTGTCTAAGGAGCCTTGGTGAGTTCCTGCAGTGTATCTTGTAGATGGTACACACGGCTGCCACTGTTTGTCGGTGGTGGAGGGTTTGAATGTTTGTGAAAGATGGAGCAATCAAGCGGGTTGCTTTGTCCTGGATTGTGCCCCGGTCGTCACAGTATTAGTGTGGCTAGCCCAGCTCAGTTTCTGATCAATGGTAACCCCCAGAATGGTGATTGTGGGGGATTCAGCGATGGTAATGCCATTGAATGTCAAAGAGTGATGGTTAGATCCTCTCTTGTAGGAGATGGTCATTGCCTGGCACTTGTGTGGAACAAATATAACTTGCCACTTGTCAGCCCAAGCCTGGATATTGTCCAGGTCGTGCTGCATTTGGACATGGAGTCTTTCATTATCTGAGGAGTCACGAATGGTGCTGAACATTGTGCAGTCACCCGCAAACATCCGCACTTCTGACCTTATGATGGAAGCGACGTCATTGATGAAGCAGCTGAAGATGGTGGGGCCTAGGACACTACCCTGAGAAACTTCTGCAGTGATGTCCTGGAGTTGAAATGATTGATCTCCAACCATCACAACCATCTTCCTTTGTGCCGCGTATGACCCCAACCAGTGAAGAGTTTCCCCCCTGATTCCCATTGACTCCAGTTTAGCTCGGGCTCCTTGATGCCACACTCGGTCAGATGCTGCCTTGATGTCGAGGGCAGTCACTCTCAGTTCACCTCTGGCATTCAGCTCTTTTGTCCATGTTTGAATCAAGGCTGTAATGAGGTCACACAAATAACATGCTCATAAATCAACAGTAATGACATACTGTTGAAATCTGCCAGCCTCACACGGACCCTCACTGGCCCCTTCGCATCCCCTTTACGAAGTCCCAAGAGACCCCAGTTTAAAAACCATTGTCCTAAAATTTCAAACTTCTGCTCTCGTCACTGGCATTGCCGTGGGTGGGACGGGAATATTTGGACAGCTATTAGGCTGCTCCCGATGTTGGGGTGTGGAAAATCCCTGCCATTAAGTTATTGTAATGGGCTGGCAGGACGAGAAATTCCCACCCATAGTCAAGGAACGTTTGGGCTGCTCTCCAAATTTTTCCCAGTCCTGCCCATGTCCATTCCTGCCACAGATGACAAAGGAATGTTCCCCCCCAATAAGTGGCAAATTTTTATTAAATGGGCATCCGCAGATGTTGAAGTCATGCCAAGATGATAGAATGCAACAAAATACATGATTAGAATTTTTAAAGCCTCCCGCAAGGTAGCTTATTAACGTTTTCTCTATCACCCTGGTGTCTGACTCATGTGGATGATGTTGTCACATTTTAGATTCTCGAATAGACTTTTTATTCTGTCTATATGGAACAAATATTCTACTCACTTACTTACAGCTTGATTAGGACCAAGGTTTAATGAAAATGAAATGAAAATCACTTATTGTCACAAGTAGGCTTCAAGTGAAGTTACTGTGAAAAGCCCCTAGTCACCACATTCCGGCGCCTGTTCAGGGAGGTTCGTACAGAAATTGAACCATGCTACTGGCCTGCCTTGGTCTGCTTTCAAAGCCAGTGATTTAGCCCTGTACTAAGAGACTCCAAAGAGTGTCTAGCGTTACTGGCTGATGGTAAGGCAGCTTAGAGCAAAGGCAACTTTCTGGTTGTCATTCCAGCTTAGACTACCCAATGGTGCGTTGCCTTGAAGGATTACTTGGAGCTGAATGGGAGGCTTTCCTCTCTCAGTGGCAAGATCCTCTGAGTCCAATCAATGGATGGGGGGGGGGGGGGGGGGGGCGCAAACTGGTGGATGTACTATACTTCAGTTTCCAGAAGGCATTTGATAAGGTGCCACATCAAAGGTTTCGATGGAAAACAGAAGCTCATGGTGTACGGGGTAACATATTGACATGGATTGAAGGTTGGCTGGCTGGCAGGAAACAGAGAGTTGGCATAAATGGGTTTTTTTCTGGTTGTCAGGGTGTGACAAGTGTACCCCAGGGACCAGTGCGGGGACCTCAACCTTTTACAGTTTATATAAGTGCCCTCAATGAAGGGACTGAAGGTATGGTTGATAAACTTGCTGGCGACACAAAAGATAGGGAGGAAAGTAAATTGTGAAGAGGACATAAGGAGGCTACAAAGGGACATGGATAGGTTAAGCGAGTGGGCATAAACCTGACAAATGGAGTATAATGTGGGCAATTCTGAAATTGTCAATTTTGGCAGGAAGAATAAAAAAGAAGCTTATGAACTAAGTGGTGAGAGATTGCAGAGCTCTGGGTGCAGAGGGATCTGGCTGTCCTATTACTTGAATCACAAAAGGCAGGTAATTAGGAAAGCGAATAGAATTCTTGTGAGGAGAATTGATTACAAAGGTAGGGAGGTTATGCTCCAATGGTACAGGGCATTGGTGAGCCACAATCAGAGTACTGTGTGCAGTATTAGTCTCCTTATTTAAGGAAATATGTAAATGTGTTAGATGCAGTTCAGAGTGGGTTTACTGGACTAATACCAGGAATGGACGGGTTATCTTATGAGGAAAGGTTGGAGAGATTAGGTTCGTATCCACTAGAGTTTAGAAGAGTAAGCGGCGACTTGATTGGAAGCAGTGTCTTTGAATATTCTTAAGGCAGAGCTGGATAGATCCTTGATTAAGAAGGGGGTGAAAAGTTATCAGGGGCAGGCAGGAATGGGAGGTTGTGGTTCCAATCAGATCAGCCACGATCTTATTGAATAACAGAGCAAGGTCAGGGGACCAAGTGGCCCACTCCTGCTTCTAATTCGTCTGTCTCCAGGGTCCCAGGTTCGATTCCCGGCTTGGGTCACTGTCTGTGCGGAGTCTGCACTTTCTCCCCGTGTGTGCGTGGGTTTCCTCCGGGTGCTCCGGTTTCCTCTCTCAGTCCAAAGATGTGCAGGTTAGATTGCTCTTAGTGTCCAAAATTGCCCTTAGTGTTGGGTGGGGTTACTGGGTTATGGGGATAGCGTGGGGGTGTGGGCTTGGGTAGGGTGCTCTTTCCTAGAGCCGGTGCAGACTCGATGGGCCGAATGGCCTCCTTCTGCACTGTAAATTCTATGATATGAGCCAAGCTGATCGGTTATTCATATTTATCACCAGTTCTCGAATAGGCTATGCACCTAGCCTGATCATAGAACATAGAACATACAGTGCAGAAGGAGGCCATTCAGCCCATCAGGTCTGCACCGACCCACTTAAACCCTCACCTACACCCTATCCCCGTAACCCAATAGCTCCTCCTAACATTTTGGACACTAAGGGAAATTTATCATGGCCAACCCACCTAACCTGCACGTCTTTGGAATGTGGGAGAAAACCGGAGCACCCGGAGGAAACCCACGCAGACACGAAGAGAACGTGCAGACTCCGCACAGGCAGTGACCCAGCGGGGAATCAAACCTGGGACCCTGGCGCTGTGAAGCCACAGTGCTAGCCACTTGTGCTACCATGCTGCCCACTGATAGAGTGTAAAAGTATTTTTTCAGCCAGAGAGGATTGACTCTGGTTCCAGTCTTCCATCATACCCTTGTCATCTTAAAACCAACTCAAATGCAAAGGAACTCTGCTTTCCTCCCCTTTCTAAAGAGAGTCACCACCGCTTCCATCATAACAAAGTGCTCATTTGCCCAGGAAGGGTTTTGGGACATTCTAAGGCCATGAAAGGCACTATATAATTATAAGCCTATTTTTCTATTTCTCATCATACAGTGTGACTGAGGTCAAGCTGATTGCGAGATGGACTGAATGAGGAGCATAGCACGAAGCATGAATTTGTTTGCCACTGCCACTAGAACATAGATGCACCCCATGGAAAAGTGGCTCCAGCAATTGGAAAAGTAAGCTAGCCCATCGAATTAGCCTCCAGATTTTAACAGAACCAGGCAGTCACTCCATTCACACTTGGGGTAGGGGAAAAAATCCTTTGGCAAGGCGCCGTTTCCTTGAGGCAAGATTTTGACCTTCTTGTCTGCGAAATTATTTGGAAGTTTGCATATCAGTCCTAGTATCTGGATCTGGTGAACTGGCCTTCGGGATCGCATCCAAATTTTTCAGGGATATTTGAATGTCATTTGCGAGTGACTACACTTCCTGGTGCTGGGACTGCATGCTCCATGACTTCACTGCGTCATATATGAAAATAAATTCATTAGAAGTTGGAACTGAGTTGAAAGCTGATTCAAAAAGATAATACTCCCAACTGCATGCAAAAAATCCCAATATTTCAACATGCTCGCGAGAATCTTCCAACTCAGATTAGTCTAAATCGGAGGTGGTTGCCTCTACATTTCTGCATTTTGTCCCTCCTGCACCGTGGCTTTTGCAACGACCCAATGATGTTATTTAGCTACCTGTTGGTTGTTGTGGTTTAAAGATTAATTCTCAGAAATAAGAAGGCTGAAAAAAACAGCTTCTTATTGAATGAACGATATTGTTTCAATATTGTTACTCTGCCTTCTGACAAACAAATGAACCATTCGCATGAAAAATAGGAATAGATTAACAGAAAATAGACGCAAATATGAAAAGTAGGCTATAATTCAAAGATTTTACGACCCAATTCATCCCTTCACGAAAGAAGCATGTACCACCTGGTTAACAAATGGTTAGGTTGACATCAAACAGGCAGGAAAGCTATTCATAAGCATTTTTCGTATAGTCTTCCAGTTTTCAAAGGCAATCCTACCATCGGCCACCCCCACCAGTAACATGCAAACAAATGGGACTGCTTCACCACAGTCTTTTGGCGATGAAGAAAGTCACAGGGACTTTGATGGAGAACTACATGATGCCTTAATCCTTGTTCCCGACTTAGCCCAGTTTCTATTCGAATAAAGGGAACAAAAACCTACTTTACTCACGTTGTACTTGAAGGACACATTTGTCTGTCGGGACCGTTTCTCTGCAAGTAGGTCTTTGACTGTGTGCTTGACACGGACTCCTTGATAAACACGTTTTGAATGCTCCGTGTGAACTGTTAAAATAACGATAAAGTGTAAGGGGAAAGGTTGCTCATGGGTGAGCACAGCAGCAGCTCGAGAGCACCGTCTCCTCATGCATCCTGCTGTGAATGGCATTAAAAGTGAATGGTATCTAACATTTAAACATTAACAAAAAAATAAGCAAATGCATTGCACGTATACAAATACAGGAGCAAGTAATTTGTTGAAGGGACAATTTATTGTTGGTGATCAGCATGAACTTGATTTGACCCATTTATACTTTCTAGCAAAGGGTCACAGGTTAGAAATCAGGTATGGGGACACTGGACAATCCTCCGCCTTCCTTACCAAGGACACTGAGGCCAAGTATAGTGTCCCAAGTGGTGCACAGGCCAAGGAAAGGTCATTCAGCAGAGAAGTGGAGATTTACATGTTGGTGGGTAATTGCTATCTCCCGTTACATAGGTAAATGTATGGAGAGAAAGGTAGATTTTCACCAATTCAATTAAAAGACATGTTTCAGGCCAACAAAGTCCAAAACCAGCTGTGTGAATCTGGCAGCAGGTCTGAAGGACTGAACAGAAATTATGTGAGCTTTCCAAACCTCCTCTTCGGGTTGGCACAGGGTGCGAGCTGCCAACCCTGCTTTACAGAATCTTCAGAGAATCCACCGCAGACTGCCAGGCATTACAAGAAGCTCATTTCAATATTGGGAAGGGATTAGCCCTCTACATTCTCTAAACATTTAAACCTTAACTGCTTGATCAGGGGCTCTATGCTCCACTGTAAATAGGGAACACACAAAGTTCAAAAACTGTATTTATAGGCATTGAAAGAGCCCCTGGCCAGTAAAAATTGAGCTGTATGTTTGGGTCTTGGCAATTTTCATGTTTCTTGTTTAGCATTGTTACGACAAAAAAATAATTTATTTGTTAAACTATTATTATAAATGAGTAATGAATGGGCCATCAGTAGTTTATTTTTATTATATAAATCTAAACTCTGACTTTTTAAAAATTCATTCACAGGCTGAAGGCATTGCTGGTGATGCCAGCATTGATTTCCCACCCCTTGAGAAGGTGGTGGTGAGCTGCATTGTTGCAGGCCATGTGCTGTCGGAACATCTACAGTGCTTTTGGGAAGGGGTTTCGAGGATTTTGACCCAGCGACAGTGAAGGAAGGGTTAGATATTTCCACGTCAGGATGCTGTGTGACTTAGAGCGGAACTTGCAGGTGGTGGTGATCCCATTCACCTTCTGCCCTTGCCCTTCCAGGTGGTAGAGGTCAGAGGTTTGGAACCTGCTGCCAAAGGAGCCTTGGTGAGTTCTGCAACTCATCTTGTAGAAGGCACAATGGTGCAGCTGTGCGCCGATGGTGGAGGGAGTGAATGTTAAAGGTAGTGGATGGGGTGGCAATCAAGCAGGCAGCTTTGTCCTGGATGGTGTCAATTGTTCAAGTATTGTTGGAGCTGAACTCATCCAGGTAAGCGGAGAGTATTCCATCATACTCCTGATTTTTGCCTTGTAGATGGTGGACAGGCTTTGGCACTCAGGAGGCGAGTTACTCCCCAGAGTTCCCAGCCTTTGTGCTGCTTGTGTAGCACAGTATTTGTATGGGTAGGCCAATTCAGTTTCTGGTCAATGGAGCCCCAGAATGTTGATAGTGGGGGCAATAGCGATGGTAATGCCATTGAATGTCAAGGGCACATGAGTAGATTCTCTCTTGTTGGAGATGGTCATTGCCTAAATGGTCATTGTCTGGCATAAACATTATTTTCCACTTATCGGCCGAAGCCTGAATATTGTCCAGGTCTTGCTGCACATGGACATGGCTGCTTCAGCATCTGAGGGGTTGCAAATGGTAATGAACTCATACAATCTGAGTTTAGCTTAGTGGGCTAGACAGCTGGTTCATGATGCAGAACAAGGCCAGCAGCGCGGCTTCAATTCCGAGGGGTTATTGGGTTAAGGGGATAGGGTGGAAGTGAGGGCTTAGGTGGGTCGGTGCAGACTCGATGGGCCGAATGGCCTCCTTCTGCACTGTATGTTCTATGTTCTATGTTCTACCAGCTGAGAATTCTGAATTCTCCCTCTGTGTACCCGAACAGGTACCGGAATGTGGCGACTAGGGGCTTTTCACAATACCTTCATTGCAGTGTTAATGTAAGCCTACTTGTGACAATAAAGATTATTTTCATTTCAATCACCAACCAAAATCACAAACCTTATGATGGAGGGAAGATCATTGTTGAAGTAGCTGAAGATGATTGGGCCTAGGACACTACCCTGAGGAACCTTCAATAACCGCAACCAGCTTCCTTTGTGTCCACTTCAATCAGTGGAGAGTTTTCTGCATGATTCCCATCAACTCCAGTTTTACTGGGGCTCCTTGATGCCACACTTGGTCAAATGCTGCCTTGATGTCAATGGCAGTCACTCTAAACATCAACTCTGGAGTTCAGCTCTTTTGTCCACATTAAACCAAGGCTGTAATGAGGTCAGGAGCTGAGTGACTCTGGCGAAACCCAAACTGAGGGCCCATGAGCAGTTTATTAATGAGTATGTTCCACTTGATCGCAATGTCGATGATTCCTTCCATCACTTTGCTGATGATGGAAAGTAGACTGATGGGGTGGAAATTGGCTGGATTGGATTTGTTCTGCTTTTTTTGTACAGGACATAACGGGGCAATTTTCACATGCTGGGCACATGCCAGTGTTGTAGCTGTACTGGAATAGCTTGGCTCAGGGCACAGCTAGTTCTGGAGTGCAAGTCCTTAGTACTATTGCCACAACATTGTCAGGGCCCATAGCCTTTGCAGTATCCAGTGCCCAATTCAGCCATTTCTTGATATCACATGGAATGATTCAAACTGACTGAAGTCTGACATCTGTGAAGCTGGGGACCTCTGGAGGAGGCTAAGATGGATCATCCATTTGGCACTTCTGGCTGAAGATTGTTGCAAATGCTTCAGCCTTATCTTTTGCACTCTCTGATGTGCTGGGCTACTCTATTATTGAGATCGGGACATTTGTGGAACCTCCTCAACCAGTGAGTTGCTTAATTTTCCATCGCCATTCACAACTGGATTTGGCAACACTGCAGAGATTAGATCTGATCGGTTGGTTCTGGGATCGATTAGCTTTGTCTACCACTTGCTGCTTCTGCTTTTCGTGTTGTAGCTTCATCAGGTTTACGCCTCATTTTCAGGTATACCCGGTGGTGCTCCTGGCATGCCCTCCCGCACTCTTCATTGAACCAGGGTTGATTCTCCCGGCTTGGTGTTAATGGTAGAGTGAGGGGCAGCACGGTGGCGCAGTGGGTTAGCCCTGCTGCCTCACGGCGCCGAGGTCCCAGGTTCGATCCTGGCTCTGGGTCACTGTCCGTGTGGAGTTTGCACATTCTCCCCGTGCTTGCGTGGGTTTCGCCCCCACAACCCAAAAGATGTGCAGGCTAAGTGGATTGGTCACGCTAAATTGCCCCTTAATTGGAAAAAATTAATTGGGTACTCTAAATTTATAAAACAAAAAATGGTAGAGTGAGGGATATGCTGAGTCATGAGGTTGCAGATTGTGATTGAGTACAATTTAATGCTGCTGATGACCCACAGTGTCCAGTCTTGAGCTGCCAGATCTGTTTGAAATCTGTCCATGTGGCACTGTGGTAGTGCCATGTGAAATGTACCCTCAATGTGAAGGCATAACCTTTCTCCAAACGACTGTTCAATGGTCACTCCTATCAATGTGGCCATGGATAGATGGATCCTACCACCCTCAGTGCTTCCTCCAAGTGTACATAGAAGTATGCTAATTCATCAGTTGAAGGGGGATGGTATGTAGTAATCAACAAGGTGGTTTCCTTGCCCATATTTGACCTGATGCCATGTGTAAGAGTCCTTTCTGTCTAATTCCTTTCTTCCCATTTATTTTATTTTATTGTTTTGGTCCATGGTTCAATAATTGGGGTGTACCTTTAAGTAGAGAGGAGAAAGCAGAAGACTCAAAGTTTAAAGCAGCCTGCTTGCCTGGCGTTGTGTTTGGGAGAAGGAGAAGCCAGACTATTCGGCGCCAAGTAGATGGGAGGAACCAGTTTTTGAGGGAATCAGTTTATGTTGGATTTGTTTATTGTCACGTGTACCGAGGTACAGTGAAAAGTATTTTTCTGCGAGCAGCCCAACATATCATTAAGTACATGAAAAGAAAAGGAAATAAAAGAAAACACACAATAGGGCAACACAAGGTACACAATATAACTACATAAACACCGGAATCGGGTGAAGCACATTGAGGTGTAGTGTTAATGAGGTCAGTCCATAAGAGGGTCATTTATGAGTCTGGCAACAGCGGGGAAGAAACTGTTTTTGAGTCTGTTCGTGCGTGTTCTCAGACTTTTGTATCTCCTGCCCGATGGAAGAAGTTGGAAGAGTGAGTAAGCCGGGTGGGAGGGGTCTTTGATTATGCTGCCCACTTTCCCCAGGCAGCGGGAGGTGTTGATGGAGTCAATGGATAGGTGGCAGGTTTGTGTGATGGACTGGGCAGTGTTCACGACTCTCTGAAGTTTCTTGCGGTCCTGGGCCGAGCAGTTGCCATACCAGGCTGTGATGCAGCCCGATAGGATGCTTTCTATGGTGCATCTGTAAAAGTTGGTCAGAGTTAATGTGGGCATGCCGAATTTCCTTAGTTTCCTGAGGAAGTACAGGCGCTGTTGTGCTTTCTTGGTGGTAACGTCGACATGGGTGCACCAGGACAGATTTTTGGAGATGTGCACCCCTAGGAATTTGAAACTGCTAACCATCTCCACCTCGGCCCCGTTGATGCTGACAGGGGTGTGTACAGCACTTTGCGTTCTGAAGTCAATGACCAGCTCTTTAGTTTTGCTGGCATTGAGGGAGAGATTGTGTCACTGCATCACTCCACTAGGTTCTCAATCTCCCTCCTGTATTCTGACTCGTCGTTATTCAAGATCCGGCCCACTATGGTTGTATCGTCAGCAAACTTGTAGATGGAGTTGGAACCAAAGTTTGACATGCAAAAATCGTGTAGCCAAGTCCTAGGTTTTGGAGCTTTGATATGAGCTTGGCTGGGATTTATGATTGGTTAATGGTAGCCAATGGGTTGGCCAGGGACAATGCTCTGCCCGACAGCAGTCAGTGATTTGTTCCTGCTGGGTAATGCTTCTCTGAGAACCTTTTTAACGTTATCAGACCTCAGAAGTGAAGGGAGCTGTTTTTTTGTCTTTTCTGCCTGCTGTCAGTAGGTGGAAGCTGAAGATCTTTTAAGTGTATCAAAACCAGCAGCTTGTTGCTCTTCAGTGGCTGAAGTAAAAGAACGGATCTATTGTTTAGAAAGCAGTGAGTGTCTAGCACATCCGTTGCTGTGAATCTGAAATGCAGGGAAGATAGACAACCTTGCCTGAGAAGATCATGAACACAGCCCAGTCCATCACGCGAACCCACCTCACATCCATTGACTCTATCTACATCCCCGCTGCCTTGGGAAAGCAGGTAGCATGATCAAAGACCCCTTCCTCCTGGGTTATTCACTCTTCCAACTTCTTCCATCGGGCAGGAGATACAAAAATCTGAGAACACGCACCAACAGGTTCAAAAACAGCTTCTTCCCCGCTGTTACCAGACTCCTAAACGACCCTTTTATGGACTGATCTGATCTCTTCACACATCACCTCCACTGAGTAGAAGTACACTCCTCTATGTCTCACCCAATGCCTGTGTCTATGTATTTACATTGTGGATTTATGTATGCCCTATATTTTTTTTAATGTATGGAATTATCTGACTGGACTGTACGCAGAACAATACTTTTTACTGTACCTCGGAACACGTGACAATAAAATAAATAAATCCAAATCCAAATCAAACCAAGCCTGGAAGAAAGGAAGTACCAAACCGAAAGCCTGAACATCAGAAAGACATTGACTGGAAGTCATCCCAAGGCATGAGAGATCCTTATCCTTTTATTTGATTAATATTTTCTTTCCCTTTTCACCACCCTTTCCCCTCAATATGGCATGTGTGTGTGTGTATAAAGAGTGGAGCAAGTTTGAAAGGGGGAGGTTGGGAAATGGATAGTAGATAGCCAGCTACGTTTCCTGTTTGTCGATTTAAAGATACTGTTCACAATAAAAAGTTACTCGTGTTTCAAGGTTATAAACCTGGTGACTGTAGTTTATTGGACTCAACCAAAGGCCTCGGCTGTTTAAATAAATACCGGGCAGCACGGTAGCTTAGTGGTTAGCACAGTTGCTTCACAGCTCCAGGGTCTCAGGTTCGATTCCCGGCTTGGGTCACTGTCTGTGCGGAGTCTGCACGTTATCCTCGTGCCTGTATGGGTTTCTTCCGGGTGCTCCGGTTTCCTCCCACAGTCCAAAGATGTGCGGGTAGGTGGATTGGCCATGCTAAATTGCCCTTAGTGCCCAAAACATGTTAAATGGGGTTACGGGGATAGGGTAGATAAGTGGGCTTCAGTAGGGTGCTCTTTATAAGGGCCGGTGCAGACTTAATGGGCAGAATGGCCTCCTTCTGCACTGTAAATTCTATGATGAAATCTAATTTTACTTCTGTTACAACTCTGGGTCAAGTGAGGCTGGAACTGATCATGCACCAGCCCTGGGTATCGTAACACGTGAGACTTCATGGGGTCAGATTCGATGTTGAGGCTCCCCAGGGCAACTCCAGACTGTGCTGTCATCTCTGCTGGGTCTGTCATGTCAATGGGCCATGGCATACCCAAGAATGGTGACGATGGTGTCTGGGACATAATCTGTAAGATATGACTGTGAGTATGACTATGTCAGGCTATTGCTTGACTAGGCTGTGAGGTAGCTCTCCTAATTTTGATACAAGCCCCCAGCTGTTAGCTTTTTTTTTCTTTCAATTTTCCAATTAATGGGCAATTTTAGCATGGCCAATCCACCTACCCTGCACATCGTTTTGAGTTGTGGGAGTGATACCCACGCACCCCAGGGGGACTTTGCAGCATCAATAGGGCAGGGCGTGCAGCTGCCATTTCTGGTGCCTAGGTTAATGCCAGGCAGTCTGCCCAGTTTCATCCCTTTTACACTTTGTAGCAATTGAGGTGTTTGATCGGCCATTTCAGAGGGCAGGCCCCACATTGCTGTGGGCCTGGAGTGGGACGTGTAGGCCAGGTCAGGTAAGGCTGATTTTTTTGCATCAAAGGACATTAGTGAACCATTTGGGTTTTTATGACAACCAGCAAAGATTTCTTCAACTGAATTTAAATCCCACCAGCTGGTGGGATTTCAACTTGTGTCCCCAGGGGGCCTCTGAATTACTGGCATTACCACTACCCCACCACCTTAAATGGTATTTGCGTTGCTGAATCCCTCACCATTAACATTCTGCGGGATGCAATTGAATAGAAACTGAACTGTACTGTGACTCCAAGAGCAGGTCAGAGGCTGGGAATTCTGCAGTGAGTAATTCACTTCCTGACTCTCTAAAGTCTGTCCACCATCCGTGAGTCACAAGTCAGCAGTGCCTGAATGAGTGCAGCTCGAACAACACTCAAGGAGTTCAACGCCATCCAGGACAAAGTAGCCTGCTTGATCAAGCCACTCACTTAAACATGCACTGCCTCCACACTGCCGCACGGTGACGACAGTGTGCACCTCCTGCAAAACTCAATGGAGCAGCTCATCAAGCCTCCTTCAAGAGGGCTTTCCAAATACTCAAACTCTTCGACCAAGAGGGACGAAGACAGCAAACACATGGGAATACCACCTCCTGCAAATTCCCCTGCAAGCCACACATTGTTCTGACTTGGAACGGCATCACCGTCCCTTCACTGCCGCTGGCTCAAAATTCTGGAACTCCCTCCCTAACAGCACTGTGGGTGTGCCTACGCCGCATGGACTGCCGCGGATCGAGAAGGCGGCCCACCAGGTGCTTCTCAAGGGCGGATAGGAATGGACATTAAATACCGGCCAACCAGCGACGCCCACACCTTGTGAAGAATAATAAAAAATGACATGAGTTTGGCTCAACCCTCTCCAGAAATGATGGCTTACTGTTGAGACAGTTCCATTTATTTCAGATTTCCAGCATTTGTGGTTTATGTTTCTCTCCCAAATAGAAAGCGAGCCTGGCTGTCTATTGTGATATCATTTGAATGCCAAGCAGGTGGTGCCATCAGTCCTAGTACAGTTCTAATCTCACACAGTGACCGCTGAAATATCAATGTAACATCGAGCTAGAAATCTCCAGGGGCTACGTTTTATGGCCCCAACCCAGCATATTATCAGCAGGGTATAGGTAAAAACATGAGGGGTGTCCAGCCCATCCCCAGCTCAGGAGCAGGAGCCGAACTCGGCGGTCCACCCACCATGTAATTACAGATCAATTGAGCTATTTGCCAAACCAAATGAACAGGATATTATGCTGCCCACACCATAATACAATTGGTACGGACAGACGGGTAGGACTGGGCTGGGCTGGGCAATGCAAATGTTGAGGCCTGGTTGAACAAGAGTTGGAAGGAAGGGGAGAATATCATTCAGGGGGAGGGGGAGGGGGGAGGGGGGGAGAGGGAGGGGGGAGGGGGGAGAAGAGGGGAGGGGGAGGAGGGGGGAGGGGGGGAGGAGGGGGAGGGGAGGAGGAGGAGGGGGGAGGGGAGGGGAGGGGGGGGAGGGGGGGAATGCTATCCGCTAACTTCCCTGCCCTACCCCCGACAAAATCTATCCCTGGCTATCACAATCACCAGAGAGAATACCTAGGCCAAACTAGAAGATAGAATTGTTTTTCCACGCATTATTAATTGAACTAGACCTTCTAAAGGGGAAGGATTTACAGAAATAATGTTTAAAAAATGATTGGCGGAAAAGGTATCAGGAAATTGTTAACTGTTGAACAAGCAAGCTGGCATGATTTTTACATGGCGGTCGGTTTAGTTCAGTTGGCTGAACAGTTGGTTGGTGATGCAGAGCTAGGCGAACAGCGCGGGTTCAATTCCCGTGCCGGCTGAGGTTATTCATGAAGGCCCCACCTTCTCAACCTTGCCCCTCGCCGGGGGTGTGGTGACCCTCCGGTTGAAGCACCACCAGTCAGCTCTCTCCCTTCAAAGGGGAAAAACAAAGCAGCCTATGGTCACCTGGGACTGTGGAGACTTTACTTACTCACTGGTCAAGCACTGTAGCATCCATTTTTAGCAGTTACATCGGGCAATAAACAACGTCACTGAGAGAAGTTGTGGACAGAACTCCCACGGTGGCAAAATGAGCAGTGTGCTGCTTCCTGAGAAAGGTGTCTTCTTACTCTAAGCATTGACTTGGGAACCAAGGAAGACGTGGGTCCTCCCACCCCCTCCCCACGGTGCTTTTTCTGGTGGCAGAGGCCACCATTGGCTGCAAGAACAAAGAAATGTACAGCACAGGAACAGGCCCTTCGGCCCTCCAAGCCCGTGCCGACCTTCTCCACCTGTGGGATCTTCCCGCAGGTGTTGGAGGTGTTTTGTGTGCCTTGCCCAGCTTGCCGTCAGGGAAACCATCACGAGGGGGCAGGTCTCCCTCAGTGGGACTGGATGTTCCCGGCAACGGGAAGGAAGTGCCCGATTATAACTCTGTGTAAGTAGGTGTGTTTCGAAAGGATAAAAATCACACCCATAAGGAAAAACACTTGTGAAGTGCTAGTTACCATGGATTTGGACCAGTTCACACCCTTTCCCTTGTGTCAGCTGTGGCTCAGGTTATTGCATCTCCACATAAGAAGGTCATTAATTCAAGTCCCACGACAGAGACTTCAGCATAAAAATGTAGGGGGTTTTGGATGTGGCATCGACTCTCGGGTGGGTGTAAAAGATTCAATGTCATGATTTTGCAGAAGAGCTTGATGGTATCCTGGCTAATACTATATCCCTCAATCAACGGGCTGAAAACAGAGGATAACATTCTCCGTTTGGGAGACTAAGGTCAAACCTCTCCGCCGCCCTCCGCTGGGAGCAGGGTTCCCGATATGCTGGAGAATCGGGATCAGGGGAAAAAACAGGATCAGTGCCCTTTTCAATGCTCCAGCGCCCCCCCGCCCCGGTGGCGGGAGGATGCAAATGGGTCACTTAGTGGGTTGCTGGATGCCATTTTCTCCGGGATGCGTGATTCTCCGGGGCCCTGGGCCAGGAATCACGTGGGCAAAACCATTACAAGTATTGCCCTACGTGGCCCTGACATTCAGTGGGCCAAAGGGGTAACTCCTTAAGGAAGTTGCCCCCAAAGTCCACCTGAGGGCCACTCCTCCCCTCCCCAGCCCTGAGATGAAGAGACACCCTCAGAGACACCCCTAAATAGGAAGACCGTCCAGAGAGACCCCACATATAGGGAGAACTCCCACAGACCAACCAGAAATGAGTCCCCTGTCAGGAAGCCCCCCCACAATTGAGACCCGTGTCAGGAGGTCCCCAGATACCTGCAGTAAACCGCACCCACCTGGCTTGGCCTGAGAGGGGCGGAGCATCGCAGAGGCCCGGAGCATGGTGGGTCAAATGCGCTAATCACATTTAAATTAATGCAAATGGCGGTGTTTCATGCTGCCGCCAGCGCGGCGCAAACCTCGTTATCGAGGGACTGGAACATGGCGCCGGAATCTGTGCCAGGTAATGCATATGTGAGGTAATGCATTTTGGAAGGTCAATGCAGGGAGGGAATATACAGTGAATGGTAGAACCCTCAAGAGTATTGAAAGTCAGAGAGATCTAGGTGTACAGGACCACATTTCACTGAAAGGGGCAACACAGGTGGAGAAGGTAGTCAAGAAGGCATACGGCATGCTTGCCTTCATTGGCCGGGGCATTGAGTATAAGAATTGGCAAGTCATGTTGCAGCTGTATAGAACCTTAGTTAGGCCACACTTGGAGTATAGTGTTCAATTCTGGTCGCCACACTACCAGAAGGATGGGGAGGCTTTAGAGAGGGTGCAGAAGAGATTTACCAGAATGTTGCCTAGTATGGAGGGCATTAGCTATGAGGAGCGGTTGAATAAACAAGGTTTGTTCTCACTGGATCGACGGAGGTTGAGGGGCGACCTGATAGAGGTCTACAAAATTATGAGGGGCATAGACAGAGTGGATAGTCAGAGGCCTTTCCCCAGGGTAGAGGGGTCAATTACTAGGGGGCATAGGTTTAAGGTGAGAGGGGCAAGGTTTAGAGTCGATGTACGAGGCAAGTTTTTTACACAGAGGGTAGTGGGTGCCTGGAACTCGCTGCCGGAGGAGGTGGTGGAAGCAGGGACGATAGTGACATTTAATGGGCATCTTGACAAATACATGAATAGGATGGGAATAGAGGGATTCGGACTCAGGAAGTGTAGAAGATTGTAGTTTAGTCGGGCAGCATGGTTGGCACAGGCTTGGAGGGCCGAAGGGCCTGTTCCTGTGCTGTACATTTCTTTGTTCTTTGTTCTTGGGGGCAGACCTCGGTTTTGGCCGGGCGATCAATTCTCTGCCCGATCGCGGTTCATGTTTCATAGAATTTACAGTGCAGAAGGAGGCCATTTGGCCCATCGAGTCTGCACCAGCCCTTGGAAAGAGCACCCCATTCAAGCACACACCTCCTCCACCCCATCCCCTTAACCCGGAGGAAACCCACGCACGCATGGGGAGAACGTGCAGACTCCGCACAGACAGTGGCCCAGCGGGGAATCGAACCTGGGACCCTGGAGCTGTGAAGCAACTATGCTAACCATTATGCTTCCATGTTGGTGGTGTCACGGCGGAGACTTTAGCCCAGAATACCTGGTCTTCATCACATTGACGGAATGGCACCCATGGGGGCCTTCCAGGGCATCGGGGCCCCCAGGTGCATGTCTTTTGGGCAGGGTGGTACCCTGGCACTGCTGGTGCCATCTGGGCACCCTGGCAGTGCCAGCCTGGCACCCTTGTAGTGACACATGGGTGCCAGCCTGGCACTGTCAATGTGACCAGGTGGCACTACCAGATGGCAGGGGCACTGCCAGGGTACCAGGTTGGCACTGCCAAGGTGCCAAGCGGCATTTTTCACACCGTGGCAATCAGGCTAAGGTTGCCCATGCGGTGGTGTTGGGAGTCTGCAGAGGACCCCGGGGACCCCCTCTTAATGCGTTGTGGCTTGGGGGGGGGGATCAGGGGTCACGTCGGGGGCTCCAGGTGCATGCCTTTTAACTCTCGCTACACTGAGGAGTTCCGGCGACAGAGCTCCTCAGTGTAGAATATGGGCGCTCTTGGCCACGCGTTGCCCGCTGAGGCCCCCATCTAACCTAGTGACATTTGATAGTGTTGCGTCCTCGCCGCCGCAAGCGCCAAGAAACACGCGGCTAAACACGCTCACTATGGGACTTTGATTCCATTCAGTTGAATCGTGCCCTTAGGCCGGAAGTTTCTGACTGTTGAGATTTTCTGTTCCTGGCATTAGCGCACGGTGTTTCCCGGCAGCGTGGGGTGGCTTCAATGGGAAATCCCATTGGCAAGCAGGAGGAGGAGAGAATCCCACCACCAGCGAATGGCACGTCGACGAGAAACACAAGGCTGGGGAAACGGAGAACCCAGCCCATAGTGTAATTTTGAACTATTATTTTACTCATTCGTGAGATGTGGTAACACCAGCATTTGTTGCCCATCTCTGATTGCTCGTGAGAAGGTGGTGGTGAGCTGCCTTTTTGAACCACTCCAGTCACTGTGGCTTTGGTACAGCCGCAGTCCCCATAGGGAGGGAGTTTTAGGTTTTTGAACCCTGTAACAGTAATGGAATAGCGATAGTTCCAAGTTAAGATGGTCAATGTCAAATATTTGCCCATTATATAGATTAATAATGGAAATCATTTTGATTGTGAAGACAGGATGGCACAGTGGTTAGCACTGCTGCCTCACCCGGGTTCAATTCCGGCCTTGGGTGACTGTAGTGAGTTTTCACTTTCTCCTTGGCTGTTCCCCTCTCCTCCCACAGTCCAAAGGTAGGTGCATGTTAGGTGGATGGGTCACACTAAGTATTGCCCCTTAGTGTCCAAAGATGTTAGATGGGTTTACGGGGATAAGGCTGGGGAGTGGGCCTACTTAGGGAGCTCTTTCAGAGGGTCGGTGCAGGCTCGATGGGCTGATTGGCCTTGTTCTGCACTGTAGTGATTCTACGATTCTGTGACAATTCTAGTTGTGTAAGGTAACAAGTGCACAATTAGTTTAATTTTAGCAGATACCATTAAAGGGAACGATTATGTCTGACAACAACAACCCCAGCAGTGAAGCACTAACTTGCTAAAAGGGCGGTTTCAGCAAATAGACATAATATATTAAACACAAGGTAATTATATAGGATAATAAATGTCTAGTAATGTGACACAGTAATCGAAAGCCAATTTTGAAGAGATTAAGCAAATGATGTTAAAGAGTTGACTGAAGATCAACGATCAAGAAGTGACTATATTTAGCATAAAACTGCCCCAGGGATCAACATTTATGAAGTAAGGAAAATCATCAAGCTATTAGGTGCTGTGAAGACCTGCTGACAGTGCCAAAAAACCTAATTAAATACCCAAGTTCGCAAATAGATTAATGATGTAAAATTAGAACACTGCTTCAAGGTAAAGCAGTAGGACAGGGGAACGGCTTCAAACTAAATGTGGTGCAAACAATTAAACAGGAACCAGATGGAGATGGCCTTCCTTGTCCATATATATTGATATGTACATATATATGTATATATATTGAGATCAAATTGAGCTTTACAAGATGATAATAGGTATGGATAAAGTAGACATGGAGTCAATGCTTCCTCTTCTGGGGCATTCTAGAATGAGAGGTCATAGCCTTAGGATTAGGGATAGCAAATTTAAAACGGAGTTGAGGAGAAACTACTTCTCCCAAAGGGTTGTGACCCTGTGGAATTTGCTACCCCAGAGTGCAGTGGATGCAGCGAGTGAATTTAGGGTGGAGTTAGACAGATTTTTAATTGGTAATGGGTTGAAGGGTTATGGAGAACGGTTGGAAAGTGGGGTCAAGGCCAGGGTGAGATCAGCCTCGATCGAATAATGGAGCAGACTCGATGGGCCAAATGGCCTAATTCTGCTCCTATATCACATAGGCCAGGGTAAGGACAGTAGGTTTCCTCCCTCAAAGGTCATCAGTGGACAATGTGGGTTCTGTAAAAATGCAGTAGTTCCACAGTCATCATTACTGATACTACCTTTTTAAATTGCAGACTGATTTAGCTGGTTTAGCACAGGGCTAAATCGCTGGCTTTGAAAGCAGACCAAGGCAGGCCAGCAGCACCGCTCAATTCCCGTACCAGCCTCCCCGAACAGGCGCTGGAATGTGGCGACTAGGGGCTTTTCACAGTAACTTCATTTGAAGCCTACTTGTGACAATAAGCGATTTTCATTTCATTTCATTTTCATTTAATTAACTGAATTTAAAATTCCTTCACTGTTGTGCTGGTGAGATTTGAACCTCTCCGGGTCATTCGTCCTGTATTACCAGTAACCACTACGCAACTCTACCCATCATCTGTTAGAGTTTAAAGAAAAGCGTTGGTGAAAGTGATATCAGTGAACACTAATGACGAGAACTATGCCTGAAAGTTTAAGATCGGCAGTACCATATGATGGGCGTTATAGTATTTTTATTTGAAATAGCTGCATGTTGTTGGGAAATTAATTATGATCCATTGTCAACAGATTAGTTAGAAATGGTGTAAAGTTGGCTTTGAACCAATTACATTCATACTGTATCTTCAATGTCATCTTAATCCAAATGTAACGTGATATGGGCTCAGCGGTTTCGCCACCTCGTTGCTTTGTAACATCTTGTGTTGTTGAATGAACAGGATATTATGATTTTTAAAAGGTTGGAACTGGACAACTATATCTGGGCTTATGGCTGCAAGTCAATCGCAGGACCTTTTGAATCCATGGCTGGGATTTTCCAATCTCGCCCGGATCGCAGCAGGAATCTGCACAGGCACAACCAGAGAATTAGGAGAGCATCAAATAGCCCGTTGACGTTGGGCAGGAAACCCTAGCCCACACCTCTTTTACTGGCAACACAATCCGTCTTATCCAGATCACACGCTCTCCCAACAGAAAGCCTCAGTCCCTAAGTGGTTACTTTGCCAAGGAGTTGTGTCTGCAACCAAGCCAATCACAAACATACAAACTCCAAACAAATGTTTATGACAAAATGATTTTCAAGAAATAATGTTTGATGCGTCGACCCATTGCTGCCAATCACTAATCAGTGATTACATCATACAACCTCATCTAATAAAATAACAAATGGCACCGATCGTTTCATTTCAACCAACATTTAATTCCTTAATTATTCCACAAAATCTCATATTGAACTGTAGATATAATGTGATGTTGGAGTGGAGACTTGTCAGACAAACCACTCACAAAGCTCTCAATATTAATGGCACCAGTTCCAATTTTCACTTTTAAAAAATTCATTTACGGGATGTGGGCGTCGCTGGTCAGGCCAGCATTTATTGCCTGTCCCTAGTTGCCTTTCAGAAGGTGGTGGTGAGTTGCCTTCTTGAACTGCTGTAGTCCTTGAAGTGTAGGTATATCCACTGTGCTGTTAGGGAGAGAGTTCCAGGATGTTGCCCCAGCAACAGTGAACGAACAGCGATATATTTCCAAGTTAGGGTGGTGAGTGTCTTGGAGGGGAACCTCCAGGTGGCGGGGTTCCCAGGTATCTGATGCTCTTGTCTTTCCAGATGGTAGTGGTCATGGGTTTGGACGATGTTTGGTGAGTTACTGCAGTACATCTTGTAGATGGTACACGCGGCTGTCACTATTCGTCGGTGGTGGAGGGTTTGAATGTTTGTGGAAGGGGGAGCAATCAAGCGGGGCTGCTTTGTCCTGGATGATGTTGAGCTTCTTGAGTATAGTTGGAGCTGCACCAATCCAGGCAAACGGAGAGTATTCCATTACATTCCTGACTTGTGCCTTTTAGATGGTGGACAGGCTTTGGGGGGTCAGGAGCTGAGCTACTCATTGCAGGATTCCTAGCCTTTGATGTGCCCTGGTACCACAGTATTAACGTGGCTAGTCTAGTTCAGTTTCTGATCAATGGTAACCCCCAGGATGTTAATTGGGAGATTCAACGATGATAATGCCATTGAATTTCAACATGCGGTGGTTAATCCTCTCTTGTATGAGACGGTCATTGCCTGGCACTTGTGTGGCGCGAATGTAACTTGCCACTTGTCAACCCAAGCCTGGATATTGTCCAGGTCTTGCTGCATTTGGACACGGACTGTTTCAGTATCTGAGGAGTTGTGAATGGTGGTGAACATTGTGCAGTCATCCGCAAACATCCCCACTTCTGACCTTATGATGGAAAGGAGGTCATTGGTGAAGCAGCTGAAGATGGTTGGGCTGATTGAGTGGTATCTACTTTTCACAGCTTGTAACATGACCGAAGCAACCTGAATGGCTTCCTTCTCTTTCTAAGTGGTGACTAACTCTGATTTCCATCATCTTTTTCTTTGTCACTTCACAACACTGTATTCGTGAAATCTGGGGTTTAAAACACCTGAAACCCTGAAGTTGTCCTGATATGTAGGGCTGATAAAAGGTCACAGACTTGAAATGTATCTCACTGCACAGGTACTGCCAAACCTGCTGAGTATTTCTACCATTGTATGTTCTTATTTCTGGATTTACCATGATTTAACCAAGGCATTTATCCCTACTCAACACTTTGAAGGACGATATAGATGCATTCCCCAATGGTAACGCAAAACAAAATTAATGATGATCTACCAGTTTAGTGTTGCCCAGTGTAATGAGTACAATTTAATGTTGGCTTAATCTCTTGTACCCTTGCACAAGGGGAATGGAGAAGAAGTACAGTCTTCATATGAAATACGTTCAGAGGGGTTGGGATCAATGAACCCGAGTGTGAAATTGGGATTCACACACCAACTTCACGTTTTATTTTTATATTTCCAACATAAATTCCTAGGCCCACATTCATAATGGAAATTGGAAATGTGAATTTGTACAAGGCAATTTGAACGCTCCAGCCATACCCTCATCGGTTGGTGTAATTATAGTGGAACAGATTTACGCTGTCATATCTAATGTAAATCTAGACTGAGAATTTTACAATGGAAAATTGTGTGGCATAGGTTAATTGCATATTAATTATGTTTGATTGTATGCAGATGGTGGGCATTAACTGGAGATTCACTTGAGTCTCCTATAAATAGACACAGACTAAAACGGTTGGGTTGTTAGGAGGTGTCCGCCTGCAATGTGTGACTCTGCAAATAAATATAAGATTGTGTAACGATTGGTTCTAGTTCTATCCATTGCCAATTGGCTTTCTGGAATAGAAAAGTATGCTATAAATGTGCCAGCAGATTGACAAGGTATTTCATTGGTTTCATTTTGGCAGGAAATGTATTTTCTGTGTATTTTTCAGGACTTTTTGGGCACTATAGTTTTGGCAGATACTGTGGATTATCATTGGCCAAAACCTTAACTGGACAAACCATATACATACTATATGGCAAAGAATAACTCATGTCGTGACTCCCCAAAAGCCTGTAAACCACCTACAAGGCACTAGTTAGGAGTGTGATGGAATATTGTCCATTTGCCAGCTCCAACAACACTTAAGAAGTTCAACACCATCCTGGGTAAAGCAACCGATTGATTGGTACCCCATGCACCACCTTAAACATTCACGCCCTCAGCAACGAGCACTCTATGGCAGCCGTGTGTACCTTCTACAAGATGCAATGCATAAAATTGCCGAGGTTCCCTACAAGACAATGGGCCGATTTAACAGGAGAAAAACAGAGTCCCGTTTCGGGCACATTTAGCGGGGTGTTTCTCAGTGGCTGCAACGCCAAGATGGACCCCGCTATTCAACAGCACTTTGCTGGTTTTTAAAGCCGCGGAAGTTCCCGTCGAGGCCCCACCTCTTACGGATTACTCGAGCACCCCCCCCACCTCACCCCACCCTTTAAGGGCAAGGCACCCCTGCCCCTGGGCCCAACTCCTGGCACTGGCACCCGGGCACCATGGCAGTGCCCAGGTGGCAGTGCCACGGTGCCAAGACTGGCAGTGCCCAGGTGGCAGTGCCCAGGTGCCAGCAGGAGTGCCAGGGTACCACCCTGCCCAGAGCCTGGCCACCCGGGGGTTTCCCCCATGTGCCGTTTGTGGCCGAATGGCTCATTTAAATATGTAAATCTAGATCTCGCCCTGTGATGGCTAGACCCAGATCGCGACATTTTGTGAGATTCCGTTGAAACTCCTGAGACGTTTCGAGCAGCGCGAATCCCGTGAGAGGTCTTCCAAAAGATTCAACGGCCTTGTTGGGTCGCCAGGTCAGGCATGAAGAGGCCATTAAATCGCGCCCATTGTTCTGAGATAGGATCATTCTGTCTTGGACTTCAGGTGTGGGTCTTGCTTCTTAGACAGACTGTAGACATACTCTAGTACCTGCTCAGCACTTGTTTATTAGCATCACATTTAAACAGGTTTCGGATTAGATACAGAGCTGCTCGGCACGTTCCAACCTCTCATGTTCAAGGGTCTAAAAAAGTGACTGACTGGTGGCGGTGGAACATCATCATCTATGTTATACATTAATGTAACTCATCAGTGAACCCTTTATACTACAACAGCCCCTTCCAAAGTACTGACCTCAACAACCTGGAAGAACAAAAGAACACCACCAGTTGAAAGTTCCTCTCCAAGCCACACACAATCCTGAGATGGAACTATATCACTGCTTCTTTATCCCCAAAGCTGGCAGAGCGGAGAATCCCACCCAGAGTTTTGCTACATTTGTTCCAAATGTTTCGTTTGTGAGCTTTCCTTCTCTGGTTACGCTGCAAATAGTTACGTCGAGCAGAACAGTTATTGCAGCAAGAGCAAAATTGTGTTTGAAATGGTCTGGGGATATTTTAGTTTTAAGATTTCATTGTTTTATCTGCCTGACCCTGCCTCTGCTAACCTTAAAATCCACTTGGCTTCCGGACACCAGCACTAAGTTCTACTTCCTCTGTCCAGAGAAGAGGATGGCTGTGGCTGTCTAACTCAGGGTGGTGTGCACACCGCAAACCCCGACCTGTGGTCGAAAATCACCTGGCAGTCCAACAGAGTGCTCTGTTGGATATATTCAGGGGAGGTTGTGTTTGTTGCAACGCTCTGCATTGCGCGATTCTTGTGGTTTGCCCCATGACCTCATCGAGAGCACAAGGCGGGAAGCAGCTAGGAGCAAGCTGTTGGAGTTGGAGTGCAGGGCAGTATTTTACAACTTCTACTAAATTAGCCAGTATTCCTCATCCCCCAGCCCACCCCCAAATCTACTGGACACTTTCGGAGGTGACGCAGACTTACATCAAATGTTGTGGCAGCCCAAAGCTAACTTTTCAAGCTGCTTCCCGCCTAACTACATTTTCCGATGTCCGCAATCATCCAGCTGTTTTCTTTTCTCCAATTTAGAGTAGCCAATTATTTTTCTTTTCAAATTAAGGGGCAATTTAGCGTGGCCAATCGACCTAACCTGCACACCTTTGGGTTGTGGGGGTGAAACCAACGCAGACATGGGGAGAATGTGCAAACTCCACACGGACAGTGACCCAGGGCCGGGATTGAACCCGGTTCCTCAGCGCTGCAGCCCCAGTGCTAACCACTGTGCCGCATGCCACCCCCGTAATCATCCAGCTCTGGGTGCAATATCGACAACCCAGATTAACAAACAAAATAATCCACAACGAAGCTTCAAGGCAATGTTTGAGACCACTCATTTATAAAATATTGGCCAGAATTCACCGGCTATTAGAGAGAATCTTGCCAACAGCGCGTCACCAAGAAACACATGGCTGGAGGACCGGAGAATCCCACCTATTATATATGATTTATTTTCAGAGCATTATTAACACACTCTGTTATTCAGCTAAAATCCACAAATCCCGCCATTAAAGTATTGAATGAGGCTAGGGTGCACTAATTATTTCCAGTCAACTAGTCTCAAAGCATATTAATGATTCAAAGAACAAAGAACAAAGAAAAGCACAGCACAGGAACAGGCCCTTCGGCCCTCCAAGCCTATGCCGACCACGCTGCCCGTCTAAACTAAAATCTTCTACACTTCCGGGGTCCGTATCCCTCTATTCCCATCCTATTCATGTATTTGTCAAGATGCCCCTTAAATGTCAATATCGTCCTTGCTTCCACCACCTCCTCCGGCAGCGTGTTCCAGGCGCCCACTACCCTCTGTGTAAAAAGCTTGCCTAGTACATCTCCTCTAAACCTTGCCCCTTGCACCTTAAACCTATGCCCCCTAGTAATTGACCCCTCTACCCTGGGAAAAAGCCTCTGACTATCCACTCTATCTATGCCCCTCATAATGTTGTAGACCTATATCAGGTCGCCCTTCAACCTCCGTCGTTCCAGTGAGAACAAACCAAGTTTATTCAACCGCTCCTCATAGCTAATGCCCTCCATACCAGGCAACATCCTGGTAAATCTCTTCTGCACCCTCTCTAAAGCCTCCACATCCTTCTGGTAGTGTGCCGACCAGAATTGAACACTGTACTCCAAGTGTGGCCTAACTAAGGTTCTAGATTCAAGTTAAGAAAACTCAAACTTGGATGTGGAAGCAGTAAGATAGGCGCAGCAGGATGTGCCATTGGTTTGTGCAAGTGGCCATCTTGTCACCAATCTTGCATTGACAGGAAGTGTTCCCAGAAACGAAATGTTCTCAAAGGAAGTTGTGGTCTACTATTACATCACCACTTCTCAGGGAAGAGCCACAACAGAGTCTAACAATGAAGAAGTAGAGCATCACGGTGGCGCAGTGGGTTAGCCCTGCTGCCTCACAGCGCCGAGGCCCCGGGTTCGATCCCGGCCCTGGGTCACTGTCCGTGTGGAGTTTGCACATTCTCCCCGTGCTTGCGTGGGTCTCACGCCCACAACCCAAAGATGTGCAGGGTAGGTGGATTGGCTACACTGAATTGCCCCTTAATTGGAAAAAATGAATTGGGTACTCTAAATTTATTTAAAAAACAATGAAGATGTAAGGGATGGTTAGAGCCTGCACTCAGAAATCATTCCACTGAGCACAATTTGGAAAGCAACAAACATAATGTTAAATAAGCATTAAAGGTGCATAATGAAGAGCTTTAGTAACTTTTAAAGTTGCTACGGGCCCCAATTAAAGTCTTGATCGAGAATCCACTCCAGAGACTTGGTGACATCACAAAGGCTGACATTCCAGTGCAGTACTCAGGCAGCCCATTGGATTTGATATTAAATCGAGGCTCTGTCTGTCCTCTCAGTTGGACGAGAATGATTCCATGACAATGTTTTGATGAAGAGCAGGGGAGATCTGCCCACATCCTGGCCAATATTTATCTTTCAACCATCACAGGTGACCTAGGAAGGATTAAAGGAAGGATATTGGTAAACTAGAAAGAGTGCAGAAGAGATTTACGAGGATGCTACCAGGACTTGATGATTTGAGTTATAAGGAGAGGCTGGGACTTTTTTCCCGGGAGCGTAGGAGGCTTAGGGGTGATCTTATAGAGGTCTTTAAAACAATGAGGAGCATAGATAAGGTAGATAGGCGACATCTTTTCCCAAAGGTAGAGGAGTCCAGAACTAGAGGGCATAGGTATAAGGTAAGAGGAGAGAGATCCAAAAGAGACCAGAGGGGAAGTTTCTTCACACAGAGGGTGGTGAACAGGCTGCCAGAGGCAATGGTAGAGGCGGGTACAATTTTGTCCTTTAAAAAGCATTTGGACAGTGACATGGGCAGGGTGGGTATAGAGGGATATGGGCCCAAAGCGGGCAAGTGGGACTAGCTTAGTGATAGAAACTGGGCAGCATGGACAAGCTGGGCCGAAGGGCCTACGTCCATGCTGTAAACATCTATGACTCTATGATTTGGTTATTCATTTAAATGCTTTTTGCGGGACCTGGATGCGCGCATATTGGCTGCGAAGGTTACGAGATTATAACAATGACCATACTTCCAAAGTACTCTACTAGCTACATATGTAAGTGCAAGTGTTATTTTCAACAAGAAAATCACTAAATAGTTGCAGTATCCCACTAACTCCAAACGCCAGAGAAGAGGAGTTCAGACTGGATCAATCTTATGGAACTCTGTGAAGAAACAGCAGGAAACGCGTACGAGGACAAGCTTGGGCAGAATTCTCTGGTCGCTGTGATTCAATATTCCTGCTGGCACGCGCACCCCCGCCAGTGGGCTTCCCGATGGTGTATGTGAGGGGGGGGGTTACAGTGGGAAATACCATTGACAATCGGCGGGAAGTTAGAGTCCCCCCTGCCAGGGAACGGCGCGCGGCCGAGAAACACCCGCGTTGGGGAACTGGAGAATCCCGCCCCATCTGTCACTATTCATTTACTTGGAATTTTTAAAAGTCTTTTAGATGTTTGGTCATACAGAACTTGGGTATTGCTGGAGAAAGGAGACATGTTATTCGCTGAACCTTTTCACCTTGCACTGATCAGGATATTGGGAGGAATACGATGGGCGGGAAAGCAACAAACGTACACTGTGTGAGACAAGAGTGCTGATTGGTTGGCATGTGGACTCTGATTGGTCGAGGAACCGGTCTGAAGCAGTTTTGTTGACTATAAAGTGGAACTCCAGTTTGGATGGCTCCAGTCATTTCCAAGTTTCACTGTTTTCCTCCCATATTGCTATATGGTAAGATATTGTACAGTAGCCACGTGACTAAGCTCAGAGAGCTTGTGGAATAAAGCAAGCAGTAGCAGAATAGTTAGTCATAGAGTCATAGAATTTACAGTGCAGAAGGAGGCCATTCGGCCCATCGAGTCTGCACCGGCTCTTGGAAAGAGCACTCTACCCAAGGTCAGCACCTCCACCCTATCCCCATAACCCAGTAACCCCACCCAACACTAAGGGCAATTTTGGACACTAAGGGCAATTTATCATGGCCAATCCACCTAACCTGCACATCTTTGGACTGTGGGAGGAAACCGGAGCACCCGGAGGAAACCCACGCACACACGGGGAGGATGTGCAGACTCCGCACAGACAGTGACCCAGCGGGGAATCGAACCTGGGATCCTGGAGCTGTGAAGCAATTGTGCTATCCACAATGCTACCGTGCTGCCCGTTAGTGATCTGGTTACAAAAAAGAGGAGTTAAAGGTATTCAGGCCAACAGAAGGTGGGCAGCGGTTTTCCACGGGGATCAGTGCTAGGGTAACTGCTGATCAAGATTTGCATAAACAATTTGGACCTGAGAATTAGAGGTACAATTTCAAAATTCGCAGACGACACTAAATGCTGTACAGTTCATATTGAGGAATACTGCAATAAATTAAAAATCTTATGGAATGGGCACACGGATTGCAAATGAATTTCAAAATAGTTAAGTGTGGGGTGGTGCATTTTGCCAAGAGGAATATGGAGATCACACTCTGGGCAAGCTAATGGGACTTATAAATTCAGTCTGAATGTAATAGAAGAACAAAGAGATCTGGGGCTGTACAAGCCATTAAAAGTAGCAATAAAAGTTAACAAGACAATACAAATTCAGGCAAGGCACTGGCTTCATTCTTAGATGAATCAAAGTGAAGTTATATTAATATAGGAACAGAGGAACAAGAGTAGGTTATCCAGATTCTTGAACCTGGAGCACAATTGAGGTTTATTGTAGGAAACACAGCAGCCAATTTGCACACATAGAAAGCTCCCACAAATATTAATGTGATAATGGAAGGAATTCTCCAGCCATTGGGATTCTCTTTTCCCGCCAGCAGTGCAACCCCGCCCATGGGATTCCCGGTGGCTTGGGGTGGCTTCAATGGGAAATCCCATTGACAAGCGACAGGAGTAGAGAATCCTGTTGTCCGCAAACGGCACACCATCGAGTCACACGCGTCTGGGGGACCAGGGAATCATGTCTAATGCCCAGATTATTTTTTTGTGATGTTGATTGAGGGATAATATTGGCCAAGAGACAAGCGATGACCCTCCTGCTCTTGATCAATATAGTGATGTGCATCCAAGCAGGCAGATGGGACCTTGGCTTAAGATCTCATCCAAATCCAGAGAGCTCTGACAATGCAGCAATCTCTCAGTATGGCACTGGAGTGTCAGCATAGATTTCCGTGCTCAAGTCCTTAAATTTCTGCTCGTTTATTACTGGATGTCACTCAGAGCCACAACCATTACAGCGCACATTACACCAGAAGATTAAAAGAATGATCAGTGAATCAAACACAAACAATAATATTTTCACATCTCATGTTGTAGTCAATAGCCCAATATGAAATGCAATATTGAGAAGGAGACCAAACAACTGTATTGCGACAGCCACATTGTTAGATCAAAGAAAGGGCTGTTTCAAAAAGAGAATACATCAAGGAAACATATGTTTGAAAGCTTTTTTTATATGAATTCAGAAGCTGCCAGTTATGAAATAGAACTAAGAGAAGACAGCTACCCATTCCTGCACAAAGCATCTTTTAAAGCCAGTGTACCGTGAATCTGTTGCAGGTAAACACCACCTGCACCTGGGGATTATTTGTAGAGGAGACTATTCAAATATCAGGTAGGCCTGATCGCTGCTGTTAAATGCACCAGGGAAACAAAAGGAAGCATGTTTCCGGCGATGTGCATTTACTGAGAATACGATTTGCTTGTGTCGGTAAGAGGAAAGCAAAAAGCAGACACAAAGCAATCTCTGTGCGCATACAACCATACTGCAAACTGTTGTTTCACCCTCTGCACCTTTCCTTTTCCCTTTAGTCAGTGCGTGTGCTGTTAGTGTTCACCCACTCAACTTTCCTCTGTTTCCTTGGCGGTGAATTAGCTCCTTAATGAACATAAAAGATGACGGGCGAAATTCTCCATTATCGGCGGAAAGTCCGCCGATCGGCGCAAAAAACGGCGCAAATCCCACTTGCGTCACGTCATAAAAATGGGCCGATAGTCTGCGGCCCGAAATGGGCTAGCAGCGACGTAACGGGATCCGCGCTTGCGCAGTGGTTCACGCCGTGCAGCATCATACGCGCTGCACGGCGTGACGGCTCATAAGGCCGCGCAGCTCCCCCCCACCCGACCGGAACAGCCGACCGCAACACCCGACTTGATGGCTGGCCGTCGCTCAGCCCCGAGGTTCGAGTCACGCGATGTGGAGGCGCTCCTGGACGCGGTGGAGCAGAGGAGGGACGCCCTGTATCCCGGGCACGGCCGCAGAGTTGCCCCACGCCACAGCCGGCGTCTGTGGAGGGAGGTGGCAGAGGCCGTCACCGCTGTGGCCCTAACACCACGGACAGGCACCCAGTGCCACCAGAAGGTGAACAACCTCGTCAGAGCAGGCAGGGTGAGCCTCCCCCATATCCCCCCTCCCCCAAATCCCCCCCTCCCCATATCCCCCCCTCCCCCATATCCCCCCTCCCCCATATCCCCCCTCCCCCATATCCCCCATATCCCCCCTCCCCCATATCCCCCCTCCCCCATATCCCCCCCTCCCCCATATCCCCCATATCCCCCCTCCCCCATATCCCCCATATCCCCCCCTCCCCCATATCCCCCCTCACCCATATCCCCCCTCCCCCATATCCCCCCTCCCCATATCCCCCCTCCCCCATATCCCCCCTCCCCCATATCCCCCATATCCCCCCTCCCCCATATCCCCCCTCCCCCATATCCCCCCTCCCCCATATCCCCCATATCCCCCCTCCCCCATATCCCCCCTCCCCCATATCCCCCCTCCCCCATATCCCCCCCTGCCCCATATCCCCATATCCCCCCCTCCCCCATATCCCCCATATCCCCCCTCCCCCATATCCCCCATATCCCCCCTCCCCCATATCCCCCCTCCCCCATATCCCCAAGTGAATCCAGCCCTAACCTTAACCTCTGCAATGCACGCGCAACCGATGGCGTGCATTCATATACCTGCCTAACACTGTTGCCTTTTACCCCTGCCACCACCCCCCCCCCCACCCCCCCAGGAGAAGCGCGCACACAACAATAGGGAGCATGTGAGGACTGGAGGAGGGCCCGCTGATGAGAGGCCACTGACCGTACACGAGGAAAGGGCCCTGGAACTGGCTGGCGGACCTGAGGACCGGGAGGTTGCTGATGCAGAGGTCGGGGCCCCACGAGCAAGTGAGCCACCAACAGCCCGTCCCCATATCCCCCCTCCCCTATATCCCCCTCCCCCGTATCACCTGATCACTGCCTGATGTCTAACCATGCATGCTTCATTGTGTATCGCAGGACCAAACGTCCAGGCACCCATCCCCGCAGATGCAGACCGCCCGCAGGATGCCCCTCGGAGACCACAGGAGACGGAGAGACCCGCACCCTCCAGCATGCGACGCCCGCAGGATGCCCCTCGGAGACCACAGGAGACGGAGAGACCCGCACCCTCCAGCATGCGACGCCCGCAGGATGCCCCTCGGAGACCACGGGAGACGGAGAGACCCGCACCCTCCAGCATGCGACGCCCGCAGGATGCCCCTCGGAGACCACAGGAGACGGAGAGACCCGCACCCTCCAGCATGCGACGCCCGCAGGATGCCCCTCGGAGACCACAGGAGACGGAGAGACCCGCACCCTCCAGCATGCGACGCCCGCAGGATGCCCCTCGGAGACCACGGGAGACGGAGAGACCCACACCCTCCAGCATGCGACGCCCGCAGGATGCCCCTCGGAGACCACAGGAGACGGAGAGACCCGCACCCTCCAGCATGCGACGCCCGCAGGATGCCCCTCGGAGACCACGGGATACGGAGAGACCCGCACCCTGCAGCATGCGACGCCCGCAGGATGCCCCTCGCACACCACGGGAGACGGAGAGACCTGGAGCAACAGGGAGACGACACCCCCGTCACGTGCGGGAGCGACCACCCAGCGATGAGGGGGGCAGCCACAGGCCCCCGTCACATCCGAGCCAGGACACCACTACCCAGGACACCACTATCCAGGACACCCCTACCCGGGACACCACTACCCAGGACACCCCTACCCGGGACACCACTACCCAGGACACCCCTACCCAGGACACCACTACCCGGGACAGCACTACCCGGGACAGCACTACCCGGGACAGCACTACCCAGGACACCCCTACCCGGGAAGACGAAATACCGGACAGTGACTCAGAGTGGATGGGTGGAGACGAACCCCCACCCCAAAGTGCCATGGACTCAGAGTGGGACGAAGAGCACGACACAACGCCACTGCTGTCACCAACACCCTCCACCATCGCAGAAACACTCACCACGGTTGGGCACTTTAGTGATGAGGCGTCTGGTACACTCACTGGTGCGCACAACACAGCCGTCCCGGTACAGCAGGTGGAGGTAGGAGCAGCAGAGGGACCGGGCGGTCGGAGGGCAGCCCAGGCCAAGCGAACATCTGCCGCCCAGATGGATCCCGGGTTCCTGCAGTTACCACACCCACACATAGATCCGATGCAACCACCGACACGGAGACGAGCGAAGAGGGTGACGGGTGGCTTGCGGCGGCTGCGGTCGCAGGTGGAGGAGTCCACCCGCGTCCAGGAGCTGGGAGTGGTCCCGGTCATGCGTGCCACCCAGGCTGACACCGCACGGGTGGCGTCCGCGGTGGAGGCAATGGGTGCGACGGTGTCAGACATGGGGAACGGTTTGCGAGGCCTGGGGCCTTCCGTGCAGGCGGCGTCTGTGGCCCAGGAAATGGCTGCCCTCTCACAGGAGGCCATGAGCCAGTGCCAGCGCCAGATGGCAGAGGCGCTCAACGCCATAGCCCAGTCTCAGCAGGCCATGGCCCAGTCTCAGCAGGCCATGGCCCAGTCTCAGCAGGCCATGGCCCAGTCTCAGCAGGCCATAGCCCAGTCTCTGCAGGCCATGGCCCAGTCTCTGCAGGCCATGGCCCAGTCTCAGCAGGCCATCGCTGAGGGCATCGGCGCCAGTGGCCATGTGCGAGCTGGCGTCGCACTGTCGCAGACAGGGTTCGACAACCCCCTGGGCTCCATGGCTGCAAACCTGCAGACCCCTGTCGATACCAGCACGGGCCTCCAGGACTGGCAGCGCCAGATGTCGGGGGTGCGTCGGATGGCCAGTCCGTTCGCATCCCCCACCCATGTAGAGGCCTGGGGGCCATCGGGCACCCCGAGGGAGGAGGAGGTGGTGTGGTCCATCCCGGCTACCTCTGTAGGGGAGGTCCCGGTACACCGCGACACCTCGGACTCCCCCCCTTCCGTCCCAGGTGCATCGGGTGGGCAACGGGCAGGACAGGCTGGCAGCTCGCCATCCCAGTCGCCCGGGCCGCAGCCTGGCCCATCTAGGCCAGGACGCCCCAGGAAACGGCCGCCAAAGTGATCCAGTGTCAGAGGGCAGGAATCACAGGAGTCCACCTCCAGTTCTGCTGTACCGTCTGGGGAACCACGTAGACGTAGTCAAAGGGCCCGTAAGGCCAAACAATTAGACACTGAGTAAGTTGGCACGGGTGCAGGGCACAGATGAGTTTTAGGGGCTAGGGCACGTGCATGAACACCTTTGGTTATTAAAGTCAATATTACACCTACCGAAGCTGCCTTTGTGCTCTGTCCAAAGTGTGCGGGGGTGTCATGTACGTTGAGCGCAAGTGTGTGTGTGAGGGGTGGTCTTACCTCAGCCCCAGGTGAGTCTGCCCCCTTCCCCCTGGGCCGCCATCAACATCCCCCGGGCAGAGGACGGGACCGTGCGCTGCAGTGTCACAGCCGCATGCAGGGATGGTCCGGGTGGATGGTGGTACTGTGGCCATGGGTCAGACATCGTCCAACGATGTAGAGCCAGGAGCTCATCGGAGGCGGGTTGTCATCATTCTCCATGGCCTGCGATAGACACGCGTCCACCCGCAACTGGGTGAGCCCGGCCCGTTGTGCCGCCGGTGGATCGGCAATTGGGGGTGGAGGGGTGGTGTGCATGCGGGTGGGGTGTGTGGGGTTGGGGAGGGGGGTGAGGGTGCTGGGTGGGTGGATGGGTGGGGGGTGTGGGTGGTCGGCTGTTGTCATGGTGTGCGGTCTGTGGCCATACTACCCGATTCCCACGCCCATCTAGTCAGTGAAGCGGGCGTCTATCAGTCTGTCCCGTGCCCGCTGGGCCAGCCGGTAACGGTGGACAGCCACCCGCCTGTGTCTACCCCGTCTGCCCTGACCATTGCCCCCATCCCCCTCATCTGGGGAGGACTGGGCCTCTTCCTGCTGCTCCTCCACTCCGCCCTCCTCTGCCTGCGGCACATCGCCCCTCTGCTGGGCTATGTTGTGCAGGACGCAGCACACCACAATGATGCGGCCGACCCTATCTGACCGATACTGGAGGGCGCCCCCAGAGAGGTCCAGGCACCTGAAACGCATCTTCAGCACGCCAAAGCACCTCTCGATCACTCCCCTTGTCGCTACATGGGCATCATTGTAGCGGTTCTCCGCCTCATTGCGTGGCCTCCGTATAGGCGTCATCAGCCACGATCGCAATGGGTAGCCCCTGTCGCCCAGCAACCAGCCCCTCAGCCGGGGATGGCGTCCCTCGTACATGCCGGGGATGGATGACCGCGACAACACGAATGAGTCGTGTACACTGCCTGGGTGACGGGCGCAGACGTGCAGGATCATCATGCGGTGGTCGCAGACCACCTGTACGTTCATTGAATAGGTCCCCTTCCTATTAGTGAACACGGCCCTGTTCTCTGCAGGTGGCCGCACGGCGACGTGCATCCCATCGATCGCGCCCTGGACCATGGGGAACCCGGCAACGGCAGAGAAGCCCACGGCCCGGGCATCTTGGCTGGCCCGGTCCACGGGGAAGCGGATGTAGCGGTGCGCCATGGCATAAAGGGCATCTGTCACTGCCCGGATGCACCGATGCACCGATGTCTGCGATATGCCGGACAGGTCCCCACTCGGTGCCTGGAATGACCCCGTTGCATAAAAGTTCAGGGCCACCGTAACCTTGACGGACACGGGGAGAGGGTGTCCCCCGCCAGTGCCACGCGGTGACAGGTGTGCCAGCAGGTGGCAGATGTGTGCCACGGTTTCCCGGCTCATCCGGAGTCTCCTCCTGCATTCCCGGTCCGTGAGGTCCTGGTATGACTGCCGGGGCCGGTACACATGGGGCGCCCTCGGGTGCCTCCGTTGCCGTGGGGCCGCGACGTCCTCCTCCCCCTCCTCGTCCTGTCGGTCAGGTGTCCCTCCAGCCTGGGCGGCTGCCGCCTGCCCCTCTGCGGCAGCCTGCGCCGCCTCTCTGGCACGCTCCTCCTCCTCCTCCTCCTCATCCAGGGCAACATAGACATGAGTGGCTGCCACCACGGCGGCCAACATCGCTGGATGGTCTGAAAACATGACGGCCTGGTGGGGGGGAGGGGAACGACGACATGTCATCATTGCCCATATCCCCTCCTCCCCCCAGCCAGGTGGCATGGACCGCATGGGTCCAACTGTTGGAGGCTGGCACCTGGCCAGGTGGACCAACTCATTTGCCCTCCCATCACCCACCCCGGCACGGACCCCAACCCCCAACCTCCACCCCGGCACTGACCCCCCCCCCCCAACCTCCACCCCGGCACGGACCCCCTCCCCAACCCCCAACCTCCACCCCGGCACGGACCCCCTCCCCAACCTCCACCCCAGCACGGACCCCCCCCCAACTCACAACCTCCACCCCGGCACGGACCCCCCCCCCCAACCTCCACCCCGGCACGGACCCCCCCCCAACCCCCAACCTCCACCCCGGCACGGACCCCAACCCCCAACCTCCACCCCAGCACGGACCCCCCCCAACCCCCAACCTCCACCCCGGCACGGACCCCCCCCCAACCTCCACCCCGGCACGGACCCCCCCCCCAACCTCCACCCCGGCACGGACCCCCTCCCGGCACTCCCCCAGAGCCCAGCCTGCTCTAACCACCCCCCCCGCCGCACACACACACACACAAGCCGAGACACACCTCTCCTCACGCAATCAGTCTGCGGCCACGCCATTTCCTGCCCAGAGCCAACCCCCCAGGCCGTCACTCACCTCCTCGCTGGTCGGCGTGAGCCTGGAGCACCGGGTCACGCCGATGAAAAGGAGGTTTGATTGACGTCGACGTGAACGGTCATCACGTCGACGGGACTTCGGCCCATCCGGAAGGGAGAATATCGGCAGGCCGAAAATCGGCTGCCTTGCGCAGACCCGTGACATTCTCCGCGGCAGCGGCGCCATTAACGCCCCGCCAACTTTTCTCCCTTCGGAGACTTCGGCGGGGGCGGGGGCGGGATTCACGGCGGCCAACGGCCATTCTCCGACCCGGCGGGGGGTCGGAGAATGACGCCCCCTATATCCATCGAGGCATTTGGCTTGGGGCTCATTGGGGACGCTCTGCGGAGTATCGTAGATCCTCAGCCCAAATGTGCCATCTTTTTTATCCCAAATGGCCCACAATTGCTCAGCTGTCCTCCCTGCAACTGTTGTCCTGCACGCTGGGCACTGGATCAAGGTCAAGCAACCAGCGATCTGATATCTCAGAGCTCATTTCCTTCCGTTCAATGGAAAATTAGGAGAATTTCCCTGTCTTTCTCCACAATGAATAATCTGCTGATTGAATTACGTTTGCAGAAACTACTTTTCCAAGTCAAGTGGCATCACTATGATTTACTGGCAGATCATTCATCACCTCAGAAAAAGGCACATTTTCTGGTTTCCACTATTAGAGGTGCAGCATTTAAAGCTTTATACAGATGAGTCTTCATTAATTTATCTTTTGAAAGCAGAGAATTAACACGTTGCTCGGTTTCAATTAATTAATTTCCATCGTATTTTCACATAAAATAAATTTGCCTGTCACAGACTGGTACTTAAAGAGAGTTCAGTGTTCAACCGTCAGATCTCAGCTATACTGTGGATTGCACCTCGTATAGAACTCAGCAAGATGGGCTGGATTCTCTGGTCCTCCAGCCGTGTGTTTCTTGGCGGCGCGCTGTTCGCTGGTGGCGGGATTCTATTTCCCTGCTGCTCATCAATGGGATTTCCCATTGGAGCCACCCCACGCTGCCGGGAATCCCACAGGCGTGGGTGCACTGCCAATGGGAAAAGGGAATCTCAACGGCCGGAGAATTCCAGCCAAGAACGTGCATTCATACGCACATCATACCCTCAGGACATCCCGCTGCACCGCTTAAGCAATGGATTTTTCTGAAGTGTACTATGTCATGTAGGCAAACACAGCATTTCATTTGTACACAGCAAGATCCCGCTGAGTGACTAAAGTAAACAACGGACTGACCTGTTTCAGGTGAAGGATAAATACTGAGCAGGAAACCTTCTCTAATAGAGGTTAGTCGGCAAAATTAAAGCACATGGGATAAGGGGTGATGTATTAGCACGGATCGAGAATTGGTGAACAGACAGGAACCAGAGAGTGGGAATAAATGAATCTTTTTCCCAGCGGCAGGCAATGGCTAGTGGTGAGGCACAGGGGTCAATGATATATATAAATGAGATGGATGAGGGGACCAAATGTAACATTTCCAAGTTTACTGACAACATAAAACTGGATGGAATTGTGAGTTGTGAGGACGATGCAAGGAGGCTTTAAGGTGATTTAGACAAGTTGAGTGAGTGGGCAAACACATGGCAGATGCAGATGCAGTACAAAGTGGCTAAATGTGAAGTTATACAATTCAGTATAAAAAACAGAAGAGTATGATCTAAATGGTGATATATTGGTAAATGTGGATGTACAAAGGGGTCTGAGTGTCCTTGTACACTGGTCAATAAAAGTGGAGATGCAGATGCAGCAAGCAAGTAGGAAGGCAAATACTATGTTGGCCTTCATTGCAAGAGGATTTGAGTTCAGAAGTAGAGATGTCTTACTGCAGGACTTTGGTGAGACCACACCTGGGGTATTGTGTGCAGTTTTGATGTCCCTACCTAAGAAAGGATATACTTGCCATAGAGAGAGTGCAGCAGAGGTTCATTAGGCTGATACCAGATTTGGTGGGACTGTCCTCTGAGGAGAGATTGGCTCGACTGGGCCTGTATCCAGTAGAGTTTAGGAGGATGAGGGGAGACCTGATTGAATTTAAAATTCTATCGGGGCTGGACAAACTAGATATGGGGAGGATGTTTACCCTGGTTGGGGGAACCTAGAAGCAAGGGACACAGTCTCAGGATGCAGGGTCTAAGATGAGGAGACATTACTTCACCCCAAGGTAATGAACCTGTAAAATTCTCAACTACAGAAGGCAGTGGAAGCCAAGTCACTGAATGTATTCAAGAAAGAGATCATTTAAAATGTTTGAATGGCATCAAGGGGTGTGATGAGAAAATGGGAATATGACACTGCGATTGAGGATTAGCCATGATCATATTGAATAGGAGCAGGCTCGAAGGGCTGAATGGCCTCCTCCTGCTCCTAGTTTCTATGTTTTCTGTAAATAAAGTAATCGGACACGTCACACCTACCTTTTTGAATGTATTCTTTCCTGAGTTGTGATCACTATTGTCCATCCCTAATTACCCTTAAGCTGAGTGGCTTGCTACAGTATTGCAGAGGGCGGTTAAGAATCAGACACATTTCCCTGAGTCTGGAGTCACATGGAGGCCAGACCAGATAAGGACGGCAGATTTCCTTCCCTAAAGGACATTAGTGAACCAGATGGGTTTTTGACGATAATTGATAACAGTTACAGTTGCCTTCCTGGGATAGTCACGATCACTGAGCCTAGCATTCAATTCCAGATTTTATGAATTGAATTTAAGTTCTGGCACCTGCCGTGGTGGGATTAGAACCAATGTCCTTCGTGCAGTAACCTGGGTCTCTGGACCTTTTGCGTCCAATGACATTACGAGTACACCACCATCTCCCCCAACATGCTGCTTGGAACCTAGTTTATTATCTCACATAACCCGCACTGAAATTTCAGCGTAAATTCTCTGCTCAGTGTCCTGGAGTTTGGCTTAAACTCATGGCTTTATAGCTCAGAGGTGGAGGCCCAGAATGTGCTGGGACATGGCCTTGTGAGTTAGACCTGTTCCTGTGCAGTCAAAACATTTGCCCACTGAGCCAATAGGTGTGTGGGCTGGTAGTGGTGCGTTGAGGGTACCCGGTATTGAGTAAGCAGGAGAACCAAAAGGAAATATCCTCAATCCATGAAATTTAAGGATTGAGAAATAAACAGAGGAAGAATTGAGAAAGGATACAATGGGCGTTTTTAACATCAAACCAGGTAGATATATGCAATCCATATGGGTGTAGGTATACCTGCCCTGCTGTTAGGGAGGGAGTTCCAGAATTTTGACCCAGCGACAGTGAAGGAACGGTGATATATTTCCAAGTCAGGGTGGTGAGTGACTTGGAGGGGAACCTCCAGGTGGTGGGGCTCCAGGTATATGCTGCTCTTGTCCTTCTAGATGGTAGTGGTCATGGGTTTGGAAGGTGCTGCCAAAGGAGCCTTGATGAGTTCCTGCAGTGCATCTTGTAGATGGTCCACACTGCTGCTACTGTGCTCGGTGGTAGAGGGAGTAAATGCTTGTGGAAGGGGTGCCAATCAAGTGGGCTGTTTTGTCCTGGATGGTGTCGAGCTTCTTGAATGTTGCTGGAGCTGCACTCATCCAGGCAAATGGGGGTATTTCATAACAATCCTGACTTGTGCCTTGTAGGTGGTGGACAGGCTTTGGTGAGTCAGGAAGTGAGTTACTTGCTGCAGGATTCCTAGCCACAATATTTTTGTTGCTAGTCCAGTTCAGTTTAGCATGTTGATAGTAGGGGATTCACTGGTAGTAATGGCATTGAATGTCAAGGGGTGATTGTTTGATTCTCTTTAATTGGAGATGGTCATTGCCTGGCACTTGTGTGGTGCGAATGTTACTTGCCACTTGTCAGCCCAAGCCTGGATATTATCCAGGTCTTTCAGCATTTGCACGTGGACAGCATCAGTGTCTGAGGAGTCGCAAATACAGTTGAACATTGTGCAAATCATCAGTAAATATCCCCACATCTGGCCTTAGGTTGGAAGGAGGGTGATTGATGAAGCAGCTGAAGATGGCTGGACCTAGGACACTACCTGAGGAACTCCTGCAGTGATGTCCTAGGACTGAGATGACTGACCTCCAGGCACTACCACCATTTTCCTTTGTGCTAGGTATAACTCCAACCAGCATATCGTTTTCCCCCGCTTTCCATTGATTCCAGTGTTGTTAGGGCTCCCTGATGCCATCCTCAATCAAATGCAGCCCTGATGTCAGAAGTAGTCACTCTCACCTCACCTCTGGAATTTAGTACTTTTGTCCATGTTTGAACCAAAGCTGTACTGAGGTCAGGAGCAGAAAGACCCTGGTGGAACCCAAACCGAGCGTCAGTGAGAAGGTTATTGCTAAGTGATAGTGTGCGTCATTCACACACTGTTGCTTTCTCAGCAAATTTTGGTCCACAGTCGTGCAACAACAAAGCCCAGCGTTTGTGGGCTCCGCTGCTTGGGTGTCAGGTTGGAGTGATAGTTCTCTCCTAACATTAAGAAGTTGAATTTCTGAAATTCCCGGAAGATTCATCGGACTGCCTTAACACTGTTGTGACTCTACAGGAGGCTGAAACTACATCGAAACCAATGCGACATGGCATCTCACTTCTGCTGAACATAGTATCACAACCATTGCTGTAATAGACATTGGGGTCAGACCACTGAAGTCTTGCTATATGCTGTTACTTCTGCATCTGTGAGCACTTAAAACTGCTGTGCATTTTCACAAATGCAACTGCACACCTGCAATTTTATTCATTAATAAATGTCCTTTCATTCCAGAACTACTTTACACATCTGATTGTATATTTTAACTATACTTGCACCTCTTCATCTCCTTCTGTGGTAGCATGGCTCCTTTAAGGGGCGTGCCCTCGTGGCCCATTGTGACTGGCCCAGGGCCTATTGTGAGGGGTTGCGCAAATGAGGGATCACCGCGGGTCCCGGGGAGCGGGGTTCTGGTCAGAGTGAACCCAGGAGTCAGTGTGTTAACACGTAAATTAGATACTCTGTGCCTGTACATCAGTTACCCTCGTTAGTTGCCAGTAGACATTTCATTACTCGTAGAAGGACACAGGGAGTCCACACCGAATGAAATAAAGAAACGTAGTTTTATTACAGCACGATATGCCTGATAGATCCCGACCAAGGTACTGTTCTGGTTGGTGCTTTACTGGCCGACATTTGATACAGAGTTTAATAGAGTTCTCCCGCCCCAAACGGGGGAGCTCGTACTCCGCAAGGACCACAGGGAAGATAGTCATTCCCACCCTTAGGTCCCATGCGAGCTATTACATTGACCATCTGCCTGGTATTCCCTCGAGCCACCACATCTTTCATATCCACATTGAATCTGTCGGTACTCGATACTTCAACAGCTAAATGTCAATGCTTCTTTTTCTCACCAAATTAGATATTGGTGTGGATTGTTGCACCCTGTACAGGGATTCCACTGTTTTTCAACAGGGCGGCACGGTAGCACAGTGAATAGCACTGTTGCTTCACAGCGCCAGGGTCCCAAGTTCGATCCCCGGCTTGGGTCACTGTTTGGTGTCTGCACGTTCTCCCTGTGTCTGCGTGGGTTTCCTCTGGGCGCTCAGGATTCCTCCCGGAAGTTGCGAAAGACGTGCTTGTTAGGTGAATTGGACATTCCGAATTCTCCCTCCGTGTACCCGAACAGGCCGGAATGTGGCGATGAGGGGCTTTTCACAGTAATCTCATTGCAGTGTTAATGTAAGCCTTCTTGTGACAATAAAGAAAAAGAAAATCCACGCAGACACCAGGAGAAGGGGGAGAATGTGCAGCCTGAGGATGGCATCAGGGAGCCCCAGCAACACTGGAATCAATGGGAAGCGGGAGAGAACGATTTGCTGGTTGGAGTCATACCCAAGCCGGGAATCGAACCTGGGACCCTGGCGCAATGAAGCAACAGTACTAGCCACTGTGCTACCATCATCCTTTCATGATTAGGAATCCAGCTGTACAACCAGCTCTCTAGTAGCCACCTAAGTGCAGTCTTCAATGTGAACTTAAACTCTGAGTGCCAAACGTAGGGTCATCGCAAACCTCCCTGATCGGGCCTTCACCCGTCATACTTTCCAGTAACAATCATGAAACAGCAATGAGCAGTGTGTACTCTGAAAGATTCTTACCATTCCTACCTCCAACAGCATTGGAAATAATTGCCGTAGTCATGGAACCCTCTGGAAGAAAAGGGCATTCTGTCCATCATGCCTGTGCCATCTCTTTGAAAAAACAATCCGATGACATCCACTCCACTGTTCTTTCCTCGTAAGCAGCTTTTACCCCTTCAATAACTTATCTAATTCCTTTGAAAAATCAAATGATCAATAATCGAACCTCACCATCTATGTGGCACCAAGGAATGAACCAGAATCCATCCTTGTCCATTTGGCTCAAAAATGTACAAAGCTGTGAATTTGGCACAAAGTTTGCCCAACCCGTTGAATTCCTACTGCCCGTAGAAGAGTACAGAAATATCCAGCCAGGTTTTCCAAGAACATTTCTGAGACGGCACATTTACCCAAAGAAATTCAACAGCCACCTTGGGTGGGATTCTCCACCCCCCGGCGCCGATATCGTAATCGGCGATCGGGCGGAGAATCCCTGTTTACGACCGAATCGGGGGAGGAGCCTGTTTTCAGATGCCCTGCCCCCTCCAAAACGGCATAATCGGGGAACGCACCGCACGCCTTTGGGGGCGGCCTCAGGACATTACCTGGAGGCCCCTCCCCCGATGCTCCGCCCCCGATGGGCCGACTGGCCGACCACGCGAGACACGCGTGCTCTTAGCTTTCGTGAAACCGGCGTGGCGACCGCGGACTGTCTGGGGGGAGCCATGCCGCTGGCCGGGGGGGGGGGGCTTCAGCGAGGGCTGGGGGACTGGTGGGGGGTGGCCCGGGGGTGGCGAGGGGATGTCCAGGGGGGGCACTCTCTGGCAGGCCAGGTCCGCACGCGGCAGGCGCCATGTTGTACGGCGCAACCGCTGCAGGTCGCTGCCGTGCGCATGCGCAGCCACAGACCTGGCAATTCTCCAGGCATTTATATCGGGAAGGCCATGCGTTTTACGCGACGCGGCTAGTCAAAGGATCGGTACGGAAGTGGCAGCAACTTTTTTGTCGTAAGACCAGACACTTCCTCCGGACATAGCCTCAAAATCTGAGAATTCAGCCCTTTATCCTTGGATTGTGGGTACAATGCAACTTACCCAGCCCCACTCCCCTGCCTTCCCCACACACCTGCAAATCAGATCATTTACCAATTCCCCTTTGAAAGCTACAATTGAATCTGCCCCCACAAGCAGTGCATTCCAAATCCAAACCATTCGCTGTGTAAAAAGGTTTTCCTTCATTTAGGTCTTCAGTCAATCACCGCGAATCAGTGTCCTCTGGTTCTTCACCCTCTGGGCAAGGGGGACAGATTTCTCCCTATTTACTCTGTCCACACCCCTCATCTTCATGACAATCGGGCTGCTTCCATTGTTGTTTTAGTTGGTGCCAGTCCACCGAGATCACCAGGTTTTTCAAATCCAAAATGCCATCTCTCGTGGAGTGGGGTTCTAATTTGGAATCATAAAGGTGAGCCTATCATATCCCCGGCGTGGGTGCGCTCACTCGCTCGGTGCCTGAGCAGGGAAACTCAGAACAAAAGCAACTGAAGAATGCACAGGGACGGATGAACGAAAGAAAAGAACGGGTGAGAGGAGAGGATTAATAAAGGAGGGAGAGCGGAGGAATTGTAAAAAGTAAATGGGGAGGTGTGAGAGGAAGTGGAATGATACGTGAGCATTTGTAGATTCTCAATTGTTTCAGTAAATATTGATGTGTCACATTAGTTTGATATGCTGAACAATCAGCCAATCAATCAGCGAGATATTCTGCATCAAACCCGCTGTCTAAGAGCTACCATAAAAACCCCAAGAAGATATCGAAGCTTTGCTGAATTCAATGGGTGGAAGTTACCGGCTGTTAACGCTGGTGGGATATTCCGGAAAGCTCCGCCGGCAGTGCATCCCCGTGGATTTCCCTGCGGAGTGGGGAGTCTTCAATGGGAAATCCACTGACAAGCAGCGGGACGAGAGAACCCCATTGCCAGCGAAAACTGCAGCCGGGAAACACGCGGCCACGGGACCAGAGAATCCAGCCCATGGTGATTCAACAGCCACTTGTACCTAATCTATTCCATATTCCATTCACCTTTTTAATAGACAAAGCACCACCAATGTGTGTAAGGAGGAGAGTCGCGAAGAGAGTTGTTCAACTCACACCGCATGATCTCCCTGCCCCCGATGGGACATAATTTGCCACAGGTTCTATTCTATTCTCTTCGCACCCCCTCTACCAAATAGTTAATGCGAGCGTTAAATTGCTTGGGTTCCATAAGTTGCTTTAATGAACACAATGGGTGGGTTTTAACACATTTTCTGCAACCCCCCCCCCCCCCCCCCTTGTATTTCGCTGTGTATAAACTCAGATTATATAACAGCAGAGAGACTATAAAAGCACTCTACAATATACTGAATGACTGATTTTGCAGCACGGTAGCATTGTGGATAGCACAATTGCTTCACAGCTCCAGGGTCCCAGGTTCGATTCCGGCTTGGATCACTGTCTCTGCGGAGTCTGCACATCCTCCCCGTGCCTGCGTGGGTTTCCTCCGGGTGCTCCGGTTTCCTCCCACAGTCCAAAGATGTGCAGGTTAGGTGGATTGGCCAGATAAATTGCCCTTAGTGTCCAAAATTGCCCTTAGTGTTGGGTGGGGTTACTGGGTTATGGGGATAGGGTAGAGGTGTTGACCTTGGGTAAGGTGCTCTTTCCATGAGCCAGTGCAGTCTCGATGGGCCGAATGGCCTCCTTCTGCACTGTAAATTCTATGATTCTATGATTCTATCTTGTTTACGTGGAATAATATATTTATATATGTGAGTGGGGGAAAGAAAAATTCTCCTTATTAATTAAGGGAGCAAACAATTACCCTTATTCAGCGAGCATACTTGCTTTCCATGATTAACCAGCCCCTGATTATATTCTCAGAAAAAGTACCTGTGATTCGTTGCATAGCTGCAACTTCATCAGTCATTCTTCATATAAATTACAATGAAAAGCAATATGTTCAAGGGAAATTCTGAGATGGTTTTACGACCAAACCTAATTTCCATCTTTGAAGTCATTTGAAGATGCACATCGTCCTAGTTGCACTTGATATTAGAGGAGTTTACAAACAGTTTCTACCTGTGCAACGGGAACAATCTAAGGCAGGATTCTCCGTTCCCGCTGAAGTGAATGGACGGCTGCAATTCTCTGGTCTTTTGCGATTCTTTTTTCCTGCCGGGAGCGCACCTCCGCCAGCGGGTCTCCCGGTGGTGTGGGGTGGTTACAATGGGAAATCCCATTGACAAGCGGCGGGATTCTGTCCTCCCGCCAGAGAGCGGTGCACCACCGAGAAACCCGCTACCATCAGACGGGAGAATCCCGCCTGGAGTTTTGGATGAGCGCCAAATGCTCCATTCTGACTGGCAGCGGTAGCGGGGCGGACTTGCCACGGACAATCCTGGCCCTCGTTTAACACCATTCATTCCCAATAACAAAATCGTGAACATGGATGATCCTGGAGTTGAAACTGCGCATTTGCTTTGTGGATCATTAAAAAAAATTAAGCAACTTGTCCTGAAATTATGCAGTACTGGGTGTATATTTTTCCAAAGTGGGTAGGGAAATGATTCCATTGCCATACACTGCAAAAATAGCGCGCACACCAAACAAAGCAGTCATGAAATGGGATGGCTTATGTAATCAATTACAGGCCAGCTTCACAAACTGAGTCAAGGGCAGCATGGTAGCTCGGTGGATAGCACTGTGGCTTCACAGCGCCAGGGTCCCAGGTTCGATTCCCACCTGGGTCACTGTCTGTGCGGAGTCTGCACGTTCTCCCCGTGTCTGCGTGGGTTCCCTCCGGGTGCTCCGGTTTCCTCCCATAGGTCCCAAAAGACGTGCTGTTAGGCAATTTGGACACTCTGAATTCTCCCTCCGTGTACCCGAACAGGCGCCGGAATGTGGCAACTAGGGGCTTTTCACAGTAACTTCATTGCAATGTAAGCCGGCTTGTGACAATAAAGATTATTATCATTATAAGAAACATTTAATTGCAAGTTATCATGTTTACGGAACAGAAAGGTTATCAAAAAGTGAGAATAGAAATATCGTTTCTTTTTCAGGTCAGGATGGTAAAGCAAGTTAAATGTACCATTTTAATATGATAATTACAATAAATGAATATAATGTTCTTTCTCAGAATTACAGACAGGCCGTTTGGGATTGAGATGAGGAGGAATTTCTTCATTCAAAGGGTGATGAATCTTTGGAATTCTCTGACCCGTAGAGCTGTGGAAGCTCAATCATTGAGAATGTTTAAAACACAAACTGGTAGGGCTTTGGACACTAATGACATCGAGGGATACGGTGGTAGTGGTCGGGGGGGGGAGGGGGGGGAGGGTGGGGGGGGGGGATGGCGTGGAGGTGGATGACCAGCCGTGAAGTGTTTGAATGGTGGAATAGGTTCAACGGGCAGAATGGCCTACGACTCCTACTCCTGTGTTCCGATCTATCTATAATTTCTAGATACACCGGTGGCCGGGGGAATGTCCGTGTCGTGCAACTTGAGGATACAGCTTTGCATGTCAATGAAATGGTAAAGAATCCTAGAGAACAGTGTGAGCGCCTCCAGATAAATGGTTAATAATACCTAATGGTGACAGATCTTTCAAATATGCAAAAAAAACCTTTCATGTTGACGAAGACCAATAATTCTCAGCAGCTTTTAGCAACGAGAATGCATAAAACCTTCGGGGAAAACTGCTCTTAAGTTAACCTTACTAAATGTGTTTTTTTTATTGTTGCAGCACTTAAGATAAAAACATTTCCAAAAATTTGGATGCAGGAACGTAAGAGTTGGGAATGTTTCAAATGGAATGATGGGATGATTTTGAATTGAACCAGTGCGAGCTAAGAGTTGACTAATTTTAAAGCAATTCTCTGGTCAATGGCAGTCTAGTTACATATTCCATTGCATTGTTATTCCTTCCATTTTATTCAAAGTTAGAGCAGACTGCATCCACATTTCTTTTTCAAAGACAGCCAATGCAGCCCACAGCTGCAACCATCAATAACCATTTACCAGTTCAACATTTCATTTAACACACCAGTCTTGCCAGACACACATCGCAGTCTCCTCATATTACCTCGTGGCAGTTGCTGGAAATTATACTTGCAAAGAGAATTATTAACGTACCAACAGCCCCCTCTGAAATAATTGTCTTGTTCAGTGAAACAAAGTTTTTGTTGTTGTGGTTAAATTATCTTCAAATAATTCATGTGGGATGTTGAAACGGCAGACACCTCTGAGTCTGTTGTAAGTAAATAAGTAAGTTAGCCTCTGAGCCTGTTGTACACAGAGCTAAGTTACTTTTCCTACGTATTTTCTTCCTTGAGATTTAATATACATTCAATTGTCCACCGTGAAATCCTAGTTAATGGTTGCTTCCTTTATTTTCCTTGTCAATTTCCAGCACATTCATCCTTTCCCTACTGATTGTGTTGACTACTTGCTGGGCAGTTTTTCAGGGGCATGTACCTGTCTGTACCATGCTGAGGCATCAAGTGGTAGCGAGCTCCAGCAACCTAGCTGTTTAGAGCTACCCTAGGAACCACAGCTCCTGCATATCACCAGTGCTGGATTTTTCATTCTATAATCCAGGAACTCTGTGTCTCTGAAATTAAAAAAAAACACAGACAGTGCTGCAAAAGTTCAGCAGGTCAGGCAGCATCAGTGGAGAGGGAAACTGAGCTAATGTTTTGAGTCCAATATGACTCTGCTTTGGAATAAGAAGAGTTCTGGACACGGACGTTAACTCTCTGTTCCTCTCTCCACTACCAGACTTGCTACGTTTTCCCGGCACTTGCTATTTCTATTCCAGACTTCCAGCCGTCGCAATATTTAGCTTTTAGTTCAGTTGTGCCGGTCTTAATATTGCTAAAGTCAGTCAAGCCAGCACCGAATAACAATTGAACCCAGGCACACACCTTAGTTTAGAGTGAGGATTCAAAGATTTACTCTCGATCATTTTCCCCTGGTTTCAAATCAGTGAACATTTCAATTAGTCAATCCATTAAAAAATTCAGAAGGGCATCTTTTCTCAAAAAGGGACACATGGGTTATTAAAGTTGAACGTGCTCTGAATTCAAACAACAGTCCATTAGAAAAAGGCTGCTCTTAGTTTTGTCATTGTTAAGAAAGTTTGCTGATGAGACTTTTAACAAACATAACCAATCATATTCGCTAAATAAAAGAACACCTTGACAAGGAACGACGCTTACCAGTTTCCATGGCACAGCAGTAACGATGGGACTCGTTCAAAAATTCAAAATGATGAGTGGCTCTTTTCTTTTGTTCTCAAGGAATACGCAGTTTTGGCCGCAAAGATTTCCAGCAATTGTGTTAGAACTTTGAGAACATTGCACCTTTCCAGAATGCACTGTGGGTCTACTGAAGTGTATTTCCCATATATATCAATACAATACAGCGAATAGTTTGACCTTTCGCAATTTGTTTAAATGCAAATAGTCATATGTCAGCAGTTGATTTTCTGGAATTTGCATCAACATTATAGGTGGTTGGAAGATAGTCAAACGCACAATTAGTGTTTTGGTTTCTGTTTCAAAGAGTTAATATGAATTCAAGAAACATATATATTTTTCTTCTGTCGGATGGTAAACACTGCTTGTGTTTAGCAGGGGCAGGTCAGGAGTGAGGTGGTCCGCAGGCAGGCATGTCCCAGAAGTGATCGTTGCTCAGTGAAAATTGAGCTGATCCCAGTCACAGCCACAGTGAGAGCACTGAAAACAGGGAACGCTGGAAAAACACGGCTGGTCTGGCAGCATCTGTGGAGAGAGAAACAGACTTGATGGGCGAGATTTAACGGCCGCATTTCACCCTCGCGAGCCATTTAAATCGCGGGAGAGGCCGAAATCTGGATCAGCACTGGACATGAATCGGCTCGTGATCTGACCTGCCCGCTCCGAGTGGTGGATTCCAGATCCCACCCAGATGTGGCGAAGCACCAATTGACACCAATTAAGAGCAATCTCCATCTCATCAGTGAGATGGAAACCCAATCTAACAGCCTCCAGGGAACTAACCAGCTCCCCACCAGTGCTGCTGCCCCAGTGCTCGGAATGGGGTGGGTGGGGGACCCCTCAGTGGGGGACGGGGTGGGTGGGGGACCCCTCAGTGGGGGACGGGCCTGGTCGGAGTGGAGGGCTGGGTGCCATAGGTCAGGGTGGCCCCTGGGCTGGGGGGTGAGGGGCTCAGCGTCTGCGGGGCCTACAAACCATCCTCCAATATTGTGTATGCTCATAACAGGGGCAACGACTGCTGCCTGTCTGTCCTACCAAACACCCCCAACACAGAAGCCTGTGCGTGGTTATATGATGCAGGTCACTTTAACTCCCTCCGACTGTAAGTAGCCTCTGGCTGCCCAGCTGAAGGCTGTTGCTAATAAAGAATTGGCATTGTTAGTTATGTGAGAACTTCACAGCTCTCAAGTGCATTCTTGGGGGTACACGTGCCTGTCTCAGGCTCTAGGTTCAATGCCGAGCATTACAATCAAACTGTGAGGTCTGGACACTTCACCTGAACCATGGGGGTTTCAGACCACAGGGGCAGCAGGCAACAATCAAACACCCAAGAGCTGGGCCTCAGCACTGGGGATATACCCCCCAACCAGAGGGTGAGTGGCTGGATCAGGGGAGTGTACCTGAGCATGATCAACCTGATGTTCCCAGCAGGGGTCTGGGATCTGGGGGATCCTGCTGTGACTGGAGGTAAGTGTGTAGAGAGAGTTTGTTTGGTGGATGGCAATCTGAGAAAAGGCAGGACACATAAGGGTGGAGAGATATGAGGGTCCGGGGGATGGAAGGCCTAACTGGTTGTCGATCTCTCTCCATCTCCAGGTCCTTACGGCAACCAAGGTGGATGGTGTTGTTGACTCCGCAGTGGCTGCCCTCTCAGTGCTGGTGGCAGCCCAGCAGCTACACGCCAGAGAAGGCAGCAGCAGCGACGACGCAGGCTGGAGGCAGCACCCCATGTGCAGGGGGCCACTCGCCGCTGCCCATCAGGCTGAGGAGGGACCCAGAGGGGACGGCAGCAGTGGCCCAAGGTGTACAGGTGTCATTGGTCTTTCAATAAGGTGCCACAATGTCTCAACAAGGAGACATTGTGGCACCTGTGCCATGTCCTTCAGAACTTGCCACCCTGTGGAGGAGGAGGATGCTCACACCTGGTGGCCCTGAAGATCACTGCAGCCCTGAACATTTATGCAACGGGTTCATTACAGGGCTCGAGCAGGGACTTGTGCGGCATTTCCCATTCTACAGCCCATAAGTGCGTCCATGAAGTCATGGATACCGCTATGCTGGCGCCAAGGTCCCAGGTTCGATCCCGGCTCTGGGTCACTGTCCGTGTGAAGTTTGCACATTCTCCCCGTGTCTGCGTGGGTTTCGGCCTCCGACTGCTGAATCCCTTGTGTGTTCCTGCCTCCAACTGATGTGCATCAGTAACTGTGTGGTGTTCACCAGCATGTGCTCCAGACGCCTGTCCACTAATGTCGCCCACCGAGATGTTTGTCACAGCGCTGGTGGAGGGTGGGGATTACCACGATGGTGGTCTCCTCGGTGCTTCCCTTTAAAGTGTGCTCTTGTGTGGCGGGGGAGGAGCACGACACCAGATGGCCCAGCCCCATCAGATGGAGATCCTGCGAGAGGACATGTGGTCAGTGAGAGGGAAGGATCATTTTGTCTGACATGAACAACTCACCTGAGCCAGACCACCTGGTGATGGGGCAGTGAGTCTTCACCTCTGGGGCGCAGGCCAACCTAACTGTCGGTGACCGTTCACTCCTGGGCCAACTCCACAATCTCCAGGACCTGTTCCTCCTCGGGCTTAAAGACTCTGATGTCCGGAACGCTGCAGTCCGCCTGGGCCCTTTCCCACCTTTGTTATGGGACAATTGAAATGAAAATCGCTTATTGTCACAAGTAGGCTTCAAATGAAGTTACTGTGAAAAGCCCCTAGTCGCCACATTCCGGCGCCTGTTCGGGGAGGCTGGTACGGGAATTGAACCGTGCTGCTGGCCTGCCTTCAAAGCCAGCGATTTAGCCCTGTGCTAAACAGCCCCTGTTTTTTCTCCTGCGGGGTCAGAATGGGGGCATTTTGAGTCACGCACTTAATGCAGCTGAGAGTCACTGGCAGGTGGCATGTGTGGGCACTGCTCCTGCGTATGGTGAGGTTGTGCTGCTGGGTGCCAGGATGTGCCGGGTCAAGCATGGTGATATGCTGTGGGGGGTGGGGGGGGGTGCCAGCTGCCAAATTGTTCGGGGGGGGGGGGAGTGGTGGAGGTCAGAGGAGTGGCAGGCTGGACTGATGCCAGGAGCTCGTTGTTAACTTATCCTTGCGGCCCGATGACGGTCTCTGGTCTTCCAGTGTTGGACAGCGATCCTCCTGGTCACGCTGCCTGAACTAACGCCCGCTGCCACTGCCACCCTAGACGCCATTGCTGTCAACGTTGCTGGTCCTCCGACCCTCTCGGGGGAACAGGGTGTCCCGCCTCGCTCCACAGCAGCTTGGCCAGGTCAGCATCCCCGAAGCGCGGAGCAGGTTTACGTGGCGCCATGGTTATGTGCTGCCTGGGATTTAGTTCAGAGGGAGCGTTTATGAGCAGCTCCCCCATGTTAGCGGGTGCGGATCGGGCGAATAAGATCTCGCTGACTCGGCCATCGGGCAGCGCCCGGGAAGACGTGCCCGATATGACACTTAGAACCTTTCCCGTTAATCGCGCCCAATGCTTCGAGTTCAGCTTCAAATTGCCAAAGAAAAGTCAAATGGACTCAAAGCATTGGGTCGGATTCTCTGTTCCGCCGCACCCTCATTTTCCAACCCTCCCGTGGTGGTTTGCCATTGACCGTTGGCAAGGTCCTGCGGTCCTGCCGATGCCGACAGCGTTTTGCGTGGCTCACCTGGTCCTGACACCGGGGAACCCACTGAGATGGGGGGGGGGTCGACTTTAACAGGGCCGGAGGATCTCGTCGGCGGGAAGAGCGGGAAAATCCCACCCAATATACATACGTACACATTCACTTAACACTCTAGGAGCACAATACGTACTCAATATGTATGTTGCTAAGCAACATGGGTGGAATGGATGGAATAAGCGGAATAACTAGAAGCAAAGCACAAATATCCGTCAGTCTGTGGTTGAGGAGCCGGGTGTAGTTTGGCAATTATAAAAGGGGGGGACAACCCAGTGATGGTTTCAGGGAGGGAGATGGAGTGAAACATTTTAGTGTTCAGTTGAAGAAGCAGTAGTTATGGATCTCTGAAGAATTACGGGAAAAGACTTACACCATGGGAAACAGAAAACCCATTCCCATTGGCAAAATCAACCATCGCTTCTCAAGCTGCCATGTGGCATAAATATGGGGGGGGGGGTTCTCTGTTCTGCCAGCTGGGATTTCCTGGGCGGCGCGCCCTCGCTGGTAGTGGGATTCCCCCTTCCCACCACCTTCCACTGGGATTTCCCATTTTGGCCACCCCATGCCGCTGGGAAACGCAGGGGCGAGGGTGCGCTTCCGGCGCTGCGGAGAATCCTGCTGCTGGATAATCCAGCCCCGCATCTATCTCTGGTGACAGGAGAACGAGAAGTTCTTTCCCAACCCAACAAAGTACACCAGGAATTCATCCTGTCCTTCTTCATTGGTGACCATGGGGTAATGTCACTGGACTAGCAATCCAGCGATCCAGGTTGCTGCTCTGGGGCCGTAGGTTCAAATCTCACCAGCGCAACTGGTGGAATTTAAATTCATTCACTAATTCTGGAATGATAAAGCTAGACTCAGTGATGGCGACCATGAAACTGTCAAAGAGTGTCGTGAAAACCCATCTGGTTCATTAATGTTCCCTTTAGGGAAGGAAATCTTCCATGCTTACCTGGTCTGGCCGACATCTGGGGCGAGATTCTCCGACCCCCCGCCGGGTCGGAGAATCGCCGGGGGCTGGCGTGAATCCTGCCCCCGCCGGTTGCCGAATTCTCCGGCACCGGAGATTCAGCGGGGGCGGGATTCGCGCCGCGCCGGTTGGCGGCCCCCCCCCCCCCGCGATTCTCCGGCCCGGATGGACCGAAGTCCCGCTGCTAGGATGCCTGTCCCGCCGGCGTGGATTAAACCACCTACCTTACCGGCAGGACAAGGTGGCGCGGGCAGGCTCCGGGGTCCTGGGGGGGGGGGGCGCGGGGCAATCTGGCCCCGGGGGGTGCCCCCACGGTGGCCTGGCCCACAATCGGGGCCCACCGATCCGCGGGCGGGCCTGTGCCGTGGGGGCACTCTTTTCCTTCCGCCTTCGCCACGGTCTCCAGCATGGCGGAGGCGGAAGAGACTCCCTCCACAGCACATGCGTGGGGATGCCGTGAGCGGCCGCAAACGCTCCCCGCGCATGCGCCGCCCGAAGATGTCATTTCCGCGCCAGCTGGCGGGGCACCAAAGGCTTTTTCCGCCAGCTGGCGGGGCGGAAATTACTCCGGCGCGGGCCTAGCCCCTCAAGGTTGGGGCTCGGCCACCCAAGATGCGGATCCGCATCTTTGGGGCGGCGCGATGCCCGACTGATTTGCGCCGTTTTTGGCGCCGGTTGGCGGGCATTGCGCCGATACCGGAGAATTTCGCCCCTGACTCCAGACCCACAGTTGATTTGTAACCGCCCCCTGAAATGGATTAGTAAGCTACTCAGTTTAAGGGCAATTAGGGATGGGTAACAACACTGGCCCTACCTGGGTTGCCATACGAGGTAAAAACACCTTACTGTGGCACATTGTTAGAACCCACACAAGACCTACAGGCTTGGAGCAATCAACCTCCCCGTGAGTCTCATTGAATACAAACTCCCTCGCTTAAGATGCGAGGAACCCTAAATCATCCATAGTTAAGTTCATATAAAGTCAGGCAGGTATGGTACTTCATATAAGTTCAGATCTAGCTGGGATCTGGTGTATATTGTAAATACTAGGGCTTGATTCAACTAATTGGGAACAATGTCCCATAGTGAGCACGTTTAGCTGCGTGTTTCCCAGCGCTCGCAGCGACTCGTGTTGTATAAGGGGCTTCAGCTGGGGACGTATGGCCAAAGCCATTCACAGCCCTGTTTTGTACACTGGGGTGCTCACTAAGGTGGCACTGCGACGGTGACAGGCTGGCATGCCAGGGTGCTCAGGTGGCACCAGCAGTACCAGGGCACCACCCTGCCCAAACGGCATGCAGCTGGGGGCCTCCGGTCCTCTGGGAGAGACCCCACATCTTCCGTTCCGTCTCGTCCCCGTTTGTGGGGTCCTGTGCTGAATGGCACGCGTCCAAGGTCTCCGAGGCGAAGGGGATGAATCTGCACACTAGAGCGAGACTAGCTGTCCCGCTCTAATATGGAGGTCTGCCAAAAAGTGCTCCCGCCTACAATTGGCGGGATTTACATCACAACGTCTCGCGAGATCACGTTAGATCTCGCGAGCCGGATAGCTCCTGGGAGAGAGGTCTCCCGGCTTTTATCTGCCATGCTGCTCTGTGGCGCGCTGCCTTTCAGGTGCAGCGTAGCCAATGGATTGCACCCCTACTGGGTGTTAGTAAACCAAGTTTCTTAAATGTACTCGGTCCAGACTCGTTTGTGGTCTACAAAAGATACGTAGCATTGATGATAGGCATTTACCATATAGGCTAGTCGCTGTGCAAAATGTATTTTCACAAGTGAAGCTACATTACTGAAATCCCATATTGTCTCTAGGAGGAGGCAGTTGTGCAGCACACAGACTGGCTGACTTGTCCTGTTACTGTGGTGTAAATGTGTTATTTATTTAGTTGTTTTGGTGAACAGTCTGGGCTGCTGAAGGTCTAAGAGATGAACTTTGCGCCTGACTATGTCCCTTGATTGTTGACACTCCAACAGTTTGAGAGCAATGACCTACAGCATTCATTAAAAACGGGATCCTTTGTAGAGTTCTTAAATACACTAAGCGAGTGTTTAACCAGTCTCTGTGGCACACCAATTTGAAAAAAAGTTAATAACATTGGTACTGATCAAAGAGTCATTTTTCCAGAGTTATTGCTTAAAATTTTCATATATATGAGATTTAAGTTTGCCCATAAGCTGTAAACTGTAAGCCTTAACTGTAAAAACTGTAACTGTAAACACAAGTGAAAGAGATGATAGTGATCGTACCAGGAATTAACTGATAAGGACGTGTGCTTACACTGGTTACTTTGCTTATGTCACCTGAAATATATTATCTCCAAACGGTGAGGTCTGACGGTGTCAGGAACGGTGTGGGAGTTAATGTTGGTGTAGCACAGACCAATCCAAACATGTTGGCAATAAACTATGTCCAAATGATGAACAACGCCAAATTAAATCCAGTTCTTGTGGCTTAGAAAAAAGATGGGTCTAGTTATTTGCCAAAGTGATTCATGGAATTTGATTACGAGCGATGTATTTTATAACATTTGATGTGTTGCATATTTTGAATATTTCCCCTGAAATCAGGTTTTTATTTCCATCGAGTCTGCATCATTGTTGGGTTTGGGAAGATTGAATTTATGTCACAGCCAGTACTTGTTCCGCTCCTCCTTATTTTCACAATCTCCGTCGGCGGGATCTTCCATTTTGCCGCAGCGCACTCACGCCCTCGGATTTCCCAACGGCGTGGAGGTGCCCAAAATGGGAAAGCCCATTGGCTGGCTGGCGGGACGGTGAATCTCGCTGCCGGTGGGGGGGGGGGGGGGGGGGGGGGCACACCATAAATGAGCGCGACGGGACGGAGAATCCCACCCATGATATGTGGCATGCAAGACAGGGGACTTCAAATATTGCGGCAAAATTGTGGAACAATAGCAACAGTGCACGCACACTTACATTAGCAGATCCCGTCTGACTGTGGGGCATCCTGTGGCTGTAAAACAGCCAAACTGATCTCCCAGGTCACATTCATCAACTTGCTAATTGGACTTAATCCTGACATTTCCTGAAGCAGCAACCAACTAGACATTCTTTTTTAAAAAATGTTTTTAAAAAAAATAAATTTAGAGAACCCAATTCATTTTTTCCAATTAAGGGGCAATTTAGCGTGTTCAATCCACCTACCCTGCACATCTTTGGGTTGTGGGGGTGAAACTCACGCAAACACGGGGAGAATGTGCAAACTCCACACGGACAGTGACCCAGAGCCGGGATCGAACCTGGGACCTCGGCGCCGTGAGGCAGCAGGGCTAACCGCTGCTCCACCGTGCTGCCCTCAACTAGACATTCTTTAGCATTCCTGACTCCACCCCCATCCTGCATTTGAAGGATAAAGTAGCTGTCTAACTACTCGATGACCTGGTGACCACACATACATATATATTGAAAGATGAAGGCTCCTTTACCAAAGCAAATAATAAGCATGGGTGTAGCTCTGTTACTGTAATATAAAGGGTTAATTCTAACTATGTATTATGCTAATCAGATCCTCATCACAGTAAAACATGGTTTTCTGTCTAAAATATAGCCAGTATCTTAATAAAGCCCCTGTTTAAATACCTCTGCAGACTCAGGCAATGTTCTGTGTTAGTCTAACAATGTCAAGAATAATTATAAGATGTCTTACAACACCAGGTTAAAGTCCAACAGCCTTATTTCAAATCACTAGTTTTCGGAGCACTGTTCCTTCCTCATTCACCTGAGGAAGGAGCTGCGCTCTGAAAGCTAGTGATTCGAAACAAACCTGTTGGACATCAACCTGGTGTTGTAAGACTTCTTACTGTGCTCACCCCAGTCCAACGCTGGCATCTCCACATCAAGAATAATTATAGTTACGCCCTCATAGCTTCACAGGACATATACGGGGAAGAAATCTTTGGGCCATTCAAACATTTTAATCAATGAAATCCAACATCTGCCCAACACAGCATTTATGTTCATGGCTTACTGGGATGTAGCATTACTGACTATATTTATTGCCCATCCATAGTGGCCCTTGAGCAGGTTGTCCTTGCATACCAGAGACTCCCCATCTGTCTTATCTGGATGGATAATATGTTCATCTCTGAATCAGACATTGTGGGATTAAATCCTATTCTGGAGATTTAAGCATATAATTTAGACTGACACGTCAGTGTAGCACTGATGGAGTGCTACACTCTCAGAGGTGGTATCTGTGGATGAGACATTAAACCAAACCACGGCCCCGTATGCCCTCTCAGGTGGCCCTAATTCAAGAAGAGTTTTCCTAATGTCCGGAGCATGATTAATGCCTCAAACAGCATGATTGAAATGTTAACCTGATTGTTTGGCAATTATCTGATTGTTGTTTGTTGCATCCAAATTCTCTGCCATTACAATGACAACACTTCAAAAAAATGTAATTGGCTGTAAATGGAACCAATTTGGATTGTCCTGAAGTTGTGAAATGCGCAATATTGTTTTTTTTAAGTGGATGCTAGATATGCAACCAACCTGTGGATCTGTCACTGGATTCTCGCTGTTCTTTTCAATTGATGGAGCTCCTGCTTTTCACGATGTTGCGTTTTTGTGCGGTACTGCTCCGTATAAAACAGACTGGTATCAGTGCAATCTTTGTTCTTTTCTGAATGCCTCAATCTCAGCTGGGGTTGGATTGGGAGCAGTTCAATTGGGCACTGTATCACTGGGCAACTGAGCGAATTGATTGATTAGAGCTTCTGCCCCATGAACAACTCATTCAGCAACTTCTGCTGCAACAGGGTCATTGAAGGGTGCAAGAATGCTGCAACAACACGTTCCTTTCCAAGCGACTTTGTCGAATGGCTTCTGTCCTGCACGCTGGAAATTTAGCTCTTTCTGTCCTGAAGCATATCAGAAACAAATGAGCTCAATGGTTCATTACTGTCAGGCATAAGCCTAGATTTTATAGTCAGCGTTTATTTTAACTCTTGAGTCAATCGATTAACAAGAAATGGATTATTGTTGTTGTTAGAATAGAACAAACAACGATAAGCACAGCAGAGGAACAGGCCCTTCGGCCCTCCAAGCCTGTACCGATCATGATGCCCTAACTAAACAAAAACCTTCTGCCCTTACTCTGTCCCTATCCCTCTATTCCCTCCCTATTCATGCACCCATCCAGATGCCTCTTAAGTGTTGCTAATGCGCCTGCTTCCACCATATCCTCTGGCAGCGCGTTCCAGGCACCCACCACCCTCTGCGTGAAAACCTTACCCCGCACATCTCCCTTAGATTTTTCCCCCTCAACATGATCCTGTGCCCCCTTGTAATTGACACTTCCATCCTTGGAAAAAGCCTCTGACTATCCACCCTGTCTATGCCTCTCATAATTTTGTAGACCTCTGTCAGGTCTCCGCTCAGCCTCCATCTTTCCAGTAAAAACAATCCTAGTTCATTCAACATCTCCTCATAGCCAACACCCTCAAGACCAGGCAACATCCTGGTGAATCTTCTTTGCACTCTCTCCAAAGCTTCCAAGTCCTTCTGATAATGTGGTGACCAGAACTGCAGGCAATACTCCGAATGCGGCCTAACCAAGGTTTTATACAGCTGCAACATGATTTCCCAACTCCTGCACTCAATGCCCCAGCTGATGAAGGCAAGCAGGCCATATGCCTTCTTAGTCACCTTGGCCACCTATATTGCCACTTTTAGGGAACTGTGGACCTGCACGTCCAGATCCCTCTGTATGTTAATGTTCCTAAGGGTTCTGCCATTTACAGAATAATTCATACCTAGATTTGATCCACCAAAACGCATCACCTCGCATTTGTCCAGATTAAACTCCATCTGCCATTTCTGTGTCCAAGTCTCCAATCTATCCATATCCTGTTGTATCCCTGACAATCCTCGGCACTATCGACAACTCCACCAATCCTTGTGTCATCCACAAACTTACTAATCAGACCACTCACATTTTCCTCCAGATCATTTACATGTACGGCAAACAACAGAGGTCCCAGCACTGATCCCCATGGAACACCACTAGCTATAGATCTCCATTCTGAAAAACATCCTTCTACCGCTACTCTCGGTCTTCGATAACCAAGCCAGTTCTGTAACCATCTAGCCAGCCCACCACCAATCCCATGTGATTTTAGTTTTTGTACCAGCCTGCCATGTGGGACCTTATCAAACACCTTACTAAAGTCCATATAAACCACATCCACAGTCCTTCTTTCATCAATTTTCTTTGTCACCTCTTAAAAAAACTCAATCAAGTTGGTGAGACTTGACCTTCCCCAGACAAAACCATGCTGCCTTCACTAACTAGTCCATTTTCCTCCAAATATGCATAGATCCTGACACTCAGTATCTTTTCCAAAAGCTTCCCCACCATTGATGTCAGACTCACCTATAATTTGCTGAATTCTCCGTGCTTCCTTTCTTAAACAAGGGAACAACATTGGCTATTCTCCAGTCCTCTGGAACCTCACCTGTGGTCAAAGAGGATGAGAAGATATCTGATAAGGCCCCAGCTATTTCTCCCCTTGCCTCCCGCAGTAGCCTAGGATAGATCCCATCCAGCCCTGGGGATTTGTCTAGCTTAATGTAATTTAAGATACTCAACACTTCCTCCATTGGTAGATTGATGTTCTCAAGAGCATTCACACACCTATCCCTGACCTCAACATCCATCATGTCCCTGGTGAATACCGATACAAAGTGCTCATTAAGGTTTTCACCCACTTCCTGTGGTTCCACGTATAACTTCCCTCCATTGTCCTTGAGTGGGCCTCTCCTTCTCTTGCTACCCCCTTGCTCCTAATATATGTATAAAAGGCCTTGGGATTCTCCTTGACCAGGTTTGCTGAAGACATTTCATGTCCCCTTTTTAGCCCTCCTAAATCACGTTTAAGTTCCTTCCTACTTTCACTGTACTCCTCAAGGGCGTTGTCAGTTTTTAGATGCCTAGACCTACCGTATGCTTCCTTTTTCCTTTTGACTAAGCTAACAATTTCCCTTGTCATCCATGGTTCCCAAATCCTGTCAGTTCTATCCTTCATTTTTGCGGGACATGCCTGTCCTACACTTCAATCAACTGGCCTTTAAAAGCCTCCCACATGTCAGACGTGGATTTGCCCTCAAATAGCCACTCCCCATCCACATTCCACAGTACCTGTCTAATTTGGATGTCCGGCCAATTAAGCACCATCACCTGGGGTCCACTCATGTCCTTATCCATGACTACCTAAAATCTTATGGAATTATGGTCGCTAAGCCCAAAATGCTCCCCCACTGAAACATCAATCGTCTGGCCTGGCTCATTCCCCAATACCAAGTCTAATATGGCTCCTTCACTGGTTGGATTGTCAACATACTTGTAATATTCTTGTCGGATGGCCTGATTTATATTACAAGAACACTTGTAGCTAAAGCTATAAATGATTTGTTAACATTAACTGTGGGTCAACTATATACAAAACAACAGGTCAATAACAGTATGATCATGCACAAGCAACCTCTCTCTCCCAGCTTTCCATACCTGTGGGGGTCCATGTATTACAGGGGCCCCTGTAGGAGGGCCCCATATTACAAGGGCCCCTGTGGGTGGCCCCCCATTACAATGGTCCTTTACAGGGTTCTCTGGGTGGTCCCCCTATTACAGGGATCGCTGTGGTGGGGTCCCCCTATTACAGGGGTCCCTGGAACGGTCTCCCAATTACAGTGGTCCCTCTGGGAGGTCCCCCTTCTACAGGGGTCCCTGTGGAGAGTTCCCATTATAGGGGCTGCTGTGGGGTGTCCCCCTATTACAGGGGTCCCTCGGGGGTCCCCATATTACAGGGATCCTGTCCCTGGGGGTGTCTCTTATTACAGGGGTCTCTGTGGGGAATCTCCATAATACAGGGGGGCCTTGTAGGTGGGGGGTCTCCCTTTTACAGTGGTCTTTGGGGTGGTCCCCCTATTACAGAGTTCCCTGGGGGGGGTCTCCCTGTGGCAGGTCCCCCAATTACACAGGTCTCTAGGAGGTCCCAATAAGATGCATTTGCATTCATTTACATACACCCACTGGCACGCATCATGGACCTCGTTCACACCACCAACGGGGGGTGGGGGGCCGAGCATCGCATTCAGATCAGCGCCATTACCAATTTTCCCTCGACACCCAATTCTCCGTCCCATCTGGGAACGCATTATAGGTGCCCTTGAACCGAGAGTCCCACCCATATACTTATCCTGAATTTTGTGTTTCAAATTTTCCAATTCAGCTGTGACGCGAACATTTTCCGAGCTTATTTCCTTTTCTTTTTGCCGGGTTTGTATATTTTGGACTTCATCAGATAGCTTTCCTTCATTCACAGTCAGCTGCTTACGTCACACTGCAGTTTCAGGAAATGTGTCTGAGTTCCCAAAATGATCCATTTTTGGGACTTGCAGAAAGTTATTTGCCTCTCTGATGCCCTTGAGTGGTCGGCGTGGGTAACGCCTTTGACCTTAGACCTTTGTAACTATCGCGGGGATTTTCTATCCCTCTCTTTCTGCTCTATGCACTCCACAACTTGCAGGTTTAAATATTCATCAAAGACTTTTAATATTTCATAAAAGCTGGTTGAGGATTCATAAATCCACTGCATCAGGATTTCCTCATCCACACAAGTTCACCAAAACAGCACAAAAAGTTATCGATCTCGACTTTTTCTGACTTTCTACTTCGACCTGATGTACTCCTGTGGATTAGAAATTCTCGTCTCCAGAACACACGCAGCGGGATTCTCCGTTGGGATCCTTAGGTCTGCCGGCAGTGCACCCATGCCCACGGGTTTCCTGACGGCATGGGGGTGACCACAATGAGAAACCCCATTGGCCGGCAGCAGGAACGGCGAATCCCGCTGCTGGCGGAGGCACGCCGTGCCGGAAAACGCGGCTGGCGGGCCGTCAAATGACCCCCCCCCCAAAAAATGTTTTGTAATGTTTGGGCTGGATGCGTGAAATTCTGATCCGTGGGTAAAAAGTGTCGGTCCTGCTTTAAGAACTTTCTCAATTTCAAGATGGCGTCACCATGGGAGACAAAGCGATTTGCCGCACCTGGTGGTCTCTGCCACAACGGCGAGCATATTCAGCTTGAAAAAAAAGACCCCGCCCAAGATTTAAATCACCCAGCTAGGTCTGCTGACTCTGCGCACTGGGATTTAAACTTCCAAAGGAGATTTAATGGAGACTCCTCCGAAGGAATTTTAAATTTCTGGCTCCTGCTTCCAAAATTTCCTTTGGAGCTGTTTTTCCCGAGGGTTTTTCCTCGGTGCCTGTGCTTCCAGAGTTTCATTTCAGCTCAGACTGGTTTGCTGAATTTTTTCTGTTTCCCTTTGCATTTTTTCCCGAGGTTTTTCCAGAAGCTACCAGAAGGTTGTAGAGTGTTTGATACATTTCGACAGGTCTGAAGAAGTCTTCGTAATCATACGCGTGTTAACTGTAAGTATTTACTGATTCTTAGAATTATTTACATAGAATCCCTACAGTGCAGAAGGAGGCCATTCGGCCCAGCGAGTCTGCACCGACCCTTTGAAAGAGCCAGTCCACTCACCCCGTTCACCCTGCCCTATCCCTGTAAGCCCAAAACTGAACCTGCACATCCTTGGGCACTAAGGGGCAATTTAGCATGGCCAATCCATCTAACTTTCAAGGGTGCCAACTGGCAGTGCCAGTGTGCCTGGGTTCCAGATTGGCACTGCCAGGGGTCGGGCCTGGTGGGGGGCCTTGCCAATCAGAGGGGGGGGGTTCCCAGAAGCCTTGCCAAAGTTGGGGGGGGTGAGGGGGCAGGGGCCACAAAGTGGCGGAGGAGGCCTGAAAGAAGGGAAGAGGGGGAGATCAGACCTGCCAATCAAAATGGTGCTCCGATCTAAGAGCAACCGTTCAGGAAATCCCTCTAAGTGCAGCCTCGGTGGGGTAAACTCCCCGAGGCTAAAAAAAAACAGCAAAGTGCAGGTGAATAACGGGGTGATTCCTGCCGATGAATCGCGCCCGTGGACAATGAGGAGACTAGAAAAGAGCAGGTGATCTATCCAGCATGTCCCAGAAAATTGTGACATCTTCTGCCCAATCCGAACACAGGCCATCTCCTGGGAGAGACAAAGGACCAGATTAAAAACCCAAACAACACATCTAGTTTGTTTGGACCTCAGGCAATCTGGTGACACATCTGCGGTTCAGAGATCATTGTGATTGTTACTCTCAAAAGGAAATAAGTTTTACATGAACTCAAATTAATTTAAAGTGAGAGGATTCCTTGTATTTGTTCTTGGGACATGAACGTCAGCGTGAAGACAAGGATTTATTGCCCATCCCTAATTGCCCTGGAGGAGGTGGGGCTGAGGTGTCGACACAAGCACCGTGCAGTTAGGGAGCGGGGACAGGATTTTAACCCAGCAATAGTGAATGAACCATCATTCCAACAGGTATTAAAAACTCAGCAGGGCTGACAGCATCTAGTCATAGAGAAGCAGAGTTAATGGGTGCCACTCAGTGACCCCCCCGTTGCGCTGAATCATGCAAGAGCCCCCAATTGGGCTCCACGCCAGGCGCCAGACCGATCGCGGGTCACCCGACTCACTCCGCCTGCTGCAATCGGAAACTTGCCCTCGCTGGGCAGAACCCAGATCTGAATATTTAAATGACTTAACTGCCACACCTGGGAGACCTCAAGAGGGCGCCGTTTAGTGCCGGCCCACACAAACGTGGATCAGGCGTAATGGCACCTGGGGATGGGGGTCTCTCAGGCCTTTGGAGACCCCCAGGTGGTCGGGGACAGGACAGGGTGGTACCCTAGCACTCGTCCTGGCATCTGGAGATCCGGGAAGTGCCACCTGGGGGGGGGGTGCTATGCCACTTGGGGGGGAGTGTGAGGGGGGGGTTCACAGGGGAGCGTGAGGAGGTGAATAAAGTGGAGGGGGACCTGAAGGGGGGGAGGGAGATCTGTGCAGCAGGTCAAAATGGCGCCCCAATCTGTTGATATCAAAAGAAATATCAATACGCCATTGAATAGCGAGTGTTCCTCAGCGTTGCAGCCACCAAGAAACACTCGCTAACCCACCCGACAGCAGACTTAGTTTGAAGTCCGCTGAATCGCGCCCATCGTTTTGATCCTTTAACTCTTTGTCAGAACTGAAGGGAGGGAAAATGTGTTTGAGCTGCGGAAACTGCATCAAAAGGTAAAAACCTTTGAGAACAAAACGCAGGTGGCCTGCTGTGAGAGGGGGAGGGGTGTTTTGCATTGAGGCAATACATGTATGGGATATTAAATTACAATGTACTAAATTACAATAAGGGCAGCACGGTGGCGCAGGGGTTAGCACTGCTGTCTCACAACGCCAGGGTCCCAGGTTCAGTTCCGGCCTTGGGTCACTATCTGTGTGGAGTTTGCACGTTCTCCTCGTGACTGCGTGGGTTTCCTCCGAGTTCTCGGGTTTCCTCCCACAGTCAAAAGAGATGTGGGTTAGAAGATTGGCCATTATAAATTGCCCTTAGTTTGCGCATGTGTGTGTGCGTGCGTGTGTGTGCGGCTATGCTTGATATGGTGTAATGCCCCTCAAGCTATCAGCCCCTGGCGACAGACTAGCAACCTGTTCCAGGGATAATTAGCCACAGAAACAGACAAAAGTCGGTCGCTCCATCAGGCTGTGGGAAGGTTGAGAGAGAAATTACAATGGCTCAGGCTCAGTCAGGGCACCATCTCCTTCTTTTTCACCGTTGCCAAGGGACAGTTGTGTGTCTAGCTGGAAATCTCTGAGCAACAAGCACCAAGTAAAGTTGCTCAAAGTTTTGCTCCAAAGTGTCAGTAGTCTCAATGTTGTGAGGGGCAGTCCTTAGCTGTAACATGATACTGCACATGTTGTATTTGTGTATTTGTTCATATAATGAGTTACTTTGAAAGTGCAGCAGCCTTTGCTCCGTTGGTAACTTTCCTTCCAGGCAGTGACAGATCACATTGAACCTTTCTGACGGTCAATTCGCTACGCTGCCTGAATAACAGATTATGTCCATCATTTTGCACATGCATGAACCCCTATGTGTATATTGTCATAATCTACACCAGTATATCATGGTGCAGATACACACACACTGATGGACACACAGCGGGACCAATCAACACACACAACACCGCAGCCAATCACCAGTTAGACCACACGCACTATAAAGACAGGGGGCATCAGAGTTCCTGCTCATTTCGGGATACAGCATCCTACAAGGACTGAGCTTACAGCTTACAGCACAGATCTTCACCATGCGCTGAGTGCATAGACTGGTTAGGACAAGGCATAGGTCTTTAGTTCAATCTAATATCGTGTTAACCCACAGTGAAAGTATGTTCAACAGTTTCTAACTTAATAAAATAGTGTTGCACTATTTTAAGTGTTGGTGGCCTGTATGTGTTCCACGGATCCAGAGCACCCAACACATCATATATGAGGTCTGTTCATCCGTGAGCTCTGATCCAAAACCTTAATACTGTTTCTCTCCTTGGTATGGGAATAGAGGGATACGGACCCAGGAAGTGTAGAAGATTTTAGTTTAGATGGGCAGCATGGTCGGCACGGGCTTGGAGGGCCGAAGGGCCTGTTCCTGTGCTGTACTTTTCTTGTTCTTTGTTCTTTGTCAAACCTGCTGAGTTTAGATTTCCAGTATCAGCAGTATTTTCCTTTCAGTGAAGGGAGAACTCATCTTGCTAGCCAACACAGTGATAAGGAGTACCCTTAAGAAAGTGATCCGTTTAACCGATGAGCAGAGAAATTATAGCCGTCGAAGAATCCTTGAACCATTGGTAAAAATTACTTTTAAAGGCCTTGTTGAAATGATTTGTAAATCTGAAGTCACTTTTATCTTGAAGTTTTTTGCTTCCACTCGTTGGCGTCTCAAAGACATTTCGAGAGACACAGGAAAAAAGTATTTTCCAGTTAATTTTGTGTGAATGTACCAAAATGTGTTCTTAAAGGAATAAAGTAAGAAGTCTTACAACACCAGGTTAAAGTCCAACAGTCACTACCTTTTGGAGCACTGCTCCTTCCTGGAAGTTCCTGGTGTTGTAAGACTTCTTACTGTGCTCACCCCAGTCCAACGCCGGCATCTCCACATTAAAGGAATAAACATTACTGAAATTAATTCAACCGGACTGACTTATCTATGAGCGAGAGATAAGGCGAATCTTACTCTTAGTGTCCAATGATGTGCAGGTGAGGTGGGTTATGGGTATAGGGCAGGGCTGGGGGGGGGGGGGGGGTGAAAGGGGGCTGCCCTTTCAGAGCGTTAGTGCAGACACGATGGGCCCAATGGTCTCTTTCTGCACTGCACCTTGGGATTCTATGGATGATGTCTCATTACTGGAATCATTCTTGTTAATCTTTACTGTACCGTATCCAAACCCTTCTCACACTTGGAGACCAGGATTGGGCTCAGAGCTCCCGCTGGGGCTAAATTAGTGTTTTTATGGAATTAGCAATTGTCATGGAACCCAATCGATTCAAGGGGCACTATTTTTATCGAAAGCTATGTGCAGAACATTACAATGAGAAGAAGCAAGTTTCATTGAAACACATCTGGGCACTGCCTGCTTTCAATGTAAATGGCACACGACAGAGGCATTCTTTGCTCAAAGACTTGCTGAATTGTTACGGTCTGTCACTGTCTATAATATCTATTTATTATTGCTCATGTTTCTTGGTGTGAAGCAGTGGGTGCCAGAATTAGTTTTGAACCTGCCTCTGCCAGCACTTGTAAGCCCGAGGCAGGTGGGAAAACTGCTTTTAATTATTAAGCTTTTAAATTCCAGAATGTTTTTGAGGGTGCCATGACTGTGAAGGTGAACATGGTGATGGACCGGCAGGAAGTGGTGATCAGCCTGCATTAAGTGATGCCCCGGAGTTATCGGCCTTTCCTCAGAACCGATTTGAATACCTGGGCAGAGCCTGCACAGCTCCTGCAGGGTGGGTCTGAGATCCACAGCTTTGATCTGGACCTGCTGCTTTACCTCTTTCTTATTTTTCTCAGATGTCCCTGAAGTGGAGCTGCCACGCTCTCCACACAACGGGGAGCAGAATACGTTCGAGACAAAAGTGCACATTTTCTGAAGTCAACATAGTGCCTCATCCTGAATACCACATGGCTGACCCTACTAAACACACATACAAACGCGCACACATGTGTACTTACACACATGTGCACATGCACACACACACACACATAGACACACACACACACTCACATGCACACACACTCACTCACTCACATGCATACACACGCACATACACTAATAAAAACGTACGATTATTCTCCTCATTTAACGGCATATTTTCCATATTGGTCACTTCTAGGTAAAGTGGACACAGTGGGGGTCACATGCCTCCAGCCACCCCTCCCCCAGTCAAACCATCATCCTTCTCCCATCTCCGGTATTTCACAGAAAGTGAGAAACGTATTGTTTTGAACGTTCCCGATGTTTGTGGTTTGCAGCGGTGCCCTGAAGAGAACCCTTCATTCCTGGAGACTCTGCAACAAACCTGGTGGGTGGCAGCCCTGCCTCATTCTTGAGGTCCCAGCTATCTGAGGTCTCTGTGTCCGATGCATTTTCTCCATGATATCCATGACACGGAAATACCGCCTACAGGAAGCCCACCAATCGGATAGGCGGGAATAATTGCGGCTGCTTCTCCAGGGAGCAATGACAGATATAACAGGTTGGCGAGGGAAGAGGCGATTAATAGACAGAAAGTGAACCAGATGATTTTTGCAGGGTACTCACCATCTTCCTAACACCACAAAAATTTCCAAATGCCCTGCGGTTTTCCCTTTCAGGGTCACTGATAGGCTATTTTATGCCTGGTGTTAATGGGTAGAGTAGACTATATACAAATATCCACCCACTGTCCTCTTTAAAATTGTGCTGGGGTCCTACAGACCTCATAGAACCCAAATTATCAGCAGGCTCCCACCTGAAATTGAACATCAAAACTCCCACATAAATGGAGCGAGCCTAACAGGGATCATGATGGGGCACTGGTGTTTTAAACCCACTGTAGTATAAGGATGTTGAGCAGAGCAAGAGATAATATGGGACTGGAGAACAGTACTGTTCGTGGTATGACATAGAGATTCACATGATAGTAGGTTGTGTGTTTTTATTAAAATCCATTTACAGGATGTGGGCTTCGCTGGCTAGGCCAGCATTTATTGTCCATCCCTAGTTGCTCTTCAGAAGGTGGTGGTGAGTTGCCTTCTTGAGCCGTTGCTGTTCTTGAGGTGTAGGTACACCCAATGTGCTGTTAGAAAGGGAGTTCCAGAATGTTGCCCCAGAGTGAAGGAACGGTAATATATTTCCAAGTCAGGGTGGTGAGTGACTTGGAGAGGAACCTCCAGTTGGTGGGGTTCCCAGGTATCTGCTGCTCTTGTCCTTCCAGATGATAGTGATCATGGGTTTGGAAGGTGTTGTCTAAGGAACCTTGGCGAGTTACTGCAGTGCATCTTGTAGATGGTACACATGGGTGCCACTGTTCGTCGGTGGTGGAGGGGTTGAATGTTTGTGGAAGGGGGAGCAATCAAGTGAGATGCTTTGTCCTGGATGGTGTCAAGCTTCTTGAGTGTTGTTGGAGCTGCGCTCATCCAGACTAGTGGAGAGTGTTCCATTACACTCCTCACTTGTGCCTTGTAGCTGGTGGACATGCTTTGGAGGGGTCAGGAGGTGATTTACTCACCGTAGGATTCCTAGCCTTTGACCTGCCCTGGTAACACAGTATTAATGTGACTAGTCCAGTTCAGTTTCTGATCAATGGTAATGTTGATTGTGGGGGATTCAACAATGATAATGCCATTGAATTTCCAGGGGGGTGGGGGGCATTAGATCCTCTCTTGTAAGAGATGCTCATTGTCTGGCAATTGTGTGATGCGAATGTAACTTGCCACTTGTCAGCCCAAGCCTGGATATTGTCCAGGTCTTGCTTCATTTGGACAAAGACTGCTTCATTATCTGAGGAATCGCTGGTGTTGCACAAATGGTGGTGAGCATTGTGCAGTCATCCGCAAAGATCCCCACTTCTGACCTTATGATGGAAGGGAGGTCATTGATGAAGCAGCTGAATATGGTTGGGCCTAGGACACTACCTGGAGGAACTCCTGCAGTGATGTCCTGGAGCTGAGATGATTGACCTCCAACCACCACAACCATCGTCCTGTGTGCCAGGTAGGACTCCAACCAGTGGAGAGTTTTCCCCCTGATTCCCATTGAGTCCAGTTTAGCTAGGGCTCTTTGATGCCATACTCGGTCAAATGCTGCCTTGGTGCCAAGTGCAGTCACTCTCACCACACCTCTGGCATTCAGCTCTTTTGTCCATGTTTGAACCAAGGCTGTAATGAGGTCAGGAGCTGAGTGACCCTGGCAGAACCCAAACTGAGCGTCCGTGAGCAGGTCATTGCTGAGAAGAGTTGTGTCGAAGAGTCTGGAAGGAGCCACCATGGAGACAGAACACAAGCAGGGCCATACCACGGAGATGAAGAGCATTATGAGTTGTTAATAAATAAATGCTTGATGTTCAACCACACAAGGCTCTGTGAGACACCAAACAATCCTTACAAGATGGTGGCAGTGAAGGATGGACCCTGAAATCCCGAAATCAGGGAAAAGTAACAAAACCGCAGTCTAATCTGTAAGAAGTGCGCCTAAATGGAAGACACAGCTGAGATCAGAGAGGCAGAATCAAAAGACCCAGCCAGATCACAAAATGTTGAGCAAAAATTCAAGCAAAAGAAGGTGAAAGGGAACAGAATAATATGTTCCCTCTGCAGAGTAAAGGGATCAAGCCAAATCTCAAAAAGGGTGAGGAAAATAAAGTTAAAAAGACATAAATGACTTGTTATAACAGATAGCAACCAGACCAGCACTCAAGTGCACTGCAGGAAGAAGACAGCAGCAAACTAACCCCATAAGACAAATAGAAGTAAAGATTGTAAGTACTTGGGGGAGGTGTAGTACAAGGGTGTTCAGCATAACAAAGATTGATGTGGGACTGGGGAACAGTACCGTCCATGGTTTTATCGAGTGTGTGCAGCGGAAGGGTCTGGAAGGAGCAGACATGGAGACAGCACCCACGCAAGGCTATACATTGGAGATGTATATCATTATGAGTTGTTAATATACACTTAAAGTTTAACCATGCAAGCCTCCAGACCTTTCCCTGAGTCACCAAACAACCTTTGCAACACCAATAATCAACCCATTCCTCCAAGAGGAGACCATGCAAAGCGACACTCCGATGATCTCCAGTAGCATAGAAAGTAGGAGCAGGAAGAGGCCACTCGGTCCTTCGAGCCTGCTGCACCATTCATCATGATTATTATGATCGTCCAACTCAATAGCCTAATCCCGCTTTCACCCCCCGCAACAACCTTTGACCCCCTTCGCCCCAAGTGTTATATCTAACTGCTTCTTGAAAACTAACCCAAACGAGGACATCAATGAGACAATTCAACAATGGTTACCACTCCAGAAAGAAAGACAAAAAAAGTTGTGCCTTCGCTTCTGTTGATACGAATGACAATTTTATGCGTCATTGTTCCTAAATTCATGGATGGTGTGAAATAATTTGATTTGCCCGGTGGTCAGTTATCACAAACATTTGCAGGTCATCAGAACAAGTTGATAGAGTAGCTCTTGCGAAAAGATCCTGTTGGTTATAAAATAAACAACAAACTAAGCTATTGAGTTGTTGCCTGTTATTTGCACAGCAACTGATTTGATTTATTTTCTGGATATGTTTTGATGGGATTGAATTAAGATGGAGGTACAGGCTCTGACTGCGTACTACAGCACTTACAGAGACATGTCGAGTCAGGTGCAATAAACAAATGCAGTACAACGTAAAACTAAGCCAAAGCCAATACAGAAAGAGGAATAAAAATAGAAAATGGTGGAATTGCTTCGCAGGTCTGGTGACATCTGTGGCGAGAACATTTCAGATCATGGCATTTCATTGGAACATTCCGGCTTAAATTTGTTTCTCTCAGATGTTGCCTTCCCTGCTAAGTTTATCCAGAATCTTCTGTTGTTATTTCAAATTTCCAGCATCCGTAGCATTTTCCTTTGTTGGGTCTTCCACATTTTTGATTGGTTTGAATTTAACTCGCGTTCTCTATCTCTAATCATCCTATTTGGTGTCAGAATCCATCAAACAGCTTTAACGCAATTATGGTGTTTCCAAAGTTGTGTCTTTGGATTCTGCCAGAGAGACAAGTCTCTTGATTTTGTGAACCTCAGGGGCCATGGCGTTCCTCATACTTTCCACTCCCCCGGCAAGTGTTCCCTGGAAAATCCGAATTAAAGGACTAAATGCCTCTTGAAGTTTTTCCATGCTGCGTGTGAGATCTTGCTGTGCCTTCTCTCTTGAACTCTGATTGAAATTATCAAGTCCAATGTTCAGCAGGCTAATGTTTGTCTTCAGCGACTCCAGTTGTTGGGTTAAGGACTGCAATTTCGCGTTGAAAACGTCTTCATCTGGTCTTTGGATTCCTCCCATCAGCTTGGATAGCATGTCACTGGTCTGCGAATGAAGCTTTTCCCCAAAGGTTTGCACTTTCGTTTGGAGGTCCCTTGTCAACGCGGTCATGTTCTCCGCTACATTTTTGAAAATGGCACTTAGGTTTCGGATGTTCCTGCAGAGGAGAAAAATCAAATATAAATCTGTGTTTGTCGGTCTCCGTGTGCGCTCCTTCTTTGGTCCAAACAAGAAAGCAACGAGTCAGGATATGATCATTTTAAAATCTCGGCTACCTAAATTCGGAGGAAGAAGCGACGTGATATGATTGCTTTTGACAGGTGTCATGTGAGAGTGCCTTTAAGAAATGGATGTTTAAGCAATGTACCTTTAAGAAATGCAGTGATGTCAGAGTGTGGGTGGAGCTGGGCTTTAGATCAGCTATTTTGCAGTTTTTGTGTTTCAGTTTTGAGAAAAAGAGCTTGGGGTGTGTCTGTGTTTGCAGTGAGCTGGATCTGCTGTGATCTCTGCCATGAAAGACTATCTCTGGATCATTTGGGTGATTTAAACTCATAATAGTAAAGCCTTTAACCTGATGTGTTTCTGTTTAAAGGTGTTAAGTCTCTCTTGGATGTTGAAAGGAATAACTGAAGGATTATTTAGTGTTGTAATATTTTCGGGGTTATCTTTGAAGTAAAGGGATGCTAAGAGATCCAATGTTTATTTAAAAGGGGTAAGTTGAGTTCATAGAAGAAACATTGTTTTGTGTTTAAAAATCCATGTGTCCATAATTGTAATCCCACACCTAGGGAACAAGCCGTGTGCTCGGAAAAGCAACAAATACATTAAAGGGGGTTGGTTGAACTCCATGATCCATTTTGGGGTTCTGAAAACGCCTTTCCCATAACACAGGGCATTGAAACAAGCAACACAAAAGATCCACAGCTATGTTAGCTCAGCTGGCCAGATGCGTGTGGATCTGAATAACGCCAGGAGATCAGGTTTGATTGCTGTGCAGGCTGAGGTAGGCCCGAGACCTGCCTCCTCGGTCCGCTCCTGAGATTGAAAAGCAACGGCAAACCACCACTGGCCTTAACTGCCGAGTGGACCTGCCTTTTGGAATGGAATTAGAAGTCCAGCTGATCATTAAAAGTGGATTTGGTTTCATGACGCGTTGGTAGCCAAACTGAAGCTTTTCAGCCTCATCTGTGCAAATGAGTCATATTCAAGGAGAGACGTTACAGCTGAGGATGTCAGACAGTACAGATTGAGAAATCAGGAGACATTATTAAAATTAATATGCAGGACGTTCTGTCCCCCACGGCATGTTTCTCGACGGCAGGAAGCAGTCTGCCACGGGCCGACGGTGGGATCGTCTGCCGATGGGATATCCCAATGAATCCACCCCCTGACGCTGGGTTCCCTATTAGTGGGACCGGTAGGTCCCACTGGCCGGAAATTGTTTTTCCTTACCCAAATATTCCCGCTCACTGTCACCTTCTGACTATTGTTGGGAGTTACTGGAGCTTCACCTTCCAAACCCGCGACGACTACTATCTCGAAGGATAAGAGAAGCAGATACCTGGGAACCCCACCACCTGGAGGCTCCCCTCCAAGTCACTCACCTCCCCGACTTTGAAATATATCGCCGTTCCTTCACTGTCACTGGGGCAAAATCCTGGAGCGCTCTCCCTAACAGCACAGTGGGTGTACCTACACCTCAAGGACTGTAGCGGTTCAAGCAAGCAACTCACCACCGCCTTCTGAAGGGCAACCAGGATGGGCAATAAATGCTGGCCTAACCAGCAATGCCTACATCCTGTAAATGAAATTTTAAAAATTGCATAATTAATTATTACTGATAGCAAACTGGAAATTTGGGGCTGTTTAGCACAGGGCTAAATCGCTGGCTTTGAAAGCAGACCAAGGCAGGCCAGCAGCATGGTTCGATTCCCGTAACAGCCTCCCCGAACAGGCGCCGGAATGTGGCGACTAGGGGCTTTTCACAGTAACTTCCCTTGAAGCCTACTTGTGACAATAAGCGATTTTCAATTTTCAATTCAAATGAATGTGTTGAGGTGAAGAAAATGTAGAGGTGTGCAATGATTGGAAATGACCAGGTCTGGGAATGGTCTGACCGTATATCAGATGGACAAGGGACTCCCTGACAAAACAATCGGCCAACAAACCTCAATGGCTTGGATCTTTCAATCTGCAGCAAGAGATGGCACTCTTACCTCAAAAATGCTGCCCACAAATATTTAAGCTCTATCAAGAGTTTATCTAGGCTCAATTGCCTCTATTTCAATGTGGCTTTGAATCTGGAGCCTTATATAGTGAATCTGTGGTGGCCAGCAACAGTGCATTCATTAGGTAGGCTGATCAACCAATCAGATACAAGAAATCTCACAGAGAGCAAATCAGAAAGTAAAAAGCGTGGATTAATATTCATTTTTTAACTGAATTTTGTAGAAAGCGAAATAACATTTGGGGGACACATGAATGGGATTAAAGGAGAAGCTGAAATATCATAAATTAACTTAAAATATAAACTTTTTATTTGAAAAATAATAGAATGTTTAAATGTTACTCTGAGGGCATGGCGCTCCACACTTATAGAATTATCTTTTCAGTGTCAGAGAGATTAGTCAGCAGTAATTATGACCCAGTACGACATTAAAACCTTAAGTTATACCTCACTCTACAAGCTTACCATTCTTACAATTAGATCAGTGCATAAAATATTGAAGTGCATATAAAATCACTGATTAATGTGTTGATTACATCTGTGAATGCACAACGATGAAGGGTATCACTGAGACAATCTTCATGATTCCGCATTTAGTCATCAATGTGTTGAAACTAGAAGTTGCTGTCAGTTTTACAAGGTATGATTGCAACTACTGACAGATTTGTCATCATTCTAAGAGTGAATTTAGAGTCAGGCCTTGATATTGTTCCAGTGATGCAGCCCCCCCTGCCAGGCACTGAAGTGACCACCTCAGGCCTATCACATGATCTGATGATGCCCGAGAGTGGACATTTAACCCCCACAAGCTGTGGGCCAAACTGAGACCTGCAGCACTCCATTACGAGCAATTCACCCCCCCCCCCCCCCCCCCCCCGCCGCCCCCCACTCCCCCCCCCCCCCCCCCCCCCCCCGGACAACACAGCAAGCGTAGCAGCTGTTGGTAATACATTGAGGTCCAGTAGTGAGACGTGGATCCCAGGTCACAATTAAATGAGGGTGCGATGGGGGTCAAGTGGACAAGGGTCGCCAGCAAAGATGGGAGCGGGGTTGGAGGAAAGGGCAGGGGTTCTTTTCAGCCTTTGAAGATAAAGATTTGACTTTATACGCCGGCTTTCACAAATAAGGGATGTCTCTGAGGGCAGCACGGTAGCACAAGTGGATAGCACTGTGGCTTCACAGTGCCATGGTCCCAGGTTCGATTTCCCACTGGGTCATTGTTTGTGTGGAGCCTGCATGTCCTCCCCGTGACTACGTGGGTTTCCTCAGGGTGCTCCGGTTTCCTCCCACAGTCCAAAGACGTGCAGGTTAGGTGGATTGGCCATGATAAATTGCCCTTAGTGACCAAAAAGGTTAGACGGGGTTATTGGGTTACGGGGATAGGGTGGAAGTGAGGGCTTAAGTGGGTCGGTGCAGACTCGATGGGCTGAATGGCCTCCTTATGCACTGTATGTTCTATATTCTGAGCGATTCAACAATCAATGAAGTATTTTCAAAGTGTAGTCACTGCTGCAATTTAGGAAACATGGCAGCCAATTTGAATATAGCAAGATCCCAAAAACAAAAATGTGACGATAAGATCATCTGTTTTTGTGATGATTGTGAGATATATATTGGCTGGGACATTGGGAACACCTCCCCTGGTCTTCTACAATTGGGCATAAAATGTGTGTCAATGTGTAATTCTCCGTATGAGACCTCAGGCAAATCTGACAGTGCTCGCAGAGCAGCCTCTGGGAGGCATGGGAAAGCCCTGTGAATTTTGAAGAATCCCCGAGCCACTACTAAATTCTGGTGGGCTCAGGGTAATTGCTCTTATTAATGAGCCTCATTACTTTCCTACCACCCACGAGCAGCATTCCTAGATTGGGCCCTTTCCATCACCAACTTAATTGAGGGAAAAAGACAAAAGAAGATTGGGTCCTTACATTGATGTATGAGATTCCTCAAAAACTAAACTGCTTTCACCAGGGATTTGTGCAGCCTCCGAATCTTCCGAAATTGCATCAGCCTCAGTTCCTGGTCATGAAAATGGAAAAAGAAATATTTATGTACATTTACCTTTGAAATCAGACACAATGACAAGGTACGTGAAGAGAAAAAGAGTGGTGAAGACAAATGTAGGTCCCTTACTGTCAGAAACAGGGGAATGTATTATAGGGGACATATAAATGGCTGGGCAACTAAATACATACTTTGGTTCTGTCTTTGCAAATGAGGACACAAATAGGACACCAGAAATGTTGGGAACTGCAGGGTTTAGGTTTTGGAACTGAAGGTGATCAATATCAGTAGAGAAATGGGGTTAGGGAAATTGATGGGATTGAAGGCTGATAAATCCCCAGGGCCTGATAATTTACATCCCAGGGTGCTGAAGGAGATGGCCCTAGAAATAGTGGATGCATTGGTGGTCACCTTCCAGTTTCTATAGACTCTGGAACAGTTCCTGCAGATTGGAGGGTGGTGAATGTAACTCCTCGATTTAAAAAGGGATGTAGAGAAAAAACGGGGAATTATGGAGAGAAAACAGTGAATTATAGACCAATAAGCCTGATGTCAGTAGTGGGGAAAATTCTAGAATCCATTATTAAAGATTTTATAGCAGAGCACTTAGAAAATAGTGACAATATCGGACAGAGCCAGCATGGATTTATGAAGGGGAAATCATGCTTGACAAATCTACTGGAATTCTTCGAGGATGTAACTAGTAGAGTTGATGAAGAGGATGTGGTATATTTGGACTTTCAGAAGGCTTTTCACAAAGTGTTGCATAAAAGATTAGCAGGTAAAATTAAAGCGCATGGGATGGGGGGTAGTGTATTGAGATGGATAGAAAACTGGTTGGCGGACAGGAAACAAAGAGTTGGAATTAAGGGGTCTTTTTCAAATTGGCAGGCAGTGACTAGTGGGGTATCACAGGGATCAGTGCTAGGACCCCAGTTATTCACTATATATATAATGATTTAGATGAGGGAACAAAATGTCTTATCTCCAAATTTGCTGATGACACCAAGTCGGCTGGGAGAGTGATCTGTGAGGAGGATGCAGAGATCCTTCAGTGTGATTTGGACAAGTGAGTGAGTGGGCAAAGGAATGGCTGATGCAGTATAATTTGGTAGCAAAAACAAGAAGGCAGACTGCTGGGCTGTAAATTAGGAGAGGGGAATGTGCAACAAGAACTATATAAATAAACACCAGTGGCCCTGCCTTTGAAACTCCCTGGACCTGTCAATCAAAAAGCTTGTAAAAAGCAATGGTCCATGAAATGTAAACAATGCAGTTCAAAGCTTTTAGGCTTGTAATCTTCAGAGAGGCTTCAGTAAAGGGTAATGAAATTGAGTGTGAAAAAAAACATTTCAAAGGTTTCCACCACATTAAAGGGAAGACTTTTACCTTCATATCACAGATCTTTGTACTTGGCATTCTGACAGGCTATTGAAAGGTTGCATATTGAAAGACCTTCACTTTACTTTTAAGAGAACCATAATTTTGAGATGCTGACAGACTGTTTAAAGGGTTTAAAAGCTGGAGATGGGAAGAGTAGCCAAACGACTCGCATCCAAGGACAAACACTTGACCTGAGCCCATCCAGCCCAGCACAAACCCCCCTGATCCCCACCTCCCATGAAGGACTCCTTTGGCACCATGAAGGCAATTGTGGAGGTGTATTCACCCTCTTGCCACCCCTCGGAATGTAAGTCACCAGGTCCACGTTTCTCAGAACTTACATCAATTCACGCCAGCGGAAATCCCAGCTGGGGGGGTTGCTGGAGCATGTCTGGAGGCAGGTGAATCAGGCGCCCTGCCCACAAATGAGATTCAAATGTGGGATAATGACCTATTTGAATGTTCCTGCCAGGTATGGGCAAGAACCTCGTCGGGGCCATTGGAAACCTCGACGGGGCCGGGAGTGGGGGTGAGGCAGGAGACTTGCAACAGGTTTCGTAGCCAGTGAATCACCCCCCCCCCAAATGTCTTTAACATTGTAAAATATCTGAAGGCGCTTCACAGCAGCATAATCAGACCAAAACTGGCATCAGGGGTAAAGAAAGGGAAATTATGTCAGATTTATGCTCTATGCAATGTCTTAAAAGAGAGAAGAGGGGAGAGGAATGGAGAAATGGAGGGTGTGGGTGGAAATCTAGAGCTTAGAGCCTAGATGACCATAGGTACAGATCTCAATGCTGGGTGGCGGGCGAGGAATTGAATTGGGGGGGGTGCACAATAGGGCAGAGTGAGCAGAACACAGAGATTCAAGAGGGTTGTAGAGCTAGAGGAGGTTGCAAAGCTCATGATGGTGTCAGCCGAGCGGGTAAGGGCGTTGCAGAGTGGGGGCTGGGGGTATGGCCATGAAGAGATTTGGACACCGAGATGCAAATCTTAAGGATGAGGCACTCGGGGTCTGAAAGCCAATAGAGGTCAGTGGGTGAATGGGACCTGGAGAAAGTTAGGATATTTGATGTGGTTTATATTTAATTTATTCTTAGGAAGGCAAATGCAATGTCACCATTCATGTCGAGAGGGCTAGAATACAAAACCAGGGATGTACCTCTGAGGCTGTATAAGGCTCTGGTCAGACCCCATTTGGAGTATTGTGAGCAGTTTTGGGCCCCGTATCTAAGGAAGGATGTGCTGGCCTTGGAAAGGGTCCAGAGGAGGTTCACAAGAATAATCCCTGGAATGAAGAGCTTTTCATATGAGGAACGGTTGAGGCCTCTAATTCTGTACTTGTTGGAGTTTAGAAGGATGAGGGAGGATCTTATTGAAACTTACAGGATACTGCGTGGCCTGGATAGAGTGGACGTGGAGAGGATGTTTCCACTTGTAGGAAAAGCTAGAATCAGAGGACACAATCTCAGACTAAAGAGACGATCCTTTAAAACAGAGATGAGGAGGAATTTCTTCAGCCAGAGGGTGGTGTATCGGTGGAACTCTTTGCCGCAGAAGACTGTGGAGGCCAAATCACTGAATGTCTTTCAGACAGAGATAGATAGGTTCTTGATTAATAAGGGGATCAGGGATTATGGGGAGAAGGCAGGAGAATGGGGATGAGAAACATATCAGCCATGATTGAATAGCGGAGCAGACTCGATGGGCCGAGTGGCTTAATTCTGCTCCTATGTCTTATGGCCTAATGATCTTATTATGGAGTCTACCTCTATATTCCAGTTTTCATTGATCCAATGTAAATTCCACCAGCTACCATGCTGGGATTTGAACCCATTTCCTCAGAGGATTTGCCTGTGCCTCTAGATTATTGATCAACTTCCACTAACACTATGCACATGTCGCATTTTGGGGGAGCACACGTTTATGAAGAGGGGACGATGAGAGACCAGTCAGGAGAGCAGGAGGTTAGTTTCGAGATAACAAAAGCACTCATGAGAGTTTGAAAAACAGATGTGTTGAGGCAGGACACAATTACAGTGGTGATCTTTGTGATCAGTAGCAAAATTCTTGATTAATCATCCCATTGCCTTCTTTAAACTTGTTAAGAATTGGCCCACTTGTATTGAGGCAATGCAATTTACAAATTGGAAGTCCGCCAGATTTAATATATTTCAACAATTTTTAATTATACGGATTTATTATTTTCTGATTTTACTTGTCCTACTTGCGTACACATATTGGGAGCCATTGGGAGTTTGGGTCACCTTGCTTAGACTTCCATAGACCCCCATAGTTCCCATATTACAGCTTCCAATTGTTCCTCTAGTGTTCGTCTCCACTACTCAATCCAGAGGATTATTGAAAAAACAACTCCAGGCTCTGAAACGGGGCTTGAACCAATAACCTTTTGAAACAGGCAAGAGCGTGACCACAAATCCAAAATTGGCATCAAAAGAGTATTTTAATGACATACCTTTCACCACGAACAGCATCAAAATAACCACAAATGTCTTCATGTTGATCGGCTCTCAACCTCTGAAAAGATAATGCGAGCATTTAGATCTTAAAAACTCGGTGACTTAATGGTTCTATGAATGGGAACTTTTAGCATCACAGAGTTTTACAGCATGGAAAGAAGCCCTTCGGCCCATTGAGTCTGCGCCAGCCATCAAGAACCTCATTGAGTCATAGAGGTTTACAGCACAGAAAAGGTCTTCAGCCCATCTCGTCAGCGTCGGTCAAATCTATTCAAACCGGAACCACCGGTTCGCCCCAGGAAGAACAGGTGGAGGGCTTTCGGGGTGGCACAGGGCAGGGATACGAAAGTTGGGGGACATGTTTGTGGACGGGAAGTTCGCGAGCTTGGGTGAGCTGGAGGAGAAGTACGGACTCCCCCCCGGGGAACACCTTGAGGTACTTACAGTGGTGGAATTTCAATTTAACTAATAGATCTGGGGCCGGATTCTTCTTGGCGGCGTGCTGTTCGCCCGTGGTGGCCTTCTCTCTTCCCGCCGCTTGTCAATGGGATTTCCCATTGAAGCCACCCCACCCTACTGGGAAAACCACGGACGGGGGTGCACTGCCGGAGGAAAAGTGAATCGCAACGGCTGGGGAACATAAAGCTAGTCTCGATAATGGTGGCCACGACAACTATCATTGATTGCTGTAAAGACCCACCGCTAGTTCGCTAGTGCCCTCCAAGGAAGGAAATCTGCTGTTTTTACCCTGGTCAGGCCTACATGTGACTCCAGACCCACGGCAATGAGGTTGACTCTTAACTGTTCAGTTCATGGGCAATTAGGGATGGGCAACCAATGCTGGCTTTGCGAGTGATGTCCCGATCCCTTTAACACACCAGGAATAAGTTTGAGAAGCCATTCCAACCTTTATTGAAACTCCATCCCGCACAACCTGGAAAATGATGGCCTGTAGCTTCCATGAGCAATGCTAAGACAACAAGAGAGAGCCAGACCCCGTGGTGATTGAAGACCTTACTTTCATTGTCTAACCCTGTCCCCATCTATCTTCTCCGTAGCTCCCAATGAGCTCCGGCCAAGAACTAAGAGCAGAGTTCAACAACTACTTCCAATTGGCATTTATAGATTCAAAAGGCAATCTAATTCAGAGAGGCCTCAGGTAGATGCAAAAAGACATTGCCGAGTGGAGCTGAAACTTTGCAGGTTATGGCTAAAGTTTTACTCTGCAGTTTGTCGAGCTCCAGAAACCTGGAATGGTTTCCAATCCTAACACATGGTGACAAAATCGAGGTGCCAAGGGATGGGGAATAGTTTAATTCCTTAATACGTGCATTTTCCAAATTTCTGGTGACACCAGGGCTATCTGAAACCAAGTTGCTGATTATATCCGTCCCAAAGAATCAGGAATGCAAGATACATTTTAATTTGCTGGATAATGATTGATCGAATAACTCAGCCTCGAAGTTAAGAATTCAGTAGTGTAAAAATATAACACCGTGGTTCCCAAACACTTCCCACCGTAACAGTATTTTCAGGGTCGAAAATTGCCCCAGAGTCAGAGCTGGGGGTGGGGGGGCATTGAGAGCTGGAGGGGGCCAGAGGATTGAGAGCTGGGATGTGGTGAGAGAGAGGCAGGGAGAACAAGGATTGTTGGTGTTATGAGATCAAAGGTATGAGACAACAATTAATGATCTTGCAATGGGGCCTATTGAATACAGGCTCCCCAGGTCGGACACGACCTGGGGCTCGTCAGACTAGAGGATAAAAGCAAGGCCTGGTCAAATCTAGCCTCCCAGTAGGATGTACACTTGGAGTGAGGTACAGGACTAACTTGCATATATGGGAATAAATCCAATTATGTTTCTGACAGTTTTGTTTGAAGTTATTACAAAAGTGGGGAGAGATTTGTGAGGGTAAAATGTTTAATTTGCAGGATTTTCTTTCAAAGAACCACCTACCTTTTCACTGGCTTTTTAGAGATGAAATCAGGCCTCAAATATCAAAAGTTAGTGAGGCCACACCCACAATTTAAAAAAAAAAGCAAAATGATTTAAAGGGACTTTGCAGTTGTTAGCATTCAGTCCAAGTTGCATGGCAGCCATTGTTGCCTCGGACCTCACAACCCCAAAGTTGGGTCACAGCCCACAGTTTAGAAAGTTCTGCTGTGTATATCTTTAGCGGTAGTGCGAGAAGAGCTGAGGCACTGTCAAATCGCAACGGTGATTTGTTTTACAAAGAAGGACCTTATGGACAGAATAGCACAACTCCAACTCAGGTCCAGCTTCCTTGAATCACAAGCTTATTCCGGCCACACCCCAACAACCAGGTCCGTGCCTAGGCACCCGATAGGTCGAGGTTCACGTGCCTATCCCCATAGGCTCCTGGCCTGTCATGTGAGGGATCGCCCCTTAAAGGGGCCACACTATCACATTCCACTCCCCTTAAGGTCCCTTACAAATCCCTGAAATACAAAAAGAGAAAAACTCTTAATTACAATGATATACAGCCAAAGAGGGTTACAGTAAGGGAGCTCGCAGCGAAGTTCATAAGGTGAATCAATCAAGGTGTAGTGACTTAGACCAGGCCTTTGAGATTGGCCAATTAGAATACGAGTTCCCTGATTAGTGGCCCAATCAGGGAACCACTTTCTCTGTATATAACAGGGAGTGTCAGATCCTCTGCACTCCCAGTGTCGACAGCAAGCTGAATGCACCTGATTGGTCTTGTAAATAAAAGGAATTCTGGTGAAGGGATTTCTGCCTCCATGAACTTATTACACAAGTGAATTTCTAACTCTCGCCATGCGCCTCAATCTGGCAACTGGCTTCTCCAGTCCGATCTACAGCCAGGGCTGGCGAATTTGTAGATTCCAAAGAAGGGGTAGTACTTCAACTCCTTCTCTGGCTCCACGTGATTTCCCCTGAGAAGATCTTGGTTCTAACAGCACTGACTCAGCAAGTGGTACACTGGAAACCTGGACAGGGTCCGCACGCCCAGTTGCAAGGATGACAGTTTCCCGCCTTCTAAAATGACCAACGTGTTTTCTCACTTCACAGCCATGTCGGCCAATGACATAAGGCACAGGCCCAGTCTTGGCAACCACCCTCCCAGGTAACCATTTTGGCCCTCCGCCAAAGTTCCGCACGTGCACTACATCTCCTGTTTGAAATGACCTGTCCCCCTTGGCTGTATCGCGGTGGCCTTTCTGTGAGGCTTCACCCTCCCAGCCAAATTTGGGAAAAATCAGGCCAAGCAGGGTCCTAAGGCACCTGCCCGTTAACAACTCAGCCGGGGTGACCCCTATGATGGTGTGCGGGGTTGTGTTGTACGAGAGCATGAAGCCCGCAAAGCGAAACCGCAGTGGCCGAGTCAGCTGTTTACTCATTGACGCTTCAGACGTTCGGGCCGCTCGTTCAGCCAGCCCGTCTGAAGCGGGGTGGTCAGGGGCCATCCTTACATGCTGGATTTCATTGGATTTAATGAATATCTAAAACTCTTTGGCTGTGATGGCGGCACCATTGTCTGAGACGATCACCTCTGTTCGTCTTGTGTATGGCAAAGATTTGGTGCAGATTGCCAATGGTGGCTGCTGCAGTAGTCGAATGAATGAAGTGGACATCCAGCCACTTTGAGTGGACACCCACAACGATTAAAAACACCATTCCCAAAAACGTGCTCTCATAATCGATGTGGAGCCTCGTCCAGGTTCGCCCAGCCACTCCCAAGGGTGCAGTCCTGCTGCAAGTGCAAATGTGTGATGATTCTGACACTTCTCACAACGGTTGACCGTACTTTGTTTTTAAAAAATATATTTAGAGTGCCCAATTCTTTTTTTTTTTCCAATTGAGGGGCAATTTAGCGTGGCCAATTTGCCTAGCCTGCACACCTTTTTGTGTTGTGGGGGTGAGACCCACGCAGACACGGGGAGAATGTGCAAGCTCCACACGGACAGGGACCCGGGGCCGGGATCGAACCCGGATCCTCGGCGGCGTGAGACAGCAGTGCTAACCACTGCGCCACCGTGCCGCCCATATTGACCATACTTTCGATCGCCTCGTCGACCCCTAGCCCCCAAACGTAACTCCTGGCCAACATCTTCATCTTGGATGGCCAGGATGTCCATTGCACAAATCGTGGAGTAGGGACTGTCGCCCCGGGAATGTCACTATCACTCTGCAACCCCACAGGAGAATCCCATCCTCACAAATTATTTCATCCCCATGGTGCTTGTATGGCCTGACATGGCTGACTTCTCAAGATGCCAACCATTGACAACACAGGGTCTCTGTTGGTCCAAATGTTAATATGGTCAAACAAAATAGGTAGAGGGTCTCGAAAATCCAGAGCCCGGATGGCGTCCTGTGGCTGGGGGGGCAGGGGCTTAGAAATGCAATGTGACAGTGAAGCCTACTCAAAGAATCCGTGATTGGTATCTGGGTTCCCGCTCTGTGCTGAAAGATTTACGAATACGCGGCCAACAGTAATGCCCATCTTTGCACTCTGGCCGATGCTATTGACGGGGCCAATTTATCTTCCCAAAAAAGGCTGAGTAATGGTTTATGGGCCGAGATGCTGGTGAACTGCCGGCCATAAACATATTGATAACATTTCTTTCCCGCATGACCACCAGGCTTTCTTTGTCCACCTGGGAATATTTCCTCTCAGCATTCACTATGTTTTGGTTGCGAAGGCAACGGGCCTTTCCACACCATTGTCCACCTTGTTCGAGAGTAACGCACCAATGCCATATGGTGATGCATCGCACGTGACTATTATGGGTCTGCCTGGGTTAAAATGGTTGAGAAGGCTGATGGCTGCAGGGACTGTTTGACCTGATTGAAAGACTTCCTCTTCCAACTTCAGCAGTTGGCGCAGATGCGCCAAAATGGCGGACAGACTGGGTAAAAAGCAATCCTCATAATTGACCATTCCTCAAAAGGAGTTCAATTCGGACGTATTCCTTGGTTCAGGCACCCCTTTTATTGTCTTTACTTATCTTTGCATCAACTCTGAAATCGAAATATGTGACCTGAAACGTGGACTTCTCTCGTCTTAGTTGTACATTGGCTTCTTTAAATCTCTTGAGGCCTCCTTCCAAATTGATTCTGTGTTCCTCAGCTGTTGTGCCCATCACTAAGACATCGGGCAGATAGACAACAACCTTCAGTATTTGCTGCAAAAGGTTCTTCATTGTGCGTTGAAATATAGCACAGGCAGATGAAATATCAAAGGGCAACCTTGTACATTGGAATAAACCCTTATGGGTATTTATAGTGCAAAATGTCTTGATTCATCTGACAACTCAAGCTGCTGGCACACATAACTTTAATCCAATTTGGTATACTTGAGGCCACCTGCCAATTTGGCATATAAGTCTTCTATCCTAGAGATATGATATTTATCTACTTTAGCAGCCCTGTTTGTTGTCTTACATTCACCGCAGATTCAGACTCTGCGGTCCAGTTTTAACACTGGAACGATGGGTGCTGCCCATTCTGTAAACTGTACTTGAGTAATTACCCTCAGGTCTTCCAGATGCTTCAACTCCATTTCAATGTTTTGGTGGAGAGCATAAGGCACCCATCTGTGCGAAATAATCCTTCTGTTGTTTCTGACTCTATATAGATCTTCCCTTTCACTCCTTTTATGCCCCTCAACTCTCTCTGGAAACCTCATGGTGTTTACATAGATGTTCCTGGAAATTCCCGTTGTAAGGATCCTGTTGTAAAACCGTTGTCTGTTCTGTGCTTCCTTCTTAACCCCTGTCCTGCTGACTGCCTTTGATCTATCATTTTCTTGCTAGCAGCTACCAAACTGAGATTTTTGCTTAAACTACAGACTTGAGGCACACCTGAAACAACCCTGGTTTAATGGACTAGCCCTTTTACGTTCTACGACAGAGCCTGTGATGTCAGTTTGATAGACTTGGCAAGCAGCCAATTGATGAATTTGAAATTCTGAATTGTTGTTGCTTGCAATTGGTGGAACCATTCTTCCGGAAGATAGGCGGGACATCTGGAGAGCTCCATTTTGTCCACAACCCTGAAAAGAGATTCAGCCTGGAAGGCACATTCTCTCTCTGCCAGGCGATTTAGTCAGATCTATGAAGGCAATCCTGTTTAAAAGACAGACAGCAGCCATAACTGTGAAGGGAAACTTCTGGAGTGGAACATTGAAAGCAGTTTCTTAACCAGCTCTGTGAGTCTTTAATCCTCTGTCTGAATGGCTGGGAAAAACCCAATCTGTGAACACTCTTTATAATACAGCCGGAGTTTCTGTACAGAGATCAGGCGAACGGAAGACACTCTAAAATTCGCTGGTTTAAACTTCCAGTAATATCCCAGGGAGACGGGGGCTCCATCCAGTGGTTGGAGGTCAGAATTGCAATGACCTGAATCTCCTGTGTGAGCTCCATCTGGTGGTCAGAGGTCAGAATTGCACCGACCAGATTCTCCTGTGTGAGCTTCATCCGGTGGTCAGAGGTCAGAATTGCACCAATTTGAATTTCTTATATAAAGCAATTCCCCAGAGCGTCATGTTCGGAGAAGACGGTAGCGTACGTAGGCCACAACCGCATCAGCAAAAATTTATCTCAAACCTTTTCCTTCAATTCCCGTTGTTTTAATTCTTCCTTTTCCCTTACCATGTGTCTGTCTTGTGTGTGTCTGGGGTGGAGGATGGGACAGGGCTTTGGGAATTGGTAGACGTGTAGACCATTGTTTCAATTATTTTCTTTATATGTTCATCTTTTACTCTTGTTATGAATAAACAGTTTGTTAATGTTTTACTTAGAAACCAGGTGTCCGTAACTCATTGAAACAGTCAGGGGTTCAGGGATCACGGGAACGGAGTACTCTGCGATTGTTATCTCTGACCACGCTCCACACTATATGGATGTGAGGTTGGAGACAGGCCGTGCCCAGCACCCCACGTGGAGGCTGGACACAGACCTCCTGGCCGACAAGCCTTCTGTCAAAAAACATTGCGGGCCTTAGGCGACTACGTTAGTAACAACCAAAAAGGGGAGGTCTCACCCTTCATGTTCTGGGAGGCACTGAAGGCCAGGATTAGAGGAGAGCCTACAAGGCAAGCAGAGATAGGGAAGAGAGGGTGGCCAGGCAACTACTGGTGGACTCCATCCTGGAAGTCGACAGAAAATACTCCAAGGCCCCGGCTATAGAGCTGCTGGCAGAGAGAAAATGGCCTTTAAGCTGCTATCCACCAGGAAAGCAGTGTACCAACTCCGCCAGACACCGGGGAACTTCTACGAACACGGAAACAAGGCTGGCCACCTATTGGCTCACCAGCTGAGAAAGCAGGCAGCCACAAGGGAAATAGCGCGGATAAAGGATAGCAGAGGCAGACTGGTAACAGAACCAAAGGAGGTCAATCGGGCATTTGAGACCTTCTACCGGGGACTGTACACCTCCGAGCCCCTCAACGGGGACGCGGGGATGAAACAGTTCCTAGACGGACTGGAATTACTAGTTGTGGGGGAAGACAGACAGGGGAAGCTGGAGGCATCAATAGACCTGGGAGAAATCATGGACAGCATCAGCTCCATGCAGGCGGGGAAGGCACCGGGACCCGACGAGTTCCCGGCGGACCTCTACAGAAAATTCGCACCAGTCCTGGCCCCACACTTAAGGGACATGGTCGCGGACTCACTGGCAAGGGGCACCCTGCCCCCCACGCTAGCGCAGGCCACAATTTCACTGATACCCAAAGAAGATAAAGACCTGACGGAATGCGGATCATACAGACCCATTTCAGTGCTGAACGTGGATGCGAAAATACTCGCAAAGGTCCTGGCCAAAAGGCTGGAGGGCTGTGTACCAGAGGTGTTCGCAGAGGACCAAACCGGCTATGTCAAGGGTAGGCAGCTCACAGCGAACATCAGGCAGCTGCTGAACATAATAATGACCTCCTCTGGGGAGAGAACACCAGAGGTGATCGTCTCCCTGGACGCAGAAAAGGGCTTCGACAGAGTCGAATGGAAATACCTCCTCGAGGTACTGGAACGGTTTGGGCGAGGAGCGGGGTTCACCGCCTGGGTGAGGCTCCTGTACAACGCTCCCAAAGCGAACATCCGAACTAACACCACCAGCTCTGAATACTTCCAGCTGCAGAGAGGAACAAGACAGGGCTGCCCCCTGTCCCCACTCTTGTTCGCGCTCGCGACCGAACCCCTGGCGATAGCCCTGCGGGTAGCGAAAAGCTGGAAGGGAATCCGGAGAGGAGACAGAGAGCACAGAGTCTCACTCTATGCAGATGACTGAAGGCAATACAACAAAACTGAAAGAGTTTGGAACCGTCTCGGGCTACAAACTTAACCTGGGCAAAAGTGAGGCATTCCCAGTGAACACAAATGGGGGAGGGAGAGAGCTGGAGGTGCTCCCATTCAAAACAGCCCAGAACAGATTCCGCTACCTGGGGATCCAGATAGCCAGAGACTGGACACAGATCCACAAGTGGAACCTGACCCGCCTGGTGGAGGAAGTAAGAAGAGACCTTCAAAGGTGGGGCTCACTCCCACTCTCTCTGGCGGGGAGAGTGCAGACGATCAAGATGAATGTACTGCCAAGGTTGCTTTTCCTGTTTAGACCCATTCCGATCTTCATCCCCAAAGCCTTTTTCCAAAACGTAGACAGTCGAATCATGGCGTTTGTGTGGGGGGAGTAAGAACCCGAGGATTCCCAAACAGACACTGCAAAGAAGGAAAATCAAAGGGGGATTGGCCTTATCAAACCTACAATACTACCACTGGGCAGCAACGGCAGAAAGAGTGAGGGGATGGGTACAAGAACCCGACACAGATTGGGTACAAATGGAGGAGGCATCCTGTAAAGGAATGACCCTCCGGGCCCTGGCCACAGCAGCACTCCCATCCACCTCCACAAGATACACAATGAGCCCAGTGGTAGCAGCCATACTGAGAACGTGAACCCAGCTGAGACAACACTTCGGGATAGCCAAAATGTTCCCCATGGCTCCCATATGCGTCAATCACAAATTCCTCCCAGCCATGCTGGATACCACCTTCAAAAGATGGAGGTGGGACGGGGGCACATTGACGGTCGGGGACTTCTACGTAGGGCACAGACTGGCGACACTAGACGAACTGACGAGGAAGTGGAGGCTAGCAAAAGGACAGGAAATGAGACAACTCCAAGTAAAACACTTCCTCCGCAAAGAGACAGTAGGGTACCCCGGCAACCCCAGAAACCACACTACTAGAGGACCTGATAGGCACAAGCAACGAGAAGGGGGGACTATGTGGGAAAATATACGGACAGCTACTGGACAGAGCCCACTGGACGGGACCAGACAAAAATGGGAGGACGAACTGGGGACATAGGTAGGATGGGGACTCTGGAGCGAAGCACTGAGCAGGGTGAACTCTACCTCCTCCTGCGCAAGGCTGAGCCTAATGCAGCTCAAAGTGGTGCATAGAGCGCACCTGACCAGAACCCGAATGAGCAGGTTCTTCCCGGAGGTGGAGGAGAAATGTGAGTGGTGCCAGAGGGGCCCGGCCAACCACACCCACATGTTTTGGGCTTGCCCCAAGCTTGCTGGGTTCTGGACAGCCTTCTCCGAGGAAATGTCCAAGGTTGTGGGGGTGAGGGTGAAGCCATGCCAATAGTGGCAATATTCGGGGTATCGGAGCAACCAGAGCTACACATGGGGAAGGGGGCCGACGCCCTTGCTTTCGCTTCCCTAATCGCACGCCGGAGAATCCTGCTCGGCTGGCGATCGGCAGCACCACCCACAGCTGCAGACTGGCTCGCTGACCTCTCGGAATTTCTCCACCTGGAGAAGATTAAGTACGCCATCCGAGGGTCAGAGGAAGGCTTCCTGGATACTTGGGGGCAGTTTGTCGGTCTGTTCCAAAACCTGTTCGAGGCCAGCAACGAGGAGTAAGCTAATAAGAATTTTTTTTAAAAACACCAAGATAGATGAGTTACCAAAAGACTGCGCAACCCGGGGGGTGGGGGGGGTGGGGGGGGGGGGGGTGGGGGGAGGGGGGAGGGGGAGGAGGCGGAAGGAAGGTGAGGAAACCACGAGAGATAGCCTTTTTCTTTCTTTTTTTCGCCACTCTGTCCGGAAAATAAAAGAAAAGCACAGCCGAAGCCAGGGTGGGGGCAATGGGGAAGGGGATGGGGAGGAACCATAGACCGATCCAGAGGGCAACGAAATGCACATGGGGTCGGTTAAACGAAGGACAAACTAAACCTCTCTGTATCATAAAGGAAATTAGTGCGGCCGAGAAAAATGTGATGTGTATATATACAACTGCTTATAAATATGGGAAATGCCAATAAAAAGATTTATAAAAAAGGAAAATAATTTGGTGGTAGTAAGTCCTGCATTAGTAATCTTTGAATGTAAATAAAAGGTTCCCTTTGTAACTATGTACACCATTGTAAATAAGGAAACGTGATTATGAAAACTATGGTCACAGATGCGGGGACAACCTGGGATATATATGTTGTTGTTGATGTGCTTGTTGTTTTTGTTCTGTTTTTAAAATTTATGTGTTTTGTAAATTTTGATATTGTGTTAAAATTCCAATAAAAATACTTTAAAAAAAAAGTAACAGCCAGGGGTTGAAGATCTCAGGAAAACACAAATTAGTGGTTAATTCACTTGTGTTGGGGAACCGGGGTCTGTGGGGCTGGAACTGATTGTGCACTCGCCCAGGTTGCGGTTACACCGTCCGTAATGCTGAATATTTTGAGCCAATTTAGCTTGATTTTCTTCAGTCAATTCCACCCCATAAGGCTTGACTGTTGTCCTTTCACTATGATTAATGGCAGCTGGGCTGATTGGTGTTGGTATGATACCCGCAATATCTCTAGCGTTTCTCTCGTCTAGGTGGCTAAGGTGGCAGAAGTACTGCTGAGATTCGCAGGCTGCAGACCTCCCTGAAGATACCAAAATGTTTGCTCATCCACTACCATGGCAGCCGTTCCTGTATCAACCTCTATCTTAAGCAGACGGCCATTGACGACAAGGAGAAACTCAATGCGGGGATGGGTTTTTTATTTAATATCACCATGTTGAGCTTATATACTTTGGACTTTTTTTCAGAGTATTGTTCTAACTAGTTCACTGGAGTCACCAAGATTGCTTTTGGGGAACTTGCAGTAGACTGCCTAACTCTGCACCTGGCTTTTAAAGGACCTCAAATGGACGAATGAAATTTATAGCACTTCATAATGACAGAGGGTCGGGCATTGTAATGGTCCCGCATTAGTTACACCAATTGGTCAAAGGACTTGGAGTCCAGAGCCTCCAGAGATGTTAAGTTTTGAACAAGGTTATATGTTTGTGGGTCGCAAACTGTAAGTAATATCGCTTTCTGTTCGTCTTCTACGTGATTTAATTGGCAGTGAAAAAGTATCGAAAAACTTTCAACTTCCGGATCGAATGGATCAATTTTCCTGAATAGTGGCATTGCTATTCGACTGCTGCCGATCTTTCACTTTTTTCAGGATTCTGAGAGGCTACTATCCAGTGCCCACCCTCCCCCCCCCCCCCCCCCCACTCCACTCACCCCCCTCCATCTACCCTCCCTAACCCCCCTTTCAATTTTCAACGACTTTCCTTTGACTGGATTGATTTATTCTCGTTGCCAATGTTGCAATGCGAGGTGATGAGACCGTGTTAAACCACACAGTAATTTATTTAACAAAGAAAACTTTGTATGCAGAGCAGTCCAACAATCACACAGCTCTAGTTCCTTCGATCTCCGAGCAAACTCCAACAGCCAAGTCCACGCGTAGGCACCCGATAAGCTGAGGTTCGCGTGCTCCTTCCCTGTAGACTCCAGGTGGGTCAAGGGCCCGCGAAGGAACGTCACATAAAGGGACCATGCTACCAAAGGTTTCAAGATCCCAGAATGTCTCAGTATGTTACATTGAATGAAGTGTAGTCACTGTTGCAGGAATTATGTCTCAGCTAATTATCACCTAGCCAGCTCCCACAACCAGCAACGCAATAATGATCAGATCATTTGTTTTTGTGATGTTGTGGGATAAATATTAGCCATAACACCGGGGTCAATTGTACCCCTCCCTCCACCTTCTAAATAATGCCATGCGACCTTTCCCATTCACCCGAGAGAGCAAACGGGGTCTCTGTTTAACATCTCAAAGACAGTCGGCTGGATTCTTCGATTTCCAGGCTATGTCCGGAGGATCCGTGGCGTTTCCTGTCAAAAATATCGGTGTTGCCCCAACGCCGATTCTCCGACCGGTGAGGGGCTAACAGCCGTGCACATAAAACGCCCGGCGTCCACAACAAAAACGGTTGGAGAATTGCTGGGTCTGTGGCCTCGCGTGCGCACGGCGATGACCTGCAACGGTTGTGCCGTACAAAATGGCGCCGGCCATGCGCGGACCCGACCTGCCAGATCCTGCTCCCCTGGACCTTCCCTGGTCACCCCCCCACCAGTCCCCCCCCGACCCTCGCGGAAGCCCCCCTGGCCAGCAGCACGGCTCCCTCCCGCACGACTGTGGCGGCGCTGGACATAGTCCGCGGCCTCCACGCCAGGTTCCCGACCGCTCAGACCACACGTCAACCGCACGGTCAGGAACTCGGCCCATCCGGGGGCGGAGCATCGGGGAGGGCCTACAGGTGACGTCCTGAGGCCGCCCCAACGGCGTGCGGCGCGCTCCTCAATGACGCCGTTTTGGAGAAGGCGGAGCATCCGTCAACAGGCCCCGCCCCGATTCCATCGTGAAAAGGGATTCTCCGCCCGATCACCGATTACGAAATCGGTGCCGGGGAACGGAGAATCCTGCACAGCACCTCTGACAGTGCAGCACTCCCTTAAATACTGCAGTGGAGTGTTGGCTTAGGTTTTTGTGTCCTTTGAGTGGGACTATTTTTACTGATCGAGTGATGTTTATTATATTGGTACACCACAGGGACTGCAGACGTTCAAGAAGGCAACTCACCACCACCTTCTCGAGGGCAATTACGGATTGTCAATAAATGCTGGCCTAGCCGGCGATACCTACATCCCATGAATGAATGGAAAAAACACAGACAACAGAGCAGCAATTATCATGGAAGGGACGCACAATATAGAAAATCAACAGTTACGGAAATTAAAAATAGGGGCTGGACTCTCCATTTTGGAGACTAAGTCCCCACGCCGGCGTGAAAACGGTGGTCTTTTACAGCAGGAATACTGGCGTCAAAAGGCCACTGATTCCCCGTTTTGCTGAGGGTTGGCAGGGAGCCAGCGTAGCTGCCGATACGGTCCCAGCACTTCCGGTTCAGAGGACGCGCATGCGAACGGCGGCCGTCTGCAGCGGCCGCGCCGTGCTCCATGACGGACTCAGCCTGCGAACCTGGACCGCCAAAGTAATGTCCCCGATCGGCCGCTCGTGCGCCCCGGACCGCCCGCCCACATTGCCCCAGCCCCGAGTGAAGCCCTCCTGCCCTCCGATCGGCCCTCCCCCGACTGTGGCGGCGCCGGACTGAGTCCGCAGCCCCCACGCGAGGATCCCAGACTGTGCGACTCATGCCGTCGGGAATTCGGCCGGTCGGCAATGGAGCATCACGGGACTGGCCTGAGGCAATGGCCTGAGGCGGTAGATACTCAGCGCGGCGTACTCCTCGAATATGCCGCTTTTGAGGGGGCAGAGAATTAAGAAACAGGCGGCGCTCCCGATTTCGGCGTCAAAATGGATTCTTCGCCCCGTCGCCGAACGCAATTTCGACTTTGGGGAGCGGAGAATCTAGCCCAGGAAGTGTCTTTGTTTAATTGCCATTTAAATCTTGCTTTTGTAAGTCAGCGGCAATAGAAATTAGTGATGCGTGATGACAACAATCCCATCAAAAATACATACCAGCGAGGATATAAGGATTCTATCATTTGATTAAGAATAAACGTCAAAGCAGGGCGGTCACATACAATTATAAAGTATTTACAACATGGACACCAGCTATTTGGTGTCATGATATGCAAACGTGCAACCAATGAACACTCAGAATAGGACACAACCAATGGGCAGTCAGGACACTCAGAGGTGGCATCACCACAAGGGGGCATGACATAAACACTATCAAAGGGATGAGGCACTCACACCTTGCCTCTTTCCACAGACAGACATCTAGAGAGTTAGACAGGGTTGATCAGCAGCACCACACCCCAGCACGTGGCTTAGAGCAAGCTGCTACAGTTAGACTGAGTTACTACAGTTAGATTAGCAGAGAGTCGAACTCATTTGAGAACTGTGTTAATAGTTCAATAAACACGTTGAACTCATTTCAGAGTCTGGGGCATCCTTTAGTTTAGACTGCATCAAGTAGCAGCCTGTGTTATTCGAAGCAGCATAACACAACACTTGGTCCAATTGGCCTAGACCAATCTTTATGCCCCACATGAGCCCCCTCCCATCCCATCATTGCTGCCCCCAGGTTTCCTCACTTTCACTCAGCACGTGGATAATCTCTGTTGTCAGAGTGCGTTTGGATTCAAATTGCTAATCATATTCATGTGAGCTGTTAGTAACCAGGTAGATAAACAGGATTAAATACTCACATAAGATTTACATTAGTCACTAGCATTGCTCTTCTTCAGACTATCACAAGTGAAAATGCATTTCTCCTGTGTTATCCTTTATATAGAATGCAGACATGATGGGCCGAATGGCCTCCTTCTGCATCGTACAAATTCTGTGATAAATGGGAGGCGGTTCAGTATGAAAACAAAAAGTGCTGAAAATATTCAGCAGATCAGCACCTTTTTTTTGATAAATTTAGAGTACCGGATTACTATTATTTTTTTCCAATTAAGGGGCAATTTAGCGTGGCCAATCCGCCTAACCTGCACATCTTTTGGTTTGTGGGGGTAATACCCACGCAGACACGGGGAGAATGTGTAAACACCACACGGACAGTGACCCAGAGCCGGGATCGAACCTGGGTCCTCAGCACCGTAGTCCCAGTGCTAACCACTGCGCCACGTGCCGCCATGGATCAGGCAGCATCCTTGGGGAGAGAGACATAGACTAAGTCCCGATGCCGGAGTTAAAACCGGAGTATTTCACTCCGGCGTCAGAGGCCGTTCCCAGCCCACTATTCTCCTGCCCCCGGGGGGGGCTAGGAGCGGCACCTGGGTCATTTTCGCGCGCCGGGCCTTGGCGCCGTGTAAAAGCGGCGCCGCATAAATGGCGCGACCGGCGCCACGTAAATGACCCGCGCATGCGCGGGTTGCTGTCCTCCCCGCAGCCGCCCCGCAAGAAGATATCCGATGGATCTTGCGGGGAGCGGAGGAAAGGAGGTCCTCCTCCAGAGAGGCCGGCCCGCCGACCGGTGGGCACCGATCGCGGGCCAGAATCCTTTTGAGCCCCCCCTCCCCCCCCCAGGTGCAAGAACCCCCCTCGCCCCCCCACAGGCCCCCCCCCCTAGCGTTCCCGCCGGCAGCGACCAGGTGTGGACGGCACAGGCGGGAACTTGTCGTGTTGGGCAGGCCGCTTGGCCCATCCGGGCCGGAGAATCGGCACTCGCCCATTACCAACGGCAAGCGGCGATTCTCCCAGCGGCCAGCCGTGATTCACGCCGCGCCGGTTTGGGGGGGGTGGGTGAATCGTGTGCGGGCGTCGGGGCGGCGTGGTGGGACTCGCGCGGCGCCCGGGCGATTCTCCCACCCGGTGTGGGGGGGGAGAATTCCGCCCAGATTTCATATCACTCTGACCTTAGATCAGAACGCTGTCGCCTTCTGCTGTCTCCTGATTAGAACTCCATGGTGCGCCAGCGCTCGAAATCCAATGGCATTTCAAGGCTGTGTGGTGTAATGTGTTGGAGTCCTGCCCTTTAGGCTCTGGGACATGGGATACAATTTGGCCAGAGTTTTTGCATGAAGATCTTGCCATTGTGCTGGCACAAAGACTCCCGCACCAAATGAAGCGAGTCCAATTTAGCTCCTAATCTCTGCAATCCAAAACTAGCACCAGCTTACTGATACAAGGTAGAATTATCTTAAACTGGATTTATTTAAACACAATTCAGAAAAGGTCCAACCATTCTCTATATTATACCAACCTGAACTCTGAATTCCCTTTGGTGAAACGTAAACATTTCAAGACTTAACCTGACCAACCGGTTAATTACTGCGGCTACAAGAGCAACCTGGAATTCTGCAGTGAGTAACTCATCTCTCCACTCCGCAAAGATTCTTCAGTGTTGGTAAGGCGTGAGTGAGGAGTGTGACAGAATACTCTCCACTTGCCTGGATGAGAGCAGCTTCATCAACGCTCGAGAAGCTGGTCGCCATCCAGGACAAAGTAGTCCAAGTGACCGACGCCACATGCACCACCTTCAACATCCATTCCCCCCCCCCCCACCCCCACACCATGGCATCAGCGTTTACTGACACGATGCGCTGCAGCAACTCACCAAGCCTCCCACGGCACCTTCCAAACCCACAACCTCTCTGAAGGTTTGCAGGTTAGGTGGATTGGCCCCGTTAAATTGCTCTTTGGTTAGGTGGGGGTTGCTAGGTTACGGGATAGGGTGGAGGTGTGGGCTTAAGTAGGGTGCTCTTCCCAAGAGCTGGTGCAGACTCGATGGGCCGTATGTCCTCCTTCTACACTGTAAATTCTATGATTCCATGAACCTTTTCAACTGGAAATTCAAGGGCAGCAAGTCATTGAGGACACCACCTCCTGCAGGTCTCCTTCCAAGCTACAAACCATCCCAACTTAGAACCACACCACTACTAAAATTGCAGTGGGGCAGACAAGGAGGTAGCAGGGGCAGCTGGCAAAATGCCCAATTTTATGGCCACCCACCCCGTCCCGTGCCTGCCACCCTACCCCCATGGAGGCATAAAAGTCCAGACTACATCACCGTTTCTTCACTGTTGCTGGGTCAAAAACCTGGAACTCCCTCCCTCTCAGCACAGTGGATGTACCTACACCAGAGGTACATCAGTGGTTCACGAAGGCAGCTCACCACCAGCTTCTCATTGGGCTATTAGAAACGGGCAACAAATGCTGACCGAGCCAGCGTGCCCACATCCCAGAAAATAATTTTTTAAAAACCATTAACAAAATGTTGCAAAAAATCATGACCCCTGGCGGAATATGACTATCTAACATTGAGATTCTTATCTGTGAGCTTGTTTGCAATTACTTTTTTTAAATTTAGAGAATCCAATTATTTTTTTTTCCCCAATTAAGGGGCAATTTAGCGTGGCCAATCCACCTATCCTGCACATCTTTGGGTTGTGGGGGTGAAACCCACGCAGACACGGGGGAATGTGCAAACTCCACACGGACAGTGACCCAGGGCCGGGATCGAACCCTGGTTAGCTCAGTGGGCTGGACAGCTGGTTTGTGATGCAGAACAAGGCCAGCAGCGCAGGTTCAATTCCCGTACCAGCTGACCTGAACAGGCGCTGACCTGAACAGGCGCTGGAATGTGGCGACTAGGGGCTTTTCACAGTAACTTCATACTTGTGACAATAAAAGGTTATTATTATTATTATTCTGACGTTGCTGACTCCCAAAGATTGTGACAGCTCTCTCGGGCACTGGCTATTGCACTCGAGCGCCTCCACTTCAGGTGGGCAGTGAACGCAAATGGGACATTCACCAGAAGGACCATCAGGGCCTCATCCCACCCCATCTTCAACATAATGCACACATGCATGCACAGCTAGCCCATTAGAACATTAGAAGATCACGCAGAGGAAGAGAAATCGCAGGGTGAAACATCACTCAGCTCCTCCCATACCCCCACCCCAATAGAGCAGGGACATCAAGGGCAATTGTAAATAATCCCGAACACCAGTGCAGGAATATTGAATCTAGTATCTTCTTGGCCACTGTGTCACAGTTAAACATAGGGCCTTTCGTGGCTGAGCCATCGAAAGCAAAATTTCACACAAACAAGGTTGTTCATCTGGTTCCTAGCAGGAGAGGAAGCATTTTAACACTTTTCCATTACACTGCATTTTAACTCTCTCCCATTACACCGTTGATTAATCCTGAAACACTTCTTACCTCCCTGAGTCGAATCCTCCTGCTCTCTGAGTGACTGGTTTCCCAACCTCACATCTCTGAGATTTATTAACCTGCTCTTATCTAGTTCACCCGATAAGGAAAAGAACAGCAAACTACGGATGTGTTTTTTTTGTTGTTGTTTTTAACCGAATGAAGGATAAAGATTTTTGACCTCTTGGACCTGTTTATGCGCAGCAAACATTGAATGTCCCAACATTCGTCATCTGATGATGGTCCGACGGTGCTGACAAAATGCAATCTAATTAACTGGAAAAGCCAGTTACCACTGCAGCCAATTATGTCTGCCAGGCCGTAAAGTTGTTGGGAACAGCCCTTCCCTTGGACACATGAATTAAACCATGGCAGGAGATCTCGTTACCCCGACGTGTTGCGTGAGAAGTGCTTGGGATTGGATTTGGTGGGAAGTGGTTGAGGTCGCAGGTATGAACAGACATTCACCGTATCATCCAAACGAACTCCGCCTTAGTGTAAGCCCGCATACCCAAGGTCAACTGCATTTGAAAGAGAACATCGCAGATAAACTCGATACAATTCCTGTCCTACAGCCACACAATAACTTGCATTTATATCGAACATTTCTCATAGCAAAACATCACCAGTCTCTTCTCAGCAGGGCTAAACACAATTTGACACGGAGCCATATAAGAAAATAGTCGGGCAAGGGTGAGGATGTAAAAGTTGGGACTTTCCTTGACAGGGAGCCAATGTAGGTTAGCAAGCGGAATTACGATGGGTGAATGGGGTTTAGTTTGAGCTATGCTGCAGGCAGCAGAGTTTTGGATGAGTTCAAGTTTAAACAGGAGGGGGAGTGGGTAGAAGCTGAGGGACCAGCCAGAAGAACAGTCAGGTAACAAAGGGTGAGGGTTTCAGCAGCAAATGAGGGGAGGTCGGGTCAGAGTAATGGAGCTGGGAGTGGGTGTCCCGGGCATTGTGGAGCAAGAATCATGGAAAGCGACCATCAGCTGAACCTCTGGCTGATTTTCACCAACCCAGTCCAAGCATGCTGAGGCCAATGGACAATACTTCAGATACTGTATTTATACATAACCAGGGACCCTCAAACACTTATTATTAATCAACGGTTAAGAAACGCAGGACAATGACCTTATTTCTCATGATTTATTCAGCGTAATACAACAAATATAGCACATAAGCCACTGAGCTCATTCACAATCCATTTGCAACCTTTGATGTATTCTGCATTCCTATTGATGCTAACATAATAATAACCTTTATTGTCACAAGTAGGCTTACATTAACACTGCAATGAAGTTACTGTGAAAAGCCCTTCATCGCCACACTCCGGCGCCTGTTCGGGTACACCGAGGGAGAATTCAGAATGTCCAATTCACCTAACAAGCACGTCTTTCGGGACTTGGGGGAGGAAACCGGAGCGCCCGGAGGAAACCGACGCAAACACGGAGAGAACATGCAGACTCCTCACAGACAGCGACCCAAGGCAGGAATCGAATCAGGGACTCTGGCGCTGTGAAGCAACAGTGCTAACCACTGTGCTACCGTGCCGCTCAAAAAAAATATAAATGAAGTTACTAAAATGTATGCACATCAGGTTGTCACATGTTTTTAGAAAGATGAAAGTTATTTATCAGGAATGTGCAAATTAATTGAATTTATTTTACATATTTCCATGGCTCCAGCAATGATAACTAATTTTTTTAATCTGATGCGGAGGATTGAGGCTGCAATATTTCAGGCACACTATTCCAGGTTATATTGGACTCAAAACATTAACATTATTTTGCTTTTAGTTTGTTCCAGTTGACTGCTTGTTTCTATCAGCTGATCGGATTACCGGTGAAATATTTCTTGTGCAGTGAATTCTCTTTATTTTTCAGGCTCAAACACACTTCATTGTGAGCTGTCATTTGCATGTCTGGGTGACTGGCTCTTTATATCGTCCTCTGTGCAACAGCAGGGAATAATTAACGCCGCCATTTCAACCGCTCTCCCTCTGCGCCTTTGCAACCAGTGTACTTCATGGCCAGGATGTTATTGTCCCGCCCGGTTGGTGGGATATTACGTCAAGTCGGAAGTGGATTTACAGTTCCAGGGGCCCTGCGGTCACTTTCGGTTCTGACCACCCCCCCCCCCCTGCCCCCCCCAACCTCACACCCCTCCCGACCTCACCCACCCTCGCCCCACAGAAGGCAAAGGCAGAAGCCACAAAAATACTCACAACTTTAGTGCTTTTTAACTCCTAAAAACGTTCCTTCATGAATAATTACTGAATTGAAATCTAAGCGTACCTCTTATCAGAATGACGGTAAAGATGGTCAAAATGCGGGGCAGCCCGGTGGCGCAGTGGTTAGCACTGCTACCTCATGGCGTCGAGGTCCCAGGTTCGATCCCGGCTCTGGGTCACTGTCCATGTGGAGTTTGCACATTCGCCCTGTGTTTGCGTGGGTTTCACCCCCACAACCCCAAAGATGTGCAGGGTAGGTGGATTGGCCACGCTAAATTGCCCCTTAATTGGAAACAAAAATGAATTGGATACTCTAAATTTATTTTTTTTAAAGATGGTCAATATTGCGATGTGTGTCTTGAGACGACCAAATATGGAACTTGCTGATGGGCAACGAGATGGAATAATCAGCCACTGACATCTCTGCAGGACAGAATGAGCCAGTCCTGTGCAGGAGCAAATACTCCCATCAACAAGATGCATACGTTCCCATTCAATATATTTCACAGAGTTTCATTCAGTTTCGCAACTTCCTCTCACAAAATCAAAGAAATTATTGCCGTAAATTCATGTGAGTGGGATGTCCGGTGGGCCTAAATCCAATATCAGTGACTCTGTCTGCAGGATTCCATTCCGTGTCTTAGAAGAGACTTTCTGAAGGCCAGACTTGAGAGTGATGGTGGTCAGAACTATCTGCATATGACCAATTGCAGCCATTATATCAGACCAGAAATTATCCATTTTGATAAACGGAATTTAAATGAAAGAATATGAATGACGAACGGATTTTTAAGATTTTCTCATTTTCTTTGCGGCAGCAAGTTCCACATATTCACTACCCTCTGCGAGAAGTAGTTCCTCCTCATCTCAGTTCTAAATCTATCGCCTCTCAACCAATGTCTGCGACCAGGGACGGATCTACTAAGAAACTAATGAAGCTTAAGCTTCACGGCCCCTAATCCCGGAGGGTCTCCAGAAGCGACTCTAGTCCACATTGTTTAAAAAATTGGGGTTTACTGTATGAGAAGGGGTTTTTAAAACATAATAATATTAATAATATAGTGTAATTCAATACAAAATAATAGTTAAACTAAAAATTAAAAGGTTATTAAAGTATCATGTAGGCTAGCCTTAAACGAAAAAACATTAAAATTAAGGATGTTTCATTCTAAATATATTTAATATAAAATAATTATAAATAATTTAAAACACTATTAACATTTATGACAGAAATACAAACAGTAGCTGACGTGTCGTAACAAAAAAGGGGAGCCGTGGAAAAGGCAATCACAATGCTAACGTGAATTTTCAACGTGATAGCACTGGTGATAGCGATCTAGACAAGAATGTTTTTCAATAAAGTGTTCATAAGGATACAATATTTTAATTACCCCAACTCAAAAATAAATGTTATATTTAGAAATGTAAGATAAGCAATAAAGGTGAAATTGTGTTAGATTAGCCAAAGCCTATTGTTTTTATGGTGAGGTGAACGGAAGGTAGGTTACGATCGCATAGCCTAGGCTAATACTATATTCCAAGTATTTATGAAAAAGTAATAAAAGAGTGAATTTGTGTTAAATTACAGGTGTTTACTATGAAAAGTGTTCAAATAATGGTAAAATTGTGTTACATTACCTTAGCCTATGAGTTTTGGTGGCCTAGTCTTGCCTAACTTAGTCTAGCCTAGTGTAGGCTAGCTTGAACATAGCCTATTTAGCCTATTTAGCTTATTTATTATAAATCTTAAAAAATAGCGCTTTACTTTCTGAGAAGGGGTTTTAAAAAAAAAACTTTCTCAGAAAGTAGACCTAAATTTTTTCCTTTCAAAGCATGCGACAATAGCCGCACGACTCAAATTGATTAATTTTTTGTTGTATATATTTCAACAATCCCAAAGTCAGTAGCACAGATGTTGTAACGGTGGTGTGTCACGGTAAGTTGGCTGTTCTGCTGTGGCTAATGTAATTTTTTCCCCTTTTTAACAGCGGTCACGACCTTAGAGGAATAACAATGAGTTCACAAAAGTACTTAAGTGGATACCAAAAACACAAACTCAATGAAAAGCGATCTGCCGAAATTTCTAAATGTCAAAAACTAACAAACTATTTTGCAATGTCAAGTTTGTTAACACCTACAGTTGAAACAAGCCAAGCAAACACCATTGAAGCCAGTGATAGTGCACAAACCGTGGGAGCTCTTTCTAGCAATATTCAACCCACTGTTGACGCTTTTGATACAGATGACGATCACAGTGGTCAACATGAAAGTACTGCGGAACAAGCAGACTGAGCAGAAACATGAAACAGGAAGCAAATTCAGTGATTTCAAAGAATACAGTGACCTCGAAAACTGGCCCTTAACAGTTGATAATGATTTCATACAGAATTGTTTCATGCAAGACATAGGTTTTTTTCAAAATAAAATACCAGATGATGTATATACCGAATCAAGCAGGGTTTACAAGGAGCAAAACAAAAGTTTCTCAAACAAATATTTTTTAAAAAGATTGAGAAATGGCCAGACTGTGATGAGTTCCTGGTTAGTTTACACAAAGAGAAAAGGCTGTATATAGTGTTTTGTTTGCAAACTCTTTTCTAAATGCCAAACATCACTTACAACAGGTGGGTTTTCTGACTGGATGAATGTACTCAGAACTCTGGAGAATCATGAAGACAGCATGGAACATAAGAGGGCGATGTTGTGTTGGATAACAAGAAAGTCAAATAAAAATACTGTGGATCAGCAACTTGGATAACAGATGAGAAAAACCATACAGTACTATTTTGAAGTACTGAAAAGAATTGTAGCTGTTATAAAGTTTTTAAGTGAAAGAGGTTTGGCATTTATAGGTCATGAGGAGAAGTGGGGCTCACCAAATAATGGAAACTTCATGGGGGCCATTGAACTTATTGCAGTGTTCGACCCATTTTTACATGAACATCTCGAGAAATGTAAAAATGAAAAAGTAAATGCTACTTACCTATCCAAACCCGTGTATGAAGAATTGATAGAAATCATGGGAAAACATGTGCAAGATGAAATTGTGAATCAAATCAACAACCTAGATACCAAATACCACTCTATTATTGTTGACTCTACGCCTGACCTGACACATGTTGACCAGCTGGTAATTGTGGTTCGATACTGCGATAATGGTAAACCCTGTGAGATATTTTTAACATTTTTACCGATAGAAAACCATTCATCCATGACCTTGTTCAACAAAATACAACGAGTCCTGGGTGAACATAAGCTTTCACTTGAAAATATCCGTGGTCAGTCATATGATAATGCATCTAACATGAAGGGCTCGGAGAAAGGGCTGCAAGCACTCTTTAAAAACATTACCAGGTACGCAGACTATGTACCATGTGCAGCCCATTCACTTAACCTTGTTGGAGAAAAGGCAGTGTCTACTGTACCTGAAGTTGTTGACTATTTTGGCATTTTGCAGGAGCTGTATGTTTTCTTTTCTGGATCTCCACGAAGATGGGGGATTTTAAACACACAGGGCAATCTACATTTTTCTCTAAAGAGCTTAAGTGTCTGCACACTATGAAGCAGTCCAGGCAATTACAAAATGGATATATAGGTATTTTACAAACTCTCAAACATACCTTTGAAGACTCAGAAGAGAAGCCTGAAGGTAAACGAGATGCAAAGAATTTATACCACAAGTTGGTAAAGCTGGAATATGCTATTTTAACAGTCGTTTGGGAAGAAGTGCTGGATGTTTCAACAAAACAAGTAAGAAACTCCAAACCCCTGGTTTTGATGTTTTTGAAGGTTGTCTTCTGCTATCATCTTTACTTTCTTTTGTCAAAGAACTCAGAGAAAATTCAGCCGATAGGATTGCACACTATGAATCAGAAGCAAAAGGTTTGTGTAAAGATATCACCTCAAGTTATTCTGATGCTTCCAAACGCATTGTTACAAGGAAATCTTCAGATGGAACAAGTGGTATTGCTTCTTTGAGAGGAGCTGACAAATTTAGGATAGAAGTTCTATATCAACTCTATGACTGCTTGATAACCCAGTTACGCAAGAGGATTGACCCATATGAGCAGATTGCGAAAAGGTTCAAGTAGGGTTAAGGAAAATCCCAAGGCTTTTTACACTTACATAAAAAGCAAGAGGGTAGCCAGGGAAAGGGTTGGCCCACTGAAGGATAGGCAAGGGAATCTATGTGTGGAGCCAGAGGAAATGGGCGAGGTACTAAATGAATACTTTGCATCAGTATTCACCAAAGAGAAGGAATTGGTAGATGTTGAGTCTGGAGAAGGGGGTGTAGATAGCCTGGGTCACATTGTGATCCAAAAAGACGAGGTGTTGGGTGTCTTAAAAAATATTAAGGTAGATAAGTCCCCAGGGCCGGATGGGATCTACCCCAGAATACTGAAGGAGGCTGGAGAGGAAATTGCTGAGGCCTTGACAGAAATCTTTGGATCCTCGCTGTCTTCAGGGGATGTCCCGGAGGACTGGAGAATAGCCAATGTTGTTCCTCTGTTTAAGAAGGGTGGCAGGGATAATCCCGGGAACTACAGGCCGGTGAGCCTTACTTCAGTGGTAGGGAAATTACTGGAGAGAATTCTTCGAGACAGGATCTACTCCCATTTGGAAGCAAATGGACGTATTAGTGAGAGGCAGCACGGTTTTGTGAAGGGGAGGTCTGGTCTCACTAACTTGATAGAGTTTTTCGAGGAGGTCACTAAGATGATTGATGCAGGTAGGGCAGTAGATGTTGTCTATATGGACTTCAGTAAGGCCTTTGACAAGGTCCCTCATGGTAGACTAGTACAAAAGGTGAAGTCACACGGGATCAGGGGTGAACTGGCAAGGTGGATACAGAACTGGCTAGGCCATAGAAGGCAGAGGGTAGCAATGGAGGGATGCTTTTCTAATTGGAGGGCTGTGACCAGTGGTGTTCCACAGGGATCAGTGCTGGGACCTTTGCTCTTTGTAGTATATATAAATGATTTGGAGGAAAATGTAACTGGTCTGATTAGTAAGTTTGCAGACGACACAAAGGTTGGTGGAATTGCGGATAGCGATGAGGACTGTCTGAGGATACAGCAGGATTTAGATTGTCTGGAGACTTGGGCGGAGAGATGGCAGATGGAGTTTAACCTGGACAAATGTGAGGTAATGCATTTTGGAAGGGCTAATGCAGGTAGGGAATATACAGTGAATGGTAGAACCCTCAAGAGTATTGAAAGTCAAAGAGATCTAGGAGTACAGGTCCACAGATCACTGAAAGGGGCTACACAGGTGGAGAAGGTAGTCAAGAAGGCATACGGCATGCTTGCCTTCATTGGCCGGGGCATTGAGTATAAGAATTGGCAAGTCATGTTGCAGCTGTATAGAACCTTAGTTAGGCCACACTTGGAGTATAGTGTTCAATTCTGGTCGCCACACTACCAGAAGGATGTGGAGGCTTTAGAGAGGGTGCAGAAGAGATTTACCAGAATGTTGCCTGGTATGGAGGGCATAAGCTATGAGGAGCGATTGAATAAACTCGGTTTGTTCTCACTGGAACGAAGGAGGTTGAGGGGCGACCTGATAGAGGTATACAAAATTATGAGGGGCATAGACAGAGTGGATAGTCAGAGGCTTTTCCCCAGGGTAGAGGGGTCAATTACTAGGGGGCATAGGTTTAAGGTGAGAGGGGCAAAGTTTAGAGTAGATGTACGAGGCAAGTTTTTTACGCAGAGGGTAGTGGGTGCCTGGAACTCACTACCGGAGGAGGTAGTGGAGGCAGGGACGATAGGGACATTTAAGGGGCATCTTGACAAATATATGAATAGGATGGGAATAGAAGGATACGGACCCAGGAAGTGTAGAAGATTGTAGTTTAGTCGGGCAGTATGGTCGGCACGGGCTTGGAGGGCCGAAGGGCCTGTTCCTGTGCTGTACATTTCTTTGTTCTTTGTTCTTTGTTCTTTCCTCTCAGAATTGGTGAACAATTCTGAAATTGATGAGGACAGTATTAAACTTATAATATCGTATTACAAAGATGATATTGACCACAAATTAGTAAACGAGTGTTATCAGTTCAAAGAATATTTGCACTTTAGGAAATCCCAGACACAGAAGAAAACACGGCATCTAAAATGCAATGCGCAGAAGTTCTTCAGCTTATTTGTCAGCAACACCTAATTGAAGTGTTCCCCAATATTAATACTGCGCTTAAGCTGTACTTGACAATGCCTATCACCAGCTGTGAAGCAGAAAGGAATTTTTCAAAGCTATCCTTTATAAAGAACAAATTTTGGTCTACCATGACTGAAGAGTGCTTAAATTCTTTATGCATATTGTTTGGAGCAACAGTTTAGCTCAGTGAGCTAGACAGCTGGTTTGTGATGCAGAACAAGGCCAGCAGCGTGGGTTCAATTCCCGAACCAGCTTACCCGAACAGGCGCAGGAATATGGCGACTAGGGGCTTTTCACAGTAACTTCATACTTGTGACAATAAAAGGTTATTATTATTATAAGACTCCTTCATTAAATGTTTTTAAGATAAAGATAGATAGTTTTTTGAAGAATAAAGGGATTAAGGGTTATGGTGTTCGGGCCAGAAAGTGGAGCTGAGTCCACAAAAGATCAGCCATGATCTCATTGAATGGTGGAGCAGGCTCGAGGGGCCAGATGGCCTACTCCTGCTCCAAGTTCTTATGTTCTTATGTCTCTAGAAAGTGACATTGCAAGGAAGCTCTCATGTGACAAAACTGTACGTGAATATGTTGCTAGAACAAACAGAAAAAAGAGTATTTTGTAAAATGTGCTTCATGTAGTATGTATTCTCATAGATATCTAAAATAAAAGATTATATTGACTGTGGTCTTTTCTATGTTTTATTTCATCATTCTATGATGCATCATGCATGTATATAACATTCCCCTAATTTTCATCGCCCCATAACTCGAAAACTATAAAGCATAGGACATTTTTATTCACACCAATGACTTTGACATGTGAGATAATCCAGTACAGCAATTTTAATCAAAATCTGAGATGTGGTGGTTACATTTTTTTTTAAATTTGTGGTGATCTGTTGTGGAACAACCCCATTGAAGAAGATAACAGTGGTTACCCAGACCTCGTTGCTGGTTGCGAAGGTGCCCCCATAACAGTTCCAACTTCTGGCCTCAAAAATGTAGGCCCGCCACTGTCTGCGACCTCTCGTTCCAGATTGTCCTACAAGGGGGAACAGTCAGCATGTGACCAGCTGCAGCCATGTCTAGGAATTAATAGGGGTTCTCCACTGGGGGAACACCCAAATGACCCCGGGTTCACAGTGGGCAGTCAGCAGGGTGCGCAGCCGCATGGCTGCCTTGCCGGCAGCGGCAATGGAGTTATCCTGCTCGTCCACTCCGACCCCATAACCCACCTCCTGGCACACACACCCCCTCCCCCCGGCCAGCAGAACAACCGTCAACAAACCATGGCAATGTTGGACACTTTCCGTACCCCCCCCCCCTCTCTCCCTCAGCCTCCACGGCGCCGGTTTCACCATTTTGAAAAGCACAAGTGAACCGCGCCGTCGGGAATTCGGCCCATTGAAGGCGGACAATCACGGAGGCCCTGGAGAAAACCGAGTCAGGCCCGCTAATGATATGCCAATGGCATTTACTGTACATGCATTCTGGAATGCATTGACACTGCCGTCGAGGCGATGGAGAATTGCGATTTGACGTGAAATCGGCATCCGCCGCGATTTCGGAGTCAGAACCTATTCTCTGCCAGATCGCGTTTCCCAATTCCAGCGTCGACGGACGGAGAGTCCCGCCCAATATTTCCTTCGACACTGTGGGAAATCCTAAAGGCTGTCATGCGGGGAGAAGTTATCTGATGCATGATCAATTAATTGCACAAAGACTAAAGTTGGGTACAACTGTGGCTTTATTACAGTCAGATGCGTGGCCTCCTGCTGCAGCTGGCGAAATGGCAGGGCACTGGAGGTCATGCATATTTATACAGTTCTCCGTGGGCGGAGCCAGCCGGCAGGAGCTACCGGCGAACCTGTAGTGCAGGTCCGACCTTACATCTCCTATTACAGTGGTTCACCACATTATCTAATATAAAGCTCACGTCATGAAAAGGGAGAGAGTGGAGCGATGACGCCTGATGGGCTCCATTTTGGAAGTTGACCGCCAATATCCAGTTGACCCAACGCCAGATCTGCTGATGCACAAAAATGATTTACCACTCTAATTTGAATTGATATCTACAGATAAGTCCGTGCATCAGTTACGACGTTGCAGGGGCACTTTCTATGATCGTGGGAAGAAGCCTGGTCATCTTCTTGAACAACAACTCGAGGAAAGCTGTCTCTCGAGAGATCCCTCTGGGTCGGAACAAGGAAGGTAGCTTGGTTTCGGCTCCTCTCCAGGTTAAAGCGGCTTTCGGTTGATACTACCATGAGCCACATGAATCAGAGCCTTCTCCAGGTATGAAGAACAAAGAACAAAGAAAAGTACAGCACAGGAACAGGCCCTTCGGCCCTCCAAACCTGTGCCGACCATGCTGCCCATCTAACCTAAAATCTTCTACACTTCCTGGGTCCGTATCCCTCTATTCCCATCCTATTCATGTATTTGTCACGATGCCCCTTAAGTGTCAATATCGTCCCTGCTTCCACCACCTCCTCCGGCAGCGAGTTCCAGGCACCCACTACCCTCTGTGTAAAAACCTTGCCTCGTACATCTCCTCTAAGCCTTGCCCCTCGCACCTTAAACCTATGCCCCCTAGTGATTGACCCCTCTACCCTGGGGAAAAGCCTCTGACTATCCACTCTGTCTATGCCCCTCATAATTTTGTAGACCTCTATCAGATCGCCCCTTAACCTCTGTCGTTCCAGTGAGAACAAACCGCTCCTCATTGCTAATGCCCTCCATACCAGGCAACATCCTGGTAAATCTCTTCTGCGCCCTCTCTAAAGCCTCCACATCCTTCTGGTAGTGTGGTGACCAGAATTGAACACTATACTCCAAGTGTGGCCTAACTAAGGTTCTAAGAGTTTTCTAGATGGTCTTCACATTCTAGCCATAGATGAAGGCAGGAGATGAGAATTGGATTCCCCCCCTATGGTCAGAAGAAATACTGAAATGCATTGGGCACTGCAACCTGGCCAGATTTTCTAAAAGGTAATCAGAGCAGCTCATAGCTCTATTATTGGACATGTTTAATGATTCACTGTCCAGGGGGCCACTACCCCCGACCCTCACTCAGGCCTCAATTTCTTTGCTCCTCAAGGGGGGGACAGGATCCCAGCGGAGTGTGGGTCACACCGACCCATTTCACTTCTGAACACAGATGTTAAACTACTGGCCAAGACCCTGACTGGAGCCCTGCCTCCTAATTATGGTCAGAGAATCAAAGAATCATAGACTCCCGAAGAGCAGAAGGAGGCTATTCGGCCCATTGAGTCTACACTGATCCTCTGAAAGAGCACCCCTCGCTATCCCCATACCTCCACCTAAGGCCAATTTAGCATAGCCAATCCATCTACACAGCACAAATTTAGACTGTGGGAGGAAACCGGAGCACCCGGAGGAAGTCCACGCAGACGCGGGGAGAAATTGCAAACTCCACACAGACAGTGACCCGAGGTCGGAATCGAATCCGGGTCCCCGGAGCTGTGAGGCGGCAGTGCTAACCACTGTGCCACCGAACCGCCCTGTACTCTCTGAGGATCAGACGGGCTTTGTTACAGGCCGATAATTGTCGGCTAATGCTAAGTGCCTCTTAGGTATTGTCCTCTCCTACTCCACTGCTCTGGAACCTGAGGTCATAACGTCTTTGGATGCAGGAAAAGCATTTGACAGAGTGGAGTGGATCTACCTCTTTGAGATTTGGGGAGGATTTGGGTTCGGCCTGAAATTTACCCCCTGGATTTGTCTGTTGCCCTGAGGCCAACATTCGTACAAATACCGTATCCTCCGAATACTTTCCATTCGGAAGGGGCACTAGACAGGGCTGCCCTCTTTCCCTGTTGTCTTTGCATGAGCTATTGAGAACCAATCAATAGCGTTGAGATCATCCGATGGGTGGAAGGGTATTTGCCAGGTATCGCTCCATGCAGATGGTCTACTTCTGTACATTACAGACCCGTTCACCTCAGTGGGCAACATAATGAAGATACTCACAACATTTGGTACTTTCTTGGCTGATACATTAAATGTGAGTAAAAGTGAGTGATTTCCAGTGAATCCACCTGCTCGAGAGGCTGAACTTAGTTCACTGCCATTTCGTCCCTCACCCTCTAATTTCCAATAGCTGGCTCTCCGAGTAGCCCATAACCGGGCAATACTCCACCAGCTGAATCACTCAAGCCTCATTGCTCATGTTAAAGTGGACTTGCAGAGGTGGAGTAATCTTCCTTTATCTCTTGCAGGTAATATCCAAACTATTTCAATGAATGTGCTGCCAAGATTTCTCTCTTTATTTCAATGTATCCTCATTTTTTTGCCCAAATCATTTTTTATTATGGTTAACAAATTGATTTTGGCTTTTATCTGGGTGGGCAGGTGTCCCAGAGTCCACAGCACGCGGCTTCAGAGAGACAGAGGATCGGGAGGTTTGGCCCACCCCAATCTCCTGCTTTATTATTGGGCTGCAAAAATACAGAAAATCCTGCAATGGCTCAGTGACCCTGGCTCAAACTAAGACAAAATGGAGGCTTGGTCTTGCATCATCACCTAATAATACTCTTTATTAGGGTCAAGAGTAGGTTGACATTAACACTGCAATGAAGTTATTGTGAAAAGCCCCTAGTCGCCACACTCCGGCGCCTGTTCGGGTACACAGAGGCAGAATTCAGAATGTCCAATCCACCTAACAAGCACGTCTTTCGGGACTTGTGGGGGAAACCGGAGCGCCCGGAGGAAGCCCACGCAGACTCCACATAGACAGTGACCCAAGCCGGGAATTGAAATCGGGTCCCTGGAGCTGTGAAGCAACAGTGCTAACCACTGTGCTACTGTGCCTCCTCTCTTCGCGCCATAGTCACTGCATTGCTGCCCTTCTCCCCAGCAGGTTTCTCCTCGAGTTCTATGGTGACCTCCTCCCTCAGGGTTTGGATACAGTTTCGGCAGCATTTGTTGGCTGCAATTTACGAGAATCACCTCTTTTTGCCTTCAGGCTTGTGTGGTGTTGGGTGCTCTGAGGTACAGATGAACCAACACGGTTGCAATTGGTACAACGCTGTTTTATTCCAACTTGCTATTTACAGTTGGTCTTGATACTCTGCACGTGGTGACTCCCTGAGTGTGTTGTTAATCAGGTCCTGTCCTTGTCCTGGTCTCTAGATGGACTGGCCACCAGGTGTCATGTTTCTTGTCTTATACTGTCTCTGTCCTTGTCTGTGATTGGCTGTCGTGTTATGTGTGCTAATTTGTCTGTTGGTCTGTCTATCATGATGTGTGTGTTTGAATATCATGACAGCTTGAACACAGGGTTCCGGGCCTTGCAAGTGGGGGGGGGGGGGGGGGGGAGGGGACAAGGGATCTCGTGCATTTTGGGGACTTGTTTTTAGAAGGGAGATTCACCAGCCTCGAGAAGCTCACGGAGAAATTTTGTTTGCCCGGCTCCTCCAACCTTTTTCCTTTATTTCAAAATTTGAGATTTATCACAGAAGTTTTTTCCTTCATTCCCCATGACCCCACCCTCCTCTTTGTTTGAGAGGCTCTTGTCTTTGGCACAACAAGACGGAGGACCTATTTTAAACCTGTGCGGCCTTCGTCTTTCTTCGGATTCTGTCCCTTTGGATGTAGTGAAAGATAAATAGGTTGGGGAGCTAGGCCCTGTACTTGGTGTTGAGGCTTGGAGGGAAGCTCTCTACAGGGTGAATTCCACGTCCTCTTACGCCAGACTGAGTATTGGATTACACATATTGGATTACAGTGAAGGTGGATGGGTTCTTTCGGGATGTGGAGGACAAGTGTGATCGCTGTTCACCTACACCAGCTGACAACACTCATGGATTTCGGCCTTGTCCTATTTTCGATACGATATCTAAGATTCCACGGGTAGCCCTGGAACCTTGCCCACTAATAACAATATTTGGAGCCTCTGATCACTGGCCCTCCACTCGGGGATGGGGGGCGGTCATTCTCGCTTTTGCCTCTTTGATAGCCAGGAGTCGAATGTCGCTTAATTGGAGATCTCCCACACCACATAAAGCATCCGCCTGGTTGGATGACTTGATGTCATTCTTACACCGAGAAAAAATAAAACATATCATCAGAGGCTCGGTGGCGAGGTTCTACCTGAAGTGGCAGCAACTTGTCTCATTCTGTCAAGAACTGTGTCATGAGAATGTCGCTTTAAGAAATGTTTGGCTGCTCATATTACTGCAGTGATGGCAGAGAGTGGGTGGAGCTTGGCTGTCTGTCAGCTTTTTACTTTCGTTTTTTGAGCAGGCTGCAGGGTGTGTTTTCGTTTTGTTTTCAGTGTTGGAGCTGAAGCCAGACCAATCAGGTGTACTGCTGTTCCCTCTGCCATCAAAAGACTATTTCTTGATCATTTGATGAATTCCGAATTATAAATGTTCTCAGTAGTGAATGTAAACCTAATGTGCTTCTGGTAAAAGTTTTTTTTTAAAGTCTTCTGGATATTAAAAGGAAGGCTTACAGATTACTTAGTGTTGTATTCTTTGGGGGTGTATTTGAATTGATGGTTGCTAAGATGGTCACTGTTTGTTTCAAAAAGTTTAACTTGAGTTCATAGAATAAACATTGATCTGCTTTAAAAAATACTTTTCCATTTCTGCTGTAGCACACCTGTAGAGTGGGCCGTGTGCTCCCCATACCACAATCTAGTAAAATTTGTGGGTCAGGTGAACTCCATGATACACTTTGGGGTTCTCTAAACCCTGGCCCCTAACAACTGGATAAGGTCGACTGTTAAGGGGTTAGTTTACAATGGGATAGTTTGATTGTTGTCATTACAAAGATCAATCTGTGTGTGTATATAGGATATATCACTTTTCTGATTCATTTTTACCTAAATATTATGTCTACTTGTCTGTTGATAATGTTGTTATTGTTTGTTTCTGAAATTCAATAAATATATTTATTAAAAACAATGATTAGTTATTAGACTTTGTTTTAGTCCACTAAATTCAGATTCAGGCTTTCTGTGACTTATTTTGATTGAGGAAATAATACAGCAGATTGATTGGATGTTTTGTGTTGTGGTGTCACAGGATTAATGCACATCCAATAATTCCTGGCCTGGCCCTGTATCTCTTTATTCCATCCTGGCTCACAGATGTGATGAAGATAATTCACTACACAAGACATACATACACAAGTTTCAATGGAAGAAAAACATTGTTGGTTTTAAAAATAAAAAAAAGGCGCAATTGTTTAATCAGCAGGATTTAGATTGTTTGGAGACTTGGGCGGAGAGATGGCAGATGGAGTTTAATCCGGACAAATGTGAGGTAATGCATTTTGGAAGGTCTAATGCAGGTAAGGAATATACAGTGAATGGTAGAACCCTCAAGAGTATTGAAAGTCAGAGAGATCTAGGAGTACAGGTCCACAGGTCACTGAAAGGGGCAACACAGGTGGAGAAGGTAGTCAATGCTTGCCTTCATTGGCCGGGGCATTGAGTATAAGAATTGGCAAGTCATGTTGCAGCTGTATAGAACCTTAGTTAGGCCACACTTGGAGTATAGTGTTCAATTCTGGTCGCCACACTACCAGAAGGATGTGGAGGCTTTAGAGAGGGTGCAGAAGAGATTTACCAGAATGTTGCCTGGTATGGAGGGCATTAGCTATGAGGAGCGGTTGAATAAACTCGGTTTGTTCTCACTGGAATGAAGGAGGTTGAGGGGCGACCTGATAAAGGTCTACAAAATTATGAGGGGCATGGACAGAGTGGATAGTCAGAGGCTTTTCCCTGGGGTAGAGGGGTCAATTACTAGGGGGCATAGGTTTAAGGTGAGAGGGGCAAGGTTTAGAGTAGATGTACGAGGCACGTTTTCTACACAGAGGGTAGTGGGTGCCTGGAACACGCTACCGGAGGAGGTGGTGGAAGCAGGGACGATAGTGACATTTAAGGGGCATCTTGACAAATACATGAATAGGATGGGAATAGAGGGATACGGACCCAGGAAGTGTAGAAGATTGTAGTTTAGTCGGGCAGCATGGTCGGCACGGGCTTGGAGGGCTGAAGGGCCTGTTCCTGTGCTGTACATTTCTTTGTTCTTTGTTCTTTGTTCAGTGACAAATTTTGCACAGCATCCGCAGGACCGTGTTTACATTCATTATAACGGCTAACATGGAATGGAGGCTGGTTACATTATGATTGGTTTATAGCTTCATTAATATTCTCCATCCCTACTTGGTGTCTGAACCCACCGATGTATTTTTTTCAGGTGCAGTTGTCGGCGTTGCACTCAATTTCACCAATTCCTTCAGCCCCTCCTTCAGCACATGAACCACATCGGCGAGACCGTTTCTCACTTCATGAATTATATTTGCCGTGTAAGGAGCAATTATATTGCGGCTTTGCTTCAATTGGTCGACAGTGCCGAGGTACACCTGATCCAAACTATTGGTCAAGTTCTGGCTGTTATGGCGGAGGTTTTCGACTATCAGCACCAGTTTCTCGTAAATGACGGTGTTTGTTTCGTTGCCGATTGCCTCGTATAGTTTTCTTATGGCAGAGTCCAGCATTCTACTGACTCGGCTTTGCTGTTTCAGAAAGTGAAGACCGATATTCTCCCCTTTCCACTCGATATCTCTCATCAATGTGACTAGTGGCTCCATGGAATGTCGAAACAAGGTGTGGACATTTCTTTCAAACTTGCCTAACTTTGACCTACGTAGGAGAAAAAAAATGACAGAGCAAAGCTTTCACATTTTACACGGACTTACAATCAATCAACAGCACAGAAACAAGACAACAACAGCAACACGTTTATGCCGGTGTTTGAACAGCACATGAGGCACCTGCTACCCAATATCTCTCTGTTCCATTCTGACTCAAACATCAGCAAGCACCCTCTTAGATTCAGTCACATTTTCTGCTTATTCAATGCTATTTTTCATTCTGTTTCTTCACTTCTTTCTTGCTGAAAAAAAACTTTCACATTTAGCAACACTCTTACTTGGCCACACACATGGCTGAAAATAGTTCTGCACCAATTTTGGGGCCCAGGGCAGGAACTGGCGACCCACCCAACCTGATCCCGTTCAGGTAAAGAGCCGCAATTTTGAAACTGACTGGTCTGGATTGGTCCAAATGGCTGCCTGAGCATTCAGGAGGAGATGGAGCAGCCTGCACGGATAGCAGGTGGTGTAGCCTGTCCACTCTTCTTAAAGGCAGACTGTCCCTTTCAAAACGGACACTGCCAGCTGCTAATCGCCGCCTCTACTGACATTGACAGTGCTGCACAAATGGAGCACCGAGACGAGATGTGTGATGCTGGAGGCCTGAGAGTTAAAGGTGGACTGGGGAGTGGGGATGCTTCTGCGAGGGGACAGGTGGCCCTCAAGGCAAACCCTGAGCAGGAAATGGGTGCAGCTGGCCAAGGAAGCCGATGCCTAGAGCCTGGCAGCCAGGACCTGATATCAATGCGGCAAGAAGTTCCCTAACATCACATGGGCAGTTAAAATCAGTGAATACATCTCCAAAGGACAGCTCCTCAGCATCACATCACCAACCTCTTACACTGTCCAATGTTGGTTTATGTGATTTTTGTTCCTCGTTTTGTTTATGGTCCCCATGGTACTGGTATTCATTCAGTTGTCATTCTTTGTAGCATTAATAGTAGCCCTTGTCTGCATGAAAAGGTTGATTTGGGATCTCGATGCTTATTCATATCGGAAAATTGGTTAAAAAAAAGATAACTTTTGAAAATGTCACAGTATACACTGATGTTAAAGCCTGAACACTGGATGAACAAGGTGTAACATCAAGCTGTAATTTTGGATGATGTATGCATATTCTCACTAATTGCCTGTGTTTATGCGATTAAACCAAATAGTGAATCATAGAACCATAGAATCTTAAAATTTACAGTGCAGAAGGAGGCCATTCGGCCCATCGAGTCTGCACCGGCTCTTGGAAAGAGCTCCCTACCCAAGCCCACACCACCACCTGATCCCCATAACCCAGTAACCCCACCCAACACTAAGGGCAATTTTGGGCACTAAGGGCAATTTAGCGTGGCCAATCCACCTAACCTGCACATCTTTGGACTGTGGGAGGAAACCGGAGCACCCGGAGGAAACCCACGCACACACGGGGAGAACGTGCTGGCTCCGCACAGACAGTGACCCAAACCGGGAATCGAACCTGGGACCCAGGAGCTGTGAAGCAATTGTGCTATTTTGAAGCAAGGTACAGTTCCGAGGGACCAGCTTTGCTTTACCCTCCAGGTGGGGAATTGTAGATTTATGTGATTTTTGTCTCCTGTTCGCCATGATGGTTAGTTTGGCCAAGTAAGAGTGCTGCTAAATGTGAACGTCCTACTGCAAAGTTGAGGTATGGGAACTGTTGACCTTTGGTCAAGCTGGGAAAGAAATGTTTAATAAGCGGGACTATGGTGATTCATTCTTATTTGTTCATGGGATGTGGATGTCACTGGCTGGTGGGCCAACATTTATTGCCTACCCCTGAGGGTATTTAAGAGTCAACCACATTCTGTGGGTCTGGAGTCACATGTAGGCCAGGCCATGTAAGGATGACATTTCCTTTCCCAAAGGACATTAGTGAACCAGATGGGTTTTATGACCATCGATTCCTGATCACCTTTAGACTTTTCATTCCAGATTTTTATTGAATTCAAATTTCACCACCTGCCGTGGCGGGGTTTGAACGGGGTTTGAAGTTTGAGCATGACCCCACATCTCTGGATTACTAGTCCAACGACAATACCACTCTGACACTGCCTCCCCATGAGTTGTCATTAATCCGGCAGAGTAAGAGGCCTTACAACACCAGGTTAAAGTCCAACAGGTTTGTTTGGAATCACTAGCTTTTGGAGCGCAGCTCCTTCATCAGGTGAGTCACAGGCCCCGCTAATGGTATATTAACGACGTTTACTGTACGTGCGGAGTGGAACATTGACTCCGCTGTCGAGGCACCGGAGAATTGCATTTTGGCGTGAAACCGTTCCCCACCACGATTTCGGCGTCAAATCTGATTCTCCGCCCAATTGCATTTCCCAATTCTGGCGTCTGCGGACAGAGAATCCCGCCCGTGGTCTGTGTTGAGCGATGAGAGAACGCGTTTCTGTCATAAAAACAGAAAATGCCGGGAAGGTTCAGCAGGCCTGGCAGCACGAGACTAGTGTAGTCGGATCTTTGTTGACTGGTGAGGACACATTGGGCTGAATGGACCCCTTCTGTGCTGTGAACGTCTACAAATCTATCACGTTTGGGGAGAGAAGCAGAGTTAACGTTTCGAGTCCGTATGATTCTTCCTCAGACTCTGTAGGCCCGAGCCGGATTTCTCCGGCTGTTTGCTGGCAGCGGGATTCTCTGTCCCAACCACCCCCCCCACCACCCATCGCCCACCCGTGGGTTTCCCAGCAGCGTGGGGTGGCTTCTATGGGAAATCCCATTTCCCCATGGGGAGGCCGGAGAATCCCGGCCCTGAGCCATCCAAGTTTGGAAGTTGTGCATCGGTTTAGCTGCGAAGCCTGTTTGGCTTCACAATCTGGCCAGTTATGGAGGTTCCAGAGCTAATGGAGCTGAATTTCTCAGCCACAGTTTGCAACCAACAAATCAGCTGAGAATGCCGAATAATAATCGACTGTGTAGATGTTTGAAGAAGTCTGGTAAGGAGAGACTGGTAGGATATCATTGTTCTTGAGAGGGAAGTGAGTGAGCAATGATGATAGTTCCGATTGTTAGAAATCTGGGGCGTCATTCTCCGACACCCCGCCGGGTCGGAGAATGGCCGTTGGCCGCCGTGAATCCCGCCCCCGCCCCCGCCGAAGTCTCCGGTACCGGAGATTGGGCGGGGGCGGGAATCGGGCCGCGCCGGTTGGCGGGACCCCCCGCTCAATTCTCCGGCCCGGATGGGCCGAAGTCCCGCCCAGAAATTGCCTGTCCCGCCGGCGTAAATCAAAGCTGGTATTTACCGGCGGGACCAGGCGGCGTGGGCGGGCTCCGAGGTCCTGGGGGGGGGCGCGGGGCGATCTGACCCCGGGGGTGCCCCCACGGTGGCCTGGCCCGCGACCGGGGCCTAATAACAATATTTGGAGCCTCTGATCACTGGCCCTCCACTCGGGGATGGGGGGCGGTCATTCTCGCTTTTGCCTCTTTGATAGCCAGGAGTCGAATGTCGCTTAATTGGAGATCTCCCACACCACATAAAGCATCCGCCTGGTTGGATGACTTGATGTCATTCTTACACTGAGAAAAAATAAAACATATCATCAGAGGCTCGGTGGCGAGGTTCTACCTGAAGTGGCAGCAACTTGTCTCATTCTGTGAAGAACTGTGTCATGAGAATGTCGCTTTAAGAAATGTTTGGCTGCTCATATTACTGCAGTGATGGCAGAGAGTGGGTGGAGCTTGGCTGTCTGTCAGCTTTTTACTTTCGTTTTTTGAGCAGGCTGCAGGGTGTGTTTTCGTTTCGTTTTCAGTGTTGGAGCTGAAGCCAGACCAATCAGGTGTACTGCTGTTCCCTCTGCCATCAAAAGACTATTTCTTGATCATTTGATGAATTCCGAATTATAAATGTTCTCAGTAGTGAATGTAAACCTAATGTGCTTCTGGTAAAAGTTTTTTTTTAAAGTCTTCTGGATATTAAAAGGGCAGCTTACAGATTACTTAGTGTTGTATTCTTTGGGGGTGTATTTGAATTAATGGTTGCTAAGATGTTCACTGTTTGTTTCAAAAAGGTTAACTTGAGTTCATAGAATAAACATTGATCTGCTTTAAAAAATACTTTTCCATTTCTGCTGTAGCACACCTGTAGAGTGGGCCGTGTGCTCCCCATACCACAATCTAGTAAAAGTTGTGGGTCAGGTGAACTCCATGATACACTTTGGGGTTCTCTAAACCCTGGCCCCTAACAACTGGATAAGGTCGACTGTTAAGGGGTTAGTTTACAATGGGATAGGTTGATTGTTGTCATTACAAAGATCAATCTGTGTGTGTATATAGGATATATCACTTTTCTGATTCATTTTTACCTAAATATTATGTCTACTTGTCTGTTGATAATGTTGTTATTGTTTGTTTCTGAAATTCAATAAATATATTTATTAAAAACAATGATTAGTTATTAGACTTTGTTTTAGTCCACTAAATTCAGATTCAGGCTTTCTGTGACTTATTTTGATTGAGGAAATAATACAGCAGATTGATTGGATGTTTTGTGTTGTGGTGTCACAGGATTAATGCACATCCAATAATTCCTGGCCTGGCCCTGTATCTCTTTATTCCATCCTGGCTCACAGATGTGATGAAGATAATTCACTACACAAGACATACATACACAAGTTTCAATGGAAGAAAAACATTGTTGGTTTTAAAAATAAAAAAAAGGCGCAATTGTTTAATCAGCAGGATTTAGATTGTTTGGAGACTTGGGCGGAGAGATGGCAGATGGAGTTTAATCCGGACAAATGTGAGGTAATGCATTTTGGAAGGTCTAATGCAGGTAAGGAATATACAGTGAATGGTAGAACCCTCAAGAGTATTGAAAGTCAGAGAGATCTAGGAGTACAGGTCCACAGGTCACTGAAAGGGGCAACACAGGTGGAGAAGGTAGTCAATGCTTGCCTTCATTGGCCGGGGCATTGAGTATAAGAATTGGCAAGTCATGTTGCAGCTGTATAGAACCTTAGTTAGGCCACACTTGGAGTATAGTGTTCAATTCTGGTCGCCACACTACCAGAAGGATGTGGAGGCTTTAGAGAGGGTGCAGAAGAGATTTACCAGAATGTTGCCTGGTATGGAGGGCATTAGCTATGAGGAGCGGTTGAATAAACTCGGTTTGTTCTCACTGGAATGAAGGAGGTTGAGGGGCGACCTGATAAAGGTCTACAAAATTATGAGGGGCATGGACAGAGTGGATAGTCAGAGGCTTTTCCCTGGGGTAGAGGGGTCAATTACTAGGGGGCATAGGTTTAAGGTGAGAGGGGCAAGGTTTAGAGTAGATGTACGAGGCACGTTTTCTACACAGAGGGTAGTGGGTGCCTGGAACACGCTACCGGAGGAGGTGGTGGAAGCAGGGACGATAGTGACATTTAAGGGGCATCTTGACAAATACATGAATAGGATGGGAATAGAGGGATACGGACCCAGGAAGTGTAGAAGATTGTAGTTTAGTCGGGCAGCATGGTCGGCACGGGCTTGGAGGGCTGAAGGGCCTGTTCCTGTGCTGTACATTTCTTTGTTCTTTGTTCTTTGTTCAGTGACAAATTTTGCACAGCATCCGCAGGACCGTGTTTACATTCATTATAACGGCTAACATGGAATGGAGGCTGGTTACATTATGATTGGTTTATAGCTTCATTAATATTCTCCATCCCTACTTGGTGTCTGAACCCACCGATGTATTTTTTTCAGGTGCAGTTGTCGGCGTTGCACTCAATTTCACCAATTCCTTCAGCCCCTCCTTCAGCACATGAACCACATCGGCGAGACCGTTTCTCACTTCATGAATTATATTTGCCGTGTAAGGAGCAATTATATTGCGGCTTTGCTTCAATTGGTCGACAGTGCCGAGGTACACCTGATCCAAACTATTGGTCAAGTTCTGGCTGTTATGGCGGAGGTTTTCGACTATCAGCACCAGTTTCTCGTAAATGACGGTGTTTGTTTCGTTGCCGATTGCCTCGTATAGTTTTCTTATGGCAGAGTCCAGCATTCTACTGACTCGGCTTTGCTGTTTCAGAAAGTGAAGACCGATATTCTCCCCTTTCCACTCGATATCTCTCATCAATGTGACTAGTGGCTCCATGGAATGTCGAAACAAGGTGTGGACATTTCTTTCAAACTTGCCTAACTTTGACCTACGTAGGAGAAAAAAAATGACAGAGCAAAGCTTTCACATTTTACACGGACTTACAATCAATCAACAGCACAGAAACAAGACAACAACAGCAACACGTTTATGCCGGTGTTTGAACAGCACATGAGGCACCTGCTACCCAATATCTCTCTGTTCCATTCTGACTCAAACATCAGCAAGCACCCTCTTAGATTCAGTCACATTTTCTGCTTATTCAATGCTATTTTTCATTCTGTTTCTTCACTTCTTTCTTGCTGAAAAAAAACTTTCACATTTAGCAACACTCTTACTTGGCCACACACATGGCTGAAAATAGTTCTGCACCAATTTTGGGGCCCAGGGCAGGAACTGGCGACCCACCCAACCTGATCCCGTTCAGGTAAAGAGCCGCAATTTTGAAACTGACTGGTCTGGATTGGTCCAAATGGCTGCCTGAGCATTCAGGAGGAGATGGAGCAGCCTGCACGGATAGCAGGTGGTGTAGCCTGTCCACTCTTCTTAAAGGCAGACTGTCCCTTTCAAAACGGACACTGCCAGCTGCTAATCGCCGCCTCTACTGACATTGACAGTGCTGCACAAATGGAGCACCGAGACGAGATGTGTGATGCTGGAGGCCTGAGAGTTAAAGGTGGACTGGGGAGTGGGGATGCTTCTGCGAGGGGACAGGTGGCCCTCAAGGCAAACCCTGAGCAGGAAATGGGTGCAGCTGGCCAAGGAAGCCGATGCCTAGAGCCTGGCAGCCAGGACCTGATATCAATGCGGCAAGAAGTTCCCTAACATCACATGGGCAGTTAAAATCAGTGAATACATCTCCAAAGGACAGCTCCTCAGCATCACATCACCAACCTCTTACACTGTCCAATGTTGGTTTATGTGATTTTTGTTCCTCGTTTTGTTTATGGTCCCCATGGTACTGGTATTCATTCAGTTGTCATTCTTTGTAGCATTAATAGTAGCCCTTGTCTGCATGAAAAGGTTGATTTGGGATCTCGATGCTTATTCATATCGGAAAATTGGTTAAAAAAAAGATAACTTTTGAAAATGTCACAGTATACACTGATGTTAAAGCCTGAACACTGGATGAACAAGGTGTAACATCAAGCTGTAATTTTGGATGATGTATGCATATTCTCACTAATTGCCTGTGTTTATGCGATTAAACCAAATAGTGAATCATAGAACCATAGAATCTTAAAATTTACAGTGCAGAAGGAGGCCATTCGGCCCATCGAGTCTGCACCGGCTCTTGGAAAGAGCTCCCTACCCAAGCCCACACCACCACCTGATCCCCATAACCCAGTAACCCCACCCAACACTAAGGGCAATTTTGGGCACTAAGGGCAATTTAGCGTGGCCAATCCACCTAACCTGCACATCTTTGGACTGTGGGAGGAAACCGGAGCACCCGGAGGAAACCCACGCACACACGGGGAGAACGTGCTGGCTCCGCACAGACAGTGACCCAAACCGGGAATCGAACCTGGGACCCAGGAGCTGTGAAGCAATTGTGCTATTTTGAAGCAAGGTACAGTTCCGAGGGACCAGCTTTGCTTTACCCTCCAGGTGGGGAATTGTAGATTTATGTGATTTTTGTCTCCTGTTCGCCATGATGGTTAGTTTGGCCAAGTAAGAGTGCTGCTAAATGTGAACGTCCTACTGCAAAGTTGAGGTATGGGAACTGTTGACCTTTGGTCAAGCTGGGAAAGAAATGTTTAATAAGCGGGACTATGGTGATTCATTCTTATTTGTTCATGGGATGTGGATGTCACTGGCTGGTGGGCCAACATTTATTGCCTACCCCTGAGGGTATTTAAGAGTCAACCACATTCTGTGGGTCTGGAGTCACATGTAGGCCAGGCCATGTAAGGATGACATTTCCTTTCCCAAAGGACATTAGTGAACCAGATGGGTTTTATGACCATCGATTCCTGATCACCTTTAGACTTTTCATTCCAGATTTTTATTGAATTCAAATTTCACCACCTGCCGTGGCGGGGTTTGAACGGGGTTTGAAGTTTGAGCATGACCCCACATCTCTGGATTACTAGTCCAACGACAATACCACTCTGACACTGCCTCCCCATGAGTTGTCATTAATCCGGCAGAGTAAGAGGCCTTACAACACCAGGTTAAAGTCCAACAGGTTTGTTTGGAATCACTAGCTTTTGGAGCGCAGCTCCTTCATCAGGTGAGTCACAGGCCCCGCTAATGGTATATTAACGACGTTTACTGTACGTGCGGAGTGGAACATTGACTCCGCTGTCGAGGCACCGGAGAATTGCATTTTGGCGTGAAACCGTTCCCCACCACGATTTCGGCGTCAAATCTGATTCTCCGCCCAATTGCATTTCCCAATTCTGGCGTCTGCGGACAGAGAATCCCGCCCGTGGTCTGTGTTGAGCGATGAGAGAACGCGTTTCTGTCATAAAAACAGAAAATGCCGGGAAGGTTCAGCAGGCCTGGCAGCACGAGACTAGTGTAGTCGGATCTTTGTTGACTGGTGAGGACACATTGGGCTGAATGGACCCCTTCTGTGCTGTGAACGTCTACAAATCTATCACGTTTGGGGAGAGAAGCAGAGTTAACGTTTCGAGTCCGTATGATTCTTCCTCAGACTCTGTAGGCCCGAGCCGGATTTCTCCGGCTGTTTGCTGGCAGCGGGATTCTCTGTCCCAACCACCCCCCCCACCACCCATCGCCCACCCGTGGGTTTCCCAGCAGCGTGGGGTGGCTTCTATGGGAAATCCCATTTCCCCATGGGGAGGCCGGAGAATCCCGGCCCTGAGCCATCCAAGTTTGGAAGTTGTGCATCGGTTTAGCTGCGAAGCCTGTTTGGCTTCACAATCTGGCCAGTTATGGAGGTTCCAGAGCTAATGGAGCTGAATTTCTCAGCCACAGTTTGCAACCAACAAATCAGCTGAGAATGCCGAATAATAATCGACTGTGTAGATGTTTGAAGAAGTCTGGTAAGGAGAGACTGGTAGGATATCATTGTTCTTGAGAGGGAAGTGAGTGAGCAATGATGATAGTTCCGATTGTTAGAAATCTGGGGCGTCATTCTCCGACACCCCGCCGGGTCGGAGAATGGCCGTTGGCCGCCGTGAATCCCGCCCCCGCCCCCGCCGAAGTCTCCGGTACCGGAGATTGGGCGGGGGCGGGAATCGGGCCGCGCCGGTTGGCGGGACCCCCCGCTCAATTCTCCGGCCCGGATGGGCCGAAGTCCCGCCCAGAAATTGCCTGTCCCGCCGGCGTAAATCAAAGCTGGTATTTACCGGCGGGACCAGGCGGCGTGGGCGGGCTCCGAGGTCCTGGGGGGGGGCGCGGGGCGATCTGACCCCGGGGGTGCCCCCACGGTGGCCTGGCCCGCGACCGGGGCCTAATAACAATATTTGGAGCCTCTGATCACTGGCCCTCCACTCGGGGATGGGGGGCGGTCATTCTCGCTTTTGCCTCTTTGATAGCCAGGAGTCGAATGTCGCTTAATTGGAGATCTCCCACACCACATAAAGCATCCGCCTGGTTGGATGACTTGATGTCATTCTTACACTGAGAAAAAATAAAACATATCATCAGAGGCTCGGTGGCGAGGTTCTACCTGAAGTGGCAGCAACTTGTCTCATTCTGTGAAGAACTGTGTCATGAGAATGTCGCTTTAAGAAATGTTTGGCTGCTCATATTACTGCAGTGATGGCAGAGAGTGGGTGGAGCTTGGCTGTCTGTCAGCTTTTTACTTTCGTTTTTTGAGCAGGCTGCAGGGTGTGTTTTCGTTTCGTTTTCAGTGTTGGAGCTGAAGCCAGACCAATCAGGTGTACTGCTGTTCCCTCTGCCATCAAAAGACTATTTCTTGATCATTTGATGAATTCCGAATTATAAATGTTCTCAGTAGTGAATGTAAACCTAATGTGCTTCTGGTAAAAGTTTTTTTTTAAAGTCTTCTGGATATTAAAAGGGCAGCTTACAGATTACTTAGTGTTGTATTCTTTGGGGGTGTATTTGAATTAATGGTTGCTAAGATGTTCACTGTTTGTTTCAAAAAGGTTAACTTGAGTTCATAGAATAAACATTGATCTGCTTTAAAAAATACTTTTCCATTTCTGCTGTAGCACACCTGTAGAGTGGGCCGTGTGCTCCCCATACCACAATCTAGTAAAAGTTGTGGGTCAGGTGAACTCCATGATACACTTTGGGGTTCTCTAAACCCTGGCCCCTAACAACTGGATAAGGTCGACTGTTAAGGGGTTAGTTTACAATGGGATAGGTTGATTGTTGTCATTACAAAGATCAATCTGTGTGTGTATATAGGATATATCACTTTTCTGATTCATTTTTACCTAAATATTATGTCTACTTGTCTGTTGATAATGTTGTTATTGTTTGTTTCTGAAATTCAATAAATATATTTATTAAAAACAATGATTAGTTATTAGACTTTGTTTTAGTCCACTAAATTCAGATTCAGGCTTTCTGTGACTTATTTTGATTGAGGAAATAATACAGCAGATTGATTGGATGTTTTGTGTTGTGGTGTCACAGGATTAATGCACATCCAATAATTCCTGGCCTGGCCCTGTATCTCTTTATTCCATCCTGGCTCACAGATGTGATGAAGATAATTCACTACACAAGACATACATACACAAGTTTCAATGGAAGAAAAACATTGTTGGTTTTAAAAATAAAAAAAAGGCGCAATTGTTTAATCAGCAGGATTTAGATTGTTTGGAGACTTGGGCGGAGAGATGGCAGATGGAGTTTAATCCGGACAAATGTGAGGTAATGCATTTTGGAAGGTCTAATGCAGGTAAGGAATATACAGTGAATGGTAGAACCCTCAAGAGTATTGAAAGTCAGAGAGATCTAGGAGTACAGGTCCACAGGTCACTGAAAGGGGCAACACAGGTGGAGAAGGTAGTCAATGCTTGCCTTCATTGGCCGGGGCATTGAGTATAAGAATTGGCAAGTCATGTTGCAGCTGTATAGAACCTTAGTTAGGCCACACTTGGAGTATAGTGTTCAATTCTGGTCGCCACACTACCAGAAGGATGTGGAGGCTTTAGAGAGGGTGCAGAAGAGATTTACCAGAATGTTGCCTGGTATGGAGGGCATTAGCTATGAGGAGCGGTTGAATAAACTCGGTTTGTTCTCACTGGAATGAAGGAGGTTGAGGGGCGACCTGATAAAGGTCTACAAAATTATGAGGGGCATGGACAGAGTGGATAGTCAGAGGCTTTTCCCTGGGGTAGAGGGGTCAATTACTAGGGGGCATAGGTTTAAGGTGAGAGGGGCAAGGTTTAGAGTAGATGTACGAGGCACGTTTTCTACACAGAGGGTAGTGGGTGCCTGGAACACGCTACCGGAGGAGGTGGTGGAAGCAGGGACGATAGTGACATTTAAGGGGCATCTTGACAAATACATGAATAGGATGGGAATAGAGGGATACGGACCCAGGAAGTGTAGAAGATTGTAGTTTAGTCGGGCAGCATGGTCGGCACGGGCTTGGAGGGCTGAAGGGCCTGTTCCTGTGCTGTACATTTCTTTGTTCTTTGTTCTTTGTTCAGTGACAAATTTTGCACAGCATCCGCAGGACCGTGTTTACATTCATTATAACGGCTAACATGGAATGGAGGCTGGTTACATTATGATTGGTTTATAGCTTCATTAATATTCTCCATCCCTACTTGGTGTCTGAACCCACCGATGTATTTTTTTCAGGTGCAGTTGTCGGCGTTGCACTCAATTTCACCAATTCCTTCAGTCCCTCCTTCAGCACATGAACCACATCGGCGAGACCGTTTCTCACTTCATGAATTATATTTGCCGTGTAAGGAGCAATTATATTGCGGCTTTGCTTCAATTGGTCGACAGTGCCGAGGTACACCTGATCCAAACTATTGGTCAAGTTCTGGCTGTTATGGCGGAGGTTTTCGACTATCAGCACCAGTTTCTCGTAAATGACGGTGTTTGTTTCGTTGCCGATTGCCTCGTATAGTTTTCTTATGGCAGAGTCTAGCATTCTACTGACTCGGCTTTGCTGTTTCAGAAAGTGATGACCGATATTCTCCCCTTTCCACTCGATATCTCTCATCAATGTGACTAGTGGCTCCATGGAATGTCGAAACAAGGTGTGGACATTTCTTTCAAACTTGCCTAACTTTGACCTACGTAGGAGAAAAAAAATGACAGAGCAAAGCTTTCACATTTTACACGGACTTACATTCAATCAACAGCACAGAAACAAGGCAACAACAGCAACACGTTTATGCCGGTGTTTAAACAGCACATGAGGCACCTGCTACCCAATATCTCTCTGTTCCATTCTGACTCAAACATCAGCAAGCACCCTCTTAGATTCAGTCACATTTTCTGCTTATTCAATGCTATTTTTCATTCTGTTTCTTCACTTCTTTCTTGCTGAAAAAAACCTTTCACATTTAGCAACACTCTTACTTGGCCACACACATGGCTGAAAATAGTTCTGCACCCATTTTGGGGCCCAGGGCAGGAACTGGCGACCCACCCAACCTGATCCCGTTCAGGTAAAGAGCCGCAATTTTGAAACTGACTGGTCTGGATTGGTCCAAATGGCTGCCTGAGCATTCAGGAGGAGATGGAGCAGCCTGCACGGATAGCAGGTGGTGTAGCCTGTCCACTCTTCTTAAAGGCAGACTGTCCCTTTCAAAACGGACACTGCCAGCTGCTAATCGCCGCCTCTACTGACATTGACAGTGCTGCACAAATGGAGCACCGAGACGAGATGTGTGATGCTGGAGGCCTGAGAGTTAAAGGTGGACTGGGGAGTGGGGATGCTTCTGCGAGGGGACATGTGGCCCTCAAGGCAAACCCTGAGCAGGAAATGGGTGCAGCTGGCCAATGGAAGCCGATGCCTAGAGCCTGGCAGCCAGGACCTGATATCAATGCGGCAAGAAGTTCCCTAACATCACATGGGCAGTTAAAATCAGTGAATACATCTCCAAAGGACAGCTCCTCAGCATCACATCACCAACCTCTTACACTGTCCAATGTTGGTTTATGTGATTTTTGTTCCTCGTTTTGTTTATGGTCCCCATGGTACTGGTATTCATTCAGTTGTCATTCTTTGTAGCATTAATAGTAGCCCTTGTCTGCATGAAAAGGTTGATTTGGGATCTCGATGCTTATTCATATCGGAAAATTGGTTAAAAAAAAGATAACTTTTGAAAATGTCACAGTATACACTGATGTTAAAGCCTGAACACTGGATGAACAAGGTGTAACATCAAGCTGTAATTTTGGCTGATGTATGCATATTCTCACTAATTGCCTGTGTTTATGCGATTAAACCAAATAGTGAATCATAGAACCATAGAATCTTAAAATTTACAGTGCAGAAGGAGGCCATTCGGCCCATCGAGTCTGCACCGGCTCTTGGAAAGAGCTCCCTACCCAAGCCCACACCACCACCTGATCCCCATAACCCAGTAACCCCACCCAACACTAAGGGCAATTTTGGGCACTAAGGGCAATTTAGCGTGGCCAATCCACCTAACCTGCACATCTTTGGACTGTGGGAGGAAACCGGAGCACCCGGAGGAAACCCACGCACACACGGGGAGAACGTGCTGGCTCCGCACAGACAGTGACCCAAGCTGGGAATCGAACCTGGGACCCAGGAGCTGTGAAGCAATTGTGCTATTTTGAAGCAAGGTACAGTTCCGAGGGACCAGCTTTGCTTTACCCTCCAGGTGGGGAATTGTAGATTTATGTGATTTTTGTCTCCTGTTCGCCATGATGGTTAGTTTGGCCAAGTAAGAGTGCTGCTAAATGTGAACGTCCTACTGCAAAGTTGAGGTATGGGAACTGTTGACCTTTGGTCAAGCTGGGAAAGAAATGTTTAATAAGCGGGACTATGGTGATTCATTCTTATTTGTTCATGGGATGTGGATGTCACTGGCTGGTGGGCCAACATTTATTGCCTACCCCTGAGGGTATTTAAGAGTCAACCATATTCTGTGGGTCTGGAGTCACATGTAGGCCAGGCCATGTAAGGATGACATTTCCTTTCCCAAAGGACATTAGTGAACCAGATGGGTTTTATGACCATCGATTCCTGATCACCTTTAGACTTTTCATTCCAGATTTTTATTGAATTCAAATTTCACCACCTGCCGTGGCGGGGTTTGAACGGGGTTTGAAGTTTGAGCATGACCCCACATCTCTGGATTACTAGTCCAACGACAATACCACTCTGACACTGCCTCCCCGTGAGTTGTCATTAATCCGGCAGAGTAAGAGGCCTTACAACACCAGGTTAAAGTCCAACAGGTTTGTTTGGAATCACTAGCTTTTGGAGCGCAGCTCCTTCATCAGGTGAGTCACAGGCCCCGCTAATGGTATACTAACGACGTTTACTGTACGTGCAGAGTGGAACATTGACTCCGCTGTCGAGGCACCGGAGAATTGCATTTTGGCGTGAAACCGTTCCCCACCACGATTTCGGCGTCAAATCTGATTCTCCGCCCAATTGCATGTCCCAATTCTGGCGTCTGCGGACGGAGAATCCCACCCGTGGTCTGTGTTGAGCGATGAGAGAACGCGTTTCTGTCATAAAAACAGAAAATGCCGGGAAGGTTCAGCAGGCCTGGCAGCACGAGATTAGTGTAGTCGGATCTTTGTTGACTGGTGAGGACACATTGGGCTGAATGGACCCCTTCTGTGCTGTGAACGTCTACAAATCTATCACGTTTGGGGAGAGAAGCAGAGTTAACGTTTCGAGTCCGTATGATTCTTCCTCAGAATCTGTAGGCCCGAGCCGGATTTCTCCGGCTGTTTGCTGGCAGCGGGATTCTCTGGTCCCAACCACCCCCCCCACCCCCCATCGCCCACCCGTGGGTTTCCCAGCAGCGTGGGGTGGCTTCTATGGGAAATCCCATTTCCCCATGGGGAGGCCGGAGAATCCCGGCCCTGAGCCATCCAAGTTTGGAAGTTGTGCATCGGTTTAGCTGCGAAGCCTGTTTGGCTTCACAATCTGGCCAGTTATGGAGGTTCCAGAGCTAATGGAGCTGAATTTCTCAGCCACAGTTTGCAACCAACAAATCAGCTGAGAATGCCGAATAATAATCGACTGTGTAGATGTTTGAAGAAGTCTGGTAAGGAGAGACTGGTAGGATATCATTGTTCTTGAGAGGGAGGTGAGTGAGCAATGAAGATAGTTCCGATTGTTAGAAATCTGGGGCGTCATTCTCCGACCCCCCGCCGGGTCGGAGAATGGCCGTTGGCCGCCGTGAATCCCGCCCCCGCCGAAGTCTCCGGTACCGGAGATTGGGCGGGGGCGGGAATCGGGCCGCGCCGGTTGGCGGGACCCCCCGCTCAATTCTCCGGCCCGGATGGGCCGAAGTCCCGCCCAGAAATTGCCTGTCCCGCCGGCGTAAATCAAAGCTGGTATTTACCGGCGGGACCAGGCGGCGTGGGCGGGCTCCGGGGTCCTGGGGGGGGGGCGCGGGGCGATCAGACCCCGGGGGTGCCCCCACGGTGGCCTGGCCCGCGACCGGGGCCCACCGATCCGCGGGCGGGCCTGTGCCGTGGGGGCACTCTTTCCCTTCCGCCTCCGCCACTGCCTCCACCATGGCGGAGGCGGAAGAGACTCTCCCCACTGCGCATGCGCGGGAAACTGTCGGCGGCCGCTGACGCTCCCGCGCATGCGCCGCATTTCCGCGCCAGCTGGCGGGGCACCAAACGCCATTTCCGCCAGCTGGCGGGGCGGAAATCCCTCCGGCGCCGGCCTAGCCCCTCAATGTTGGGGCTCGGCCCCCAAAGATGCGGAGCATTCCGCACCTTTGGGCCGGCGCGATGCCCGTCTGATTGGCGCCATTTTTGGCGCCAGTCGGCGGACATCGCGCCGTTGGGGGAGAATTTCGCCCCTGGTTTGAGCAAACTTAGCTGCAATTCTAACCTTGATTTTCTTTTTTTTTAATTATAAATTTAGAGTATCCCATTCTTTTTTTCCAATTAAGGGGCAATTTAGCGTGGCCAATCCATCTAGCCTGCACACCTTTTTGGATTGTGGAGGCGAAACCCACGCAAACACAGGGAGAATGTACAAACTCCACACGGACAGTGACCCAGAGCCGGGATCGAACCTGGGACCTCGACGCCGTGAGGCAACCGTGCTTAACCACTTGTGCCATCGTGCTGCCCACTAACCTTGATTTTCAGGTGACCACGTTAAAATTTACACGATAAGGAGGGAAACTGACATTTTGCACCATGCATTACAACAATAAGCGCAACTTGTAGTGAAACACCGACTTTAAATTAGTAAATCATCACACGTTGCTTCACAGGAATACTGAGCCATATAAGGAGATATTAGGGCTTTGTGACCAAAATCTTGGTCAAAGACCTCGGTTGAAAGAAGGTGGAAAGAGAGGTAGAAATATCTGCTGAAGACAGTTCTCTCTGATAATTATAATCGCCAGTAGCTAAATACTTACTCAGCCAATCTGCCTATCTCACTCTCTGCCACTATTTGGAAAGCACCACCTGCTAGTGTACCCAATGCTTCATAGAACATCCGATGAGATATTTGTCTGTGCGTGAATCTGCTGGATTTGGATTCACCCTTGGGGATGACACCGCCATGATTACCTGAACAAGAACACAAGAGACAAAGACTATTTTAGTAGTTCTGGTATATGGTCGTTGTGAAATCTTCTGAATAGCTGCCATCTCTCGTGCCACTGCTAACTTTTCCTTCAGCCATCTCTCCAGATGCTATGGTCCTTGCTGCAGTCAATGGGTGCTGGCAGCCTGGAAAATGCCCTAACGGAAGCCCGTTAACAAACCCTCCAGGAGAAGATGCTGGAAAGCAACGAGGAAACAAGAAACCCTTGCACCCTCAAAGCCACGGATCAGCCACACCAGGGGCGGGATTCTCCGCTCCCGCGCCGAAGTGCCCACGCCGTCGTGAACGCCGTCGAGGTTCACGACGGCGCGAAACGGCCCCGATCCCGACCGATTCAGGCCCCGACAATGGGCTAGGATTGGGGCCGTGTCATCTACACGCGCCAGGCCTTGTCGGCGCGTAAAGGCGGCGCCGCATAGATGGCGCGGCCGGCGCCGCATAAATGACGTCACCCGCGCATGTGCGGGTTGGCCAGTGCCAACCCGAGCATGCATGGTTGACGTCCTCTCTGAGTCCGCCCCGCAAGAAGATGGCTGACGGATCTTGCGGGGCCGCGGACGGAAGTAGGTCCTCCTTCAGAGAGGACGGCCTGACGATCAGTGGGCCACGACGGGCCATGCCACATTTGAGGTACCCCCTGGAGCAGGATCCCCCCCCCCCCCCCCTGCAGGCCGCCCCCATAGCAGTCCCGCGCTATTCCCGACAGCTGCGACCAGGTGTGGACGGCGCCGGGGGGGGGGTAACCCGCCGTTTTGGTCTGGCCGCTCGGCCCATCCGGGCCTGAGAATAGCGGGGGTGCCGGAGAATCGCCATTTTGGGTGTCTCCGGCGATTCTCCGGCCTGTGGCCCGCGGAACTCGACGGGGCCGTTCCCGCCGCTTGGGAGAATCGCGGGAGGGCGTCGGACGGCCGTCCCGGGAAATATTGGCGGCCCAGGCGATTCTCCCAACCGGCGCGGGAGTGGGGAATCTCGCCCCAAGTGTCCCAAACTGCTGCTCACAAGTTTCCAACACTGGGCTGCGTGCATCTGACTGAAATATCTCAAAGTGTGCTTCACTCACAACAAGTTGCTTTGAAGCCACCGTCCTGTGCACAGCAAGACCCCAGATAAATTGGAAGCATGACTGCAGTCGCTCTGTTTCAGATGATCATGGTAGAGGAAGGAATGTTGGCCAGGGCTCTGGGAAAACTTGCAGCCAGCCGCTCTTTGGCCAGTGCCCTGGGAATCGTGGGCTTTCAAAACAGCCGGGGCGTGTCTCAATTCTCAGCTAAAGCTGAAGGCCGCATTCCCTCCCTACATCGCAGTGTCAAAATCAATCTCTTGGCAATTCATCTTGATAGCCTTGATCTTAACGGAAAACTTCAAACCTGCATTAAAGAGGCTTTCTTTCATTCTGAACAACCTCACCCTAATTTGAAAAAGGAAATCCATCATAGTTTCCACGTTATTATGTTTGTTGGCATCCAGTGACGTCAATCCAATGTGATTGCACTAGCTGGGCCCACTGGCAATTGATCAACTAGTCAATCGCCTCCAGTCTAACTGGGTCACATGTTGGCTTGACTTAGTTACAATTATTTCACCGAGGCTATTTCAAGCAGGCTGTAGGAGGGGTGCCGCAGGAGGAACATCTGTTCCTTCTGCAGAGAGACGCTTCCATTGACCTAATCCCATTTTTCAATGCAACTAAAATTATACCCTCAAAGGATAAATGAAGGGAAATGTGCTCCTTTCTCTAACACTGATGTCCTTCACCATGGTGAACACCGAGATAGGTGGAGCTTTACTTTGTATCAGGGGGCCTTTCATGCTACGCTGAGGTGGGTTTGCCAAATGCTGACATACAGGCTGGAATTCTCCGACCGTTGGGATTCTCTTTTTCCGCTGTCAGCGTGCCCACGGCTTCCCGGAGGCGTGGTGTGGCTTCGCCGGGTAACCCCATTGACAAGCGGCGGGAGGGGATAACCCCGCCGTCAGCAAAGGGCGCGCCGCCAAGAAACACACGGCTGGAGGACCGGAGAGTCCGGCTGCGATGGACAGAGGAGTTTCAGATATATCAGTATTCGGTGAAGTAAGGGTCACAAGCCTGAGTTAGAGTGTGTTTGACTGCTGAAGATATGTTTCAAAAGAAATTTTGGTTTGAAAGACAACAAAGCTTTTAGGAGCCAGAGGTGCAATTAACCATCGTTAAAAAGCTTGGGCTGATGCAATTTGGTTTTCATTAAGGGGATCCCTGGTGAGTAATTAGCTTTCAGCTTGGTGAGGTGATTGTCATTGCTGGATAGTACAAAGTTTCAGTTCAGTTGGAGGCCACTGAGTGTATTTAAGACAGAGAGAGATAGGTCCTTGATTAATCAGGGGTAATGGGGAGAAGGTAGGAGAATGGGGATGAGAAAAATACCAGCCATGATGAATGGCGGAGCAGACTCAATGGGCCAAAGAATCTAATTCTGCTCCTATGTCTTATGGTCATGTAGTTCTGTTCTGGATGATGTTGGTACTGCAAGTCAGGTTTTGTTCTAAGCAGTTTAGGTAAAAAGAGATTAACGGTATTTAAAGCCGCGCAGACTTGTCTGAGGATAAGGCGGAGCTGAAACACACCAGTTGAAACAGCTTTTGAAGAGATACAGCCAAAGTATCTGCATGAGTCTGACCAGAACTAGATCTTTTCTATAAAATAGTGTCAAGAGATTGCTTTCTCAAAGAATAACTCTAAAGTAAATATTCCTCTGTGCCATTGGTATTTCAGGTGGAGTAAGAGCTGAGATGGTTTATTTTCTTGTTCTTTAAGTGGGAATAAGGATAGTAATTAAGGATATTGTATTCACTGTATTGAATGGCGTTGTTTAAGGGGTATTTGTAAGCTATTTTCCAGAATGATGTTAAAGATATTTTAACACTATGTTAGTAATACATTTTGTTATGGGCCATTTTGTTTAGAGATCCCCAAAGTGTATCATGGAGTTCCCCTGACCCACAACTTTTAATAGATTGTGGTATGGGGAGCATACGGCCCACTCTACAGGGGTGGTACAGCAGAAATGGAAAAGTATTTTTTAAAGCAAAACAATGTTTATTCTATGAGCTCAAGTTAACCTTTTTAAAACATACAGTGAACATCTTAGCAACCATCAATTCAAATACATCCCCCAAAGACTACAACACTAAGTAATCTTTTAAGCTTTCCTTTTAACATCCATAAGACTTAAAACACCTTCCGACAGAAGCACATTAGGTTTACATTCGCGACTGAGAACATTTATAATTCTGAATTCACCAAATGATCAAGAGATAGTCTTTTGATGGCAGAGAGAACAGCAGTACACCTGCTTGGTCTGGCTTCAGCTCCAACACTGAAAGCGAAACTAAAACACACCCTGCAGCCTGCTCAAAAAACGAAAATAAAAATCTGACAGACAGCCCAGCTCCACCCACTCTCTGACATCACTGCAGTAATAAACACCCATTTCTTAAAGGTACTCTCACTACAGATAATATACATTTATAAACACCCATTTCTTAAAGGTACTCTCACATGACAGATTTAATATACCATATCCCTCCCTATTCCTTTATGCAAATACTCCTGGAATGACGTATCCTTTCCTCACAGTCTTACAAAATTAAAATAAAATATTGGGGTTTCTGTCCAGTATCATCGTCACTGTTGGGGTCTGGTCTGGGATCGCAATACAGCCCACAGCGCAAAATGTGGAGAAATGTTTGATTCCCAGACTGGCATTCCTCATGTATGGACGGATCAAGCTGGAATTCTCCCACTCAGTGGTTTAGAGCATGGGTATTGCTCTATACTCCATTGTAGACATTCTTATTTATGGTGTTGAAGACCCTGAACTACACTGACAGTGGAGCAGCAGACTGGAAGTCGATGAATGTAATGCTTGGCTGTGCTATTCGCTATTTCATGTTAGGATTGGATTTTGTTTATTGTCACGTGTACCGAGGTACAGTGAAAAGTATTTTTCTGCGAGCAGCTCAACAGATCATTAAGTACATGAAAAGAAAAGAAAATACATAATAGGGCAACACAAGGTATACAATGTAACTATGTAAGCACCGGCATCGGATGAAGCATACAGGGGTGTAGTATTAATGAGGTCAGACCATAAGAGGGTCATTTAGGAGTCTGGTAACAGTGGGGAAGAAGCTGTTTTTGAGTCTGTTCGTGTGTGTTCTCAGACTTTTTTATCTCCTGCCCGATGGAAGAAGTTGGAAGAGTGAGTAAGCCGGGTTGGAGGAGCCTTTGATTATGCTGCCCGCTTTCCCCAGGCAGCGGGAGGTGTAGATGGAGTCAATGGATGGGAGACAGGTTTGTGTGATGGACTGGGGATGTTCACGACTCTCTGAAGTTTCTTGCGGTCCTGGGCTGAGCAGTTGCCATACCAGGCTGTGATGCAGCCTGATAGGATGCTTTCTATGGTGCATCTCTAAAAGTTGGTAAGAGTTAATGTGGACATGCCGAATTTCCTTAGTTTCCTGAGGAAGTATAGGCGCTGTTGTGTTTTCTTGGTGGTAGCGTCGACGTGGGTGGACCAGGACAGATTTTTGGAGATATGTACCCCTAGGAATTTGAAACTGCTAACCATCTCCACCTCGGTTTTGACAACTGTTTTGTTTTCACAGCTAGTTGTGCTTTCATTCAGTTTGAAGAAATGTTATTAAATACCTTTGATCATAAGGAGCAACAAAGCAACTGCAAATATCTTCATGATGGAGTCAAGTCTTCAAACCTCTGTCAGCGGTAGAGAGCTAAATGGATATAATTACATCATTAGAATGATGACAACAGTACCAACCTTATAAAGTAAATCACGAGTCAAATTACCAATAAGCTCTATTGTTAGCTCTTTTAAATGACTGCATAACTCACAGAAGGCTGATGGGAGATAAGGAGCAGGATTCTCCTTTCCTGAGACAAAGGGCTGGATTCTCCGATCGGCGACGGAATCGCGGTCGGCGATCGGCCGGAGAATGCGTTTTTACTCTGGAATCGGGGGCGGTGCCGTTTTCCCGATGCTCCGGCCCGTCAAAAACGTACTCAGTACATCACCTGAGGCCCTCTCCCGATGCTCCGCCCCCGATGGGCCGGGTCCCCGACGGCGCGGGCCGCGTGTCCTTCAGGGACCTCGCGTGGCGGCTGCGGACTGTGTTCATCACCGCCACAGTCGGCGGGGGGGGGGGGGGGAGGAGGGGGGGGGGGCGTTCCGCTGGAGGGGGGGGTGGGTGGATTCTGCGGGGGCTGGGGGGGACTGGTGGGGGGGTGGTCCGGGGGTGGCAAAGGGGGTTACAGGGGGGCAGGTTTTGGCAGGCCAGGTACGCGCGTGGCCGGTGCCATGGTCTACGGCGCAGCCGCCGCAGGCCGCCCTCGTGCACGGCCGCCCTCGTGCACGGCCACGGACCCGGCCATTCTGCGGCAGTATCCGCGGGGGCTTTACGCGGCATGGCTGCTAGCCCCCGCCCACCGGGTGGAGGATCGGTGCAGGGGCAGCGCTGACCTTTTCGTTGGAAGAGCACACGGATCCTGCGGACATAGCCGCACAATCAGAGAATCCAGCTCTAAGTGTTGATGCCGATGCAGAATCCGTGGAGTTCCGTGACAGTAAGCTGCCACCGCACCTGGACCGATTCAGCTACTGTCAAGGGGATAGAACCGACGCCACGTGGAACACAATTGATTCCAATGATAAACGGTGCCGGATTCGCCAGGTCCAAGATTGACACTCAGGCGGCTGACAAGTTCTGCCCACAACCACCAGGAGCGGGAGAAGACAGGAAGGGGACAGCCGGACCTGCGGCCCCTCACCATGGCAGGGCAGGGGGCCCTGGACGTGGTCAGCAGCCCGGAGGAACCGGAGGTCACCGAGGTGGAGGTCTGCCGCGGGCGAGGAAATCAGACCCCGCTGAGTTGGGGTTCCCTGTGACACATGCGCCAACCCTCCCCCAACACCACCCCACACCACCCTCACCCCCACACGGCCCCCACCCCCACACCACCCTCACCCCCACACCACCCTCAACCCCACCCTCACCCCCACCACCCTCACCCCCACACCACTCCCACCCCCACACCACCCCCACCCCCACACCACCCTCAACCCCACCCTCACCCCCATATGACACCCAACCCCACACCACCCTCAACCCCACCTTCACCCCCATCCCCACCCCCACCCTCACCCCACACCACCCTCACCCCCACCACCCTCACCACCACACGACCCCCACCCCCACACCACCCTCAACCCCACCCTCACCCCCACACGACCCCCACCCCCACACCACCCTCACCCCCACACCACCCTCAACCCCACCCTCACCCCACCACCCTCAACCCCACCCCACCCCCACCCCCACACCACCCTCAACCCCACCCTCACCCCCACATGACCCCCAACCCCACACCACCCTCAACCCCACCTTCACCCCCACCCCCACCCCCACCCTTACCCCACACCACCCTCACCCCCACACCACCCTCAACCCCACCCTCACCCCCACCACCCTCACCCCCACACGACCCCCACCCCCACACCATCCTCAACCCCACCCTCACCCCCACATGACGCCCACCCCCACACCACCCTCACCCCCACACCACCCTCAACCCCACCCTACCCCCACCACCCTCACCCCCACACCACCCCCACCCCCACACCACCCTCAACCCCACCCTCACCCCCACATGACCCCCAACCCCACACCACCCTCAACCCCACCTTCACCCCCACCCCCACCCCCACCCTCACCCCACACCACCCTCACCCCACCACCCTCACCCCCACACCACCCCCACCCCCACACCACCCTCAACCCCACCCTCACCCCCTCACGACACCCAACCCCACACCACCCTCAACCCCACCTTCACCCCCACCCCCACCCTCATCCCCACACCACCCTCACCCCCACATCGCCCCCTCACCACCTCCCCCCCCCCCCCAGCCCGCAGTCTAATCATGCATCTTATCTAGTATCTTGCAGGCGCTGCTGGAGATGGGGCAGGTCCATCTGACATCCCCATCCCCAGCCAGTGCCACAGCCAGAGCCCCCCCCCCCCACCCCCCATGAGCCAAACAGCGATGAGGAGGGCAGCTCGGATGGCAGCGCTTGACACGAGACTCAGGATACCCGGAGCTCGATCCTGAGGATGATACGGAATTCCCGTCACAGCTGTCTCCAAAACCCTCCACCATCCCAGAGACACACCACGGTGTAGTGATATCATGGTTGTGTTGTAATTCATCGACTTACCACTAGGAGTCCCATTATCTAAGTGAATGTTAGAGTCAGGTGACCTCAGACTGATTAGTGAGCCGGGAGAGTGGTTGCTTGTGCATGTTCATACTGTTATTCATCTGTTGTTTTGTATATAGTTGACCCACAGTTAATGTCAATAAATCCTTTATAGCTTTAGCTACAACTGTTCTTGTAATATAAATCAGGCCATCCGACAAGAACACTACACTTGGTTGGGCACTTTAGTGAAGAGTCTCCTGGTACACTCTCTGGTGCGCTCCACACACCTCATCCACTACATCAGGTGGAGGTAAGAACACCCAAGGGGGCGGACGGTCGGAGGGCAGGCCGACCCCAGGAACTAGCTGCCGTCCAGGTGGGTTTCGGGCGACTGGAATGGACAGTCCCACCGATTGTGGAGTTGCAGAGACTACATGGGGGGGGGGGGGTTGTCGGCAAGCATCCAGTACCTGCAGATGCAGTTGGAAGAGTCCAACCGCATTCAGGAGCAGGAGGTGGTGCTGACAATACGTGCCATCCAGACCAACACCGCACGAGGCATTGGGGGCGAGGTTTGTAGCTAAAGATCAGTATGTCCAAGGCCTGGGACATTCTGTGCAGGTGCTGGCCGAGGCCCAGGTCAGGGTTGCCGCCTCACAGGCAACCATGTCCCAGAGCCACCTGGAAATCACAGCGACGCTCCTGAGCCTGGCCCAGGCAGGGCAGGCCATGGCTGGGAATGTGGGCGGCATTGCCCAGGTGCTGGTTGACGTGGCGCAGACACCGAGGGAGGTGGCCCAGTCCCAGAGGGAGATGGTCCACTCGCTGTGCTCCATGGCCGCGAGCATGCAGACGCCAGTCAAAACCAGAGGAGGTCTCCAGGACTGGCAGCGCCAGATGGCACGGGGGCCTCAGGAGATAGCTCCGCTCGCACCCCCATCCCATAGAGTATCCCAGGGGCCATCGGACACCCGGAGGGAGGAGGAGATGATGGTGCCCGTGCCGGTGAGTCTGCAGGGGAGGTGCCGGAACACCGCAGCACCTCGGACTCCCCCCCACCACCCCTGTCCCTGGTGCATCTGGTGGGCAACCGGCAGAACAGGGCGGCAGCTGGGCCCATCTAAGCCTGGTCACCCCAGAAGACGCCTGCCACGGGAACCCAGATCGCAGGGAGTGAATCACAGCAGGCTGCCTCCTGTTGTATCATCTGGGGAACCACATAGGCATAGCGTTAGGGCCCTTAAGGCAAGAAGGTTGGACATTAGATAAGTTGGCACAGTTGCAGGGCTCAAGTTTAGTTATCGGGTGACGGCACAAATCCGTATATACATTGTCACATTAAACACCTGTTCACACGGTTACAACCTGTCTCGGTGCTCTGTTGAGTGGGTGTGAGGGGTGGGCTGGTCTGGGCTGGCCAGAGAGAGAGGGGGATTGGAGGACATTGTGGGTGGCCTTGGCTCCATCTCCCCCCCCTTCCCCCATCCCCCGTCCCTGACTATCCCCACTACCGTCACCTTTGGGGTCCAATGGCACCGTGTGATGGAATGACCAGCTCGCATGCCGGGATCATCCAGCTGGACGGTGAAAAATGCTACTGTGGGCAGAAGTCAGATGTTGTCAAGCGATGCAGAGCGCCAGAGCTCATCGCAGAGCGGGTTGGCAGCATCCTCCATCCCATGGACCAGACCCAGTGTTACTGCCAACCCAGGGCCCCCAACCTGTAGTACGGCAGGTATGTATCACAGAGGGGGTTGCAGTCGAAGGGGTGGCCGGGGAGGGGGCGGTGGGATGCGGTGTCCGTGCCCATGGCCATCCCCCCCCACCCCCCCCCCCCCCACCCACCCCTCGCCAAGTTGGTGAACCTGGAGGCGATCAGAGCGTCCCGTGCACGTTGAAGCTGGAAGTGAGTTACTCAGTATATATTTCCCAGCCTCTGACCTGCTCTTGTGGCCACAGTATTTATATCGCTGTCTGCTCCAATTCAGTTTCTGGTCAGTGGTAACGCTTAGGATATTGACAGTTACTATTTGACAACTGACCCATGAATGCAGACCACTTGGACTATCTTCCCCTTGCTCGGAGTTTGGGAGATTGCAAGATAAAAGAAAACCTACTAACCTTCTTTACACATCTCTCATGGGAAATTTCTGGCGTGAGAAATGGAAATATTCACACGGATGCAGCAAGAAGTGTTTTTGAACTTAATGTACATTACTGGGGAAGAGTAACGGGCTATTTTCTACACTTGGCTGTCCTGTACTGAGCTGGATGCTGAATACTGACACTCGTCTAGAAAATGTTGCCAAACAGTTGCCGTTCGCTGGAGATGCCCGCCATCGCCAAGTGAGCTGAATGCTCCATATTTATCAACTCCCATTGGCCTTCTTTTGTTCCAAAAATCCTTGCACCCCCTGGAACTTCCAGATCAGTTCAAACCTTGTTGCAAAGTTATTCTTTCTGGTGATTTTACTGCTGACTTGCCACTTGAACAATGGCCATTTTTACGTAAATGGCTGTGTGTAGGACATAGGCCATTGTTAATAACACCAGGATCACTGTAAAAGAATACGTGCAGCAGACAGTTAATCAGAAAGGAAATATGAAATTAACCCATTCCTTTCTTTAAAAACAAAATATAGTAATAACACTCCATTTTTGTGTGTCTAGGCAGTCTTGATTGGTGAGTTTAAGCGGCGCTGGGTTTACTTGGCGGGCGCTTCCTTGACACGAGGATGCAAGTGGGGCGTGAGGAGGGTAGGACTGCACGATGGATGCGTATCCGCCAAAGGTTGGTTGCAATGGTGGGATGTGCTGTCAGTTCAGAAGTAAAACAGCGGAAGGACAATAAGTGGGGTTGGGGTTGGGGGTGTGGCTGATAACAAAGTTGCCCTGGCTGGAGGATGATTTCAACGAGAGACGTGATGGGATTGATGGAGGGAGGCGTTGGCGTGGAATGGGGTGGATGAGCGGGATGAGAGGGCGGCACAGTAGCACAGTGGTTAGCACTGTTGCTTCACAGCGCCAGGGGCCCAGGTTCGATTCCCGGCTTGGGTCACTGTCTGTAAGGAGTCTGCACGTTCTCCCTGTGTTTGCGTGGGTTTCCTCCGGGTGCTCCGTTTCCTCCCACAGTCCAAAGATGTGTAGGTTAGGTGGATTGGCCACGCTAAATTGCCCTTAGTATCCAAAAAGGTTAAGTGGGGTTACTGAGATATGGGGATAGGGTGGAAGTGTGGGCTTGGGTAGGGTGCTCTTTCCAAGGGCTGGGGCAGAGTCGATGGGCCGAATGGCCTCCTCTGCGCTGTCAATTCTATGATAAAACGATTGACAGAAGGATTAGAAAGGAGATGAGGACAAATGTTTGCACCTGGAGGGTTGTGGGAACTGGAACTCAGCCTGAAGGGGTGTTGGAGGCAGGGACCCTCAACTCATTATAAGGTGTCTGGATATGCACCTGAGGTGCTGTAACTTGACAGCTTTTTGAAAAACGTTTTCATTCAAATCTAGTGACCCTTTTCAATCTCACCACACAGAATAGCTTTCGAGTAATAAGTTATGTCAAATAATTGCCTGGCACTTTTGCCACACTTAGTCAATTCTTTTTTTAATGTTTTAATCTTATTATTGTCACCAGTAGGCTTACATTAACACTGCAATGAAGTTACCGTGAAAATCCCCTAGTCGCCACATTCCGGCGCCGGTTCGGCTGCACAGAGGGAGAATTCAGAATGTCCAAATTATCTAACAGCACGTCTTTTGGGACGTTTGTGGGAGGAAAGCCACGCACACACGGGGAGAACGTGCAGACTCCGCACAGACAGGACCCAAGCCGGGAATCGAACCTGGGACCTGGAGCTGTGAAGCAACTGTGCTAACCACCATGCTACCGTGCTGCCAGTAGTGCCGTGCCTCCTCGTCACTGACCTCTCTGTTAAGGTAAATAGGCCCTTTCCATCCACTCCAACCAGGCCCTGCACAATGTCGTACATCTCAATCCAATCCCCCCCCCCAGTCGATCCCAATCTTTCCTCTCGGATGCATTTGTCCAGTCCCGACAACGGCCTGGGAAATCTCCCCTGCACCCTCCCCGGTTAATGTCAACATTCATTTTATAGATGAAGAAAGTGACAACAGTCTGAACCCTCTAGTGTTTTTACGCAGTCTAACCCCATTGGACGAGCCGTGCGCAAACCTAGACTCAAGGAAGGAGCAGCTATCCTGTTGCTGCGAAACCTGAATCCTAACCACAAACTTTGTCACAGAATAAGTCTGGAAGACAGGAAGCTGCATCCTTGACAGAGCCTGAAATTCTAACAAACATATTTCAAGGAAATAGAGTAATAGAGTATTCCTCAAATAACACCGAGTCCTTGTGTCTTCAACTGAGGAGCAAAAGGTTCTCAATTCTAATTTCTCTACAACTAGAAACCAGGCCAGACTCCTTGCAGTAGAAATGTATTTCTATTCCTTGGCCTGTTTCGACACAGGGGCAAGTTTATGTAACTTTTGCCAGAGCACCGAAGTTTGATTCCGTTAAAGTCTTTGGTGAAAACAAATAGCCGGAAGTTGGATTTAAAAATGAAGAGAGCTTTTCATTGAACCCTCGCTGAAGAACCATTTTAAATTATTTATTTATAATTTAGAGTACCCAATTAATTTTTTCCAATTAAGGGACAATTTAGCGTGTTCAATCCAGCTACCCTGCACATCTTTGGGTTGTGGGGGCGAAACCCACGCAAACACGGGGAGAATGTGCAAACTCCACACAGACAGTGACCCAGAGCCGGGATCGAACCTGGGACCCTCGGCGCCGTGAGGCAGCAGGGCTAACCCACTGCGCCACCGTGCTGCCTCTTAAATAATTTTTACTGGTTTCATGCACTGAAGTTTAAAACTCAGGAAAACATGAGGAGCGTCTCATACCTTGTTCACATTAATCTTCCCGCTCGCTGTATGTCTGCTTTCTAATCCTCAGGTTTCAGACTTGTTAACTTGATGGAATCACAGGATCAAGGAGCAAGATTATTGACCTTGCAGTGTTTGTGTCTGGAAAACATTAACAGAATAGCGACTAGTTGATATCTCCTTCATCTAATTAAACAGCAAACTAGCTCCCATTATCTGCCGCTCGCTGTACAGGACAAGTGGTCTTGATTGGAATAATGTTACCACATCATATCAGGTCTCATCATAGAAGCATTGGATGTACAGCACCCCAGAAGAAGACCATTCTGCACATTGATCAACTGTTCTCTTTTGAAGATCATTGCAGTGAGTCTCACTCCCTTGTCCTTTCCCCATATCCCTGCGATTTCTGGCTCCTTCAAGCATTCTATGGGCGCTAGTCTCTGGAAAGATTTCTAAGTGTGATAGCGAGCGGGGATTGCCTCGAGCTTCCCGGCACTTGGCCCAGCGAGGAGGTGCGGATTCTTTTGTCCGGCAACCCAATTCAACGTTAATTGGTTTACTTAACGAGGCCCCGTGGGCTTCTCGCCGCAAATGAAGGCTCGCCAGCTGATTCGCCGGGACCGCGCTCGCCAGCCAGCCCGCTAACAAGGGCGAGCAGCACTTCGGCTGCACTTGCTCAGCAACCCCAGCCAGCTGGCAACAATGGCCGCCTAGGAGACCGTCCCCAGGATTCCGGGGGTGCTGACCTGGGGTGACGGCTCGACGCAGCGGAGGCCAAGAGGGATGTCCTGTTCCCCTAGGGTCCCAGAGAGTCAGCCACAAGGCACCCAGTGCAGCCTGGCATGAGCCGGAGACAGCTGTGAGCTCGGGGAGTGTGACCAGGAGGACTGAGGACTGGCATCCAGTGCCGATAAAGGTCAATGACCTACACCGGGCAGCACAAGTAGGTAGCAACCCCCCCCCCCCACCCCCCACCCCCCTCCGCCACCCCCCCCCCCAACCCCCACCCCCACCCACAAGGGAGCATCCACCCCCAACTCCATATATGCCCACCTGCCCTTCCTCCACCCCCCTCACCCAACCCCTCCTTCACCCCCCCCCCCCCCCCCCCCCACCACCACTGTGAACCACACATGTGGCTAACGACGCCCCCTCTGTGACTCCTCAGGAAAAGCTCTCCCATAACCGTTGGGAGAGGGCCCAGACTGGCAGAGGGGTGCTGGACATAGGAATCCTCACCTCCTTCGAGGAGCGTGCCCGGTAGGTGACTGGGGTGGCCGAGGACAGATTGGTAACCATCGCGGAGGCTGGCAGAGGCCACATAGGAAAGGAACCACCGGGCTCCGCCCGGAGGACCTGTCAAACGTGAGTGTGGTGATATGCCTGTGACTAGTATTGTACATAGTCAGCAATACGACCTCCAACCAGCTGGTGGCATCAGGCATTGGTCACGTGACGTGGGATACTTGCCAGTTGGTAGTAAGGCGTACAACCGGACCGTCGCACACAGGGTAGTTCCAGAAGAGTTAACGAAACTCAAATAGTAACCTATTCTGTTTTTTATCTTTCCGCGTGTTAATCAATAAATCATCATTCCAGTTACGTCATCAGATGTTCTGTGTGCCTCATTGTAACGGCAAGGTCACAAACACAACAGTGAGTCTCGTTTAGCCTTCCTGACTGACCCATCCTTCCAACCGACCACATGTCCACTCTCCCGCAGGTCCTCCAGTTGACGGAGCCTGCGCATCCCTGGCGGCACCCTCTCCCGACTCCAAGGAGAGCTCCGAGGATGCAGCTGTCACCCCCACCCTCTACCAGCACAGATACACACACCTCGGTGGGGCATGTTAGTGGACAGTCTTCAGGGACACAATCTGGTGAGCACCACACTGCTCATGACGCACATCCGGGTGGAGGCAGCAACCTCCAGGTGAGGCAGCAGTCGGAGGGCTGCTCGATCCCAGGACCCAGCTGGGTCCCAGCCAGATGCAGAGTCTGTGGTACAGAGGTACCCGGAGCTGATGGAGACGATAGGCAGCGGCCGGGACATTCGGAGGGAGATGTCAGCATCACTCCAGCAGATCCATAGCCGCTTGGAGGAGTCACAGATGCTAGGGGTCCAGAAGATGGCGCCGGCAATGAGTGGCACCGAGGACAACCCTGCTAGCAGTGGAGAGCCTGGTGCACGACATTGGCACCATGAGTAAGGTGCCCAAGGCGTTGTGTAGTTGGTGTCAGCCATGGCTGATTGTCTGCCTCACTGGGGGATGTGACCCAGTACCAGGCTGACCTTGGTGGGGCTCTGCGGGACTTGTCCCGCTCTCAGCTGGGAATGGTCGAGGCACTGCGGAACTTGTCCCAGACGCTGAGGGGCATTGCCGAGGGCGTCGGCACTATGGTGCGGACCGTGGGGAACCGCCAGGGCTGGCAGAGCCAGATGAGGCAGGGGCAGCAGGGGCTCGAACCAGCTGCCCCTTCACCCCAAGGTGAACCCCAGGGCCTGATGGGCACAGACCGGGAGGAGGGGGCGCTGGGTGCCAACCCGGATCCGTCCCATGGGGTGGCGACAGTGGCCACCAGCTCTCCCGAGTTCCACCCCTGTAATGAGGCCGTGTTTCAAGGTCAGCGCATGGTACCGGGCGGCACGGCTGTGCATATGCCACTGGAAAGTGAGCCGGGGTCCTCCAGCCCCAGAGGACGCCCACCAGGGGCATCAAAAGCCACCGGCAGCCTCCACGTCAGATGCAGAGGACACACATAAACGTCGTGGTAGAGCTAGGAAGGCATACCACGTTGAGCATCACTGTGGACACCGGGGGAAGGGGGAATGGAGTGGGGAGGGGAGGTGGGGGTTGTGGGGGGGGGGGGGGGGGGCGGTGGGGGGCGGCACCATTGGGAGTGGGGTTTGTACAACACATTAAACACCTTTCTGCATAACCATTGTGATGCCTCTGCCAATTCCTTCCGCAATGTGGGCTGACCCCTGGACCCTTCGACCATCTCTCCAGGCCCCCCCACCCCCCCCCCCTCCCCCCTCCCCATGGCACTCACCCACCCTCCGGCTGTGGACATGTCCCCAGAGCTGTGTCCCATCCCCTGGGTATTCGGATGTTGCTTGTGTCGTGATGCCTCCCACAGTGCCCAGGCAACAGGGTGTGATTGGGATTCTAGGCAGTGACTCTCACATGCTACATACCCCGCCCACCCACGGGAATCCACTCGGGATGTGTGAAGTGCTCACTTAACCACGACTGCCAAATTCCCCATTAGCGATAATCTTCAGCCGCGCAGCCAGAGACCTCAGCAATCGGTGGGGGTTACGGGTCGTCGTTGGGGCAGACGGACAGGGGCAGGGGTTGCCCCAGAACGGGTACACACGATCCAGGGATTGGCATGATGGCGCCGCGAGCGGTTGCTCCCCAGTTGCCCCCCCCCCCACCCCAGCGCACCCCTTCGCCCCTCCCCATGGCAGCCTAACCCTGCAGAGGGTCCCCCACCCCAGCAAAGACGGCGACTCATCTCCTCGGCTCCCCACAGAAGCCCTTCCGCCAGGTTCACGTTTTACGAAAGGAGTACTAATCGGCGCCAGTGTGAGCACTTGCTGGGGGGGCCGCTGGATGGCGGGAGGCCATTGGATATGGGGTGGGTCCCGTTAATTGTGTTGAAATGGGACTTAAGTGGTGATAATTGACTTCTCGCCACATTATGGAGAGATCCTGATTCCGCCTAAGGGAGCGGGCCGTTACATCGCAGACTGTTTGCTGCCTGGCGCGGATCTTGTTTTGGCTTCTCCCGCTATTCACCGGCCTCATTACGCTTGAGTGAGGGTGCAATGAGGCAGGAGAATATCGACCATTGTCTTTGGAACAGATAGAAAGAGCAGAATGTTACCAAAAAATGGCAACGTGTCAGTTCCCGTGGCACCAACAGGAAATCCCGCAGAATTGTGACCCTCTCAAGCAAATGTTTTTACTCCTGTGAATCACTCCAAGCTCTTGGGGCCTCCCACTGATTAGCTCGCCCCGGGGGAACCTTAACACTGCAATCACTGGACAGCTCCTTATTGACATTCCTGCACTTATTCCAGATCCCAGTCCCAGACGGTTCCTGGTGCTGATTGCAAACCTCCTGAATTAGACTTTTATTCTAAACTAATTGATCCAACACGGGCAGAAAATGGTAGCCTAGTTACTCAGTTTGAAAGTTTGGGTGCAATAATTCTCTATCTCAGAGCAGACCTGCAGTGTCATCTGCTGGTTATTTACATTGACGTAATGAGCCAAAAGACAATGATGTGAATTTTTAGGCCAAGCTCCTGCCATCTGAAGAATCGGGGGGGGGGGGGGGCACACACACCGGTCGGTCAGATTGGCTGACAGCTCTCCAGCCCCTGCAGCAACAGTACAGCAGTGGCTGGAAGAGGCAGTGCAGGGATCTGTCGGAGCCTCAGTCCCGGGAACCGGAGACCCCGGTGAGTGAGAGCGGTGCCGGGGCAGGGAAGTGTTATGGATTTAGAGAACCCCAAAGTGTATCATGGAGTTCACCTGACCCTCAATTTTTAATAGATTGTGGTATGGGGAGCACACAGCCCACTCTACAGGTATGGTACCGCAGAAATGGAAAAGTGTTTTTTGAAGCAAAACAATGTTTATTCTATGAACTCAAGTTAACCTTTTTAAAACAAACAGTGAACATCTTAGCAACCAGTAAATCAAATACACCCCCAAAGAATACATCACTAAGTAACCTGTATGCTGTCCTTTTAACACCCAAAAGACTTTAAAAAAACTTTTAACAGAAGCACATTAGGTTTACATTCACTACTGTGAACATTTATAATTCTGAATTCACCAAATGATCAAGAGATAGTCTTTTGATGGCAGAGAGAACAGCAGTACACCTGCTTGGTCTGGCTTCAGCTCCAACACTGAAAACAAAACTAAAACACACCCTGCAGCCTGCTCAAAAACAAAAGTAAAAAGCTGACAGACAGCCCAGCTCCACCCACTCTCTGACATCACTGCAGTAGTATACACCCATTTCTTAAAGGTACTCTCACTGCAGGTATTTATATACACACCCATTTATAAACACCCATTTATAAACACCTCTCACATGACAGGAAGGTAGGGAAGGTTTGAGGGTTGGGGTCACCAGAGGGGACTGTCGGTGTCTTCGGGATAGGCCAGGGCTGAGGGAGATCCGGGGGTGCCAGTGGGCCTCAATGGGCTGGGTGAGGCCCAGTCAGAAGGGCGCAGGGAGTTTCAGATGGAAAAGCCTGTCGCCCCTTCCCAACCAAGATCCCAGAAATCAGGGAATCTCCAAAGCTCCCCCTACTCATCCCCCAGGATGTGATCTGCCTGCCAGCCTATAATTGAGGTGGTGGGAAACAACCCTTAGGTGACCATTAAGTGGTCACTTAGGGGCTTTAATTGGGGCAAGGACGGGCTTCCTGTCCATGGCCTTGCCCGCCCCAGCGTAAGATTACAGCGGGCTCTGGGCGGATGGGAACCCAGAGGGAATCTATATCATTAATATATATTGGGAATAGCTGGGGTCCTAGCACTGATCCCTATGGTACCCCACTAGTCACTGCCTGCCATTTGGAAAAAGACCCATATATTCCTACTCTTTATTTCTTGTATGACAACCAATTTTATATCCATCTCAATGCACTACCTTCAATCCCATGGGATTTAATTCAACACGCTAATCTCTTATGTGAGACATAGTCGGGGGCAGTTGTCCCCTTTCCTTTGCCTCATTAAAGGTCCTCGTCAATACCGGGGCGAGCAAGTCCACATATTTTCTATAGAATTCGACTGGGAATTCATCCGGTCCCAGGGCCTTTCCCGCCTGCATGCTCCTAATTCCTTTCACCACTTCTTCTACCTCGATCTGTGCTCCCAGTCCCACCCTTTCCTGCTCTTCCACCTTGGGAAATTCCAGCCGATCCAAAAAGCCCATCATTCTCTCCCTCCCATCCGGGGGTTGAGCTTCATATAATTTTTTATAAAATGTCTTGAACACTCCATTCACTCTCTCCGCTCCCCGCTCCATCTCTCCTTCCTCATCCCTCACTCCCCCTATTTCCCTCGCTGCTCCCCTTTTCCTCAATTGGTGTGCCAGCAACCTGCTCGCCTTCTCCCCATATTCGTACTGTACACCCTGTGCCTTCCTCCATTGTGCCTCTGCAGTGCCCGTAGTCAGCAAGTCAAATTCTACATGTAGCCTTTGCCTTTCCCTGTACAGTCCCTCCTCCGGTGCTTCCGCATATTGTCTGTCCACCCTCAAAAGTTCTTGCAGCAACCGCTCCCGTTCCTTACTCTCCTGCTTCCCTTTATGTGCCCTTATTGATATCAGCTCCCCTCTAACCACCGCCTTCAGCGCCTCCCAGACCACTCCCACCTGGACCTCCCCATTATCATTGAGTTCCAAGTACTTTTCAATGCACCCCCTCACCCTTAGACACACCCCCTCATCTGTCATTAGTCCCATGTCCATTCTCCAGGATGGGCGCCCTCCTGTTTCCTCCTCTATCTCCAAGTCTACCCAGTGTGGAGCGTGATCCGAAATGGCTATAGCCGTATACTCCATTCCCCTCACCTTCGGGATCAACGCCCTTCCCAGCACAAAAAAGTCTATTCGCGAGTAGACTTTATGGACATAGGAGAAAAACGAGAACTCCTTACTCCTAGGTCTGCTAAATCTCCACGGGTCTACACCTCCCATCTGCTCCATAAAATCTTTAAGTACCTTGGCTGCTGCCGGCCTCCTTCCAGTCCTGGACTTCGACCTATCCAGCCCTGGTTCCAACACCGTGTTAAAATCTCCCCCCATTATCAGCTTTCCCATCTCTAGGTCCGGAATGCGTCCTAGCATCCGCCTCATAAAATTGGCATCATCCCAGTTCGGGGCATATACGTTTACCAAAACCACCGTCTCCCCCTGTAGTTTGCCACTCACCATCACGTATCTGCCCCCGTTATCCGCCACTATAGTCTTTGCCTCGAACATTACCCGCTTCCCCACTAATATAGCCACCCCCCTGTTTTTCGCATCTAGCCCCGAATGGAACACCTGCCCCACCCATCCTTTGCGTAGCCTAACCTGGTCTATCAGTTTCAGGTGCGTTTCCTGTAAAATAACCACATCTGCCTTAAGTTTCTTAAGGTGTGCGAGTACCCGTGCCCTCTTTATCGGCCCGTTCAGCCCTCTCACGTTCCACGTGATCAGCCGGGTTGGGGGGCTTCCTACCCCCCCCCTTGTCGATTAGCCATCCCCTTTTTGCAGCTCCTCACCCGGTTCCCACGCAGCTGTATCTCCCCCAGGCGGTGCCCCCCCGCCCATCCCCTCCCATCCCAGCTCCCCCCTCTCCCCAGCAGCAGCAACCCAGTGATTCTCCCCTCCCACCCCCCCCCCCCCGCTAGATCCCCCGCTAGCGTAATTACTCCCCCCATGTTGCTCCCAGAAGTCAGCAAACTCTGGCCGACCTCGGCTTCCCCCCGTGACCTCGGCTCGCACCGTGCGACGCCCCCTCCTTCCTGCTTCTCTATTCCCGCCATGATTATCATAGCGCGGGAACCATGCCCGCGCTTCTCCCTTGGCCCCGCCCCCACTGGCCAACGCCCCATCTCCTCCACCTCCCCTCCTCCCCCCATCACCACCTGTGGAAGAGAGAAAAGTTACCACATCGCAGGATTAGTACATAAAACTCCTCTTTCCCCCCCTTTTTAAACCCCCCTCTTCGCCCCCCACATTCGCCCCACCACTTTGTTCAAACGTTCTTTTTAATAACCCGCTCATTCCAGTTTTTCTTCCACAATAAAAGTCCACGCTTCATCCGCCGTCTCAAAGTAGTGGTGCCTCCCTCGATATGTGACCCACAGTCTTGCCGGTTGCAGCATTCCAAATTTTATCTTCTTTTTATGAAGCACCGCCTTGGCCCGATTAAAGCTCGCCCTCCTTCTCGCCACCTCCGCACTCCAGTCTTGATAAACGCGGATCACCGCGTTCTCCCATTTACTGCTCCGAGTTTTCTTTGCCCATCTAGGGACCATTTCTCTATCCTTAAAACGGAGGAATCTCACCACTATGGCTCTGGGAATTTCTCCTGCTCTCGGTCCTCGCGCCACCACTCGGTATTCTCCCTCCACCTCCAACGGACCAGCCGGGGCCTCCGCTCCCATTAACAAGTGCAGCATCGTGCTCACATATGCCCCGACGTCCGCTCCCTTATCACCTTCAGGAAGACCAAGAATCCTCAGGTTGTTCCTCCTTGCGTTGTTCTCCAGTGCCTCCAACCTTTCCACACATCGTTTCTGATGTGCCTCATGCATCTCCGTCTTCACCACCAGGCCCTGTATGTCGTCCTCATTCTCGGCTGCCTTTGCCTTCACGACCCGAAGCTCCCGCTCCTGGGTCTTTTGTTCCTCCTTTAGCCCTTCGATCGCCTGTAGTATCGGGGCCAACAGCTCTTTCTTCATTTCCTTTTTGAGCTCTTCCACACAGCATTTCAAGAACTCTTGTTGTTCAGGGCCCCATGTTAAACTGCCACCTTCCGACGCCATCTTGGTTTTTGCTTGCCTTCCTTGCCGCTGTTCTAAAGGATCCACTGCAATCCGGCCACTTTCTCCTCCTTTTTTCATCCGTGTCCAGGGGGAATTCCCTTCTGGTTTACCGCACGGTGTTTTTAGCCGTCAAAATTGCCGTTGGGGCTCCTATCAAGAGCCCAAACGTCCGTTTCACCGGGAGCTGCCGAAACGTGCGACTCAGCTGGTCATCGCCGCACCCGGAAGCCACGTTCCCCAATATTTCTGATGTGTTATTTGTGTCCTCCTTTGTGAAGACATTAGTGCAAAATGGATGTTCATCCGATACAGATATAAAGGAGAAAAATCAGGGGTGGGATTCTCCCCCCCCCCCCCCCCCGCCGGGTCGGAGAATCGCCGGGAGCTGGCGTGAATCCCGCCTCCGCCGGTTGCCGAGCCCTTTCGGCCCCGGCTGGTGAGGGCTTGGCCCCTAAAGGTGCAATCTGCACCTTTGGGGCGGCCCGACGCCGGAGTGGTTCCCGCCACTCCATCCCGCCGGGACCCCCCGCCCCGCCGGGTAGGGGAGTATCCCGGCCCAGATCTCAGACTGCACCTGGTAGAGACATTTTTCGAAAGGAGAACACTGCTGGAAATGCTCAGACTGGAAGTTGAGAACAAGCAAATTATGTCGAGTGGGTGATGAGACACAGTGAACAGCCGGGACTGCATTTTTAAATGATTCCTTCTTGCAGTGTTAGCTTCGCCGGCAAGGTCAGCATTTATTGCCCAGCCATAATTGCCATTGAGAAAGCAGTGTCAAGCCACCTTCTTGAACCACTGCCTTTTGTGCAGGTGTTTCCCTAGTGCTGTTAAAGAGGGAGATCTGGGATATTCACCCTTGTAACGCAGGTGTATTTCCAAGTCAGGTTGGTGCGTGGCTCGGAGGGGAACTTGCAGGTGGTGGTGACGTTCCCCATGTATCTGCAGCCCTTGACAGTGTCGGTGGCAGAGGCTGGCAGCTTGGAAAGTGACTTTGAGGGCTGTGTGCCAAACCTTCGAGTTAGCTGCAGCAACAAGGAAAAGCCCGCTGCATTTTAACTCGTTTCCTCGTTGATTAATCCTGAAACACTCCTTACCTCCCCTGAGTCGAATCCTCCTGCTCTCTGTGTGACTGCTTTCCCAACCTCATATCTCTGAGATTTATTAACCTGCTCTTATCTAGTTCATCCGATAAGGGAAAGAACAGCAAACTACGGATGTGGGGGGTTTTTGTTGTTGTTTTTAACCGAATGAAGGATAAAGATTTTTGATCTCTCGCTCCTGTTTATCTGCAGCAAACATTGAATGTCGAAAGAATGTTATCGACTGATGTTGGTCTGATGGCGCGGACCAACTAAAATTGAACCGTACAGCTCTGCGATCACGTGACACGGGCACAGAAATAGCAGCTTTCACCCTGGCTCTGGCGTTACTCTTTTTCAAAAACCCTTCTCTTTATCCTGTGTGTGCGGCAAATGCTTGGCTAATGCCGAGGATTCCGAAGAAAGCTGGCGATAGAAGGGGGGCAGTCAGGTGCAGCGGGCTCGGAGCCATCTTCTCAACATGGCGGCTTGAGCCTCGAGCGAGCTCTCGAACCGCCATTGCAAATGATTACTCGAAGGTTAACGGGCAACAGGCTCGGCTTGTCAGACACAGAATATAAGAGCTCATGAGACTGAGCTGCAGAGTACTGAGAAAAGGCTCGATGAAACGGAGGAAAGAATCCCGAATGTCGAGAATGTTGCTTCCTCCGCCGAAGCTGGCATTCGATCTCTGGCAGACCAGAAACCCTGAAGGATCTGGAGGGACGATGTCTGAGGAAGATTGTCTGGCTCGTCGGTCTGCCGGAAGCAGTGGAGGGTAAGGTCCCTGTTCAGTTTTTTGAGAGCTGGCTACCACGTTTCCAGAAGCTGGACGTGAAGGCTGCGCATTCGGAGCTGGAAAGGGCTCACCATATCCTGTCTTTGACAACTAGGAACAATCAACGTCCCAGATCCATAATCATTTGCTTTCACAACCTCAAGGATCGGCAGAAGCTTCTGGAAGCAGCGAGGCTCGGGCTGGGCCTGGCTCCATGAGGGGCCGAGGATCTTACTTTTCCGGGACTTCGATGACGTCAGAAAACAGCTCATGACAGCCAGAGTGATATGCTGCGGACCTGAGGGTGATATCTGACAACTCCGTTAAGTCTTTCAGTAATCCGGCTACTGCCTTGGCCTTTGGTAAAGTCCATAGAAGGCCAGGATTTGGATTGAAATATTTGGACTGTCTCCATGTTATAATGCATGTTATCCAATCTTATATTGGCCTGTATCATGGTTATTGGGAGGTGTTAACAATTGAACATTATACTGAGGACGGCATTCTCCCTCAGCAGCAGCGCACCCCTGCCCCCGGATTTCCCGATGGCGCGGGGGATGGTCACAATGGGAAACCCCATTGCCCGGCTGCCGGGACGGAGGATCCCACTACTGGCTGGGGGGGGGGGTCGCCGTGCTCGAAAATGGATCTGGCGGGATGGAGAATCCCGCTCTGAGTGTTTTATCCTTAAGAATCCGAGGGACCTTCATACATGGAAGCTGTGTCACATGTTAGTTATCCGTCATTTTCTCTTCTTCTCCGTATCTTTGTGATAGTAGTTCTTGTTGTTTGTGATCCTTTCTTTAATCATGATAGAACCGAGTGGTGACGTTGCCGGGAGGTGGGTGGATGCTTTAGGTCTTGAAGGGTTGGCCCAAAATGCAGGAGGGACATTTGACTCCCATTCTCTGTTTGACTTATCCCTTCTCCTCCTTTCCAAGAGTATGTCTCCTGATAATATTGGAATGGCCGGAGCGTTAGCCTTACGGGTCCTCAGTTGTGTTGACGAATGTCCGCTTAGAACTATTGAGGCCGTGATTATTTTTGTACCTTTGTCATGTTGGGGTTTGTAAGGTGCTGACTAGATCAGCAATGGTATAGACAGGTCTCTTATCTGAGACGAGAACACTATAAAGACATTATGATGCCTCTGGTGTGTTTCGATACGCTTCCAAATGTGGTGTGAAAATCCTACCCTATATTTCTCCCGGTGGATTGTGCAATGGCGGGACCTAATTTAAAATTATGCTGCTGCATAATAATCCGCACAAGATCCAGGGGGAAAAATTGATTGATCTTATTGGCAGCCCTGCACGTGGTAGTGAATAAAAAACAAAACTGGGCTTGGAAAGCGTCGCAGGTGGAGGTATTGGCCAGAGTGAAAGGGCAGTTAGTGTCATCTAAGATATTGATGCACTATGATCCATCAAGGATCACCTGCCCCCACATGTGACACCTCCCTGTATGGCACTGGGACAGTGCTATCCCAACAGTGGGATGATGGGATAGGAAGGCCGATGGGTTCTGCGTCCAGAACCTTGGCCGATGCAGAGTGCCGCGACCCACAAATTGAGAAGGAAGGACTGTCCGTGATATATGTGGTAAAGAGATTTCACCAGTGCGTCCATGGGCGTCATTTCACGATGGTCACGGCCCATGAGCTCTCACTCGGCCTCTTTAAGGAAGACAAGATGGTTCCACCAATAGCCGTGGCCAGAATCCAATACCGGCCACTGCTGTTGGCGGCTTATGACACCTCTGAACATTGTCCAGGAGCACAGATCACACATGGAGAAGCCGTCAGTCCATTCCCACTGCCTGTAAGCCCCCCGTGTCCACCAGTGGCTGACAAAGTCATATTGACATTGAACTTCATCGACACCCTACCATAATGGATGCCCAAGTCCACACGCTACGCTGGTGAAATTACACCACTTCATCTTGCATGCTGGCTGCACCAAAAAACCCCAGAGGAGCTCTGTGTCTATCTTGCAAACCAGCAGAAGCTCAGTGTGGAGGTTGGCATCCTCCTGTGGGGAGCTCGTGTGGTCATCCCACGGCCGGGTCAGCGCGCAATCTTACAAGATTTGCACAGGAGCACCCCCGGGGGTTTCCAAGACAAAAGTGCCCACGGGGAGCTTTGTGTGGTGGCCAGGTCTCGACGGCGACATAGAGCGAATGGTGCAGCAATGTGCAGCTTGCCAGGAACACCAGACGTTCACCCCGCCAGCCTCGCTCCACCTGTGGGAAGACCAGGATGCCCTTGGGTGCATTTGCACGCCAGATCCTCCGGGCTATTTTGGGGGTAAATGTTTCTGCTCCTCATAGATGCCCACTCAAAGTGGATGGACACGCACCAAATATCTCCCACCACCTGGCCAATCACCATGGAAAAATTTGCACCAATCATTCAGAACTCCTGGGATTCCAGAGTTGCTTGTCACGGACAATGGAAGCCCTTTGCCAGCGAGGAATTCCAGGCATTTATGTGAACCAATGGGGTGAAACATGTCTGAACCACTCCAGACCATCAACCCTCAAATAGTTTGGCTGAGCAGGCAGTCCAACTGTTTAAACAAGGTGTGAGGGAACAGAATGTGGGTTCCCTTGAAACAAAGCTGACACCGTTTTTATTCAACTGCTGAATTACGCTACACGTCACAACCGGGTTAGCCCCGGCAGAATTGCTGATGGGCTGACACTTCCAGACCCACCTGAGTCAAACGTTCCCGAGTGTTGGCGGGAAGGTGGAAATGAAGCCGGGTGTCCAGAAGAGGTACCATGATCGCCGAACAGCCGAGAGACGTTTTAAGCCAGGGGATGCTGTTCATGTTCGGAATTTCGGGGCTGGTGCCCAATGGGTCCCACGTGGGAAACACGTGGACCACCTCAAGGGCAGGGGTCCCGCCCCAGAGGAAGCCAGGCTGGATGACTCAGTGCCTCGACCACCCTGGCTGCCGGCCTTTAGTCAGGAAGCCCTTCCCACCGGGGACCTATTCCCGGAGCAGCAGGACGTGGATGGCACAGTCTCGGATATAGACACAGGATCCTCAGTGTTCTCAGAGGACATCGTAATCAAAGATGGGGCCACAACATTGCCCCTCCATCGGTCTCGTTCTGCACGATAGAGGCACTCCCCGACACAATACACGCCCCCTGACCTAGCCCCACAACTGCTAGAAGCACAGCCACGGGCAAAATAGTGAAGGAGATCCCCCTCAACAACCCATCGCAGGGGAACATTCTGATATACGGGGGAGGGATGAGAAGGATGTAATAACCCTCACGTGACCCACAGGGGCACATCAATCTCCTCATGGGAATTGTAGAATACGAGCTCCACGCCTAGTGGTTGGAGGCCTGCCCAACTGGGATTCGTACATTCGTCCTTTAAAAGCCAGCCCCCACTGGAACTGCGACTGTATCCCGACTGCGACTGGGTCCCGACTGGGTTCCGAATGCGACTCGGTCCCGACTGGGTTCCGACTGCAACTCGGTCCCGACTGGGTCCCAACTGGATCCCGACTGGGTCCCGACTGCGACTGGGTCCCGACTGCGACTGGGTCCCGACTGGGTCCCGACTGCGACTGGGTTCTGACTGCGACTGGCTCCGCCTGGGTCCCGACTGGGTCCGGCTGGGTCCCGACTGCGACTGGGTCCCGACTGGGTTCCGACTGCAACTCGGTCCCGACTGGGTCCCAACTGGATCCCGACTGGGTCCCGACTGCGACTGGGTCCCGACTGGGTCCCGACTGCGACTGGGTCCCGACTGGGTCCCGACTGCGACTGGGTTCTGACTGCGACTGGCTCCGCCTGGGTCCCGACTGGGTCCGGCTGGGTCCCGACTGCGACTGGGTCCCGACTGCGACTGGGTCCCGACTGGGTCCGGCTGGGTCCCGACTGCGACTGGGTCCCGACTGCGACTGGGTCCCGACTGGGTCCCGACTGCGACTCGGTCCCGACTGGGTTCCGACTGCAACTCGGTCCCGACTGGGTCCCAACTGGATCCCGACTGGGTCCCGACTGCGACTGGGTCCCGACTGGGTCCCGACTGCGACTGGGTCCCGACTGGGTCCCGACTGCGACTGGGTTCTGACTGCGACTGGCTCCGCCTGGGTCCCGACTGGGTCCGGCTGGGTCCCGACTGCGACTGGGTCCCGACTGGGTTCCGACTGCAACTCGGTCCCGACTGGGTCCCAACTGGATCCCGACTGGGTCCCGACTGCGACTGGGTCCCGACTGGGTCCCGACTGCGACTGGGTCCCGACTGGGTCCCGACTGCGACTGGGTTCTGACTGTGACTGGCTCCGCCTGGGTCCCGACTGGGTCCGGCTGGGTCCCGACTGCGACTGGGTCCCGACTGCGACTGGGTCCCGACTGGGTCCGGCTGGGTCCCGACTGCGACTGGGTCCCGACTGCGACTGGGTCCCGACTGGGTCCCGACTGCGACTGGGTCCCGACTGGGTCCCGACTGCGACTGGGTCCCGACTGGGTCCCGGCTGGGTCCCGACTGCGACTGGGCCCCGACTGGGTCCCGACTGGGTCCCGACAGGGCCCCGACTGCGACTGGGTCCCGACTGCGACTGGGTCCCGACTGGGTCCGGCTGGGTCCCGACTGCGACTGGGTCCCGACTGCGACTGGGTCCCGACTGCGACTGGGTCCTGACTGTGTCCTGGCTGGGTTCCGGCTTCGACTCGGTCCCGACTGAGTCCGGCTGGGTCCCGACTGGGTCCCGACTGCGACTGGGTCCCGACTGGGTCCCGACTGCGACTGGGTCCCGGCTGGGTCCCGGCTGGGTCCCGACTGCGACTGGGCCCCGACTGGGTCCCGACTGGGTCCCGACAGGGTCCCGACTGCGACTGGGTCCCGACTGCGACTGGGTCCCGACCGGGTCCTGACTGTGTCCTGGCTGGGTCCCGACTGGGTCCCGACTGGGTCCCGACTGGGTCCCGACTGGGTCCTGACTGTGTCCCGACTGGGTCCTGACTGGGTCCTGACTGGGTCCCGACTGGGTCCCGACTGGGTCCTGACTGTGTCCCGACTGGGTCCTGACTGGGTCCTGACTGGGTCCCGACTGGGTCCCGACTGGGTCCCGACTGGGTCCTGACTGTGTCCCGACTGGGTCCTGACTGGGTCCTGACTGTGTCCTGGCTGGGTCCCGACTGGGTCCCGACTGGGTCCTGACTGGGTCCTGACTGTGTCCTGGCTGGGTCCCGACTGGGTCCTGACTGTGTCCCGACTGGGTCCCGACTGGGTCCCGACTGGGTCCCAACTGGGTCCTGACTGTGTCCCGACTGGGTCCTGACTGGGTCCTGACTGTGTCCTGGCTGGGTCCCGACTGGGTCCCGACTGGGTTACGACTGGGTCCCGACTGGGTCCCGACTGGGTCCTGACTGGGTCCCGACTGGGTCCTGACTGGGTCCCGACTGGGTCCCGACTCGGTCCCGACTGGGTCCCGACTGGGTCCTGACTGGGTCCTGACTGTGTCCTGACTGTGTCCTGGCTGGGTCCCGACTGGGTCCCGACTCGGTCCCGACTGGGTCCCGACTGGGTCCTGACTGGGTCCTGACTGTGTCCTGACTGGGTCCTGGCTGGGTCCCGACTGGGTCCTGGCTGGGTCCCGACTGGGTCCTGACTGGGTCCTGACTGGGTCCCGACTGGGTCCTGACTGGGTCCCGACTGGGTCCCGACTGGGTCCCGACTGGGTCCTGACTGGGTCCTGACTGGGTCCCGACTCGGTCCCGACTGGGTCCCGACTGGGTCCCGACTGGGTCCTGACTGCGACTGGTATCAACTGGGTCCCGACTGCGACTGGGTACCGACTGGGTCCCGACTGGGTCCTGACTGTGTCCTGGCTGGGTCTCGACTGGGTCCCGACTGGGTCCTGACTGTGTCCTGGCTGGGTCCCGACTGGGTCCCGACTGGGTCCCGACTCGGTCCCGACTGGGTCCCGACTGGGTCCTGACTGCGACTGGTATCAACTGGGTCCCGACTGCGACTGGGTCCCGACTCGGTCCCGACTGTGACTGGGTCCCGACTGGGTCCCGACTGCGACTGGGTCCCGACTGGGTCCCGACTGCGACTGGTATCAACTGGGTCCCGACTGCGACTGGGTACCGACTGGGTCCCGACTGCGACTGGGTCCCGACTGGGTCCCTACTGCGACTGGGTCCAGACTGCGACTGGGTCCCAACTGGGTCCCGACTGCGACTGGGTCCCGACTGGGTCCCGACTGCGACTGGGTCCAGACTGCGACTGGGTCCCGACTGGGTCCCGACTGCGACTGTGTCCCGACTGCGACTGGGTCCCGGCTGCGACTGGGTCCCGACTGGGTCCCGGCTGGATCCCGACTGCGACTGGGTCCCGGCTGGGTCCCGACTGCGACTGGGTCCCGACTGGGTCCCGATTGTGACTAAGTCACGACTGGGTCCCGGCTGGATCCCGACTGGGTCCCGACTGTGACTAAGTCACGACTGGGTCCCGACTGGGTTCTGACTGGGTTCTGACTGCGACTGGGTCCCGACTGCGACTGGGTCCCGGCTGGGTTCTGACTGCGACTGGGTCCCGACTGGGTTCTGACTGTGACTGGGTCCCGACTGGATCCCGACTGGATCCCGACTGGGTTCTGACTGCGACTGGGTCCCGACTGGGTCCCGACTGGGTTCTGACTGCGACTGGGTCCTGACTGGGTCCCGACTGGGTCCCGACTGGGTTCTGACTGCGACTGGGTCCTGACTGGGTCCCGACTGGGTCCCGACTGGGTTCTGACTGCGACTGGGTCCTGACTGGGTCCCAACTGGGTCCCGATTAGGTCCCGACCGCGACTGGGACCCGACTGGGTCCCGACTGCGTCCCGACTGCGACTGGGTCCCGACTGCGACTGGGTCCCGACTGCGACTGGGTCCCGACTGCGACTGGGTCCCGACTGGGTCCCGACTGGGTCCCGACTGGGTCCTGACTGTGTCCTGGCTGGGTTCCGGCTTCGACTCGGTCCCGACTGGGTCACGACTGCGACTGGGTCCCGACTGGGTCCCGACTGCGACTGGTCCCAACTGGGTCCCGACTGCGACTGGGTCCCGACTGGGTCCGGCTGGGTCCCGACTGCGACTGGGTCCCGACTGGGTCCCGACTGCGACTGGGTCCCGACTGCGACTGGGTCCCGACTGCGACTGGGTCCCGACTGGGTCCCGGCTGGGTCACGACTGCGACTGGGTCCCGACTGGGTCACGACTGCGACTGGGTCCCGACTGGGTCCCGACTGCGACTGGTCCCAACTGGGTCCCGACTGCGACTGGGTCCCGACTGGGTCCGGCTGGGTCCCGACTGCGACTGGGTCCCGACTGGGTCCCGACTGCGACTGGGTCCCGACTGCGACTGGGTCCCGACTGCGACTCGGTCCCGACTGCGACTGGGTCCTGACTGTGTCCTGGTTGGGTTCCGGCTTCGACTCGGTCCCGACTGGGTCACGACTGCGACTGAGTCCCGACTGCGACTGGGTCCCGGCTGGGTCCCGACTGCGACTGGGTCCCGGCTGGGTCCCGACTGCGACTGGGTCCCGACTGGGTCCCGACTGGGTCCTGACTGTGTCCTGGCTGGGTTCCGGCTTCGACTCGGTCCCGACTGGGTCACGACTGCGACTGGGTCCCGACTGGGTCCCGACTGCGACTGGTCCCAACTGGGTCCCGACTGCGACTGGGTCCCGACTGGGTCCGGCTGGGTCCCGACTGCGACTGGGTCCCGACTGGGTCCCGACTGCGACTGGGTCCCGACTGCGACTGGGTCCCGACTGCGACTGGGTCCCGACTGGGTCCCGGCTGGGTCACGACTGCGACTGGGTCCCGACTGGGTCACGACTGCGACTGGGTCCCGACTGGGTCCCGACTGCGACTGGTCCCAACTGGGTCCCGACTGCGACTGGGTCCCGACTGGGTCCGGCTGGGTCACGACTGCGACTGGGTCCCGACTGGGTCCCGACTGCGACTGGGTCCCGACTGCGACTGGGTCCCGACTGCGACTCGGTCCCGACTGCGACTGGGTCCTGACTGTGTCCTGGTTGGGTTCCGGCTTCGACTCGGTCCCGACTGGGTCACGACTGCGACTGAGTCCCGACTGCGACTGGGTCCCGGCTGGGTCCCGACTGCGACTGGGTCCCGGCTGGGTCCCGACTGCGACTGGGTCCCGACTGGGTCCCGACTGCGACTGGGTCCCGGCTAGATCCCGACTGCGACTGGGTCCCGGCTGGGTCCCGACTGTGACTGGGTCCTGACTGGGTCCCGACTGCGACTAAGTCACGACTGGGTCCCGACTGGGTTCTGACTGCGACTGGGTCCCGACTGCGACTGGGTCCCAACTGTGTCCCGACTGTGTTCCAGCTGGAGTCCGGCTGGGTCCCGACTGGGTTCTGACTGCGACTGGGTCCCGACTGGGTCCCGACTGGGTCCTGGCTGGGTTCTGACTGCGACTGGTCCCGACTGGGTCCCGACTGGGTTCTGACTGCGACTGGGTCCCGACTGGGTCCCGACTGGGTCCTGGCTGGGTTCTGACTGCGACTGGGTCCCGACTGGGTCCCGACTGGGTTCTGACTGCGACTGGGTCCCGACTGGGTCCCGACTGGGTCCTGGCTGGGTTCTGACTGCGACTGGTCCCGACTGGGTCCCGACTGGGTTCTGACTGCGACTGGGTCCCGACTGGGTCCCGACTGGGTCCTGGCTGGGTTCTGACTGCGACTGGGTCCCGACTGGGTCCCCACTGGATTCTGACTGCGACTGGGTCCCGACTGCGACTGGGACCCGACTGGGTCCCGACTGGGTCCCGACTGGGTCCCGACTGCGACTGGGTCCCGACTGGGTCCCGACTGCGACTGGGTCACGACTGGGTCCCGACTGCGACTGGTATCAACTGGGTCCCGACTGCGACTGGGTACCGACTGGGTCCCGACTGCGACTGGGTCCCGACTGGGTCCCTACTGCGACTGGGTCCAGACTGCGACTGGGTCCCAACTGGGTCCCGACTGCGACTGGGTCCCGACTGGGTCCCGACTGCGACTGGGTCCAGACTGCGACTGGGTCCCGACTGGGTCCCGACTGCGACTGTGTCCCGACTGCGACTGGGTCCCGGCTGCGACTGGGTCCCGACTGGGTCCCGGCTGGATCCCGACTGCGACTGGGTCCCGGCTGGGTCCCGACTGCGACTGGGTCCCGACTGGGTCCCGATTGTGACTAAGTCACGACTGGGTCCCGGCTGGATCCCGACTGGGTCCCGACTGTGACTAAGTCACGACTGGGTCCCGACTGGGTTCTGACTGGGTTCTGACTGCGACTGGGTCCCGACTGCGACTGGGTCCCGGCTGGGTTCTGACTGCGACTGGGTCCCGACTGGGTTCTGACTGTGACTGGGTCCCGACTGGATCCCGACTGGATCCCGACTGGGTTCTGACTGCGACTGGGTCCCGACTGGGTCCCGACTGGGTTCTGACTGCGACTGGGTCCTGACTGGGTCCCGACTGGGTCCCGACTGGGTTCTGACTGCGACTGGGTCCTGACTGGGTCCCGACTGGGTCCCGACTGGGTTCTGACTGCGACTGGGTCCTGACTGGGTCCCAACTGGGTCCCGATTAGGTCCCGACCGCGACTGGGACCCGACTGGGTCCCGACTGCGTCCCGACTGCGACTGGGTCCCGACTGCGACTGGGTCCCGACTGCGACTGGGTCCCGACTGCGACTGGGTCCCGACTGGGTCCCGACTGGGTCCCGACTGGGTCCTGACTGTGTCCTGGCTGGGTTCCGGCTTCGACTCGGTCCCGACTGGGTCACGACTGCGACTGGGTCCCGACTGGGTCCCGACTGCGACTGGTCCCAACTGGGTCCCGACTGCGACTGGGTCCCGACTGGGTCCGGCTGGGTCCCGACTGCGACTGGGTCCCGACTGGGTCCCGACTGCGACTGGGTCCCGACTGCGACTGGGTCCCGACTGCGACTGGGTCCCGACTGGGTCCCGGCTGGGTCACGACTGCGACTGGGTCCCGACTGGGTCACGACTGCGACTGGGTCCCGACTGGGTCCCGACTGCGACTGGTCCCAACTGGGTCCCGACTGCGACTGGGTCCCGACTGGGTCCGGCTGGGTCCCGACTGCGACTGGGTCCCGACTGGGTCCCGACTGCGACTGGGTCCCGACTGCGACTGGGTCCCGACTGCGACTCGGTCCCGACTGCGACTGGGTCCTGACTGTGTCCTGGTTGGGTTCCGGCTTCGACTCGGTCCCGACTGGGTCACGACTGCGACTGAGTCCCGACTGCGACTGGGTCCCGGCTGGGTCCCGACTGCGACTGGGTCCCGGCTGGGTCCCGACTGCGACTGGGTCCCGACTGGGTCCCGACTGGGTCCTGACTGTGTCCTGGCTGGGTTCCGGCTTCGACTCGGTCCCGACTGGGTCACGACTGCGACTGGGTCCCGACTGGGTCCCGACTGCGACTGGTCCCAACTGGGTCCCGACTGCGACTGGGTCCCGACTGGGTCCGGCTGGGTCCCGACTGCGACTGGGTCCCGACTGGGTCCCGACTGCGACTGGGTCCCGACTGCGACTGGGTCCCGACTGCGACTGGGTCCCGACTGGGTCCCGGCTGGGTCACGACTGCGACTGGGTCCCGACTGGGTCACGACTGCGACTGGGTCCCGACTGGGTCCCGACTGCGACTGGTCCCAACTGGGTCCCGACTGCGACTGGGTCCCGACTGGGTCCGGCTGGGTCACGACTGCGACTGGGTCCCGACTGGGTCCCGACTGCGACTGGGTCCCGACTGCGACTGGGTCCCGACTGCGACTCGGTCCCGACTGCGACTGGGTCCTGACTGTGTCCTGGTTGGGTTCCGGCTTCGACTCGGTCCCGACTGGGTCACGACTGCGACTGAGTCCCGACTGCGACTGGGTCCCGGCTGGGTCCCGACTGCGACTGGGTCCCGGCTGGGTCCCGACTGCGACTGGGTCCCGACTGGGTCCCGACTGCGACTGGGTCCCGGCTAGATCCCGACTGCGACTGGGTCCCGGCTGGGTCCCGACTGTGACTGGGTCCTGACTGGGTCCCGACTGCGACTAAGTCACGACTGGGTCCCGACTGGGTTCTGACTGCGACTGGGTCCCGACTGCGACTGGGTCCCAACTGTGTCCCGACTGTGTTCCAGCTGGAGTCCGGCTGGGTCCCGACTGGGTTCTGACTGCGACTGGGTCCCGACTGGGTCCCGACTGGGTCCTGGCTGGGTTCTGACTGCGACTGGTCCCGACTGGGTCCCGACTGGGTTCTGACTGCGACTGGGTCCCGACTGGGTCCCGACTGGGTCCTGGCTGGGTTCTGACTGCGACTGGGTCCCGACTGGGTCCCGACTGGGTTCTGACTGCGACTGGGTCCCGACTGGGTCCCGACTGGGTCCTGGCTGGGTTCTGACTGCGACTGGTCCCGACTGGGTCCCGACTGGGTTCTGACTGCGACTGGGTCCCGACTGGGTCCCGACTGGGTCCTGGCTGGGTTCTGACTGCGACTGGGTCCCGACTGGGTCCCCACTGGATTCTGACTGCGACTGGGTCCCGACTGCGACTGGGACCCGACTGGGTCCCGACTGGGTCCCGACTGGGTCCCGACTGCGACTGGGTCCCGACTGGGTCCCGACTGCGACTGGGTCACGACTGGGTCCCGACTGGGTCCCGACTGGGTCCGTCTGGGTCCCGACTGCGACTGGGTCCCGACTGGGTCCCGACTGCGACTGGGTCCCGACTGGGTCCCGACTGCGACTGGGCCCCGACTGCGACTGGGTCCCGACTGGGTCCCGACTGGGTCCGTCTGGGTCCCGACTGCGACTGCGTCCCGACTGGGTCCCGACTGCGACTGGGTCCCGACTGAATCCCGACTGGGTCCCGACTGCGACTGGGTCCCGACTGGGTTCCGACTGCGACTGGGTCCCGACTGGGTCCCAACTGCGACTGGGTCCCGGCTGGATCCCGACTGGGTCCCGACTGGACTGGGTCCCGACTGCGACTGGGTCCCGACTAGGTCCCGGCTGGATCCCGACTGGGTCCCGACTGCGACTGGGTCCCGACTGGGTCCCGACTGCGACTGGGTCCCGACTGGGTCCCGACTGCGACTGGGTCCCGACTGGGTCCCGGCTAGGTTCCGATTGCGACTGGTTCCCGACTGGGTCCCAACTGCGACTGGGTCCCAGCTGGATCCCGACTGGGTCCCGACTGCGACTGGGTCCCCACTGCGACTGGGTCCCGACTGGGTCAAGACTGAGTCCCGACTGTGACTGGGTCCCGGCTGGATCCCGACTGGGTCCCGACTGCGACTGGGTCCCGACTGGATCCCGACTGCGACTGGGTCCCGGCTGGGTCCCGACTGCGACTGGGTCCCGACTGGGTCCCGACTGGGTCCCGACTGGGTCCCGACTGCGACTGGGTCCCGACTGCGACTGGGTCCCGACTGGGTCCCGACTGGGTCCTGACTGTGTCCTGGCTGGGTTCCGGCTTCGACTCGGTCCCGACTGGGTCACGACTGCGACTGGGTCCCGACTGGGTCCCGACTTCGACTGGTCCCAACTGGGTCCCGACTGCGACTGGGTCCCGACTGGGTCCGGCTGGGTCCCGACTGCGACTGGGTCCCGACTGGGTCCCGACTGCGACTGGGTCCCGACTGGGTCCCGGCTGGGTCACGACTGCGACTGGGTCCCGACTGGGTCACGACTGCGACTGGGTCCCGACTGGGTCCCGACTGCGACTGGTCCCAACTGGGTCCCGACTGCGACTGGGTCCCGACTGGGTCCGGCTGGGTCCCGACTGCGACTGGGTCCCGATTGGGTCCCGACTGCGACTGGGTCCCGACTGCGACTGGGTCCCGACTGCGACTCGGTCCCGACTGCGACTGGGTCCTGACTGTGTCCTGGTTGGGTTCCGGCTTCGACTCGGTCCCGACTGGGTCACGACTGCGACTGAGTCCCGACTGCGACTGGGTCCCGGCTGGGTCCCGACTGCGACTGGGTCCCGGCTGGGTCCCGACTGCGACTGGGTCCCGACTGGGTCCCGACTGCGACTGGGTCCCGGCTAGATCCCGACTGCGACTGGGTCCCGGCTGGGTCCCGACTGTGACTGGGTCCTGACTGGGTCCCGACTGCGACTAAGTCACGACTGGGTCCCGACTGGGTTCTGACTGCAACTGGGTCCCGACTGCGACTGGGTCCCAACTGTGTCCCGACTGTGTTCCAGCTGGAGTCCGGCTGGGTCCCGACTGGGTTCTGACTGCGACTGGGTCCCGACTGGGTCCCGACTGGGTCCTGGCTGGGTTCTGACTGCGACTGGTCCCGACTGGGTCCCGACTGGGTTCTGACTGCGACTGGGTCCCGACTGGGTCCCGACTGGGTCCTGGCTGGGTTCTGACTGCGACTGGGTCCCGACTGGGTCCCCACTGGATTCTGACTGCGACTGGGTCCCGACTGCGACTGGGACCCGACTGGGTCCCGACTGGGTCCCGACTGGGTCCCGACTGCGACTGGGTCCCGACTGGGTCCCGACTGGGACCCGACTGGGTCCCGACTGCGACTGGGTCACGACTGGGTCCCGACTGGGTCCCGACTGGGTCCGTCTGGGTCCCGACTGCGACTGGGTCCCGACTGGGTCCCGACTGCGACTGGGTCCCGACTGGGTCCCGACTGCGACTGGGCCCCGACTGCGACTGGGTCCCGACTGGGTCCCGACTGGGTCCGTCTGGGTCCCGACTGCGACTGGGTCCCGACTGGGTCCCGACTGCGACTGGGTCCCGACTGAATCCCGACTGCGACTGGGTCCCGACTGGGTTCCGACTGTGACTGGGTCCCGACTGGGTCCCAACTGCGACTGGGTCCCGGCTGGATCCCGACTGGGTCCCGACTGCGACTGGGTCCCGACTGCGACTGGGTCCCGACTAGGTCCCGGCTGGATCCCGACTGGGTCCCGACTGGGTTCTGACTGCGACTGGGTCCCGACTGGGTCCCGACTGGGTCCTGGCTGGGTTCTGACTGCGACTGGGTCCCGACTGGGTCCCCACTGGATTCTGACTGCGACTGGGTCCCGACTGCGACTGGGACCCGACTGGGTCCCGACTGGGTCCCGACTGCGACTGGGTCCCGACTGGGTCCCGACTAGGTCCCGGCTGGATCCCGACTGGGTCCCGACTGCGACTGGGTCCCGACTGGGTCCCAACTGCGACTGGGTCCCGACTGGGTCCCGACTGGGTCCCGACTGCGACTGGGTCCCGACTGGGTCCCGGCTGGGTTCCGATTGCGACTGGTTCCCGACTGGGTCCCAACTGCGACTGGGTCCCAGCTGGATCCCGACTGGGTCCCGACTGCGACTGGGTCCCCACTGCGACTGGGTCCCGACTGGGTCAAGACTGAGTCCCGACTGCGACTGGGTCCCGGCTGGATCCCGACTGGGTCCCGACTGCGACTGGGTCCCGACTGGATCCCGACTGCGACTGGGTCCCGGCTGCGTCCCGACTGCGACTGGGTCCCGACTGGGTCCCGATTGTGACTGAGTCACGACTGGGTCCCGGCTGGATCCCGACTGGGTCCCGACTGGGTCCCGACTGCGACTAAGTCACGACTGGGTCCCGACTGGGTTCTGACTGGGTTCTGACTGGGTTCTGACTGCGACTGGGTCCCGACTGGGTCCCGACTGGGTCCCGATTGTGACTAAGTCACGACTGGGTCCCGGCTGGATCCCGACTGGGTCCCGACTGCGACTAAGTCACGACTGGGTCCCGACTGGGTTCTGACTGGGTTCTGACTGCGACTGGGTCCCGACTGCGACTAAGTCACGACTGGGTCCCGGCTGGATCCCGACTGGGTCCCGACTGCGACTAAGTCACGACTGGGTCCCGACTGGGTTCTGACTGGGTTCTGACTGCGACTGGGTCCCGACTGGGTTCTGACTGTGACTGGGTCCCGACTGGATCCCGACTGGATCCCGACTGGGTTCTGACTGCGACTGGGTCCCGGCTGGATTCTGACTGCGACTGGGTCCCGACTGGGTCCCGACTGGGTCCCGGCTGGGTTCTGACTGCGACTGGGTCCCGACTGGGTTCTGACTGTGACTGGGTCCCGACTGGATCCCGACTGGATCCCGACTGGGTTCTGACTGCGACTGGGTCCCGGCTGGGTTCTGACTGCGACTGGGTCCCGACTGGGTCCCGACTGGGTCCCGACTGGATTCTGACTGCGACTGGGTCCCGACTGGGTCCCGACTGGGTTCTGACTGCGACTGGGTCCTGACTGGGTCCCGACTGGGTCCCGATTAGGTCCCGACTGCGACTGGGACCCGACTGGGTTCTGACTGCGACTGGGTCCCGACTGGGTTCTGACTGCGATTGGGTCCCGACTGCGACTGGGACCCGACTGGGTCCCGACTGGGTCCCGACTGCGACTGGGTCCCGACTGGGTCCTGACTGTGTCCTGGCTGGGTTCCGGCTTCGACTCGGTCCCGACTGGGTCACGACTGCGACTGGGTCCCGACTGGGTCCCGACTGCGACTGGTCCCAACTGGGTCCCGACTGCGACTGGGTCCCGACTGGGTCCGGCTGGGTCCCGACTGCGACTGGGTCCCGACTGGGTCCCGACTGCGACTGGGTCCCGACTGCGACTGGGTCCCGACTGGGTCCCGACTGCGACTGGGTCCCGACTGGGTCCCGGCTGCGACTGGGTCCCGACTGGGTCCTGACTGCGACTCGGTCCCGACTGCGACTGGGTCCCGGCTGCGACTGGGTCCCGACTGGGTCCCGGCTGGGTCCTGACTGTGTCCTGGTTGGGTTCCGGCTTCGACTCGGTCCCGACTGGGTCACGACTGCGACTGTGTCCCGACTGCGACTGGGTCCCGGCTGGGTCCCGACTGCGACTGGGTCCCGACTGGGTCCCGGCTGGATCCCGACTGCGACTGGGTTCCGGCTGGGTCCCGACTGCGACTGGGTCCCGACTGGGTCCCGACTGCGACTAAGTCACGACTGGGTCCCGACTGGGTCCCGGCTGGGTCCCGACTGCGACTGGGTCCCGACTGGGTCCCGGCTGGATCCCGACTGCGACTGGGTCCCGGCTGGGTCCCGACTGCGACTGGGTCCCGACTGGGTCCCGACTGCGACTAAGTCGCGACTGGGTCCCGACTGGGTTCTGACTGCGACTAGGTCCCGACTGCGACTGGGTCCCAACTGTGTCCCGACTGTGTTCCAGCTGGAGTCCGGCTGGGTCCCGACTGGGTTCTGACTGGGTCCTGACTGCGACTGGGTCCCGACTGGGTCCCGACTGGGTCCTGGCTGGGTTCTGACTGCGACTGGGTCCCGACTGGGTCCCGACAGGGTCCTGACTGCGACTGGGTCCCGACTGGGTCCCGACTGGGTCCTGGCTGGGTTCTGACTGCGACTGGGTCCCGACTGGGTCCTGACTGGGTTCTGACTGCGACTGGGTCCCGACTGGGTCCCGACTGGATTCTGACTGCGACTGGGTCCCGACTGCGACTGGGACCCGACTGGGTCCCGACTGGGTCCCGACTGCGACTGGGTCCCGACTGGGTCCCGACTGGGACCCGACTGGGTCCCGACTGGGTCCCGACTGGGTCCCGACTGGGTCCGTCTGGGTCCCGACTGCGACTGGGTCCCGACTGGGTCCCGACTGCGACTGGGTCCCGACTGGGTCCCGACTGGGTCCCGACTGCGACTGGGTCCCGACTGCGACTGTGTCCCGACTGGGTCCCGACTGAGTCCCGACTGAATCCCGACTGGGTCCCGACTGGGTTCCGACTGCGACTGGGTCCCGACTGGGTCCCAACTGCGACTGGGTCCCGGCTGGATCCCGACTGGGTCCCGACTGCGACTGGGTCCCGACTGCGACTGTGTCCCGACTAGGTCCCGGCTGGATCCCGACTGGGTCCCGACTGCGACTGGGTCCCGACTGGGTCCCGACTGGGTCCCGACTGCGACTGGGTCCCGACTGGGTCCCGACTGGGTCCCGACTGCGACTGGGTCCCGACTGGGTCCCGGCTGGGTTCCGACTGCGACTGGTTCCCGACTGGGTCCCAACTGCGACTGGGTCCCAGCTGGATCCCGACTGGGTCCCGACTGCGACTGGGTCCCCACTGCGACTGGGTCCCGACTGGGTCCCGACTGAGTCCCGTCTGCGACTGGGTCCCGGCTGGATCCCGACTGGGTCCCGACTGCGACTGGGCCCCGACTGGGTCCCGACTGGGCCCCGACTGCGACTGGGTCCCGACTGGGTCCCGACTGCGACTGGGTCCCGACTGGGCCCCGACTGCGACTGGGTCCCGACTGGGTGCCGACTGCGACTGGGTCCCGGCTGCGACTGGGTCCCGGCTGGGCCCCGACTGCGACTGGGTCCCGACTGGGTCCCGACTGCGACTGGGTCCCGGCTGGGCCCCGACTGCGACTGGGTCCCGACTGGGTCCCGACTGCGACAGGGTCCCGACTGGGCCCCGACTGCGACTGGGTCCCGACTGGGCCCCGACTGGATCCCGACTGGGTTCTGACTGCGACTGGGTCCCAGCTGGGTTCCGGCTGGGGTCCGGCTGGGGTCGGCTGGGTCCCGGCTGGTCCTGGCTGTGTCCCGGCTGGGTACAGGCTGGGTCCCGCTGGGTCCCGACTCGGTCCCAGCTGGGTACAGGCTGGGTCCCGCTGTGTCCCGACTGGGTCCCGGCTGGGTCCCGCTGTGTCCCAACTACGTCCCGGCTGGGTTCCGACTGGGTCTCGCTGGGTCGCGACTGGGTCCCGGCTGGGTACAGGCTGGGTACAAGCTGGGTCCCCGCTGGGTCCCGACTGGGTCCCAACTGCGTCCCGGCTGGGTCCCCGCTGGGCCCCGACTGGGTCCCGACTGGGTCCCGGTCCGGCTGGGGTCCGGCTGGGTCCCGGCTGGGTACAGGCTGGGTACAGGCTGGGTCCCGACTGGGTTCCGGCTGGGGTCCGGCTGGGTACAAGCTGGGTCCCCGCTGGGTCCCGACTGGTTCTTGTTAGCTGTTAGCAGCGTAGCGGCCTTTACTTTATGTTTAAGAATTAAATACTGTTTCATTTACTTTCTGGGGCATCCTGAGCTTTGAATGCTGCAGTGCGTGGGGAATTCGTCATCCTATCAAAAGGAAAAAGATCCTGTCCTTTCTTAAAAAGGACAAAGTGGACATGGGCGGGATTCTCCGATCGCCGGGCCCACGTGCGGCCGGAGCCGTGTTGCATGGCGCGGCTGCCACAGGCCGCCGCCGTCGCATACGCGGCCACGGACCCGACCATTCTCCGACCGTCTCTGTAGGTTGCTGCTGCCCCCCCCCCCCCCCCCCCCTCCCCGGACAGAGGATCAGTGCGGGGGAGCTGCTGACTTTCTGGTCGTAAGACAAGACGGATCCTGCGGAAATAGCCGCAGGATCTGAGAATCCAGCCCCTGGTTGTTACATGAGGACTTACTTGAATGACAAGGATTTTCTCAGTAACTTCATTGCAGTGTTAATGTAAACCTACTTGTGACAATAATAAAGATTATTATTAAAGTTAAAGCGGGACTGGGTAAGTCAGGTTTTCTTCGACGAGTGGTAGGGGAGCAGCAATTGTGATTAATAAAAATGTTTTCTTCAAGGTGGAGAACTGTTTGAAGGGTAAGGGGGGGTGGATATGTGATTATTAAGGGTCTTTTACATGGAGAATCTGTTTCGACAATGAATGTGTGTGGTCCTGCAAATCATTCCCTGGAGTTTGTTACTAAAGTCTTTGTGGACTTTGTGGAGTTAGCCTCAACTCGCTCTTTTGTGGGCGGGAACCTTAGTTGTCACTTAAATCCCTCAGTGGATAAGCTCCCAGTAATTTGAAATCCCCCTCCTGCTGCTTTGGCACCGGTTTGTGAGGAGGGGGGGGTAGGGGGTGGGGGGGGGGGGGGGTGCTTAGACACGTGGAGAACACTATATCATCGAAATAAAGAATTCACATTTTTCTCAGCTCATCAGTGTCACACTAGAGTTGACTATTTCTTCATCTCTCGAGCAACCCTGCAATTGGTATCCTCCTGCTCTCTACGGAGCACTGTGATCTCTGACCATGCTCCTGTTCTCCTTCCCTCAAAGGCCTTCCCCCTTGATCTCGGTCATGGCTTATCGACGCAAACTCGCTTATAGAATCAGACTGGGTTCATAAAGGGTCGGAATTCTTGCAATACCATCTGAAGGTTACTGAATGTTATCGAAGGTCTTTCAAAAGCGGGCGTTGGATGGATTAGTGATTCCCTTGGAGGCGGAGAAAGCTTTTGACCCAGTGGAACGAGACTACCTGGTTTATACGTTGCAGAGATTTGGGTTGGGAGAGGAATATGTTCAGTGGATACAGATGCTCCAACATAGGCCCCTCACAGCAGTGCTTATGAATGGTTAAACATCTGTGGTTTCTAGCCTTCAGAGAGGGATCAGGTAGGGCTGTCCCTTACCCCCCTCGATGTTCATATTGGCTATAGGCCCTTTGGTGGAGGCGATTAGATAGGAGCCTCTGATCATTGGGCTGAAGCAACATAAGGTCATGCTTTACACTGAGAATGTGAAAAAAACTTCATTGGTGTCAAGCGTTTTATAGCATCCAATTTGTTTCCTTTTTTTATTATTCTATGCAAGACAACAAAACAACACATAAGCTACTATGTTCAAAAGTCATTTGCAAACTTTGATAGCATCACACCAATTCAGCATTCCCAATAATATTAACATTATAAATGCAATTACCATTAAGTATAAGCATCACTAATTGTTATATATTTTCGGAAAGAAGTCGAGATATTATTTATTAATTGGATACTTCCATGTCCCCGGAATTTTCTAAGTATTTTTCCCATCCGACACGGGCAGAGAGGATTAAGACTGGAATATCGCATGCAGGCTCTTGGTGCATCTCTGTAAGATTAGGCAATGGCAACTTCAACATTTCAACTTATTTCTCTCTGTGCTTTGCAGCTGGAGCACTCCATATTTTGCAACCTCTGTGTGAAAAAGTTCAATGGACGGTGATTTATTTTTCCTCTCCCCTCTCCATTATCCTGTCCAATCGTGTCCATCTTTCTCCCATTGCGAAATATTTCCACACTACACCAACCCTGAAGTCATCTCCAGTCCCTCCCAAACACGATGTTGCATTCTGAACGTAACAAACCCCCTAAAGCACGTCAAGATTCCTCTCTTTGGGCAATTCATTTCCAGATCAGCACGTGATTCCAGAACTCCAAATCCTGGGCAGTTTGTAATAGACTCTCCACTTGTGGCTAAAATCCAGGGATAGGCAGAAACCGGTTTTAATATATTAGTTATTAAGAACTGTCTTCATAGAATTTACAGTGCCGAAGTAGGCCATTCGGCCCATTGAGTCTGCACCAGCTCTTGGAAAGAGCACTCTACCCAACCCCAGACCTCCACCCTATCCCCATAACCCAGTAACCCCACCCAACACTAAGGGCAATTTTGGACACTATGAGCAGTTGATCATGGCCAATCCACCTAACCTGCACATCTTTGGACTGTGGGAGGAAACCGGAGCACCCAGAGGAAAACCACGCACACACGGGGAGGACGAGCAGACTCCGCACAGACAGTGACCCAAGCCAGGAATTGAACCTGGGACCCTGGAGCTGTGAAGCAATTGTGCTAACCACTATGCTACCGTGCTGCCCACGGTCTACTGATGAGTGATTTTATTCAAGGTTCACATTTTTTTTGCAACGTAATTTGATTGGGGAAATAACATGATATCATCACATTTGGCTGAGTGGTAGGTCTTTAACGTACATCCAAGGGACCCCGAGAAATGTCACGGGGACCATTATTCACAGAATTGCAACGTTGGTTTCGAAAATAAAAGAAAATGCTTAGTTCATGCCAAATTTTGCCACACCAACTATAATATGTTTACATTAATACCAATATGGAATGGGGGCTGGTTACATTATGATTGGTTTGAAATTTCAAATTAGATTCTCTGTCCCAAATTAACTTCATCGGGGTTAGAACCCATCCAGCGTATTTTTAAGTTGAAGCTGCTGATTATGCGCCGAGGTTCGCCAATATTTGCAATCCGTCCTTTGTCGCTTGAATCACACTTGTCAGATAAATTTTCACATCGTTCAGTCGCTCGGTGATGTTTGCAGCGTAGAGAGCGGTTATGTTGTGGCTTTCCTCCAATTCGTGGATCGTCTTGTGGTATAACTCATCCAAATCATGAGCTACCTCAGTGTCGTTCAGATTGTGATGACTGATGCCTTTCCGAATCGTCACCAGTTTCTCGTGCATGTCGGCGACTGTTTCGTTTCCAATTGCTTCATTTAGCTGTTCAACAGCACTCAGCATCATGGTATTGATCACGATGCTCTTGTCTAAAAGGACGTTTTTGATGGGGCGCCCCTTCCATGTGATATCTTTTGACAATGGGGTTACATGTTTCAATGTAATTTCAAACAAGTCGTTGAAAATCGATTCGAAATCTGTCAGGTTCGCTCTTGTTAGGGGGAAAAAATTACAGAGCCAAGTTTTACATAAACATACATAAAACCTACAACACAGAAATAGGGTAATAAGACCAACATGTTTAAGATTATACTCCACACGAGACTCCTCCTCCTCTGCCCCTGTATATCTTCCATTCTCATTCAAATGCAAAGCAAACCCTTCCTTAATAATACTCTGTTTATGCAATCTATTTTTCAGCCATTGCTGTTTCTTTAGTTTCCTAGATGCAAATACACACGAGAATGCACAAAGCCTAAAATAGTTGTGTGCTCGTGTTTGGGTACAGGGCAGCGATTCCAAACCTGCAGTGCAGCCCTGCCTGGAGCCCCCACCCCCAATTGAAATTGAGGCCAGTAGCCTATAAACTTGGTGCTGCCTCCTCATCGACCTGATTAGCCCAAACAGATCCAATGGGTGGGATTCTCTGTTGCCCAACTTCGATGCCGTAATCACCGATCGGGCGGAGAATCCCCTTTGATGCCAAAGTCGGGGGGGGGCGCCTGTTTTTGGATGCCCCGCCCCTTCTAAAACAGCATCATCGGGGAGTACGCCGCACGCCATTGGGACGGCCTCAGGACATCATCGAAGGCCCGCCCCCGATGCTCCGCCCCCGATGGACCGACTTCCCGATGGCGCGGGACATGTGCGCCCAGAGCTTTCATCAACCTCACGTGGCGGCTGCGGGCTGTGTCCAGCGGTGCCACAGTCGGGGGGGGGGGGGGGGGGGGGAGGAGGAGCCGTTCTGCTGGCCGGGGGGGCGGGGATTCAGTGGGGGCTGGGGGGGACTGGTGAGGGGGTGGTCCGGGGGCGGCGAGGGAGGTTACAGGGGGGCACTATCTAGCAGGCCGGGTCCGCGCGAGGCTGCCGCCATGCTGTACGGTGCAGCCTCTGCAGCACATCGCCGTGCGCATGCGCGGCCATGGACCCGGCAATTCTCCGGCCGCTTATGTCGGGAACACTGGGCGTTTTCCGTGGCGCGGCTGCTAGCCCCCCACCGGGTGGAGCATCTGTACGGGGGGCGGCACCGACTTTCTCATCGTAAAACCAGGCACTTGCTCCGGACATAGCCTCAGAATCGGAGAATCCAGCCTCATGCTGTGCTTTCCTGAGAACACAGCGGATGGTACAACCAGTCTGCTCCTCTGAAGTGTGCTCTGGGGAGCTCTGAGGTCTTTTGGGCTGCCTGTACCAACACTATAAGCTACATATGTGAAGAGAGAGGGCTCCTCGACCTATGGTGAAATGCTGGGGTCCCTGGCGGAAGAGGTTGAAGGGAGAACAGCTGATGTTTCTGAGGGGGCAGGTGGCCCTCATGGCAAACGCTCAGAAGGGAACGGGTCTCTCAGACAGCTTTATATCCCTGTTAACCAGCCTGGGGGATTGTGACTCCAAATTGACAGAGGATATCGGGTGGAGCTTCCCCTCTGCACAGCCTCTGCTCCCACTACAGCCTCCACACCCTTCGGTGGGTCTGTGGGGCCAATTCACCTAGTACCTGTGAAGATACAGGAACTGCACCCACCCAGAAACTCACCACAACCTCCCCCCCCCCCCCCCCCCCCCCCCCGCCCCCCCCAAAATACTCCACAGAACCTCCACAAATATTGGCCGGAATTCTCCGGTCATCGTCGGGATTCACTTTTCCCACTGGCAGCCCACACTCGCCAGCGGGTTTCACGGGAGCGTGGGGTGGTATCAAGGGGAAATCCCAGCAACGAGCAGCGGGACGATAGAACCCCACCGTCAGGGAAGGGCGCACGTCCGGGAATCACGCAGCCGGGGGACCGGATAATCCTGCCCAATCGTAATCATTCAAATTGGTCTAAATCGGTTTGCTTGCACATTGGATGGTTGGCCCTTTGAATAGTGCTACTGTTGGGGAGTCCCTCTTACAGCTGCCGTACATGTGTTCCTTGGTGAGTGAGTAGAGAATGCATTTTGTGGGCAGGCGCACTCCAGGTTCGACACTCGTGCATCAATTCAGCGGGAATGGTTGATTGACGTCACAGCCCAACCAATTGGAAAGGTGCCAATGACACAGAACCATAGGTTGCAAGCAGCAAAATAGCAGAGAATAATAAACTATTAAAGTATACGTTTGTGAGAGACTGCAGGACTTTAATGTTCTCGAGAGGGCAGTGAAGTGAGCAGCACATTTAACTTTGGTTGTTAGGGAGTTGCTCGGAGTAAAGTCAGTTGCACTTCTATCCTTGATTTTAAGGTAACCAGCATTAAAGTTTACATGATTAGGATGGGAATTGGCAAAACATGCACCATAAAATTTGTAAATTTGTTCATTATGGTGAAGGGATCAAACGTTCTATGTCTATGAACTAAGGGATACAATGTCAAACTAGAAATAAGAGTGAACTCAGTTGGAACATTTCACTTGGAACGTGATTGCATGAACAGTAATAAATGCCAGCCTAGCCAGCGATTCCCACATCCCATCACATGAATTTTTTTAGAACTATTGAAATGTGAAAGAGGTTTCTATCAGAGAGAGGAAGCTGAGGGGTTGAACAAGGTGAGGGATAGAAAAAGATGACGTTAATGCAGGGTTCCCGTTGCTGAATACTTTAACAGTAATAGTGTGATAGAGCAGACCGTGATCAGGATTCTTGACCGGGCTTCCTAAAGATCCTGGTGATTCTCGTCAGGAAAGCGTGCAGCCCTATTTATTGAGAAGAATGGAAAATCACGGACTTGCATGGAACACAGGAGCTAGGAGCCGGTTGTTCAGCCCATCGAGCCTACTCCGCTATTCAATTGGAGCATGGCCAATCATTTACAGCACGGTAGCATTGTGGATCGCACAATTGCTTCACAGCTCCAGGGTCCAAGGTTCGATTCCCGGCTTGGGTCACTGTCTGTGCGGAGTCTGCACGTCCTCCCCGTGTGTGCGTGGGTTTCCTCCGGGTGCTCCGGTTTCCTCCCACGGTCCAAAGATGTGCGGGTTAGGTGGATTGGCCATGCTAAATTGCCCCTTCGTGTCCAAAATTGCCCTTAGTGTTGGGTGGGGTTATGGGGATAGGGTGGAGGTGTGGATCTTGGGTGGGGTGCTCTTTCTAAGAGCTGGTGCTGATGGGCTGAATGGCGTCCTTCTGCACTGTAAATTCCATGATTTACCTGAATGCTACTTTCCCGCACTACCTCCATATCCCTCGATGTCATTAGTATCTAATGTGGGTAGCACGGTAGCACAGCGGTTAGCACAGTTGCTACACAGCTCCAGGGTCCCAGGTTCGATTCCCGGCGTGAGTCACTGTGTGTGCAGAGTCTGCGCGTCCTCCCTGTGTCTGCGTGGGTTTCCTCCGGGTGCTCCGGTTTCCTCCCACAAGTCCCGAAAGATGTGCAGGTTAGGTGGATTGGCCACGCTAAATTGCACCTTAGTGTCCAAAAGATTAGGTGGGGTTACTGGGTAATGGGGATAGGGTGGAGGCATGGGTTTAAGTAAGGTGCTCTCTCCAAGGGCCGGTGCAGACTCAATGGGCCGAATGACCTCCTTCTGCACTGTAAATTGTAAATTCTAGATTTAGAAATCTATCCATTTCTGTTTTGAACATGCTCAATGATTGAGCTTCCACATCTCTCCCAATAGAGAATTCCAACGATTCGCCATCCTCTAAGTGAAAAAATTCCTCCTCCACTCTGCCTTAAATAACCCGCCCCTTATTCTGGGGCAGTATTCGCTGGTTCCAGCCTCACCAGCCTGGAGAAAGCCTTCTCCTTACGTCTATCCTGTCACATCCCCCTCCCCCCTCTTGAGAGTAATGAAGTTTCAAAGAGATGACTTCTCATTCTTCATTAATATAGGGCCAGTTTCCTCAATTTCTCCTTACATGTTTCTAGAAGGTAGGTTCGCCGGTCTAGATGAGCTACTACAGCATTCCAGCTCCCGAAAGGGAATGTATTCAGGTACTTGCTGGCGTGAGATTGTAAACGCAAGGAGCCTCCTTCATTACCCCTGGTACTGTCGCCTTCACTTATCGACAGGGTCCTGTCCTTGGCCGAGTTAGATAGGATTTCGGAGTTCTATGGGCAGAGATGTTGGCGACGGGCAGGCACCTTTGGATGAGGTAAAGAGGAAGTCGGAGGATGAGCTGGGTTTGGTCTTGTAGAGAGGGGGAGGGGGAGGAGGGTGGAATGAGGCTCTTCGCAAGGTCAGTTTCACATCCTCATGTGCGAGGTTAAGCCTGATCCAGTTCAAGGAGATGCACAGTACGCACCTGGCTAGGGCGGGGATGAGTGGATGACAGGTGCAAGTGGTGCTCTGGGGGCCAGTGAATCACATGATTTGGTCTTGCCCCAAGCTTGTTACATTCTGGGTCCTTCTCCTTCTGTGATACAATGGATGTGATTTTATGGCCACGCTGGGCCCGTACAGCAGCTCACTGCCGCACAGCGTGGGCGACAGTAGCCGGGAGATTCCGCTCTTGCGATCTACCTGGCTGGCATTGCCTCACAACCTCACAAGACGTTGCAATGTAAATCCCATCCAATGTGGGCGGGATCAATTATTAGCAAATCTGCATATTAAAGCAAGACAGCTAGTCTCACTTTAATGAGCAGATTCCCAAGTTACCAGAGGGGATCTATCCCCTTTGCTTCAGAGACCTTGGGTGAGCACCATTCAGTACTCCAGAAATGGGGACCAGATGGAATGTCACTCGTGGGAATCTCCCAGGGAATTGGAGGCCCTCAGGTGTATGCCCTTTGGGCAGGATGGTATCATGGCACTGCTAGTGTCACCTGGGCACCCTGACACTGGCAGCCTAGCACCCTGACAGTGCCACCTGGGTGCCAGCCTGCCACTGCCCAGGTGGCAGGGGCACTATCAGGTTAGCAGTGCCAAGCTGGTGTGTTTTGTGTGCTGGCAATCAGGCAGGGGGTGCCCTGTGTGGGTGTTGCGGGGTGGAGGTTGGTCATGTCAGAGGCCTCGGAGACTGCGACGCCATTTAAAACTGGCATCCCGATCTCCCGCTACACTGAGGAGTTCCGGTGAGCGAAACCCCTACGTGCAGAAAACAGGGCGATGTAAGACCTCAGTCTCACGTTCCCCGCTGAGGTCCCCTATCTTAACATGGGTGGTGTTTTATAGTCTTGTGTTTCTCGATGCAGCAAGCTCAACGTGCTCGCTATGGGACTTTGTTCCCTTTTAGTAAAACCGCGCCGACTGTCAGGGACTTTTGGCGTTCAACTGCAGCCATGTTGGTGGCCATTCTTGGAGTGTTGGACGTGCCAGAGCTGCAGATGGGGACAAGGGTATATGCCCTACTTTGCCTCGCTAATGGCCCGGAGGTGCGTTCAGCTCGGGTGGAGGTCCGCTATGCCGCCAAAAGCCTCGGCATTGCTGGGGAACCCAATGGAATTTTTGCACATGGAGAAAATCAAGTTTACCATGAGGGGGTTGGTGGAAGGGTTCAACTCGAGGGAACCAATTACTGTCAGCTTTTGGTGGGGGGGGGGGGGGGGGTGCGTTGATTAAGGTTTTGTTTTCTTATGGGGGGAGTAAGGGGGAGCGGGATTCAGTGGATGCTCTTCAGGTCTCATACAGGATTGTGATTTGCTAGATTGTTGATGTTTTTGTATTAATAAAAATCCTGTTTGAATAAAAATGTATTTTTAAAAACTTTTATCGATGGTACTGGCTTTTAAATTAGTAAAATGTTACCAGCTGCTTCACAAGGACATAATCATACAAATAAAGGTAGAGACAGAGGTAGAACTACTCTCTGAAGCCAATTCCTTTGATAGTTTTGATAAACTGATAACTAACTTGTCATGCGAGAGTGCCTTTAAGAACTGGATGTTTAAGTAATGTACCTTTAAGAAAAGAGTGATGTTGTAGAGTGGGTGGAGCTCAGCTCAGTTCAGCCATTTTTGCAGTCTGTGTTTTGTTCAGTTTAAAAGCAGTGTCTGTGTGTTTCCAGAGAACTGCAAGTTTTGCAGTTTGGTTTTGCTGAGAGCAGCTAAAAAGTGCCCGGCTGGTTTTGCTGAGAGCAATTTAAAAGTAGAAAGCCAGTTTGCGACATTGCCATTCTACAAAATATACATATATATCCTTTAACCTGATGTGATACAGTTTAAAGGTGTTAAGTCTCTTGGAAGTTTGAAGGAACATTTTAAGGAAGTATTTACTGTTGCAATATTTTCTGAGTTATCTTTGAAGTAAGGAGTGTTAAGAGATCCAATGTTTATTTAAGATGTTAAGTTGAGTTCATGGAATAAACAGTGTTTTGTGTTTACAAACCCACGTGTCCATAATTGTAATCCCACACCTAGGGAAAAAGCCGCGTGCTCGGAAAAGCAACAAATACATTAAAGGGAGAGGTTGGTTGAACTCCATGATACATTTTGGGGTTTTGAAAACACCTCGCCCATAACAAACTACTTACATTACTGCTTTGCCAATCTCAGTCTGTGCCAAAATTCCCGTACTAAAGCCAGCTAAATCATTCGCTATATTTGATATGTCCCAATAAATCTGCCGCACGTGAACAGGTTTGTTTGTTTGGGTTTCATTGGCGGGGATGGCAGCACCCTGGGTACCTGAACAAGAAAAGCAACAGAAAAAAACAAATTGTTTAGTGGTGTTTTTTAATGCATTATTACTGTAAAGACTATGCGAAGACCTCCCTATTACTAAACTGTGCGTTTTCTCCCCAGTCCCCTCTCCAAAGACATGGGCCAGGATTTTTGGGATGGACTGGTTTCCCAATCCGCCATTCAAAGAGTCGGGTGGGGAACACATCTCTGTCAAAGCTGTCTGTCCCGGAAACTGGCACGTGCGGGCGAGAGCCAGTGTATAAAGCTATGTAAATATACCATTTTGCCATGTATATATCTTGCTCAGTGCGATTTTGGTATATTTTGTTACGGGGGGGGGGGGAGGGGGGGTTATTGTTTGTAAGGGGAAAAAATTGTGTTGTTAAAAAATCTTAACAAATATATATATATTTTTTAAAAGCTGTCTGTCCCGCTGCCAGATCACACTTCCGCGAGCATTAATTGGTTTCGGGCAACTCTTTCACCTCCTCCCTCAGGGGGAAGCCCCACCTCAGAGGGCTGCCGGACAATCTGATTGGCAGACAGCTCTCTGGTCCTTGCAGCGCCAAAGGCCACAGTGGACATGATTGGGACTGCGTGCAGTCTCTGGAGTATTCGTCCCGGGATTCCAGGAATAAGTAGATTTTGGAGGCCTCGGGGCAGGAAAGGTAGGGGAGGCAGGGGTGTTGGTGTGGTCAGTGAGGCATCGCCCATACCCGCCATCCTAAATATTCAGGCTTTTAGGCTGGGTGGGAAACGACCCTTAAGTGGTCAAAGACTGGCCGCTTAAGGATCTCAAGGCCTCGGATGGTCTGCCTGCCCTTTCCCACCCCAGCTCAAAATTTCAGAGAGGTTGGGATGGGTGGGCGTGAACCTCATCCGAAGAATTTACACGTGCCGGTCCTTCCGCTACCCCTCCCCCTGCCACCACTCCCTCCCCACCCCCCTTCCCTACCATCACCTCACCTACAAACCTGCTGGCAGGGGAATGTAAAATGGGTCCCTGATCTTTGCTGCTGGACAGATTGATGAGTGTCTACAGCCAGACAAAGCCCGGCCTGGTGTCAGCTGTGGATTAATGGGTAGCATTATCAACAAAGATCGCAGGTTCAGATCCCACTCCAGGATTTCACCTTAAAAGCAAGGTTGACACTCCAGTGCAGTACTGAGGGAGTGCGGACCTGTCTGAGGTGCTGCTATTCAGATTCGACGTTAAACTGAAGCCCCACATGCACTTCCATGTCCATGTAAAAAGACCCCAGGGCACCATTTTGAAGACCAGTAAAGGGGAGTGCTTCCTCACAGCCTGGTCAATACTTTCCCTCAATCAATCACCAAATCTGATCAGACGGTCATTATCACATGACTTGGAGTTTAACTTGGTTGCCATGTTTCCCACTTAGTGACGATATGCCAAAACAAGTGCTTCACTGGGTGTCAAGCACTTTCACCTTTCCGATCTCAGCTGATGTCCACCTTCCAGCTGAGGGTGCTGGATCACCATGAGGAACAAAGAAACCCTTCCCCCTTCTAGCCGAAGGTCACTATCATGGCAACAGGTCAACCGGCCAATCGCGTCCAGTCTAACTGGGGAAAATGTTAGGTGGCCTTGGTTACCACGACCTCACCAAGACTATTTTAAACTGGCCATACATGAGGTGCCTGAGGTGGGGACTTTTTTCAACTTCTGTTCCTCTTACAGAAAGACACTTCCAGTGAATTCATCCCATTTAGCAATGCAACCAAGATCATAACCTCAATAGATAACTGGAAGGAAATGTGTTCCATTCTGCACTTCAGCATGGTAAACCCATTGTGATATATATGAGAAATGAAATGAAATGAAATAAAAATCGCTTATTGTCACGAGTAGGCTTCAATGAAGTTACTGTGAAAAGCCCCTAGTCGCCACATTCCGGCGCCTGTTCGGGGAGGCTGGTAAGGACCTTTACTTTGCACCTGGATCATTCTATGCATTGCTGGGATTGCTGAATACCCACATTTAGCGCAAAATGTAGATCCCAGCACCAACACCCCTCACACATGGGAGAATTGAGCTTGAATCTTGCCACTCACATTCGATTCGTATTTCTAAAGCCATAAACACCCTTTTGTGCTACACAGCCAGTGGAATCTCCACGCTGAAAGTCTGTCAACGCTCTGATATTTGCGCTTCCTTTTAGTTGTGTTTTGCTTTAGTTTGAAAGGTTTTCGGGTTTTTTTACCTTTAACCACAAGGATCATCGTAATAGCTGTAAGTATCTTCATGCTGTGTCAGGTCTTCAAGCCTCTGTAAACAGCTGGAGAATAGAATGGGTTTAAACATTACATTCAGAATGATTTATGGAGTACAGGGTTCATTATCAACAATATAAATTAATTAGCAAATCTGCAAAGGAAACGTAGAACTAAGTTATTAAAGAAATTCATTGTTAATGTTTCGAGTCCTCGGGAGATATGTTATCTCTTCTTCAGAAGTTCCCAAGTTCCAAAGAAAAGTCGTATTGAACGCGAAACGTTAATAGTGACAGGTGCAGAAAACTGAAATATTACCAATGTTTTAGGGCCAGGACTGTTCCCCTGAGTTAGATATGAACTCTGAGCATTAGCCCTTGCCAGCTTCCAGGCACTGCCTAACCTTGGTTCCTTAAATTTTTAGTACAATTATTCAAAACATGACAATTGCAAGCATTGAAGTGCATTCATAGAGGTGGTACCAGTCTGGGATAGATAGCTTCCCAGTTTAGACTGCCTGGCTCTGACTGCCAATCTTGCCCAGATAGAGAGACCTGTTCTTGTTTAGCGGCAGATGCAGGATTCCCAGTTGTTAGGGGTTACTCACAGTTCAACTGCAATCTCTAAATATTCAATTAGCAATGAGTCAAATCAAGGAGTCAGAATCTCTAGATGGACATTAAGGTTGCCGCCACATCAGAACTCCAGCACGAGAAGGCTCACAACTCATTAGGCAGTGAGAATGCTTCCTCAAGGGACTCTCACATCGGCTTGTCATAGAATTGGACGTAACATTGCAATATTAGCATGGCTGTGAAGCAGGAGTTGTTCGCAGTAACACTGCCTTGCAGCTGGATCCTTAATGCCTCATATACCTTTTATGAAATTAGCTTGTTTGCATTGTTTGAAATGGAGAAATTTAAAGTAACTAATTTTTCATTGCTGAACAAACCCAATCAGAGTGATGCAGTCAATTTTCATAAATCCATCCTGCAAGGAATCAACTGAGTAAAGATAATTACAATTTCAATCAATGTCCTCGGAATAGTTGATTTAATCTATCTGTAAATCTGTAATGGCAGGGATTACACTTTAGGTGTCATGTCGTGTCACGGATGCCAATGATTTGTCAATTTATATAACGGTATAAAAATCTGTTGTTTTCTCCCCGGTTTCAGAGAAGTACAGAAAACCCTCAATTAGCCTCAGAATCACAACAAGGTTTTAAAGGGGTCAACATGGGAATGTGTAGTTGAGATGATTTCTCCATTTGCCCGATTTAGGAATACATACGACAATTGTAGTGCTATTGGCTTAGATTGACCAACTCAACCCAGTCCAGATAAGAGACCAGGGAATTTCCCATTCAGAGTGGCTCTGAGCCACACTAGGAAATCAGCCAAAGAGCCTTTTCGGGACCTGAACAAAATTGGACGTTAAAAAGGGCTTTTCACTGAATCAAAATGTCCTCTTATAATTTTGTAAGTTTAAACCTGAGGAAACATGAGGACCATCTCTTACCTGGATCAGATTAGTTCTCCTGCTCGCTGTATGTCTGCTTTCCAAACCTCAGATTTCCGAGATTTATTAACTTGATGTTATCTCTTGTATCCGATAAGGGAAGGAACAGTCAACTAATTTGAGTTACATATTTCTTTCATGTGGAAATCCAGGATCAAGGATCAAGAATTTTGGCCACGCAGTGTTTACGTCCAGTAAAGATTAACAGAACAAAGTTACCAGTTGATGTATGTCTAATCTAATTAAACAGTAAACTAGTTACCTCTGTGCTCAATTGAACCTGCATCTGTCTGTAAAGCTGCTACCAACAGCCCTGTACATAACGTAAGTCCATTGTTTGAGGGAATGCTTCTGAAAACTGTTTTCAAAAACAAAAGTAGGAAATTTATACAGTATTTCCAGCTCCATCTGCTACTTTCCCATCTCTCTCGCGCATGGCCAAAACCCAGGCCCAAGCTCTGAACCTACATCTCCCACCAGCTTCCCCACCGTGGGCTGCACCTGTGATTGGGCCACATAGGGGGCCCCTCTTCAGCTTGGTGGGCCACCAGACTGAAACCGGGGCTTGTTCAGTAACCATAACCCAGTGAATAAGATTAAGTGTATTTATTACACGCCGAATATTTCGTAACAAGTTATAGGATATGTTTAATCAACTTCAAATGGTAAAAAATGTTTCATCAATGACCTTCCTTCCATCATAAGCTCAGAAGTGGGGATGTTCATCAATGATTGCACAATGTGCAGCACCATTTGCAACTCATCAGACACTGAAGCAGTCAATGTGCACATGCAAAAAGATCTGGATAACATCCTGGTTTGGGCTGGTAAGTGATCAGCAACAGTCGCACCACAAGTGCCAGGCAATGGCCATCTCCAATAAAAGAGATTCAAATCTTGACATTCAATGGCATTACCATCACTGAATTTCCCCATGATCAACATAATTATGGTTACCATTGACCAGAAAATGAAGTGGGCCAGCTATATAAATACTGTGGCTACAAGAGCAGGTCAGAGATTTGGAATTCTGAGGCAAGTAACTCACCTCCTAATTTTCCCAAACCCCATCCACCATCCACAAGGCACAAGTCAGGGGTGTGATGGAATGTCCTTAACCTGCCTGGGTGAGTGCAACTCCAACAACACTCAAGAATATTTCATAACAGTTTATAGAAAGTGACTGCACCAACTTACCTGTTGGGGGGTCCTCAAGCCTCTCCTCACCCCACCTCTTAAGAGCAAGGCACCAATGGGCCCCCAACCCTGGCATGGGCAACCTGGCACCCACACACCTTGACACTGCCATCCTGGCACCCTGGCTGTTCCCCTGCCAGCCTGGCAGTGCCAACCGGGAAACTTTTCCTCATAAGACAGAACACCCATTCCTGGTCTTGGTTAGTGCAGAGTTTTTCAAACTACGGGTTGGGACCCGCGGGTGGGTCGCAGGCGGATGTTGGGAGTGTCGCTGAGCGATCGGTCGCAGCATTCCTGGTTGCGGGAGAAGTGCTCAACGGGTGCAACCGGCTTTTAAGAATGCCATGTGCGGCATCGTGCAGCAACAGCACGGCCCTGAATATCGGGATAAGGAGTTTACCCCCCCCTCCCTCTGAGGCAGAGATGAAGGTGATCGAGTCCCAACGTGAACTCCAGGACAAGATCACCTAACCGATGGGGGGTTACCTACTGAAGGTATACAGGATGCTGGCAGACTCTGGAATGTGGAACAGTCCTTCAAGACAAGAAACAGAAAAAACTACTGTGTCGCCTGTCAGGGGCTGGATTCTGATGTGGACAAGGACAACTCACAAGCGGCCCTGTCTCAAGTGAGGGAGTGACAGCGTGTCTGCAGGAGGCACAGTTCTCTGTTACATTCGCTCCGGCACATCCTCCAAGCCCAAGTGGATGTTCTGTTGTGAACATCTGACACCAACCGCCATGTTTAATTTTGCCCTGTTGGAGAGCAAATGGTGCCTACTTTGCCAAAGGGGCATTTAGTGATTAACTACGCTTACAAGGCTTCAATCCACCTCGCCTCGAACATGGTTGCCAACTCTGACTGAATATATTCCTGGAGGAAACATCCTTTGAACATCTGCTGACCCAATCAAAGAGCCTTTTAAATTCTCCCGTCTCCAATATTTTTGTAACTAATTAACACAACTGTTAAAATTGTTTTTTTTAAAAGAGTGCGGGCAGTGACCAGCTTTTAAGTTAAGAATGCTGCCCAACAGAGATGTCGGAAGAGAGAAGGTTGTGCACCTGGCACGTACACGGACGTCCAGACTTTTGGTGCGAAATCACGGAGGAGAGATACCTCCATTATCTAGCTGCAAGCAAGGCAACAGGACTGTGAAGAACTGAAGATGGACTGTTCAGATATAAGGATGCGAGGGCCAGAGACACAAACAGGCCAGGATCTCACAACTGAATCTGCTGGAGAGAGCTGCTCAGGAGAGTCCATGGCAGGACAACACTGTGCTGGTGTGAGCAGTATACAGAGGTCCAGGGCCTTTGGTGAATAGCCAACTAAGAAGGAACTGAAATGAGGAACAAAGCAGTGTAAAGATGATTTCTTGAGGTATGGCTTTTGTGGTAATCACCACTGTTGTACATATTAGAAGATGTGTGGTAAGACTCTGTACTACAGGTACGGGGGTAGTCCCTGCCTGCTGGCTCCGCCCAGTAGGCGGAGTATAAATATGTGTGTTCCCTATACAGCAGCCATTTTGCCAGCTGCTGTAGGAGGCCACATATCTTAGAGTAATAAAGCCTCAGTTGTATTCAACTCTCGTCTCTGTGCAATTGATCGGCCTGGACTTCCAGTGTAACCTCCAGAGCCTAACGTTGAAATTCGGCGGGCCCCTACCACCCCTCACTGTGTGCGGCCTCGCGTCGACCCGCCTTTCCAATTCGCAAACCTAACCCCGGATTGCAAACCCGTTCAGCACTCAGGACAGGACTTTCATCAGGTCCGAGGTCCAGCGGCTGCTTCGGAAAGGCATTATCGAGGCCAGCAACAGCCCCTGGAGAGCCCAAGTGGTAGTGGTGAAAACTGGGGAGAAACACAGAATGGTCGTGGACTACAGCCAGACCATCAATCGGTACACGCAGCTCGACGCGCACCCCCTCCCACGCATATCTGATATGGTCAATCAGATTGCACAGTACCGGGTCTTCTCAACTGTAGACCTCAAATCCGCCTACCACCAGCTCCCCATCCGTAAGGCGGACCGCCCATACACTGCCTTCAAGGCAGACGGCCGCCTCTAACATGTTCTCAGTGTTCCCTTCGGCGTCACCAATGGGGTCTCGGTCTTCCAAAGGGAGATGGACCGAATGGTCGACCGGTACGGGTTGCGGGCCACCTTCCCATACCTAGACAATGTCACCATCTGCGGCCACGATCAGCAGGACCACGATGCCAACCTTGACAAATTTCTCCGCACCGCCACTCTCCTCAACCTCACTTACAACAAGGAGAAGTATGTGTTCAGCACAAACCGCTTAGCCATCCTCGGCTATGTGGTCCAGAACGGAGTTCTGGGGCCCGATCGCGACCGCATGCGCCCCCTCATGGAGCTCCCCCTCATGGAGCTCCCCCTCATGGAGCTCCCCCTTCCCCACTGCCACAAGGCCCTCAAACGCTGCCTGGGGTTCTTTTCATACTACGCCCAGTGGGTCCCAAACTACGTGGACAAGGCCCGTCCACTCATACAGTCCACCCATTTCTCCCTGACGGCCAAGGCTCAACATGCCTTCAACCGTATTAGAGCCGATATCGCCAAGGCCGCGATGCACGCAGTAGACGAGACGCTGCCCTTTCAACTGGCGAGCGACACATCAGACGTCGCCTTAGCCACCACACTCAATCAGGCAGGCAGGCCCGTGGCATTCTTTTCCCGCACCCTCCATGCCTCTGAAATTCGGCACACCTCCGTAGTAAAAGAGGCCCAAGCCATCGTTGAAGCTGTGCGGCATTGGAGGCATTAAAAAAGCACAGACCAAGGCAGGCCAGCAGCGCGGGTTCAATTCCCGTACCGGCCTCCCCGAACAGGCGCCGGAATGTGGCGACGAGGGACTTTTCACAGTAACTTCATTTGAAGCCTACTTGTGACAATAAGCGATTTTCATTTCATTTCATTTCATTACCTGGCCGGCAGGAGATTCACTCTCCTCACTGACCAACGGTCGGTAGCCTTCATGTTCAATAACACACAGTGGGGCAAGATCAAAAATGATAAAATCTTGAGGTGGAGGATCGAGCTCTCCACCTACGACTATGAGATTTTGTATCGCCCCGGCAAGCTCAACCAGCCCCCCGATGCCCTATCCCGAGGTACATGTGCCAGCGCACAAGTAGACCGACTCCGGACCCTGCACGGCAACCTTTGTCACCCGGGAGTCACACGGTTGTACCATCTTGTCAAGGCTCGCAATCTGCCCTGCTCCGTCGAGTAATTCAGGGCAATCACCAGGGACTGCCAGGTCTGTGCGGAGTGCAAATCGCACCTCTACCAGCCGGACCGCGCGCGCCTGGTGAAGGCCTCCCGCCCCTTTGAACGCCTCAGTGTGGATTTCAAAGGGCCCCTCCCCTCCACCGACTGTAACACATATATTCTCAGTGTGGTCGATGAGTACTCCAGATTCCCCTTCGCCATCCCATGCCCCGACATGACGTCTGCCACCGTCATCAAAGCCCTCAACACAATCTTCACTCTGTTCAGTTTCCCCGCCTACATCCACAGTGACAGGGGATCCTCATTCATGAGTGATGAACTGCGTCAGTTCCTGCTCAGCAGGGGTATCGCCTCCAGCAGGACGACAAGCTATAACCCCCGGAGAAACGGGCAGGTGGAGAGGGAGATTGGAACTGTCTGGAGGGCCATCCAACTGGCCCTACGGTCCAGAAATCTCCCGGCCTCCCGCTGGCAGGAGGTCCTCCCCGATGCACTGCACTCCATTCGGTCGCTACTATGCACCGCCACTAACAACACACTCCATGAACATCTCTTTGCCTTTCCCAGGAAGTCCACTGTGTGGACTCAGGGTGTCGCTCCTGACCTGGCTCTCAGCTCCAGGACCCGTCCTGCTCCGTAGGCACGTCCGACTCCACAAGGCGGACCCGTTGGTTGAAAGGGTGCAGTTACTCCACGCTAACCCCTAGTATGCCTACGTAGCGTACCCCGACGGCCGCCAGGATATTGTCTCCCTCAGGAACCTGGCACCAGCAGGTTCCCCACACATACCCTCTGGCCCGGCTCCACCCCCCCCCCTCTCCCGGCGCACCCAGCAGCAACCCCCCCAGGACGATCAGTCCTTCCCCTGCCCACGCCCGAGGATGAAGAGGATTGCGGTATGCTCCCGGAGTCACCGAGGACCAGACCAACACCGGAGTCGCTGCCACCACTGCATCGCTCCCAACGCCACATCAAGGCCCCGGACCGGCTAAATCTATAATTGGTTCGGGACTATCAAACCACCTTGTGCTGGACTTCAGAAATAAATATTTTTTTTTGCTTCTGTATATTAAACTTGCTCCGTATATAGTTCTCCACCACCCCCGCCGGACTCAATTTTAACAGGGGGTGAATGTGGTAATCACCACTGTTGTACATATTAGAAGATGTGTGGTAAGACCCTGTACTACAGGTAAGGGGTAGTCCCTGCCTGCTGGCTCCGCCCAGTAGGCGGAGTATAAATATGTGTGCTCCCTATACAGCAGCCATTTCGCCAGCTGCTGTAGGAGGCCACACATCTTAGAGTAATAAAGCCTCAGTTGTATTCAACACTCATCTCTGTGCAATTGATCGTGCATCAGCTTTGTTATTTGTACCAATGCAAATCAGGATGCAAAGCCCAAGTGTGTTATATGCAGGGAGGGACTGGCAAATGAAAGTTTAAAACCCTCAAAACTTCAAAGGCATTTGAAGACTAAGCATGGCGAGCTCGAGAATAAACCTCTTGATTTTTTCAAAGGATGGAGCGAGAACTTGAGTCATCAGCTTAAGCCCTCAGCCGAAATGTAACATTGACCGATAAAGTAAGTGAGATCGTGAGGACCATGCAGGCTCACCTGCCGCGTTAAAGGTAAGTGAAAACGATGGGGTCGCCAAGGTCAGCCGATTGGGAAAAGTGGGTCCCGGGAAGCCGCAGCCAGCATTCTTTAAAACTGGTTCCGACTTCTCCCACCATCGGGAACACCACGACCGATGCCGCTCCCGACACCCAATTTAGATAATGTGCTTCTTTTTTAGCCATCCTGCCAAAATGGACAATCTCACACATTTTCCCACTTTATACTCCATTTGCCAGAATTTGGTCCCACTCACACAATGTGGCCTCCTTCTGTCCGCTTCACAATTTATTTCCAAATTATCTTTGTGTCGTCAGGAAATTTAGCAACCATACCTTTGGTTCCTTCATCCAAGTCCTTTATAAGAATTGTCAAAATTTGAGGCCCCGGCACTGATCCCTGTGGCACACTCATCACATCCCGTCAACTAGAAAAAGACCCTGCTGCTAAGGCTGATGGGAAACCCTGCCATATCTTCTGTCCCTGACATCTGGGGGTTTGGCGCCATCTTCCATGGTGGGGGAAGGGTTTGATGGTGCCCATCCTGCCATCATAACCGGGTGCGATATTTAAAGGGTGTCCATCATCACTGACACACCATTGAAGAAAGAAGATGGATCTCCAGGCTCTGAGGCTGGAGTATGGACCTCCTCAAAAACATTGAGGCCGGAAGATTCACCTGATAGATGCCAACCCTACCCGCTGCTGAGGCATTCCAGAATCCAGGGCGGCCTCAATCTCTACCTCTGGCAGCATCCGGAGGCCTTCTTCGGCTAAGTCTCAACTTGGAGCATGTTATGTTAATCCAGCTGTGCTCTTTACTGGCGTTTTGTTTCCTGCTGGTGTCATGGAGGAAGATTCCGGTCAAGCCTTCATTTGCATCCCATTAGCGAGATTCACGCTGGCCTCCAGCGGGATTCCAGATCCACCATGGTGGGCAGCATCGGAAGATCCCGCTGTAATTTCACACCAGCATGGAGCCGATTCTTGGACCTCTCGCCAAATTGGACCTCTCGCCCTGCTCCGGTGTCCAACAGAATGCCCTGCTCCGGTGTCCAACAGAATGCCCTGCTCCGCTCTCCAACAGAATGCCCTGCTCCAGTGTCCAACAGAATGCCCTGCTCCGGTGTCCAACAGAATGCCCTACTCCGCTCTCCAACAGAATGCCCTGCTCCGGTGTCCAACAGAATGCCCTGCTCCGCTCTCCAACAGAATGCCCTGCTCCGCTCTCCAACAGAATGCCCTGCTCCCGTGTCCAACAGAATGCCCTGCTCCGCTCTCCAACAGAATGCCCTGCTCCGGTGTCCAACAGAATGCCCTGCTCCGCTCTCCAACAGAATGCCCTGCTCCGCTCTCCAACAGAATGCCCTGCTCCCGTGTCCAACAGAATGCCCTGCTCCGCTCTCCAACAGAATGCCCTGCTCCGCTCTCCAACAGAATGCCCTGCTCCGCTCTCCAACAGAATGCCCTGCTCCGGTGTCCAACAGAATGCCCTGCTCCGCTCTCCAACAGAATGCCCTGCTCCGCTCTCCAACAGAATGCCCTGCTCCGCTCTCCAACAGAATGCCCTGCTCCCGTGTCCACCAGAATGCCCTGCTCCGCTCTCCAACAGAATGCCCTGCTCCGCTCTCCAACAGAATGCCCTGCTCCGGTGTCCAACAGAATGCCCTGCTCCGCTCTCCAACAGAATGCCCTGCTCCCGTGTCCAACAGAATGCCCTGCTCCAGTGTCCAACAAAATGCCCTGCTCCGGTGTCCAACAGAATGCCCTGCTCCGGTGTCCAACAGAATGCCCTGCTCCGGTGTCCAACAGAATGTCCTGCTCCCGTGTCCAACAGAATGCCCTGCTCCAGTGTCCAACAGAATGCCCTGCTCCGCTCTCCAACAGAATGCCCTGCTCCCGTGTCCAACAGAATGCCCTGCTCCGCTCTCCAACAGAATGCCCTGCTCCGCTTTCCAACAGAATGACCTGCTCCGGTGTCCAACAGAATGCCCTGCTCCGCTCTCCAACAGAATGCCCTGCTCCGCTCTCCAACAGAATGCCCTGCTCCGGTGTCCAACAGAATGCCCTGCTCTGGTGTCCAACAGAATGCCCTGCTCCAGTGTCCAACAAAATGCCCTGCTCCGGTGTCCAACAGAATGCCCTGCTCCGCTCTCCAACAGAATGCCCTGCTCCGGTGTCCAACAGAATGCCCTGCTCCGGTGTCCAACAGAATGCCCTGCTCCCGTGTCCAACAGAATGCCCTGCTCCCGTGTCCAACAGAATGCCCTGCTCCGCTCTCCAACAGAATGCCCTGCTCCGGTGTCCAACAGAATGCCCTGCTCCCGTGTCCAACAGAATGCCCTGCTCCGCTCTCCAACAGAATGCCCTGCTCCGGTGTCCAACAGAATGCCCTGCTCCGCTCTCCAACAGAATGCCCTGCTCCCGTGTCCAACAGAATGCCCTGCTCCGCTCTCCAACAGAATGCCCTGCTCCGCTCTCCAACAGAATGCCCTGCTCCGCTCTCCAACAGAATGCCCTGCTCCAGTGTCCAACAGAATGCCCTGCTCCGCTCTCCAACAGAATGCCCTGCTCCGCTCTCCAATAGAATGCCCTGCTCCCGTGTCCAACAGAATGCCCTGCTCCGGTGTCCAACAGAATGCCCTGCTCCGGTGTCCAACAGAATGCCCTGCTCCGCTCTCCAACAGAATGACCTGCTCCGCTCTCCAACAGAATGCCCTGCTCCGGTGTCCAACAGAATGCCCTGCTCCCGTGTCCAACAGAATGCCCTGCTCCGCTCTCCAACAGAATGCCCTGCTCCGGTGTCCAACAGAATGCCCTGCTCCGGTGTCCAATAGAATGCCCTGCTCCGGTGTCCAACAGAATGCCCTGCTCCGGTGTCCAACAGAATGCCCTGCTCCGCTCTCCAACAGAATGCCCTGCTCCGGTGTCCAACAGAATGCCCTGCTCCGCTCTCCAACAGAATGCCCTGCTCCCGTGTCCAACAGAATGCCCTGCTCCGGTGTCCAACAGAATGCCCTGCTCCGCTCTCCAACAGAATGCCCTGCTCCGGTGTCCAACAGAATGCCCTGCTCCGCTCTCCAACAGAATGCCCTGCTCCGGTGTCCAACAGAATGCCCTGCTCCGGTGTCCAACAGAATGCCCTGCTCCGCTCTCCAACAGAATGCCCTGCTCCGCTCTCCAACAGAATGCCCTGCTCCGCTCTCCAACAGAATGCCCTGCTCCAGTGTCCAACAGAATGCCCTGCTCCGGTGTCCAACAGAATGCCCTGCTCCGCTCTCCAACAGAATGCCCTGCTCCGGTGTCCAACAGAATGTCCTGCTCCAGTGTCCAACAGAATGCCCTGCTCCGGTGTCCAACAGAATGCCCTGCTCCGCTCTCCAACAGAGACAGAGACAGAGCACCGAGGCAATGCTGCCATCAACAGGTGTTTGTTCTGAAATGGTGAACATTTTTGTACAGGTTTGTGCCCTGTAACTAATGGATGCTGCCACTTCACCCAGGCAGAACTGGCTGCCCTGTGGCTCCCCCTCCAGGACCCCTGGGGAAACAGGACATCCCTCCTGAACTCCACAATGTCCAGTAGCCACCCCAGGTCAGCATCCCGGAATCTTGGGGCTGGTTTCCTCGGCGGCCATTGTTGCAAGCTGGTTGGGGTTGGCTGAGCAAGTGCAGCTTAAGCGCTGCTCGTCCTTGTCAGCGGGAGGCTGGCGAGTGAATCAGCGAATCAGCTGGCGAGCCGGCATTCGGGGCAAGAAACCCATGAGGCCTCGTTAAGGTGACCAATTAATGTTGAATTGCGTTGCCGGCCTCGCTGGGTCGAGCGTGGGGAAGCTCGCAGCAATTCCCGCTTGCTACCACACATGGTGTTGCTCTCTTTGCTGTTGTCTCTTAATTTGGCTCTGTTTAATTATGTTTGCTCAAGAGTCGCCAGGTATCTTTCGACACCGCCACAAGGTTCAGAACCGAATACTGATCACAGACTCGATACACCAGTTAGTAAGTTCAAAAGCAATGCTCATTTATTTACACACAGTCAAATCTACTCATGCATAAAACTCTACAATTTAAACTACCACTATTACTAAAGCCTATACTTAGCTTCGGGCGCCCACTCAGTCAGAGGAACAATGGCCGTTACTCGGTTCTGAGGCTGCTGGGTTGAGCTGTTTACAGGGTAGCAACTAGGAGCGTCTATCTCGTAGCGTGCGTTGACTTGGAACTTACTTGGTCTGATGCAGCAATTCAGCAGATCTCTCTTCGCTGAGAGCCAAGGCCAAAGAAGAAAGATTCTCCCTTGGGGAATACCTTTTATACTTAAAAGGGCTTTGCGCGCTTTTGGACGGGCCTTGAACTTGGCCTCAATTAATTGGGCCTTTCCCAATCATTTGTATCGATCTTCCTCCAATGGAGGGGTGGGTTCCCTGGTTGCTGGGCGTGTCCTAGGTGGCCGTTGGTTTGCTTTGTTTGAGTCTCTTCTGGCGCCGGGGTGTCTGCCTTGACATTGTTTATCTAAATGTTTCCCTTTTGTCCCCGGAGATGGCTCATTAGCATGTAAATGGCTTAGCAGTTTCTGTCCTGTCTGAGAGCCAAGGCTCTAATCAACAGACAGACCTTGCACCTGCTTGTTTCTCAGTATTGTCCGATTTTCCCTGCATTCTTTGCAAGTGTCCATTTTGTAACTGGGACGTGGCCATCCCAGATGGCTACAATGGAAACCTTTCCGGCGAATCCGACCCTCAGTCTCAGAAACGGAGAATGCCGCCCAAGTACTTGCAACACATGTGAAAGAAATATAGCCGAGGTTAAAATATATATTGACGTCCCCCTTCTAAACTCTACCTTTGGGTTAAACAAGGATAAAACGAGGACTTTGCAAAGAAAAACGTTTTGTTGGCAGCATTTGCAATATTTATTCTTGATATCCTAGCTGTTAGTGAGGATGTCATTGCCCTATACAAATCGAGTTACAATAAATGCTAGGTCACCTGCAACGCCCCCGTCCGGTGAACGAATAAAAAAAACAAATTTGATGGACGCAGATGACCTTATATACAAACCTCGAGGATTTTGTGAATGTTATATGAACCTTAAATTTCAACTGATTACTGACAAATGTGGCGAGGGAGAGATTGGGTAACGCCTGCCTACCTGTAATCGCCAAGAAGTGGTTGGATGAGACCAAGCCCGACGGCCACAGAAAGTGACGAGTGAGGGAGGCAAGATGGTTTCACACTTTTGACATCCCGGGATAGGGGTGGGTTCAGGGAGTCAGCCTGGTGAACATGGATTTTAACAACAAGGTGGCCTAAAACAAGGCTTGAATTTGTGCTGCACCTTTCACAGCTGCAGGACATCCCAAAATCCATGAGAGCCGTCAAAGTGTTTTTAAAGCGTGGACATTAATACAGCGTAGGAAGCATAGCAACCAATTTGCACACAGCAACCTCCCACAAACAAGAGTTTAATAGTGACCAGATAATCTGTATGTTGGTTGAGGGACAGATAATCGTCCCAACACCGTGTAGAACTCCTCTACTCCTCGTTGAACAGTGCCATGGAATCATTACATCCATCTGGATGTCCCGTTGGTCAGTGCAGCACTCCCTCAGTACTGCACTGGAGCGCGAAGGAAGAGGTTAACCATACAGGATGCCATGTTTAGGGTTTAGGTGTAACAGTTTAATTGTAGAATAATTGGATTATTGCTACCCACAGAACCATAGAAAAGTTACAGCACAGAAGGCGGCCATTCGGCCCATCTTGTCCATGCCAGCCCGAGGACACCCAGGCGCCCTTTCTAATCCCACCTTCCTGCACCCGGTCCATTGCCCTCTGGCCTACAGCACTTAAGGTGCAGACCCAGGAACTTTTAAAAATAGTTTCGGGTCTCTGTCTCCACCACCAACTCGGGCAGCGAATTCCGGACTCCCACTACCCTCAGCGTTAAGAGCGTTCTTCCTCACGTCCCCTCTGCACCGTCTGCCACTTATCGTGAATCTATGTCCCCTGGTTCTAGAATTCTCCGCCCCGAGGAACAATTTTATCCTGCCCACCCTATCTCTTCCCCTCATAATTTTACACACCAGGGAGTTAAATCCTCCACATTGTGTGGGATCTTCTGCATGCACTAATTCTATAATCTGACCCGTTACAAGAAATGCTAGCACTTGAAATTAAATTATGTTTGACACTAAAGCATCACTGAAGCGGAAAGCTAAATTGGGACTGGAAAAGGATCAGCAAACAGCTCTTCCCCGGAGAGAAAAATATTTTGTTTCACTAACGATTTGGAGAATCACTGCTTCCTTCCAACCAGGATCCTGCTGTGAAACACATAATTAAGCAGATGCAAAAAGGAACACTGACGATGTTTAAGATTTAAGCTCGGATGCTCAGACGCATCAGAGCTGGGAAAAACAATGTCAGGCAGCTCACCCCCGTTCCTCCATTGATTTAATTAAATCTGACCTGATATTGTTTGTGTGCGAAATCTGGGGAAGCAAGCTTTAAAAAGTGGGAGATGGGAGCTGAGCATGTTTACCACAGGATTCCCAGCTCCAGATCTGCTCTTTTAACAAAATGATTTACAGAGTTGGTCCAGTTATGTTTCTTGGCAATCAGGATCCTCCCCAACACGTTGATGGTCGAGATTATGGCAAAGGTAATTTGAATGTCAAGGGAAGGTAGTTAACTCTCTTGTCGGAGATACTCATTACAGGTACAATAGGAGTTTCCTTTTGTCCCAGGTAATGCTAAATAAATCCTGGAGTATTCATGCTGACCATAGAATCCTTAGAGTGCAGAAGGAGGCGATTTGGCTCATTGAGTCTGGACTGGTCTTCTGAGAGAGTACCCTACCTATGCCCACTCCCCCGCCCTATCCCCATAACCCTGCCTAACCTTTTGGACACTAAGGGACAATTTAACATGGCCAATCCAGACTGTGGGAGGGGCTCCTGAAGGAAACCCACGCAGACACAGGGAGAACATGCAAACGCTACACAGACAGTGACCCAAGGCTGGAATCGAACTCAGGTCCCTGGTGCTGTGAGGCAGCAGTGCTAACCATTGTGCCACTGTGTTACCCGCCCCCCCCCCCCCCCCCATCTCACGGTGCCACCGCGGGGTAAAGTAAAGAAAATGTTCCTTTTCCTCATTACTTTCAACTTTATGAAGTTTTTGTAAATAAAATTAAGAGGGAAATTATTAAAATTAAAAGAGCTGAACGAGACACCTCGGGCGGGATTCTGCGCAAATCGTCAGGGCGGGAAAAAACGGCGCAAACCCTGGCGGGAACCACTCCGGCGTCGAGCCGCTCCAAAGGTGCGAATCCTCCTCACTTTCAGGGGCTAGGCTTTCAGAGTGGTTTGCACCGCGCCAGCCGGCGGGAAGGGGCTTGGTACCACGCCAGCCGGCGCCGAAGGGCCTCCGCCGGCTGGCGCGAGTTGGCGTATGCACGGGAGCGCCAGCGTGTGCTGGTGTCATCCCCGCGCATGCACAGGGGGGTTGATCTTCACGTCGGCCATCGCGGTACAAGGCTGACGCGGAGGAATAGAGTGCCCCCACGGCACAGGCCCGCCCGCGGATCAGTGGGCCCCGATCGAGGGCCAGGACACCGTGGGGGCACTCCCCAGGGCCAGATCATCCGTCCCCCCCCCCCCCCCCCCGTTCCCCCCCCGAGGACCCCGGAGGCCGCCCACGGAGCAAGGTCCCGCCGGTAGGGACCAACCTTGATTTACGCCGGCGGGACCCTCGTTAAACGGGCGGGACTTCGGCCCATCGTGGTCCGGAGAATCTGGGCGGCCCGGGGGCCCATTGCGTCACGCCGGTCCCCGCCTGTCTCCGAGGCGGGTGGCGCGATTCACACCGGGGCGATTTTTGGGGGGGCCGGAGAATTCAGAGGACTGCAGGGGCGGGATTCACTCCGACCCCCAGCGATTCTCCGACCCGGTGGGACATCGGAGAATCCCACCCTTCAACTCCACCAGATTTCCCTCAGGTTTAATATTTCATACCTGCATTTATCCAATTGCCAATGCAGAAATACTGTGACTCTTGGCCAACACAAGATGGCTGCCACGCCTGCTGCCATGTGGAGAAAACCAGTAAGTGAAAAAAGGATAAAACATAGAGATAATAACCCATAAATGGAGAATGCTGGACAGGATAATCAGTTCCTGCAGCATGTATGTAGGAGCTCCTGTTAACGGGTCAGAGCACTGAACCTTGTCCAGGATAGCAAGTTAAATCCTATATTCCTCACCAAAGATACAGTTTCAGTTTCAGTTTATTTTCCTTTATGTCTGTCCTGGCTGCTGACTATTTCATCGCAGAGTTAAACAAAACCGGCCACGTACGGTGCGTGTTGGTGACAAACACAGGCATGGGGGATAACATTCACGTTAAACAAGTAATCTTTATTACACAGTACTTCACCTGAGAACATCATGAAATCAAGACAGTACGCATTTCAAAGCTATTATTAAAACATCCCGTTCCATTTATTTTCTGCAGTAAATCAGGTTTGTGTGTCAGCCGAGCAGTCTGTAATGGTCACAGAGAGCAGCGTGTCCTGGTGATCAGCAAATACAGGCTTTCCCCATCACAAGGTAATTGGATGGGATTTCCAGGCCTCTCTCGCCAGCGGGATTTTCCAATGCCGCCAAAGTCAACAGGGATTTGAATGCCCCACCCCCCCCAGCCGCATCCACCACGGGAAAACGCATCAATGCGGGGTCGGAAAATCGCGGGCAATATTGTGTGACAGCCACACTTTGTGACAGCAGTTTTCCCAAGAATGGAAGCAACCTGTGTTACATTCTTCTGACAGACTCAGTGCTACATGTTTGTTAATACAGCATGTTGGAATCCTGGCGAGTGAATAAATAAAACCTAAGAGTACTGAGGTAAACAGTGGAATGTCGACATGCTAACACTGCAAAACGAGACGGACCAGAGTTGGTTGTTGTTGAATGCATCATTTGATTTGTCCTACTGTTCTTCATTAAAATTTTCATTGAACGTTTTCCACAGCGAGGTCAACTTGCTTTTAAAGTCTTTAGCATATGGAATGACGTGCTCATGGACGTTCTTGGCCAGAGGACTGAATGTCTGTCTCGCCACCTCCATGTTCTGATAGAATCTTTCACTCAGTTTGCTGGTAAAAGGGGAAGTATTCTGGTGGAATTCATCCAGCCGCTGATTCAGAATCCCACGGGCGTTTTCAGTAAATGGTGCAACCTTCACTTGAAGGTCCTGAATATTGGTCTGGATTTTCTCCTGGACTTTCTGAGCTAGAGGTTGGAGGCCTTCGGTATTCTGAATAATGTGCTTCTTGAGGCTGCTGGCTAGGGGTGCGAGCATAACCTGGTATTCCTCAACACTCTGATTGACCCTACTACGGAGATCACCAGTGTACAAAAGGATTTTGGCTTTGAGCTCTTCCAAGTCCTTCTGAATCTTCTCTTCCAGCTTCAACCTGTCTTTCTGTAATTTCTCTTGAATCTCATCGGACAGAGGGGCCACTATCTTTTGCAGCTCCGTAACGTAACTGTTCAGTTTCTCCAAGCTCTCTGAAATCCTTAGGCTGCAAAGAGAATCAGAGATTACAATGAGGGCTCCACCTCTGTCACATGTTTGTACCCCAAGCTAACTAGTCCTTGTAAAATATAATTTGAGCAGAATGTCCAATCCACCTAACAAGGACATCTTTCGGGACTTGTGGGAGGAAACCGGAGCACCCGGAGGAAAACCCACGCAGACACGGGGAGAACGTGCAGACTCCGCACAGACTGTGACCCAAGCTGGGAATTGAACCTGGGACCCTGGAGCTGTGAAGCAACAATGCTAACCACTGTGCTACCATGCTGCCATTCCCACCTGCCTTCTTTGATCAAATTAATCACTTGCCCAACTTCCAGCTGCAGTTAAGCCCAGAAGTGAGCGGGTTAGAAGCGTGTGTGTGTGTCATGAAAGAGATTTTGGACCCACCATCCCCCCCCACTCCCCGCCCCCCCCCCCCCCCCCCCAACCAGCCAAAACCCACCCATTTTATGGTTTAAAATTCAGCCGAATTATACCATTCTAAGGGCAGCACGGTGGCACAGTGGTTAGCATTGCTGCCTACGGCGCTGAGGACCCGGGGGTTCGAATCCTGGCCCTGGATCACTGTCCGTGTGGAGTTTGCACATTCTCCCCGTGTCTGCTTGGGTTTGACCCCCACAACCCAAAGATGTGCAGGGTAGGTGGATTGGCCACTCCTAAATTGCCCCATAGAACATAGAAAAATACAGCACAGAACAGGCCCTTCGGCCCACGATGTTGTGCCGAACCTTTGTCCTAGATTAATCAGAGATTATCATAGAATTTACAGTGCAGAAGGAGGCCATTCGGCCCATTGAGTCTGCACCGCCTCCTGGAAAGAGCAATTGGAAAAAATAATTGGGTACTCTAAATTTATTTTAAAACAATAAAAAAAATTAAACCATTCGAATGTAAATTAGTCAAAAACAATCGTTCACAATCATTTTTAATTGCGTCTATCAGAGTTAACACTTCCAGCCGTATGTCTCTTCGTCAGACATCTGATACGGACTCGGAACGTTAACTCAGTTCCTCTCTCCGCAGTCTTTCCCGCATTTTCCGTCTTTATTTCAGATTTTCAGCATCTGCAGTGATTTGCTCTTACGATCATAATGTTATTCTATTGTACAAATAGCCAAATGCTTGCTGGAACACTGGCGATGGTTCAATACTTACTTGAACTGCTTGCCGATTTCAGAGTTATCGATGTGCTTAATGGTGTCTCGAGCTGTGTCGCTCACTTGGTTAAAGTAGCTCTGAAGAGTATTTTTCAGCTCATTCAGATGGGTTTGGGATTCCTCTTGCCACAGGACTGCGCCTCGAGTTCCTTTAAGAAGAAAGGTCTTAATTGTAACAATCATTAAACCAGGCCTGAGACACTTTTCATATTTATCATTTGGACTCTATTGTACTTAAAGAAAAATCCACAGACTGACATTTTTGTCTTATATAGGAAATACACTAATTTATGTACATTCGCTTGAGTTAGTGTGTAATAAATAGGTCCTCTGCTGAAGATCATCTGAAAGTTTGAGCGACACGGTGACACATTGGTTAGTTAACCTGTCTCACTGCGCCAGGCAGCCAGGTTCAATTCCAGCCTTAGGTGACTGTGCGGAGTTTTCACGTTCTCCCCGTGTCTACGCGGGTTTCCTCCGGGTGCTCCGGTTTCCTCCCACAGTCCAACGGTGTGCAGATTAGGTGGATTGGCCATGCTGAAATTACCCCTTGGTGCCCAAAAGGTTAGGTTGGGTCACGGGGATAGGATGGTGTCTAGGTACGGTGCTCTTTCAGAGGGTCGGTGCAGACTTGATGGGCTGAATGGCCTCCTTCTGGAGTTTAAGTAAACATAAGCAACACGACCATTTCCATCTGAATGTATGAGATGACTGTCAGGGTTAAAACACATTCTCCCCGTGTCTGCGTGGGTTTCACCCCCACAACCCAAAGATGTGCAGGGCAGGTAGATTGGCCCCATTAAATTGACCCTCAATTGGAAAAAAATAATTGGGTGCTCGAAATTTATTTTAATAAATCAAAGGTACATCAGGTTTCAGCCAAGAGTTAGGATATTTTCTCAGCAATGGTTTGCCATTACAGTATTGCACCTGACAGCAGCATCTCTAAGCAAGGGGAGAAACATCAGATGTTCATTGTCCATTGCCCTTCCCAGAAATAATATACTGGATAAGGACAGGATAGCATTTTTTGATGATATCCGCCCCCCCCCCCCCAATAGGGGCAGGAGGAGGCCATACGGCCCTTCAGGCCTGCTCCGCCATTCATTATGATCATGGCTGATCACCCAACTCTGATCCTGCCTCCCCCCCCACCCCCCATATCCGTTAATCCCCTTTGCCCCAAGCGCAGTATCTAACTGCTTCTTGAAAACATGTGTTTTGGCCTCAACCTCTTTCTGTGGTAGTCAATTCCACAGGTTTGCAATAACTTCCAAAAATAAAATTAACTCACAACTAATAAGCCCACAATAAAAGTACCAGTCGTGAACAGGTCACCTGATTCAGTTTGCTTTTTAAACTAAATTCAATCTATCTGCCCCATTTGCGCAGAATGTTTGTAACGAAGTGAGGAACCTCTACCATCGCGAAGGACAAGAGCAGCAGATGTACGGGAACATCACCCCCTGCAGGTTCCCTTCCAAGTCAAGTATGTCAGAAAAAATAGTGATCAGAACATAACAACATAAGAACTAGGAGCAGGAGTAGGCCATCTGGCCCCTCAAGCCTGCTCCGCCATTCAATGCGATCATGGCTGATCTTTTGTGGACTCAGCTCCACTTTCCGGCCTGAACACCATAACCCTTAATCCCTTTATTCTTCAAAAAACTATCTATCTTTATCTTAGAAACATTTAATGAAGGAGCCTCTACTGCTTCACTGGTCAAGGAATTCGCAACCCTTTGGGTGAAGAAGTTCCTCCTAAACTCAGTCCTAAATCTACTTCCCCTTATTTTGAGGCTATGCCCCCTAGTTCTGCTTTCAGCCGCCAGTGGAAACAACCTGCCTGTATCTATCCTATCTATTCCCTTCATAATTTTATATGTTTCTATCAGATCCCCCCCCGCATCCTTCTAAATTCCAACGAGTACAGTCCCAGTCTACTCAACCTCTCCTCGTAATCCAACCCCTTCAGCTCTGGGATTAACCTAGTGAATCTCTTCATTTCCCTTATATATGTAGAATTTTTTTAATATAGAATTTGCAGAGCAGAAGGAGGCCATTCGGCCCATCGAGTCTGCACCGGCTCTTGGAAAGAGCACCTTTCCCAACCACACACCGCCCCCCCCCCATCCCCATAACCCAGTTACCCCACCCAACACTAAGGGCAATTTTGCACGGTCAATCCACCTAACCTGCATATCTTTGGACTGTGGGAGGAAACCAGAGCACCCGGAGGAAACCCACACACACCCGGGGAGAACGTGCAGACGCCACACGTCATTACATGAAGATATCAGGGAAATGCAATAAATTGGAATGTTTTTTGCTGGTATATTTTAAAAAACTATTGGAAAATGGAAGTTGCTTAAAGGCCGTGACAGTTTGATTGGATTAATGGAGCTAGTGCTTTTGATACGTTGATGAGCATAGCAAAACAGAAATAGATGTTCACCTAAGGAAAGCTGGTAACAATGAGAAATAGAACATGTTTGAGCAAGGTGTTAGAGGTTCAAAGGAGGCGACAATGTGTGAACATTGCATTTACATTCCAAAAGGTAGACCTACGAAATGAAGGTAATTAAGTTTGACTTCTGAAGATTTCAATTTGTATAAGGGAATATCAAAAGGGAAAAGCTATATATCAGAGGCATTCAACCTATGCAAAGGTTGAGACCTCAGCCAACAGGAGAAATAGTTGTTTCACCTTCCAGAAAGCCGAGTCTGTGAAGAAAGCCTGCCTTGAAAAACAAGTTGTTTTGATTTACTTCAGAGGCAACTTCAAAGAGATATAACTGCCTGGTGTGGTAACCGTTACTGGATGTAAAAAAATAGTTTTTAAAAATCTAGAAGATGTTGTGGACCTTCAAGCAGAATTAGCTCTGAAGGTAGTGAAATGAAGGTGTTTGCAAGTGGGTACAGTTAGCGATACTTTGTCTAGCTATTGTTTTAGTTAAGTGTACTTCTAGTTGACTTTATTGCTGTTTATTTTATTGTTTGATAAACATTTATTTTGTTTAACATCATAAAATGTTTGGGACACCATTCTCTGGATTTCAAATCTTTCTTCACAGTATATCAGATTACCAAATACAGTTGGGGGCAATTGTTTCAAGTTTCCCTTCTGGGATTTTGAATAACCCAACATTTATCATTGGATAGTGACTTGTGTCGCACACCTACTTGACTTCGAAATATATTGCCATCCCTTCACTTTTACTGGTATAAAATGTTAGAACTCCCTGCCTAACAGGGCACTGGGTGTACCTACACCACAGACATTCAAGAAGATGGAACAAACTGTCATGTGAGAGTACCTTTAAGAAATGGGTGTTTATAAATGGGTGTGTATATAAGTATCTGCAGTGAGAGTACCTTTAAGAAATGGGTGTTTATAAATGGGAGTGTATATAAGTATCTGTAGTGAGAGTACCTTTAAGAAATGGGTGTTTATTACTGCAGTGATGTCAGAGAGTGAGTGGAGCTGGGCTGTCTGTCAGCTTTTTACTTTCGTTTTAGGCTGTTTGCTGCAGGGTGTGTTTTAGTTTCGTTTTCAGAGCTGGATAGCTGCAGTCACAGCCAGAAGGTGTATTAGAGTCTCTCCCTGTAATCTAAAGACTGTAAATCGATCCTGGTGATTTAAAACTAATAACAGTAGTGACTTTAACCTGCTGTGCTTCTGGTAAAAGGTGTTTTAAGTCTTATGGATGTTAAAAGGAAAGCTTAAAGGATTACTGAGTGTTGAATTCTTTGGGGGTTGTATTTGAATTCATGGTTGCTAAGATGTTCACTGTATGTTTTAAAAAGGTTAACTTGAATAAACATTGTTTTGCTTCAAAAAATACTTTTCCATTTCTGCTGTACCTGTAGAGGGGGCCGTGTGCTCCCCATACCACAATCTATTAAATGTTGTGGGTCAGGTGAACTCCATGATACACTTTGGGGTTCTCTAAACCCTGGCCCATAACAAAACTTAAAGTTCTCACAGACGGGCAATGAAGTCAATACTCAGTGTTAGGTTTATTCTCAAAGTGATACATTGCAAAGGTAAAGCTCCTAACATTACTACCCACTGCCAGTGTCAATAAAACATGGGTTTGACAAAGAGTCATCCAGGCTCGAACCGTTGGCTGCCTACTCTCTCCACAGAATCTGTCAGACCTGCTGAGATTGTACAGCATTTTCCGTTTTTGTTTCAATAAAAAGTGCCCCTTCGTACATCCCATAAACCAACGGCAAAGGTGGGATATGTGCACATCAATTATCTAATGACTGCCGCCGATCTGTAAGCTCCTCAACCTTAATGTATAACTGGCTACTCGTCACCACCTTCTCAAGGGCCATTAGGGATGGGCTGACCTTGCTGGCAATGCCCACATCCCATAAACCAATCACAAAAATGCATAAGAAAAATCATTTAAGCAATAAAGTTATCGGCTCGATTTTATTCTGGCACTGACCATCAACTGGCAGCTGAAGTAGCTTCTGAGATAAGGTGTGAGGTTTAGCAGTAACGCTGAGGTATTTAGTTCAACTAGTGCAGGGACCTGCACAAATGGTGCATCTGATGTACGTAGAATTCGTAGATCAGCTTTAATTTTGTGCTTTGTTACAGAGTTCCTCAACAGCACACAACGCCAGACTGAACACCTTGATGTATTCAGGAGCTCTACGGTCACAATTATGGTTTATTATGCTTAAGAGGTCGATTACATAAGCATGTCGTTATTTACGAGTTAAATAAAATGATGAAAGTAATGAACCCTTTAAACCCGGTGATATCAAATGCTTCCCTTCAAATCAAAACCATTATTTGAACAAATCTTCCTCACCTATTCAGGGGAAAGGATTTTATGCACATACCTGTGATCAGAAAGATGGCCAAAGTCATAACAATTGCCTTCATGGTGGCTGCAAGGATCGACGCTGTGAATAAAATATTATTTTCAGAATTTATTAATTGAATGTTCATTTCATTTAAAAAAAAAATTTAGAGCGCCCAATTCTTTTTTTTTCCAATTAAGGGGCAGTTTAGCGTGGCCGATCCACCCACCCTGCACATCTTTGGGTTGTGGGGGCGAAACCCACGCAAACACGGGGAGAATGTGCAAACTTCACATGGACAGTGACCCAGAGCCGGGATCAAACCTGGGACCTCGGCGCCATGAGGCAGCAGTGCTAAACATTGTGCCACAGTGCCGCCTTATTTATTTCATTCATCCTGTCAGATGGTTACCTTCCATCTTTTGGGAACTTTAATGGCAGAGATATAGAACTAAAAATGTTTAACTGCACAAAGGCTCAGGTGGTATACGCCTTGTCTGTTTTACCACGGACCAAAACGGTTCCAGGTTTCATCTTTGACGAGGTTCATCTGAGCTGGGATCATAATGGAGCATCTCAATTTGCTACCATCAGCCTGTATGGGGAGGGAATAGAATCATCCCTGTTCCCCCTCTTCTCATTAACGAGTGATGAAAAGCGAGAGTTTGTGGACATGGGGTCCTGGGATACGAAACAATCAGGATAAACTGGAAAACAGTTAGATAGCCTGCTGGACATCCGGCTAAACTCCCGTTATGGAGCTGGGACCCCCAAAATGTCTGGTCAGTTTCCAGGGCCTGGCACCTGACAGTCAACAAGCAGGTGAAGTGTTTCAGGGTACCCACTCACCATCTCAGTAAGGACGGTGGGTGGACTCCCAAGGCTAGAGACCCAATAGGGAGCCCTCCAAAACTGACAGCTCAGCAACTGCACTGTCTGAGGTGGACACTGTTGATGAAGATACGAGAGTGGGAGGGAGAGAGGGGGGGGAAATGAGAGAGAGAGATGGCGACCCGAGAAGGAGATGTGCTCTCCTCAGACTGGAAACATTTTTAACATTAAAAAGGCCGCAGCTGTCAGGCCAACATTGGATGGACGTAGGCCCCAGCCGTGTCCCAATGGCCATGGCGACTGCTAGTGGGGGAGGGGGGAAAAAGTGAAGTTCCATCGCTGCATGCAGTACCGGCCCCCCATCCCAAGGAAGAGGTCTTCATCCCGTGACATGGATTTTGACCTCACTTTGAGGCCTAGCATGTGGAGCGTGGCTTTAATAGGTCCTTTAATTATCACACCAGCTGCTGGGGTACATGTGGGCACATACATCTCTGCTTCCACCCCAAGAACACAAGAGATAGGAGGCGTAGACCAAATGGACCATCGAGGCTGCTCCACCATTCAATATGATCAAGGCTGATCTTGAGCATCATTTCTCTGCCTTCTCCCCATATCCCTTAATTCCCGGAGAGACCAAAAATCTGTCAATCCCGGCCTTAAATGCATTGAACAGTGGAGCATCTACAATCCTCAGGAATTGAGAATTCCAAAGATTCACAACCTTTTGAATGATATAATTTCCCTCATCCCAGTACTTAAGGATCAGCCCCTCACCCTGAAACTGGGCCCCTGTGTATTAAATCCCCGATCAGTGGAAACAATGGAGGGGGTGGTGGATTTTCCCCCACGCCTCTGCGTCGTGCCCCCGTCATCAGCAGGAAACCCAAGGTGGGTGTTCACTGTCGGCGGGGTCGGAAGATCCCGCTGCTGAGAACTTGGCGGGAAAAGCCCCCAAACCCCCCCACCCTCCCTTATCTCAGCGTCTACCCTATCAAGCCCCCCTGAAATCTTGTATGGTTCAATGAGATTACCTCTCGTTCTTCTAAACTTCAGGGACTGTGAGCCTAATTTACTCAGCCTTCTAAATTATCCCAGGGACCAATTTAGTGAACCTTGGCTGCACCGCTTCCAAAGCAAGTATATCAATTCGAGTCATTCAAAAATTCAGCCAGTAAGATCTAGTTTCATGGCCAAACCAAGACTATTTGGAGTGAGGCACTAGAACCCCCCTGTATTCATGGGACCCGAGATATGCCAGTACCTTGAGGAAAGGACGGGGGCTGGGGGAAATAAAGGAATTTTTTTTTTTGTGGATATTAATATCCAGCTCATTAACAAAGGACTGTAAACATGGGCAGGATTTTAACAGACCAGTTCATCAGTAGGATTTCAAAGAACAAAGAAAAGTACCGCACAGGAACAGGCCTTTCGGCCCTCCAAGCCTGTGCCGACCATGCTGCCCGACTAAACTACAATCTTCTACACTTCCTGGGTCCGTATCCCTCTATTCCCATCCTATTCATGTATTGGTCAAGATGCCCCTTAAATGTCACTATCGTCCCTGCTTCCACCACCTCCTCCGGTAGCGAGTTCTAGGCACCCACTACCCTCTGTGTAAAACACTTGCCTCGTACATCTACTCTAAACCTTGCCCCTCTCACCTTAAACCTATGCCCCCTAGTAATTGACCCCTCTACCCTGGGGAAAAGCCTCTGACTATCCACTCTGTCTATGTCCCTCATAATTTTGTAGACCTCTATCAGGTCGCCCCTCAACCTCCGTCGTTCCAGTGAGAACAAACCGAGTTTATTCAACCGCCCCTCATAGCTAATGCCCTCCATACCAGGCAACATCCTGGTAAATCTCTTCTGCGCCCTCTCTAAAGCCTCCACATCCTTCAGGTAGTGTGGCGACCAAAATTGAACTCTATACTCCAAGTGTGGCCTAACTAAGGTTCTATACAGAAATTTCATTTAATGCATTTCATAAAAAGCAAAATTCCTTTGCCTTCACCTGGAGAATTTTCGATTTTCTTGAGGCAACACCGGGGTTAACTGTGTGAAACTGAATTTCAATCCTTGCTGAATTCAGGTTCTCTCTGTGTTTATGTCATTTATCTGATATTAGGCTCGGTGGGAAGGGCTGCCATCCCTAATTGGTTCACATTCTTGATCAGGATGGGTTTCACCATTCAAATTGAGTTGTGGGCCCACCTTCTCCACTTCGTCACCCTCACCCACCCCCAACCAAAAAAAAATTAAACTTTTGGGGGGAAAATCAAACTGACTTCCTGCATTTAGAGGACTATACAATCTTGGTGCAGCAGCCACAAGTGTTCACTCTGAAGCTTGTTACCTGGACAAATTTGGCAACACGGTCCTTAAATGATCAAACCTATGAACGTCCAGGTGGTCTGTTTGTGGTGGTACCGTGGGATCTTTCGTTAAATGGCTCAGTTGAAGATGAGCACCTCTGCAGACAGTGCAGCACTCCCTCAGTATTGCACTGCCCTGTAAACTTCGATTGCAAGCTTAACTCCTGAGTGTAGCAGCAACTTAGCCAAGTAAAATATGAATATTGGAGCCCTCTCTCTGTTACTGAGGGTGCGTTAGCTATAAGTTCCATATCAGAGAAAAATAACCTTACTTAATGCTCGCCAAAGCGGTTAGTTTCACTAAAATAGATCAAAAACTAGTTCTAAGAACAAGTGTTTGCAATTCATGGTAATAATTCCTCATATGAATATTTATGGATAAAATTTCATTTTGAGTGAATGTTATTTTTCAAACTGGATTAACCTACCACGTATCTATAATGTTTACCAAAACATTTACCCTGGAGCATAATGCTGCAATGCAAATAATGCTATTCTCAAGCATTTCACTTTAACCTTACTGCCATTTATGAGACACAACTCGAAAAACAGCAAAAATCAATGAAGCATCGCTCACCTCTCACCTTGAAGGCAGTTTCTCACCCGGCTCTGCTTCTTCTGTTGCTTGGCCCCGCAAGAGTCCTTGTATTTATCACTCAGCTGCTATCACATCTGATAATGAAGAGAACTGTAAACTGTGCTTGGTAAGTTTTAATTATGTGGAAGTATCAGAATCAAAGTTCAGAGTTCCCAAGTTGCCAACACTGACAACAGCCAATTTCCAACCAGGGGAGGGCAAAGATCAACTGGTCACACAAAGACCCGTTTGAAGCATTTGTAGTTCATGAGATGGTTTGTTTTTATTAGATTCATCACTCCATCAAAAACGGTTTTATTCCTTCTTTTAACTCTCACCTTTGCAAAGCATCTCCTCTCTATAGAGGCTGCGACACGGCTGCGTATTCCCGGCACTTATTTCTAATTCGCTGCACTGTCCCAGACAAGTTCAGCTCAATTGTTCTGAGCTTCTATTTGTTTAAGCTTCTCCCCTCCCCATTGTTCGCTCTCCCTCTCCAAAGGGATCTGACACAGAGTGATGGGCAACCTTCATACCTCACCATGATAAATAAAAACACCTGAATAAGTTTTAGCATGTTATTTGACTTAGTGTGACAAATAACCAAGCTATTATCTGGTGTCCTGGTGGATGGTATATCTGTAAGTTCATCAACCAGAATCAGAAGTAGAGGGCTTCCGGAAGATTTTGTAAGCTTTCTTTATTGACCCGGGTGAAATCTGTTATTTCATTACAGCCGATGGGTTGAAACTGGAATCACCTTGCCCGGGTTGGCATCATGCAGCACCACACAATCGGGGTTGCTCACTGAGGGCAGAATCCTCAGCTCTTGGCCTGGTCACGAGTCAGGACCATTTCCGCATCCTGACTGTCAGGGTGCCCGCCTGGGGAATCTTCCCAGGGGTGGCCAACGAAGAGGTTTCTTCCAAAGGGTGCAGCTCCCTCCAGAAGCACTCCTGGAGCAGTTTGGAATTGTTTAAAATAAATGGTGACCCCAGCTGTGAAGGGGGATCCACTCCTCAGGAGGGAGATGTGGACCTCCGATGGTCAACACACTGGGGAGTTGGGGGGGGGGGGGGGGTGATGGGGTTGCAGTGATCGTAGGAGACCCTGTGGGATCCCATTGGTCCTCCAGGTCAGGTTCGGAAGAGTTTTAGTTTACAACACTCATCCCAAATATATTGTCAAACTCACATTCAACATGACCCCAATAATTGGTTAGGTATATTCTCCAATTGCGTTTCTACTGATGGCCGTTTAACAAATATATGCACAAAAAATCACAGGAAGAAACTAAAGGGTGTAATTAGTTATTTTCTAAAAGAGGTTTTTAGACAACTTGTTTTAACTTGCTGGGTTGCAACAGACAGATGAAGGGCACTGGACTAGAATCTCCGTCCCGCCACTCCGGGCTTCTGGTTTCGCACGCAGACGGGATGTTCCGTTTCGCCGGCTGCTCAATGAGGTTTCCCATTGTGGGGCAGCCCTATACCAAGGGGAAACCGCCGGGGCTGCTGGCAAAACGGAGCATCCCAACAGCGGAGAGTCCGGCCCACTGGCCGGGATTCACCGTTCACCGCCGCCAATTTCGTAATCCCAGATCGGACGGAGAATCCCATCCGACGCTCAACTCAGGGGTGGCGCCTGTTTGACGCAGGTTTTGCATGCTCATACCCTCCGAAATGGCATCATTGCGTCGCGCATCACGCACCGCATGCCGTTGGGATGGCCTTAGCGCAGCCACTGAAGGCCTGCCCCTGATGCTCCGCCCCCGTTGGGCTGTGTTTCTGCCCACGTGGTTGACGTGTGGTCTCAGCGGTCAGGAACCCGGCGAGGCGGCTGCGGACTGTGTCCAGCGGTACCACAGTCATTTGTGAGCCGTGCTGCTGGCCGGAGGGGCTTCTGCGAGGACTGGTGGGGGAGTGGCCAGGGGGGCACTATCTGGCAGGGCGGGTCCATGCACGACCGGCGGCATGTTTTAAGGCACGACCACCTCAGGTCGTCGCCATGCGGTGCAGGCGCTGCCACGGACCCGGCCATTCTCCAGCAGGTTTTATTGTGGAGACCAGGAGTTTTACGCGGCACGGCTGCTAGCCCCTCACTGGTCGCAGGATTGGTGAGGGGGCGCCACGGATTATTTTGGCGTATAACTCCACAGATCCTCCACACTTAAATCTCAAAAACGGTGAATCCAGCCCACTATTTACTGAAGGGTGGGTTTCCTTGTTAATTTTGACCACAGAGCCCAGCAATCTACCCACCTGCCCTCAATATTCTGAAACGCAGGCAAGTAGAGTCCGACGTACAATTGCTTTACCTCCAGTGTCACCTGGTTTCAGCACACTTTCATTATCTATCTTTATCAGCATCTGATTTTATGTTGTTGAACTGGAGGTTTAACGTGACAGCTAACTTGGGGAGAAGTGCTCCCAGTGTCCAATACTGTAAATGTATGAACGGCAGTGCACCTCGTGTTGCCCAAGATTCACTCTCTGACCTCTATGTTAGTGACCTATATATCGAGTATGCCAAGACAAATAATACATCACAGCATCGTTAACAAACAAACCAACAGGGCAGCTTATGCTGCAAGAACCAACCGCGCATGTTGCAGTCATGATCAAGTTTTGATGATTAAAACAGTTAATTCTACATGAGTAATTTTAACATTTAAAAAAATGCCTAATTTTGTGAACATTTGGAACACTGTTGTGTTAAAAATAACTCTTAGTGTTTTCATTTCAGCCTATTTAAACATGTTAATGTATTCCCTAGGCTGTTGCTAAAACCTTGCATTGTTGCTCAAATACCTGCATGACCTCAAAAGAAATGGGTGATTGACACGATGAAAAGTACTGCACTTCCACAAACTCAGGATTTTTTTGTTTGAAAATGTTTTTAGTGACGTTTTCACATTTTATACAAAATTACACAAATACAACCAGTAACCCAAACACCAAATGCCCCCAGAATGACCCTTCTATCCAAGAAATAAGAATCACCCCCTACTTAGCCATGCCCTCCCCTGTTTATACCATTCCCCCCTTGCTCCCCACTAACAGCTAACAGGGACCGACTGTCTGATATATAATATAAACAGCCACCAGCTTGGGTAGAGTCCTTCACTCGACCCCCTCACTTTGGGGGTGATTCTCCGAGCCCCGCGCCGTGCCGGAGAATCACCGCAACCGTGCCCCGATGCCGGCGTGCGATTCTCCGAGGTGCGGAGAATCGGCTCCATTTGCGCCGGCGTGTTTGGCGCGGGCCGGCCTCTCCCCCCCCCCCCACGGGCCTACTTTATTGCGTGGATGGCCCCTGAACCCCAACGCCATGTTGAGTCGCACTGAAGAAGTCCCCCGCGCATGCGCGGGTTGGCGCGGCGCCCATCTGGCGTCGGGGAGGCTGGAGCGGTGTGAACCGCTCCAGCACCGTGCTGGCCCCCTGTGTGGAACAGATCGGTCGTATCCGGGCCCGTTTCGCGCCGTCGTGAAACGCGACGCCGTTCACGATGGCGCGAACACTTGGTCTCCATTTTGGAGAATCTCCCCCTTTGTATTTGTCCTTCTTGAGGTGCAAAAACTCCATTAAATCCCCCAGCCATGTGAAGCACTCGCCGATGTTGCTAATCTCCAGCCCAACAGCATCCACCTCTGCACCACCAACAAGGCAAAGCAAGGACATCCGCCCCCACGGCCACCCGCAGCTCCATCACAACCGAAACTCCAACTTTAGCCACAAGGGCAGGGCTCCAGCCTCAATATTTAGGATCGCGGACATGGTGCTAAAGAAGGATCTCCAAAAACCCACCAGCTTGGAACAGGACCAGAACATGTGTGTGTGGTGTGCGGGCCCTTTTTAACAGCGCTCACACCCATCCTCCACCCCCTCAAAGAACTGACTCATCCCGGCCTTAGTGAGGTGCGGTCGAAACACTACCTTGAGCTGGATCAGGCTCAGTCTCACACACGACAATGTGGTGTTCACCCTCCGCAGTGCCTCACTCCATACCTCCTCTTCCAGTATTGGGCCCAACTCCCCCACCCATTCAGCCTTTACCCCTTTCACCAAACTTAATTTTTCCTCTGCGATCCGTGCATACAAGTCGGACGTACTGCCGTCCTCCGACCCCGAACAGGAGAGAATCCTCTCCAATAAGGATGGTGGCAGCACCTTTGGAAACTCTGGAAACATCCTCCTAACAAAGCTCCGTACCCGGAGGTACCTAAACATGTCTGAGTCTGACAGCCCAAATTTCTCCTTCAATTCGTCCAGGCTGGCAAACTGCCCCTCCAGGAATAAATCCCCCACTCTCGCCAGCCCTTCCCCTTGCCATCCACCAAATGTGCCATCCAGGCCTTGCCGGCTCAAACAGGTCGTTAGCACTAATGGGAACCAGACTTGAGGCTGCCCCCAATTTCAAATGCTGGTGGAGTTGCCGCCATATTTTTAACATAGACACCATCCCTGGGTTCGGCGGGTACCTTGCCGCGCCAACGGAAGCGGCGCCATGACCAATGCCCCCAAGCTTGCCCTTCTACATGACTCCAACTGAATCCAGAGAGCCCCCGGATTCTCACACCATCCCTACGCCTTCCCAGTGTTGGCCGACCAGCAATGGAATAGCAAGTTTGGCAGCGCTCTACCCCCTGCCTGTCTGTCCCTCTGAAGGACCCCCCCCCTCCGAATCTACGGGGCCTTAACTGCCCAAGCAAAGCTGGAGATGAGCCACTTGACCTTTCGGAAGGGAGACTTGGGAAGGAACACCGGGAGACTCCGAAATAAAAACAAAAATCTCGGCAGGATGTTCATCTTAAATGATTGGACCCGGGCTGCCAAATATAATGGGAGCTTGTCCCACCACTGTCAGTCCACCTGAACTCGACTCACCAAACTTGTACGGTTCAACCTCCGGAGCCGTGCCCAATCCCAGGCACCTGGACCCCTAAGCATCAAAAGGCAGTCCCACTAACCAAAATGGCACCCCACCCCCCCCCCCCCCCACCAAAAGCTGACTCCCCTTCTTGACGCACCGTCTGGTACGGCGTGCCCTGCCAGCAGTAGGATTCTCCGTCCCGGCAGCCGGCTAATGGACTTTCCCATTGTGGGCATCCCCATGCTGCCGGCGAAATGGAGGATTCCGCCGATGGAGAATGCAGCCCCTTATTTTTAAACAGTTCCCCTTGATTGGAGATTCCTCCCCGCGAGGAGGCACGCCCAGCATCTACCTGTCAAGCCCTATCAGGATCTTATATGTTTCGATAAGACGACCTCTCATTCTTAAAAACTCCAGTGAGCGGAGGACCAGCCTGCTTTACCTTTCCTTTTAAAACCCCCACATCGCAGGAATCAGCCAAGTGATCCTTCTCTGAATTTCTTCCAATGCAAATATAACCCTCCTTAAGCAAGATCAAAACTGTACACAGTACTGCACGTGCGGTCTCAACAATGCCCTGTATAGTTGCAGTAACACTTCCTTACTTTTATATATGCCCTTGCAATAAAGGCCAACATTCAATTTGCCTTCATAATCACTTGCTCTACCTGCATGCTAACCTTTTGCGATTTGTGTACAAGGTCACCTAGATTTCCCTGGACTGCAGAATTCTGCTGTCTATCTCTGTTTAAATAATATTCAACTTTTCTATTCTTCCTGTCAAAGTGGACAACCTCGCACGTTCCCACATTATACTTCATCTGTCAAATTGTTGCTCACCCACTTAACCTGTCTATATCCCTTTGCAGATTTTTTGTATCCTCCTCGTAACTTGTGTTCCTTCCCATCTTTGAATCATTAGCAAATTTGGTTACCAGTCTGTCCCTGCATCTAAGTCATTCATATATATCGCAAATAGTTGAGGTTCCAGGACTAATCCCTGTGACACTCCACTAGTTACAGAATGTCAACCCGTAAATGGCACATATCCCAACTTTATTTCCTGTTAATTAGCCAATCTTTTATCCATGTTAATATATCACCCTCAACACCATGTGCTCTTTTCATGTGATCATGAAATCCAAATCCACTACATCTATTGATTCCCCTTTATCCATCCTGCTTGTTACATCATCAAAGAACTCTTTGTCAAATACAATTTTCCTTTCACTAAACCATGTTGACTCTGCCTGATTGCATTACGATTTTTAAATGTCCTGTTACCACCTCCTTAATAATGGATTCTAACATTTTCATAAGGACAGACACTGGATTAATTGGCCTATAGTTTACTGATTTCTGTCTCCCTCCTTTGCTGAATAGTGGTGTTATATTTATAATTTTCCAATTTCCTTGGACCGTTGCAGGATCTAGAAAAATAATTTTACAGCCCCTCAGCTGGTGTACTTGCAAGTGGGAGTCACATAAAACAGGACAGATGGCTAGCCCTCTTCCTTCGCACCCCCCCACCCCCCACCGAGCTATTCCCCATAATTTGTGGGCAGGTAAGGCAGATAGTCCACCCATCCTTAGGCCTATTGAGGCCATAACTACCTCCATGGACTTCCCAACCTTCCTCCCTGGTCTTCCTAACCTTCCTCCCTGGCCTTCCTAACCTGACCTACCTGGCCTTCCTAACATGACCTGCCACTCCCCTCCTCCATAAGAACATAAGAACTAGGAACAGGAGTAGGCCATCTGGCCCCTCGAGCCTGCTCTGCCATTCAATGAGATCATGGCTGATCTTTGTGGACTCAGCTCCACTCTCCGGCCCGTACACTATATCCCCGAATCCCTTTGTTCTTTAGAAAGGTATCTATCTTTTTCTTAAAAGCGTTTAAAGAAGGAGCCTCAACTGCTTCACTGGGCAAGGAATTCCAGAGATTCACAACCCTTTGGGTGAAGAAGTTCCTCCTAAACTCGGTCCTAAATCTACTTCCCCTTATTCTGAGGCTATGCCCCCTAGTTCTGCTTTCCCCGACCAGTGGAAACAACCTGCCCGCATCTATCCTATCTATTCCCTTCATAATTTTATATGTTTCAATAAGATCCCCCCCGCATCCTTCTAAACTCCAATGAGTACAGTCCCAGTCTACTCAACCTCTCGTCATAATCTAATCCCCTCAACTCTGGGATCAACCTAGTGAATCTCCTCTGCACTCCCTCCAGTGCCAATATGTCCTTTCTCAGGTAAGGAGACCAAAACTGAACACAATACTCCAGATGTGGCCTCACCAACACCGTATACAATTGCAGCATAACCTCCCTAGTCCTGAACTCCATCCCTCTAGCATTGAAAGACAAAACTCGATTAGCCTTCTTAATCACCTGTTGCACCTGCACACCAACTTTTTGCGACTCGTGCACCAGCACACCCAGGTCCCTCTGCACATCTTACCGTTTAAATAATAATCCATTCTGCTGTTATTCCTCCCAAAATGGATAGCCTCACACTTGGCAACATTGAATTTCATCTGCCAGACCCTAGCCCATTCACCTAACCTATCCAAATCCTTCTGCAGACTTCCGGTATCCTCTGCACTTTTTGCTTTACCACTCATCTTAGTGTCGTCTGCAAACTTTGCCACGTTGCACTTGGTCCCCAACTCCAAATCATCTATGTAAATTGCGAACAACTGCGGGCCCAACACTGATCCTTGAGGGACCCCACTAGTTACAGGTTGTCAACCAGAGAAACACCCATTTATCCCCACTCTCTGCTTTCTGTTAATTAACCAATCCTCTACCCATGCTACCACTTTACCCTCAATGCCATGCATCTTTAGTTTATGCAGCAACCTTTTGTGTGGCACCTTGTCAAAAGCTTTCTGGAAATCCAGATATACCACATCCATTGGCTCCCCGTTATCTACTGCACTGGTAACGTCCGCAAAAAATTCTACCAAATTAGTCAGACACGACCTATCCTTAATGAACCCATGTTGCATCTGCCCAATGGGACAATTTCCCTCCAGGTGCCCCGCTATTTCCTCCATAATGATAGATTCCAGCATTTTCCCTACAACCGAAGTTAAGCTTACCGGCCTATAATTACCCGCTTTCTGCCGACCTCCTTTTTTAAACAGTGGTGTCACGTTTGCTACTTTCCAATCCGCTGGGACCACCCCAGAGTCTAGTGAATTTTGATAAATTATCACTAGTGCGTTTACAATTTCCCTAGCCATCTCTTTTAACACTCTGGGATGCATCCCATCAGGGCCAGGAGACTTGTCTACCTTTAGCCCCATTAGCTTGCCCAATACTGCCTCCTTAGTGATTACAATCATCTCAAGGTCCTCACCTATCATATCTTTATTTCCATCAGTCACTGGCATGTTATTTGTGTCCTCCACTGTGAAGACTGACCCCAAAAAACCTGTTCAGCTCCTCAGCCATTTCCCCGTCTCCTATTATTAAATCTCCCTTCTCATCTTCCAAAGGATCAATATTTACCTTAGCCACTCTTTTTTGTCTGATATATTTGTAGAAGCTTTTACTATCTGCTTTTATGTTCTGAGCAAGTTTACTTTCATAGTCTACCTTACTCTTCTTTATAGCTTTTTTAGTAGCTTTCTGTTGTCCCCTAAAGACTTCCCAGTCCTCTAGTCTCCCAATAATTTTTGCCACTTTGTATGTCCAGGTTCCCAATCTCTCACTGACCATAAAACCCAGACTCAGTTTAGTCCGATATCCTTGCCGTCTTCCTTCTCGAGACAGTTTGTAGCCCCAGCAGCCGTCACTGCTGAAAAATGAAATGAAAATGGCTTATTGTCACAAGTAGGCTTCAAATGAAGTTACTGTGAAAAGCCCCATGTCACCACATTCGGGGAGGCTGGTACGGGAATTGAACCGTGCTGCTGGCCTGCCTTGGTCTGCTTTCAAAGCCAGCGATTTAGCTCTGTGCTGAACCAGCCACTGCATCCATTGTGTGCTCTGTCACACTCTGATTATCATTACCCGCCTCACTATCCTGTACTATTGTCTTGTCCTTTCCCTTTAACTTTCCAAATCTCCCCTCACATGAATGTGACCCACCCTGCCCCCCCCCCCCCCCCCATTTAGTTTAAAGCCGTCTCTACAGCCTGTCATGTGAGAGTACCTTTAAGAAATGGGTGTTTATTACTGCAGTGATGTTAGAGAGTAGGTGGAGCTGGGCTGTCTGTCAGATTTTTACTTTCGTTTTAGGCGGTTTGCTGCAGGGTGAGTTTTAGTTTTGTTTTCAGAGCTGGATAGCTGCAGTCACAGCCAGAAGGTGTATTAGAGTCTCTCTGTAATCTAAAGACTGTAAATCGATCCTGGTGATTTAAAATTAACAACAGTAAGTGACTTTAACCTGTTGTGCTTCTGGTAAAAGGTGTTTTAAGTCTTCTGGATGTTGTTTGGGAAGTTATTAAGCATTACTTAGTGTTGTATTCTTTGGGGGTTGTATTTGAATTGATGGTCGCTGAGATGTTCACTGTATATTTTAAAAAGGCTAACTTGAATTCATAGAATAAACATTGTTTTGCTTTAAAAAATACTTTTCCATTTCTGCTGTACCACACCTGTAGAGTGGGCCGTGTGCTCCCCATACCACAATCTAGTAAAGGTTGTGGGTCAGGTGAACTCCATGATACACTTTGGTGTTCTCTAAACCTTGGCCAATAACAAGCCCCAGTTATACAATTCACCAATATACTGGTCCCAACACAGTTCAGGTGATGCTCATCCCAATAGTACAGCTCTTTCTCCAATATTGGGTCGGGATTCTGTGATCCTGAGGCTAAGTGTTGATGCCGTTGGAAACGTCGTTGCGTTTCTCGACGGCGTCAGCTCGGCCTCAGGATCAGCAATTCTGGCCCCGACAGGGGGCCAGCACGGCACTGGAGCGAGCCACGCTGCTCCAGCTGCTGATCCTGGCGTGAACTGGGCATCGCGGGATCCGCGCATGCGCAGTGACTCCCTTCGCTGAGCCGGCCCTGACGCAACATGGTGCAGGGCTACAGAGGCCGGCGCGGAAAAAAGGAGGCCCCCAGCCGGAGAGGCCGGCCTGCCGATCGGTGGGCCCCGATCGCGCGGGCCAGGCCACATCGGACCCACCCTCCCCCCCAACAGGCCGCCCCCGGACCCTTCCATGCCGAGATCCCGCCGGCTGAGAGCAGGTGTGAACGGCGGCGGCGGGACTCGGATTTTTTACGACGGCCGCTCGGCCCACCCCAGGCCAAAAATTGGCAGACCGGCCGTGTAGAGCGGAGAATCACATGCCGGCGTCGGGGTGGCGTGGCGCAAGTTGCGCTGGTCAAGGAGATTCTCTGGCCCCGGGCTGAGAGAATCCCGCACCTGGTGTCTGCTCCATTTCTTCCACACCAATCTTTGAGCCACACATTCAACTGTCTTATCTTATATTGTTCACGGCTCAAGGTAGTAATTACATCTGTGGTTCTGCTTTTTAATTTTGTCCCTAGCTGCTCACACTCCCTCTCAGCAGAACATTAGACTTAACTATGTCACCCCTTTCATTTGCGAGTCTTTTGACTGTGCAGGGACAATGAATTCTAAATCAGGTTCAAAATTATATTGTGCATGCCCAATTTAAGCACATTCATGAGACATCCAACTCTCCACAGGACACTTGGGTGCCCCAATATCCACCACCATTTTATGACGGATGTCATATTTAAGTCTCTAAACCAGCCCCCCCCCCCTCTCTCACGCCCATTTTGGAAAGGACTTTAATATCAAAGCCACAGTAACTATCTACTATGACCTTTTTCTTCCCTCCCACACACCTCAAAAAAATATTTGAAGCAATGTAAGAATGGGAAATCTTGAATACATTTCCTTTTAGTTCAGGTTTTAATATTTGAAATGCCATTTTATGTTTATAATGAGAATGTTGGATTATATGTAGATTCGACCGAGTTTGACATTTGGAGAAATCAATATTACCCAATTAACGCAGTTGTACCCAAGTGTTGGGGATCTGAGGAACTGGAGATGATGTGCAGGTAGATTTAACATCAGAATCTGGTACACTGTGGGAGGAACAAATCCAGCTCTACTCCCAGAACAGCTTCCATCCTTCCATAGTTAACACACATTCGACATAGCTAATTTCATGCCTATTGGGCTTTGCACATCTGAAGAAATCTTTAAAAAAAGGAGAGAACTTGACATAATGCATTGCCTGCAAGCAAGTACACTGTGGATTTGTACAATATAGAGTGCCTTCATGAGCTGACAGGAAGTCAAATGTCAGATTCCCTGTGAATTCAAGTCACACACATAAGAATTAAGATACTTTTTGACTCATAGGCCTGGAAATTCAGCATTGTTGATCAAACTAAAATAGCTGTTTTTTATGTCGGAGTTTAAACTTTTTTCACAGTCTGCATGAACTTGAAAATAGGCAGATCTGATTAAAATCACAATTCATCTACATCCATACTAAAGGGCAAATAGATAAGGATCCAGAAGAGTGTCCGTGAAGTTCCCTACATAATCTGATAGAAATTGCAAACAGCTCTGCAGTGCAGTATTTTTTTTTTAAGTAGGAGAAAAGCAGCAGTGTGAAGTGGTATGGCATGTATTTCCATTTGCACCTCAGTAATTATCTCTATCGTGTCACTGGGGAAATGCTAACCAGCTGGATCACTTTTCCACAGGGATGATGAAGGATTGCAACTTAATAATGGAAAATGAGTCTAGTAATAGTTTTTTAAAGCCTTTGGGGAAGATATTTGGTCAGGAGCTAATCGGCAGTAGTCTTTCAATGACAATGGTAGTTGCACGATAGCGAGTATGGCTGAATTTGTGCTACTTATACTTTTAAAGTATTTAAATTCAATCACATAAAAACTAGCCATTTTAGTTTAATTAACATTCTTAAAATTGTCAGGCCTATGACTCAAATATGTAGCTTAGTTCACATTATAATAATAATCTTTATTATTGTCACAAGTAGGTTTACATTAACACTGCAATGAAGTTACTGTGAAAATCCCCTAATCGCCACACTACGGCACCAGTTTGGGCACGCTGAGGGAGAATTGGGGCGAAATTCTCCGGAAACGGCGCGATGTCTGCCGACTGGCGCCCGAAATGGCGCAAATCAGTCGGGCATCGCGCCGCCCCAAAGGTGCGGAATGCTCCCCATCTTTGGGGGCTGAGCCCCAACCTTAAGGGGCTAGGTCGGCGCCGGACGAATTTCCGTCCCGCCAGCTGGCGGAAAAGGCCTTTGGTGCCCCGCCAGCTGGCGCGGAAATGACATCTCCGGGTGGCGCTTGCGCGGGAGCGCTGGCGGCCGCTGACGGGATTTCCGCGCATGCGCAGTGGAGACAGTCTCTTCTGCCTCCGCCATGGTGGAGACCGTGGCGAAGGCGGAAGGGAAAGAGTGCCCCCACGGCACAGGCCCGCCCCCGGATCGGTGGGCCCCCCCAGGACCCCTGAGCCCGCCCGCGCCGCCTTGTCCCGCCGGTAAGGTAGGTGGTTTAATTTACGCCTGCGGGACAGGCATTTTAGCGGCGCGACTTCGGCCCATCCGGGCCGGAGAATCACGGGGGTGGCCCGCCAACCAGCGCGGCGCGATTCCCGCCCCCACCGAATATCCGGTGGTGGAGAATTCGGCAACCGGCGGGGGCGGGATTCACGCCAGGCCCCGGCGATTCTCCGACCCGGCGGGGGGGTCGGAGAATCTCACCCCAGAATGTCCAATTCACCTAACAAGCACATCTTTGGGACTTGTTGGAGGAAACCACAGTACCTGGAGGAAACCGAAGTAGGCACAGGGAGAACGTGCAGACTCCGCACAGAGACCCAAGCCAGAAATCAGTTACCATGATATGCAGGTAAATAAATAATTCAGGGTTTGATATTCCCCCATGTGTAGCACAAGGATTTAAAAAAATTATTTCATGGGTTCGGAGTTTAGCTGGCAAGGTCAGAATTTTTGTCCATCCCTAATTTCTCCTGAGAAGGTAGTGGTGAGCTGCTTTCTGGGACTGCAGCAGTCCATCTAGTGCAGGTACATCACAGTGCTGTTAGGGAGGAAGTTCCAGGCTTTAACTCAGAAACAGTGACAGAATGGTGTTACATTTCCAAGTAAGGGTGGCGTGTGTCTTGGATGGGGATCTTGGAGGTAGTCATGTTCCCATGGGCTTGCTGCCCTTGTTCTTCCAGGTACCAGAGGTGGTGAGTTTAGAAGATGTTGTTGAAGGAGTTGCATCTGAAATGAAATTTCTCAATCAGCAAAACATACTATTTACACTGGAAGGTAAGGAGTTAATATATGTCTGTTCATCCGATAGTTACAGTTAAGGCACATTGTTGGAACAGCGTACTGTAAATGTTACTCAACTCACAGTCCATGTTATATTTGACCAGTCTAAGTTGACCATAAGTATTTATTTTCCTTAAATTTGGAAAACTGATGTCCCACCATTGTTATCTTTCACTGTGATGAACTGTACATTTCAATTAAAATATAGCGATTTGATACTTTTAACAAAATTCAAACTTTGGAAATGCAGAAACATATGGGGAAATTGTCCCATTTGTTTAAAAATATATTAATTAAATGTTGATTTTTAAGTATAATCGTTTCCATACAAAAAGAAAACTTCATTTGATTCAAAAACTTATATTAGTAACATGTACAATTCTGGATAATCATAGTTTGCATAGCTTTGATTACTGTCAGTACTCAAACTCCACCCCTTTGCTGTACATATCTATTGGATCCCCAGCTCGCACCTCCCACCTATGTGCCTGCTTACTCCTAATAGTTATTGACCTCTTTTAAACTTGCCCAGTCAAATCTGGAAACAACAAAATGAGATTGTTTCAGAAGAATGCAAAATTTTTGCTGAGAGTTTGGATGTGTTATGAAAACAGAGGTAGTTTTAAAGGATTTATATTTGTATTGGTAAACATTAGAAATAAGATATAGTTTTAAGTGTGTTTAATTTAATGTTTCTGTGCTCAGAAGGATAAAATGTATAGTTAGATTCATGCTGGACAAAGGTGTTTGTATGTATTGGGGTTGCTGTCAATTCCAACTGTGATTCAATTGTGCTTAGAGAGGGTCACGGTCTGAAGAATAAATAGCAGCAGTAAATGCCTCGCAACTGGAGACCCTTGTGAGGTAGGAAAAGTTTTAAGTTTTAGCTGGATATATTGCAGTTGGAGATGGGACACCGGGGAGTAAACATCCCTCAACTCTGCCAGAAGACTGGACAGGGTGGGAGTTGGAAAGAGGCAGGCTTCCTAAAGAAGCAGTTATTGTCCAGATAACCAGGGAAATGGGACAGAGTCTCTTAAAATGACTGAAGCCAAGAAAACAGAGAGCAAACTTTTGTGCAGAAGAAGTCAAAGAAAAGTAGACAAAGGTGTTCTGAGTTAAAGAGTCAATTGCAGTAATCGGATTTAGTGTGGGAAATCAAACTTCAGCAGTAAATCAAAGGTTCGATGCCGTTTTAATACAGTCTGGGAATCGAAAGTTAACAGTTTGTACAGCAGTCAAGACAAAGAAATCTTAAAGGAGATGGTGTAAAATCTGGACTGGATTCATTGTTAAAAGTGGAGCGGAAACTTTGTTTAAAAGTGTCAGTTGGAAAACCATGATTGGATTTTGGAATGCAACTGCTAACAGAAAGTATTATTAAAGATTTTAAAGCATGCTTTTGGGAGTGGGGGTTGGGAATTCCAATATGACAAGCATCTAGGTGGACTCTGATGAGAAAGCTACAGACACTAACTTGGATTAAGAGCAGAGCGCGTGCATTTGACCGCAGTCATCTTATGTGCTAAAAGAGATTTTGTGCGAATGAAATCATTGTAGCTTAAGAGGTAGTTAGTAATAAGTGATCATCTTAAAATCTGCATGGAATCGTTAATCTAAGGGGGGGGGGGGGTAAAGGTTATTTTATCATAATTCAATTTTTCCATGCTTAATAAAGAAAAAAATATTGTTTTTTAAAACGAATTAGTGGTCCTGTGACTCAGTAACTCCATGTTTTATAAAAAAAAGTAAAGTTATCGGGCTGGATTCTGTGCCGCGACACATTTCTGCCTTGACCCACTGGCGGGATTCTCCCTTACCCCAGCTGGTCAATGGGGTTTCCCATTGTGGGGTAGCCCCACGACGTCTGGAAACCCCCGGGGCGCCGGCAAAACGGAGCATCCCGTCGGCGGAGAATCCAGCCCATGGTCAGGGTTCCATTTTGGGATTTTCTTATCCAGTTATAAACAGGTAACAGGTGTAATGCCATTTTGGAACTCCACAATAAAATAAAGAGCTAGAACTAAGGCAGCAGGAGATATACTATAGATGGAGTGAATGTTTAAATATTCTGGGGCTTCGAGGACATATGATACTACATAAATTCAAGACCAAACTGTCTAGGAAGCACTGATTAATAAATGCAGTAGCAACAGATCACTTAAATTGTTACAAAGCATTAACTGTTTGGATATATTTTATCCATCATTAATACACTTTTACCCAACAATATAGATCAATGTAAGTGATTATCGCAATTGTCCCCATTTGAAGTACTAGATTTTCATTGCACCAGCAGTAAAGGTAAGTCAATTACTAATGTTGAACATTGGACCAATATCCTTAAGTATGAAATATGCATGTTTATCACCGCAACACGTCTCAATCGATCAACCCAAGGCACGATTTCTGTGATGCAAATGCATCCGAAAGATCGGCAATCAGTTATTATGCTTTCTGCCTTCCTTGTCCAACAAAACTATTGGTGTCAGAAAGCACAGAAAAATCAATAGCCTGCCTACTTTATGCCTGTGCTCAATAAAATACTGCGGAGGCAATATACTGCAAAAGGAAAGAGAACAGGACGCAGGAAAAGCGCCTGCTATTAACTAAATAAGTAACATTCGTCAGATCAAATTACATAGGTTTTATTTGTCATGATCCCACTTTCCAACTAAATTACTAGTTGCAAGTGACCCACACAATGTACTAGATCACTGAACCTTTTGTCCAACATAAACAAGAAAAAATACTTTTCAACATTTCCGAAACAGAAATAGCAAAGTATATTAATATACATTCAACATATACTGCGTATTGATTACTACAATACAAAGCAACATTAAAAATGTGTTACAGATGAGAGATGGCACTGCATTTCAGTTCTGATTTTTTTCGGCAGTCGGCTCTCCCATAAATACAGTGTCATGTAAACAAAACAAAAAAAGATACATACAATAAAAGCTTTCAGTGTTTCCTTGGTACCTTCCCGTTAAACAGCTGAATATCAAGTTTTTTTACTTTTTTTTCATCAAATGAATGGAACAAAAAATATACAAATGACATAAGTTGGACAGATGTGTAGTTTAGAAGCAGATAAATGGGTGATATTTAAATTTTCATCAGGTCTAAAAATTCTCTGTCCGGAGCTACTTATTTTTGTTTTTTTTTAAAACCATGATTATTAAAATCACAGTTAAACACTGCTTGACTGGCTTCGTTGTAATCCTTCTTTCCGTTCGTGCAAATTCCTTTCGAAGTTCTGCTTCTTCCCCTTTTTGAAGCAGCGAAATCTTTCAACTTAAATTTCATTTTCTGATCGGTTTTAGAGTTCAGAAAGAAGCCCCAAACCTGCTGGTCTTTGGGCAGGTTCTGGGTGTTCTAATATATATATTTTAAAAATGACATGACATAGAAACATAATACGCACTGTGAAATTTCAAAGGGTTAACATTAACAAATTTCACCTGGCACAAGGAAACAAGTCACATTACAATGCCATAAAAAGGGAAAAATACTTTAACAAAGGTGCAAGTTACAATTCAAATATAACAAAATCATCTATTTTGACAATTTCTCTTTAACACACGGTTCATTTAATTGATATCTTAAGGTAACTTAACAGGTTCTACGTGGATGGGAAATAAAAACCATAAAATCTAACTTGCTTTTTAAAAAATGGGCGTACGCTTTTTTTTTGGTAATTGACGCAGAAATTAACATGAGAAAGAAAGCACAACGACAAACACTGGAAAATAAAACTTAGGAAAACAAAGCATATTGCACCACTGTTAGGCAAAAATCGAAAATGGAGGAGTATCAGAGGGACAGCAAGCAGTCTTATTGCTCACAGAGTAAATTAGGCCTCAGGGCGCATGCTGCACTGCTCAGGTACTCTCCCTGGATAAAGTGACATCACAGGGCTTGAAGAGTTTTTCTTTCTGCAGGGTAAGGCCAGGGCGAAAGGGCTTGGCGCATGAGGATGTCCAGGAGTCATGGCTGTTTCGCCTTTTCTCTTTCTGTAATTTTCAAAACTTCAATCTTCTCTTATCCTCATGACTGGCACTGACAGGTGTGGCAAGTAGCGCAACCCTCAACTGACAGCAGACAAGTCACGATGTTGTGCTGGAAAGAAATACAATGAAGTTTTGGCGTGATGCTGCTAGATACTGTTGGCAAAATGGACCTTTCACCTCAAAGCTGAACATACTCGTCTGTAGAAGAACAAAAAGAAAACTGGTGTTAGTTTGCAACTTTTCAATTTGCCAACTGTAATTTGAATCCGAGCTCCACTGATAGATCAGAGTGGTAAGGATTCAGGCTCAATCTCTAGTGCATGGAAAGTTAGCTGGAGTCCTAATTTAAGTAGCACTGGCTTTTTAAGTTGCAAAAAGAAAATCTTATCATTTCCTGTTGATCGTGGTTGTGGGTGAACTTGACGGCAGAATTAGGATTGGGAATGCTTAATGGAAAATAGCTAGCCAACAAAGCTTACAAGTAAATAATGGCTAGGTAGACCCGAAGGGAAAGCTGCATGCATGGCAACTAGGACCCAATGACTTCAACAGAGGAAATGAGTGGAGTGCAATTCTACTTAAAAAGCAACAAATATATAATACTTTCCTCAGAACTCAAAGAGGTTCAATCTATGAATGGGTTTTTAAACATTTATTGTTCATTCCGGATTCTCCCGAGGAGTTGGGGTGGACCTTCTTCTATTATTTATCCAGAAGCAAATGTGCAACAAAACGGAAGTATTTGCCTGTAATGCTACTTTTAAACTAATCCTGCAGTAGTGTCAAAAAAAGTACAAAACATCGATCAACAAATTATCCCAAATCCAAAGTATTCTCAATTTTGAAATCTTAAGATTTGTTCTATTTTATCTAGAGGTCATGTTGTAATCTTGATGGTCAACTCACACCTGGACCTGTGTGTCCTGGTCTGAGCGCCATGCTGTATGTAGGATATACAGCTGCTGCAAAATGTGCGGAGAAAAGCAATAATGATCCAAGTGAAAGAGTTTTGAGGAAAGATTAAGGGGGATTTAATTATTAGTCATGGCTCAATGGGAAGCACTCTTGTCCCCGAATCAGAAGATGTTTGTTCAAGAACCACTTCAGAGATTTGAGCACGAAAGTCTAAGACTGACATTCTGGTCCATAACTAATTGTCCTAGATATACTCAGGGAAGTGTTGCACTGTTGGAGGTGTCATTTTGGAGAAGAACATGGAGTTACCCCTGGTGTTGTAGCAATAGTTCTCCCTCATACCTCACAAAATCAATCTGGCCATTGTAACATTGTTGTTTGCGGCTGCCACATTTCCTTCATTACAACAATGTCTACAAATTCAAGAGGACTTCATTGGCTCTTAAGTGCTTTGGGACATTCTTAGATTGTGAAAGGTGCTCCATGAACGCAAATAACAAAGAACAAAGAAAAGTACAGCACAGGAACAGGCCCTTCGGCCCTCCAGGCCCTTCGGCCCTCCAGGCCCACGCTGCCAGTCTAAACTAAAATCTTCCACACGTCCAAGGTCCGTATCCATCTATTCCCATCCTATCTTCATATCCTTAAGTCAAGATACGTAAATTATTAAATAGATAATTAAATAGATGGTTAAAGGAGGGGCAGGACTGGCAGCTCAATATTCCGGGGTACAGATGCTGTAGGAAAGATAGACCAGGAGATAGGAGGGGAGGGGGAGTGGCATTTTTGATTAGGGACAACATCACAACAGTACAAAGAGAGGATAAATCCAAGCGTTCGCCCACTGAGTCTATACGGGTAGAACTGAAAAATACCATGGCAAATGGAAGTCAATAAAAGTCTGAAATTATCCAGTGGTGACTGTGAAATCATTGTCGGCTGCAATAAAACCAATCTGGTTCACTAATGTCCTTTAAGGAAACAGGTCTGCCACCCTTGCTTGGTCTGGCCTACCTGTAACTTCAGATCTACGGCAATGTGGTTGACTCTTAAAAGCCCCAGAAACGGCCCAGCAAACCACTCGAAGTTTTTACGGAATGAAACCAGATGCACCACTTGGTATCGTCTTAGACTCTGGAAACTACAACGTCAAACCCACCCCTGTTGACCCGCCTATAAACATCTGGGGGCTTATGCCAAAATTGGGAAAACTGTCTCACAGACCAGTCAAGTAACATCCATAGTCAAATTAAGGAATCATATCAGATGTTCCAGACACCACCCATCACCAGCCTAGGTATGTCCTGTCCCACCAGCAGACCAGCACAGCAGTATATAGTTGGGAGGGAGTGGCCTTAGAAGTCCTCAACATCAATTTCAGACCCCATAGTGTCTCATTACATCAGATCAAACATGGGAAAGAACACCTCCTGTACATCACTACCATCTAGAAGAACACCACCACCTGGAGGTTCCCCTCCAAGTCATACATCAACCCGAGTTGGAAATATATCACTGTTGCTGGGTCAAAATCAAGGAACACCTCTCTAAAAGCACAGTAGGTGTACCTACACCACATGGACTATAGCGGTTGAAAAAGGCAGCTCACCACCACCTCCTCATTGGCAACTAAGGATGGGCAACAAATGTTGGCCGAGCCAGCAATGCCTACATATAAACTAATTACACAGAACTTAACTTCGAGCCAGCAAACTGATACTCGGGTTGTTATTTTGCCTCACTATGATAACTTAATTTTACATTAGTGTAGCAACTGAATTGTTCTTATTTGTAACCGATAATTGCATTCAGACAGAATGGTCTGGATTTTGTCACTGAGTTTGGGCCCTCGATGTCAGGACCAAATGGGGGTTCCCAGGCCTGCACTCCAGGTCGGCAGTGAGTCCAGCACCACAATCTTCCATCTTGTGCCCAGCATTTCACAGGATCACAGAGCTGTTACGGTGCAGGAGGAGGCCATTTGGTCCATTGTATCTGCATCGGCTCTCTGAATGAGCATTATAACTTTGTGTCATTCTGCTGCCTTTTCTCTTTAACCCTGCACATTGTTTATGTTCAGATAATCATTTAATTACCTTCTTGATTGTCCTGATTGAGCCTGCCTCTACCATACTCCCAGGCAGCTGCTGCAGGCAGGTCAAGGACCACGAGGGCACTCCAACATGGAGGCAGCTCAGCAGTGCAGAAATATCCAAATTCCAGGGTGGCAAATCATTAGGGATGGAGGATAAATGCCAATGCTAGGGTGTACTTGCAAGTGCCGTTGTTAATGCTCAAGGCCGCTTCTTTTTATTTTTATTTTTTTATAAATTTAGAGTACCCAATTCATTTTTTCCAATTAAGGGGAAATTTAGCGCGGTCAATCCACCTAGCCTGCACATTTTTGGGTTGTGGGGGCGAAACCCACGCAAACACGGGGAGAATGTGCAAACTCCACACAGGCAGTGACCCAGAGCCGGGATCGAACCTGGGACCTCGGCGCTGTGAGACTGCAGCGCGAACCCACTGCGCCACCGTGCTGCCCGCACAAGGCCTCTTCAACGAGACACAGAGCTTCCAACTCCGAATTTCTCCCAGCCTGTCGCAGGGAGGCCACCTAAACTAAGTTGGCGGCCTCCACATGAGGCGGAGTCTGCTCCGCTATTGGAACAAATGTTGACGAGTCTGAAAATTCATCCCTAATTGGACCAACCCCTGCCCCCCAACCCCTCTATTTTCCTCGCTCTCCACTCCAAGTCTGCCATTACAGAGCCAGGAAAACTCAGCCCAATGCCTCCTGAACCCATACTTCAGTTTTATAGGCATAACCATACTGTATAAGTAACACTGTCTTCCACACATATTTACTTTTATGATAAAAATGCCACTGCAAACTATGAAAAACAAACCAAAATTTCCTTACACAATAAAGTGCAGCACGGTGGCACAATGGTTAGCACTGCAGCCTCACAGCGCCAGGGACCCAAGTCCGATTCCGGCCTTGGGTGACTGTGTGAAGTTTGCACATACTTCTGGGGCGTCATTCTCCGACCCCCCGCCGGGTCGGAGAATGGCCGTTGGCCGCCGTGAATCCCGCCCCCGCCCCCGCCGAAGTCTCCGAAGGGAGAAAAGTCGGCGGGGCGTTAATGGCGCCGCTGCCGCGGAGAATGTCACGGGCCTGCGCAAGGCAGCCGATTTTCGGCCTGCCGATATTCTCCCTTCCGGATGGGCCGAAGTCCCGTCGACGTGATGACCGTTCACGTCGACGTCAATCAAACCTCCTTTTCATCGGCGTGACCCGGTGCTCCAGGCTCACGCCGACCAGCGAGGAGGTGAGTGACGGCCTGGGGGGTTGGCTCTGGGCAGGAAATGGCGTGGCCGCAGACTGATTGCCTGAGAAGAGGTGTGTCTCGGCTTGTGTGTGTGTGCGGCGGGGGGGGGGGGGGGTGGTTAGAGTAGGCTGGGCTCCGGGGGAGTGCCGGGAGGGGGTCCGTGCCGGGGTGGAGGTTGGGGGGGGGGGGTCCGTGCTGGGGTGGAGGTTGGGGGTTGTGGAGGGGGTCCGTGCCGGGGTGGAGGTTGTGGAGGGGGTCCGTGCCGGGGTGGAGGTTGGGGGTTGTGGAGGGGGTCCGTGCCGGGGTGGAGGTTGTGGAGGGGGTCCGTGCCGGGGTGGAGGTTGGGGGTTGTGGAGGGGGTCCGTGCCGGGGTGGAGGTTGGGGGGGGGGGTCCGTGCCGGGGTGGAGGTTGGGGGTTGTGGAGGGGGTCCGTGCCGGGGTGGAGGTTGGGGGGGGGGGGTCCGTGCTGGGGTGGAGGTTGGGGGTTGTGGAGGGGGTCCGTGCCGGGGTGGAGGTTGTGGAGGGGGTCCGTGCCGGGGTGGAGGTTGGGGGTTGTGGAGGGGGTCCGTGCCGGGGTGGAGGTTGGGGGGGGGTCCGTGCTGGGGTGGAGGTTGGGGCGGGGGGGGGTCCGTGCCGGGGTGGGTGATGGGAGGGCAAATGAGTTGGTCCACCTGGCCAGGTGCCAGCCTCCAACAGTTGGACCCATGCGGTCCATGCCACCTGGCTGGGGGGAGGAGGGGATATGGGCAATGATGACATGTCGTCGTTCCCCTCCCCCCCACCAGGTCGTCATGTTTTCAGATCATCCAGCGATGTTGGCCGCCGTGGTGGCAGCCGCTCATGTCTATGTTGCCCTGGATGAGGAGGAGGAGGAGGAGGAGGAGGAGGAGGAGCGTGCCAGAGAGGCGGCGCAGGCTGCCGCAGAGGGGCAGGCGGCAGCCGCCCAGGCTGGAGGGACACCTGACCGACAGGACGAGGAGGGGGAGGAGGACGTCGCGGCCCCACGGCAACGGAGGCACCCGAGGGCGCCCCGTGTGTACCGGCCCCGGCAGTCATACCAGGACCTCACGGACCGGGAATGCAGGAGGAGACTCCGGATGAGCCGGGAAACCGTGGCACACATCTGCCACCTGCTGGCACACCTGTCACCGCGTGGCACTGGCGGGGGACACCCTCTCCCCGTGTCCGTCAAGGTTACGGTGGCCCTGAACTTTTATGCAACGGGGTCATTCCAGGCACCGAGTGGGGACCTGTCCGGCATATCGCAGACATCGGTGCATCGGTGCATCCGGGCAGTGACAGATGCCCTTTATGCCATGGCGCACCGCTACATCCGCTTCCCCGTGGACCGGGCCAGCCAAGATGCCCGGGCCGTGGGCTTCTCTGCCATTGCCGGGTTCCCCATGGTCCAGGGCGCGATCGATGGGATGCACGTCGCCGTGCGGCCACCTGCAGATAACAGGGCCGTGTTCACTAATAGGAAGGGGACCTATTCGATGAACGTACAGGTGGTCTGCGACCACCGCATGATGATCCTGCACGTCTGCGCCCGTTACCCAGGCAGTGTACACGACTCATTCGTGTTGTCGCGGTCATCCATCCCCGGCATGTACGAGGGACGCCATCCCCGGCTGAGGGGCTGGTTGCTGGGCGACAGGGGCTACCCATTGCGATCGTGGCTGATGACGCCTATACGGAGGCCACGCAATGAGGCGGAGAACCGCTACAATGATGCCCATGTAGCGACAAGGGGAGTGATCGAGAGGTGCTTTGGCGTGCTGAAGATGCGTTTCAGGTGCCTGGACCTCTCTGGGGGCGCCCTCCAGTATCGGTCAGATAGGGTCGGCCGCATCATTGTGGTGTGCTGCGTCCTGCACAACATAGCCCAGCAGAGGGGCGATGTGCCGCAGGCAGAGGAGGGCGGAGTGGAGGAGCAGCAGGAAGAGGCCCAGTCCTCCCCAGATGAGGGGGATGGGGGCAATGGTCAGGGCAGACGGGGTAGACACAGACGGGTGGCTGTCCACCGTTACCGGCTGGCCCAGCGGGCACGGGACAGACTGATAGACGCCCGCTTCACTGACTAGATGGGCGTGGGAATCGGGTAGTATGGCCACAGACCGCACACCATGACAACAGCCGACCACCCACACCCCCCACCCATCCATCCACCCAGCACCATCACCCCCCTCCCCAACCCCACACACCCCACCCGCATGCACACCACCCCCCCACTCCCAATTGCCGATCCACCGGCGGCACAACGGGCCGGGCTCACCCAGTTGCGGGTGGACGCGTGTCTATCGCAGGCCATGGAGAATGATGACAGCCCGCCTCCGATGAGCTCCTGGCTCTACATCGTTGGACTATGTCTGACCCATGGCCACAGTACCACCATCCACCCGGACCATCCCTGCATGCGGCTGTGATACTGCAGCGCACGGTCCCGTCCTCTGCCCGGGGGATGTTGATGGCGGCCCAGGGGGAAGGGGGCAGACTCACCTGGGGCTGAGGTAAGACCACCCCTCACACACACACTTGCGCTCAACGTACATGACACCCCCGCACACTTTGGACAGAGCATAAAGGCAGCTTCGGTAGGTGTAACATTGACTTTAATAACCAAAGGAGTTCATGCACGTGCCCTAGCGCCTAAAACTCATCTGTGCCCTGCACCCGTGCCAACTTACTCAGTGTCTAATTGTTTGGCCTTACGGGCCCTTTGACTACGTCTACGTGGTTCCCCAGACGGTACAGCAGAACTGGAGGTGGACTCCTGTGATTCCTGCCCTCTGACACTGGATCCCTTTGGCGGCCGTTTCCTGGGGCGTCCTGGCCTAGATGGGCCAGGCTGCGGCCCGGGCGACTGGGATGGCGAGCTGCCAGCCTGTCCTGCCCGTTGCCCACCCGATGCACCTGGGACGGAAGGGGGGGAGTCCGAGGTGTCGCGGTGTACCGGGACCTCCCCTACAGAGGGAGCCGGGATGGACCACACCACCTCCTCCTCCCTCGGGGTGCCCGATGGCCCCCAGGCCTCTACATGGGTGGGGGATGCGAACGGACTGGCCATCCGACGCGCCCCCGACATCTGGCGCTGCCAGTCCTGGAGGCCCGTGCTGGTATCGACAGGGGTCTGCAGGTTTGCAGCCATGGAGCCCAGGGGGTTGTCGAACCCTGTCTGCGACAGTGCGACGCCAGCTCGCACATGGCCACTGGCGCCGATGCCCTCAGCGATGGCCTGCTGAGACTGGGCCATGGCCTGCAGAGACTGGGCCATGGCCTGCAGAGACTGGGCTATGGCCTGCTGAGACTGGGCCATGGCCTGCTGAGACTGGGCTATGGCGTTGAGCGCCTCTGCCATCTGGCGCTGGCACTGGCTCATGGCCTCCTGTGAGAGGGCAGCCATTTCCTGGGCCACAGACGCCGCCTGCACGGAAGGCCCCAGGCCTCGCAAACCGTTCCCCATGTCTGACACCGTCGCACCCATTGCCTCCACCGCGGACGCCACCCGTGCGGTGTCAGCCTGGGTGGCACGCATGACCGGGACCACTCCCAGCTCCTGGACGCGGGTGGACTCCTCCACCTGCGACCGCAGCCGCCGCAAGCCACCCGTCACCCTATTCGCTCGTCTCCGTGTCGGTGGTTGCATCGGATCTATGTGTGGGTGTGGTAACTGCAGGAACCCGGGATCCATCTGGGCGGCAGATGTTCGCTTGGCCTGGGCTGCCCTCCGACCGCCCGGTCCCTCTGCTGCTCCTACCTCCACCTGCTGTACCGGGACGGCTGTGTTGTGCGCACCAGTGAGTGTACCAGACGCCTCATCACTAAAGTGCCCAACCGTGGTGAGTGTTTCTGCGATGGTGGAGGGTGTTGGTGACAGCAGTGGCGTTGTGTCGTGCTCTTCGTCCCACTCTGAGTCCATGGCACTTTGGGGTGGGGGTTCGTCTCCACCCATCCACTCTGAGTCACTGTCCGGTATTTCGTCTTCCCGGGTAGGGGTGTCCTGGGTAGTGCTGTCCCGGGTAGTGCTGTCCCGGGTAGGGGTGTCCTGGGTAGTGGTGTCCCGGGTAGGGGTGTCCTGGATAGTGGTGTCCTGGGTAGTGGTGTCCTGGCTCGGATGTGACGGGGGCCTGTGGCTGCCCCCCTCATCGCTGGGTGGTCGCTCCCGCACGTGACGGGGGTGTCGTCTCCCTGTTGCTCCAGGTCTCTCCGTCTCCCGTGGTCTCCGAGGGGCATCCTGCGGGCGTCGCATGCTGGAGGGTTCGGGTCTCTCCGTCTCCCGTGGTCTCCGAGGGGCATCCTGCGGGCGTCGCATGCTGGAGGGTTCGGGTCTCTCCGTCTCCCGTGGTCTCCGAGGGGCATCCTGCGGGCGTCGCATGCTGGAGGGTTCGGGTCTCTCCGTCTCCCGTGGTCTCCGAGGGGCATCCTGCGGGCGGTCTGCATCTGCGGGGATGGGTGCCTGGACGTTTGGTCCTGCGATACACAATGAAGCATGCATGGTTAGACATCAGGCAGTGATCAGGTGATACGGGAGAGGGGGATATAGGGGAGGGGGGATATGGGGACGGGCTGTTGGTGGCTCACTTGCTCGTGGGGCCCCGACCTCTGCATCAGCAACCTCCCGGTCGTCAGGTCCGCCAGCCAGTTCCAGGGCCCTTTCCTCGTGTACGGTCAGTGGCCTCTCATCAGCGGGCCCTCCTCCAGTCCTCACATGCTCCCTATTGTTGTGTGCGCGCTTCTCCTGGGGGGGGGGGGGGGGGGGTGGTGGCAGGGGTAAAAGGCAACAGTGTTAGGCAGGTATATGAATGCACGCCATCGGTTGCGCGTGCATTGCAGAGGTTAAGGTTAGGGCTGGATTCACTTGGGGATATGGGGGATATGGGGGAGGGGGGATATGGGGGAGGGGGGATATGGGGGATATGGGGGAGGGGGGATATGGGGGATATGGGGGAGGGGGGATATGGGGGATATGGGGGAGGGGGGATATGGGGGAGGGGGGAATATGGGGGATATGTGGGAGGGGGGATATGGGGGAGGGGGGATATGGGGGAGGGGGGATATGGGGGATATGGGGGAGGGGGGATATGGGGGATATGTGGGAGGGGGGATATGGGGGAGGGGGGATATGGGGGATATGGGGGAGGGGGGATATGGGGGAGGGGGGATATGGGGGAGGGGGGAATATGGGGGATATGGGGGAGGGGGGATATGGGGGAGGGGGGGATATGGGGGAGGGGGGATATGGGGGATATGGGGGAGGGGGGATATGGGGGAGGGTGGATATGTGGGAGGGGGGGATATGGGGGAGGGGGGATATGGGGGAGGGGGGATATGGGGATATGGGGGAGGGGGGAATATGGGGGATATGGGGGAGGGGGGGATATGGGGGAGGGGGGAATATGGGGGATATGGGGGAGGGGGGATATGGGGGATATGGGGGAGGGGGGGATTTGGGGGAGAGGGGATATGGGGGATATGGGGGACGCTCACCCTGCCTGCTCTGACGAGGTCGTTCACCTTCTTGTGGCACTGGGTGCCTGTCCGTGGTGTCAGGGCCACAGCGGTGACGGCCTCTGCCACCTCCCTCCACAGACGCCGGCTGTGGCGTGGGGCAACTCTGCGGCCGTGCCCGGGATACAGGGCGTCCCTCCTCTGCTCCACCGCATCCAGGAGCGCCTCCACATCGCGTGACTCGAACCTCGGGGCTGAGCGACGGCCAGCCATCAAGTCGGGTGTTGCGGTCGGCTGTTCCGGTCGGGTGGGGGGGGAGCTGCGCGGCCTTATGAGCCGTCACGCCGTGCAGCGCGTATGACGCTGCACGGCGTGAACCACTGCGCAAGCGCGGATCCCGTTACGTCGCTGCTAGCCCATTTCGGGCCGCAGACTATCGGCCCATTTTTATGACGTGACGCAAGTGGGATTTGCGCCGTTTTTTGCGCCGATCGGCGGAGTTTCCGCCGATAACGGAGAATTTCGCCCCTGGTGTCTGCGTGGGTTTCCTCTGGGCGCTCCAGTTTCCTCCCACAGTCTGTGCAGCTTATGTGGATTGGCCATGATCAATGCGTGGAGTTACGGGGATAGGTCAGGGGAGTGGGCCTAGGGTAGAATGCTCTTTTGGAGGGTTGGTGCAGGAGACCCGATATGCAGAATGGCCTCCTTCTGCACTGTAGTGATTCTACAATTCTACGAAAACGACTAGAATTATAGACAAGCCAAATACACGCATTCTCCCGAGAACAGCTGTATTGAAGCTCACCTCTGTATCCCCTACACTCCAGCTTGCTCCATTCCAAAGGCCAAATCAGCGTGTTTGTAGGTGAGAAGTTTGTTGTCAAATGGTGGATTCAGTTCTTTCAGGATGTCAGAGATACATTTGGTGGTGTAGCAGGAACTGTTTGAATGCGGTGAACCCTCTCCTGGATTTGGATCAGCAGAACTCTGTGAACTTTCATCACACTCTGAAAGACCATTGAAGAACCAAACAAGAGAGTAATTTAAAAAGCTGTTTGCACTCAAACCTTTATGTTGCTTTGTTTTCTCATAGATCATAGTCAGCTACAGCAAGAGCCAGAAACAGGGAATACCAAAACTTTTATCAGTGTTCTAGTAATAACATTTCTCAATTCCAGTTCATAATCTGATCTACTAGTCTATGAAAGATGGACTAAGTCCAACTCTGTTTACCTTACATAGAATTGCAGGATTTTAATCAACATTTATGGGATCAAATACCACATTTCCACCCGACGAAAATCAAAAGCCCAGTCACCTTGACAAATGTCTATTCTAAAGCTTCATTAAAAAATAACCTTTCATTTTTATTTCAACAGGTCTGCTTGTTGTATTTCAACTGGAGTTTTTTTTGATGAGAATAGGCTAACTGGGTTTGTTCCTTTTCAGCATTCCAACATACACCTTCTGATGTACAGGATGAGCAGGCAAATTGCTCCCAACACGAGCTAATATAACTGACGTAACAGCTCCTGTGGGGTGGTAACAGGATTTTTTTTGTTGTAAAAAAAGATACTTTTCTGGCTGGATTGTTAAAAAAACAACAAACAGTAATCCTATAAAGACAATGGCGGCCAGTCATAATATACAATTTACATTTCACCCAAATATAAGCATGAAGGACCACGTCTCTTGGCTTTCCACTATCCTGAAACTTTTCAAATTTCTGAGATGAGACATCAAAATGCAATTCCTGGTTCTAAAAAACAATGGCCCAAAAGGAGATATAGAATCATAGAATTTACAGTGCAGAAAGAGGCCATTCGGCCCATCGAGCCCGCACCGGCCCTTGGAAGGAGCACCCTACTTAAGGCCACACCTTCACCCTATCCCCGTAAACCCAGCTAACCTTTTTGGAGACTAAGGGCAATTTAGCATGGCCAATCCACCTAACACGCACATCTTTGGACTGTGGGAGGAAACCGGAGCATCCGGAGGAAAGCCACGCGGACATGGGGAGAATGTGCAGACTCCACAGAGACAGTGATCCAAGCCAGGAATCGAACCTGGATTAATCGAATTCCTCTGGAATATATACATACAGCCAGCTGGACTGGAAGAACTGATTCCCATTCCAGAAATATCAGGGGCATAATTCACCGTTCCTGAGGCTACGTGCCGGCGTGGTGATTCACGATGAGAAAATCTGCGTGGGCCCCTCACTGATTCCGGTACCAGCGTACCGATACGGCACCGGCGCCGCATGAAACACCCGCGGATCGCACAGAAAACGGACGGAGAATCGCTGGGTGCCGGGCCGCGCATGTGCAGGGCTGACAAGCTGCACGGTCGCGCCGGAAAACATGGCGCCGGTCATGCTGCACCACGTACCCACCCACTCCGAGCCCACAGCCCACCCCCCTCCACTTCCCCCAGCCCTAGCAGAAGCCTCCCGGTCAGCAACACAGATCCCGGCCGAGTGTGGCAGCGCTGGACACTGTCCACAACCGGCACACCATGTTCCTGCCCGCTGGGACCACACATGGTCCGCGCCGTCGGGAACTCAGCCCATCAGGAGTGGAACATCGCGGGTGGGCCAGCTGATGACGCGCCAACGGCATTGCAACTGCGCGCATCCCTATGATGCCGATTTGGAGGGGGCGGAGCATCGTGACCCGGTGTCAAACCGGCGTCTGAAGCCATTTTCCACCCAAACTCCGTTCAGGCTACCGAGAATTCCGCCCCAGAAGTCAGAATGCTGTACTGAAAAGCTGCAAATAAAGCTGTCTCTCTCTGTCTCTCTCTCTGCAATATTGTGCAAGAATTTGCAAAATAACCATCCTGAGAAAAGAAATCTTCAGCAAACCGAGATCTTTTGGGAATAAAAAGGTGGGGATCTGCTTCGAATAACTGCACCCACAAAGACAGACGAACAGAATGGCTCCAATGTGCAATCACTGCATCAGGACTGGCCAAAGCAGTGAACCATATGTTCCTTTGTTTGTCTGTCTTCTTCACAAACTGGAAAAAAATCTTTAAGCCTATCCTCTTATTCTGCCATATGTACGAGTGTGTGGGTGAGTGAATGTGGTTGAGATTTAACTAGATTTTTAACAATTCGGGTTGTAGCTTTAATCAATTAATCTTGTTATTTGTTTAAACTCAGAAAACCTGTGTCACTAATTTGTTGCAATCTGAAAGCATACATAGTGGGACTCCTGAAGTATTGGCAAACCACATCACCTTTAAATTCACAAAAAAAAGCCTGTTACGGTCAGGGCTGAAGTGGTTGGACAAGGATGTCATTATCCCTCCTCACACGGTTATATCAGAAATTTGTGGGCAAACATCTGGGATTGATCCCACAGACAGCAAGAGATTTAGAGTGGGGCAAGTAAATTGCTCCCGAGAAGCAATTTGATTCAAATTGCTACAGGTTTCCTTGGGTTTACAATACCAAAATGCAAAAATGTCCACATTCAAAGCTGGTGCCTTTCTCGGTAATTTAAAGGTCCTGTCCCTCCAGGAGTTGAAAAGTGTAGCTAAGGATTTGGAATTAAGAGTTTCACCGAAAAGCCTGGAAATATAAACATTGTCGTGGCCAATTAGATCGCAAACCTGGAGGAATTGCAACAGACAACGTTGTGTTAGTGAAATTAAACTAGAAAGAAAAATTGCTGGAGAAAAAGAGAGAGAGGGAAAAAAGAAAATGAGAGAGAAGAAAGGGAGAGAGAGGAGGCTTCGCAAAGAAGATATCAAGAAAGCATGATAAGACCATGTGAATGGCTAGGGAGGTAGAGGCAGCACGGCAGACTGGAGGATAATACTCCCAAAAAGTCAAGAACATTCGAGAGTGGTTGAAAAGACTGCAGAAAGCCAGCAAGGGAACCAGGAGAGGTTTCAAATCCCAACAGGGAACGGTGGAACTCATGAGATTTGAAGGGGTTAGGGAGGAGCTACTTGAATTTAGCAAGGCCGGAACCTGGCCAGTAAGAGTAAAAAGGGTCAGGATAAGATCTGAAGGCTTTAAAAGGGCCATGCAGGCGGCAACTGCGACTGATGATGATGATGAACATGTTCATAAGCCCTCACCCCAAAGGAAACCTTTCCCTAATCGCCCCCAACAACCTGTAAATGATAGGAGTTGGGAGAGTATTGCAGAGCACTGAAGAACTCGGTATAAAGCTCCACGGTATTAAGTGTAACGCTCTGCAGTACTCTGTATAGATGAAGTAAATGGTGAAATTTCCAATGAGTCAGTAAGTGGGGGGTATAAATTTAAGATCAAAGTGAGAGGTTAGAATGTCTTTTTGAATGCGGGTTGGACCAGGATTGGTGCAAGTGTCTGCCAGCGTGGCCCTGGCATGTTGGGCCTTGCGGTGGCTCAAAGGGTTAAGTATTTAAGGTAAGTGCCCCCAAAGTCAATTGGAGGCCCCCCTCCTACCCAAAACACAAATCCTGCCCAGCTCAACCCACCCCCCAGAACCCCCTGTCAGAGATCCCCATCAGACCACCCATACCGAGAGCCCCCCATATCAGAGGCCCCCTTATATAATTTCCCTTCATGCTTGAATGCATCTCAAGAAGCCTGCTTTGAACTAACCACAATGATTATAAACATCTAGGAGTTAAGTGCTTTCACTCTTTTTCTCAGCAGAAAGCACTTAACTTATTTTGATATGGTCAGTTGTCAATCATGGGTTAGCTGTTCATAAATATTGTGGTTAGGTTCATAGCAGGCTACATGAATGCATTCAAGCAAGATGGGAAAGGAAAATAAAAAATCCAGACATCTGGTTGTCTGGAAGCTGTCAATTACAGTCTACTAAAATCAATTTCTCTATGAAGTGAATAGAAGCCTTGCACATCAAAGGATTTGAGGGGGTTTAAAGCCTTCTGATGTGGTTTTGGCTTTCTATGAAGTAACAGATGCTGCTTTCTCCACTTCTGCCTGAGGCAGCAGGTGTAAGGGACAGGTGAGTGAAAAAACAGTGATAGTTCTCACTGTTTCTCTAGTGACTGATTGAGGGGGGTCTCAGTTATGGGCGGGATCTCTGATATGAGGGGGGTCTCTCACATGGCTCGGCATCTAGGGGATTGGGTCACCCTCATGAGTGCGTGCTGTGGCGGGGGAGAGGGGGTGCATTGGTGTAGCCTATGAGCAGAGGTGGCTTATATTCATATCAATATGTTAAGTATTTAATTTGAGTTTAAGGTAGTACTGATAGCATAATCAAGAGATTCTCACCTTCATTCTCTCTGGTCTGTAGTTGTTGGCTTCCTGTGAGTGATGACTGGCTAAGGACATCTGACATACGGGCAGAGCTAAGCACCTTTCCAGCTAACAAACTCATCCCTGAAGGTTCCGCCTGGTCCTTAAAAAGAAAAGGGACGTTAAATCCGACAATAAAAGGTAGACTGGGACAGCAAAATTAAGAAACAACGAACAGTGTTTTATTCCTGAAGGAAGCCAAATAAAGATTTTGTTCTTTTGTGTCCTTTTATAAATAGAAAATATTAGTGTCATGATAGGGAGAAGAAACTTGGAAACTACCTTTGCCCCAGGTGAGAGATTAGAAATTTCTCCAGCTCAGTTCCCCGATCATTGGCACCAACCATATAATCAAAGCACAAAAAAACTCCCACATTTTTCCAATGGCTGCTTCAGCTTTGTAAAGAAATACCTTCAGCTATTTAAATTTCTGTAGCTTGTTAGTGTCTCACACAGAGGGCAGGATTCTCCAGCCATGCCCGCCCGGCGACCGGTCAACGAACTTTTCCATTGTCCGCGTCTCGCCCGCGGCGTTCTTGCGGCGGGCGGAAGAATCCAGCCCAGAGTCACCTCAGAGCAACCATGTAGGGTCGAGCTAAAAGGCAGTGGATACTAAAGGCAGATTGGAAGGTTTAGTGGCGAAAGCATAGTTGAATAGAAGACGTTTGTTTCTGTTTGAAGAAATCAGAGGGCATTTTCAATCCTTTTAACCTTAATTTTGATGACTACCCAATCACAAAGGGGAAATTACTGTTGGGTTTTGCTGGGCCAAGACTGTGACAGATTCTGCATAGCTGAAGCACCATTGATTCTGTTTAATACTCACTAAACATTCTGCCTTTTGGTTTAATAAGCTTAAATATTGAAAGCAAAGTAGCACAAATTAAAAGTTAAACAAAATGCGCCACATTATTCAGACATTTTCTGTCACACTGTAAAGCAGAGGTAATAATCAGATGTTTAACAGTTAATGATGCAAGAGAGTAAAAACTATTTATACATACATAAGCATCGTCACTTGTCTGAATGGTGTGATGTCGTTGAAGGGTTCTAGTTTGCTGTCTCGATGTGTAACTGACACCATTGTGATCATTTACCTCCATTGGCTGCATAGGAGCTCTTCTCCCATCCATTTGATCCCCCGTCATGGACTCTGAAATAAGAGGGTGTTCATGCTGTTCCAGTGTTGTTTCTTTTTGGGTAGTTCAGAACTAGCCTTATGTATCTCTGGCTTTCTGTTTTTAATCACTTAAATAACATTCAATGCAACTTCCCTCAATCTTTGAACATGGGTCACGGTTTACATTCAAACGAATAAGACGCGGTCTAAAAGGAGAAAATAACAGACACTTGACCGTGAAGACATTACACATTACATTGGAAGTTCTTGGGCCATGCTGTATGTACAGCTTTCCATTTCAGTTCTTCAATGGATGAGATGGCACAGTGCAAATAAAGAGGGAAATGAAAGACTGAGGCATTCAAAGTTACAGAGAGAAACAGAAGAGGGATTAGAGTCATAGAGATTTTTTTGTGGATGATCACTTCATTCAAAGAATGAGAAAAAAACATATCAAAAGGTAAGGAATATAACATTCTGTCTGAGTAAAAGCTTGTGTAGCTTGATTTGGTCAACTAGAAGAATCCCCAATTTTCCCAATCTAGAATGCAAGAGACGACATCATACCGTATCACTTTAGCAGCTGCGCTGGTGTCTGCTCAGAGTGCTAGCTCCCTTTCTCTACCTACTTTCTCCTCTGCCACTGTCTTTAGATAGATCATGGGTGGGACTTAACTAATTGGGAACAAAGTCCCATAGCGAGAACATTTAGCCGCATGTTTCCCGGCATTCTAAGTGCCGAGAAACACGATGTTGTAAAACGGCACCCGGGTTATATAGGGGCCTCAGTGGGGAACACGCAGCAGAATTCGCAGAAAGCCCCGTTTTGGGCACGGATGGGATCCGTTCGCCTGAACTCCTCAGTGTAGTCAGAGGTCAGAGATTTTTAAATGGTGTCCCCCCCACCACCACCCCGCCGGGCCAACGCACTATGGGAGGGTCCCCGGGTCACCCATCGCACCCCCTTGCGCAGGTCACCTCCCGCCCGGTCGGCACTGTGCAAAAAAATGCCAGCTTGGCACCTTGGCAGTGCCATCCTGGCACTGCCCCTGCCAGCTGGTGGTGTCCTTGTCACTGCCAGGTTTGCACCCAGGTGGCACTGCAAGGGTACCCAGGTGGCTCCAGCAGTGCCTGGGTACCACCCTGCCCAAAGGGCATGCTCCTCTGGGCCTCCAATCTCTTGGGAGACTCCCACGACTGCCGTTCCGTCTGGTCCCCTTTTGTGGAGACCAGTAATGAACGGCACTCGCCCAAGGAAGGTCTCCGAGACGAAGGGGATAGATCCCAATGCCTCAGGTACCTCGGGAAACTGCACATTAAAGTGAGACTAGCTGTCTCGCTTTAATACACATGTTTGCCAAAACGTGATCCTGGGATCTACATTGCAACATCACGTGAGATCGCCTTAGATCTCGCGAAGTGTTGCAAGCCAGGTAGATTCCGGCAGGGTGGTCTCCCAGCTTCTATTGGCCACGCTGGTTCGCACAAGCTGCTTTTCAGGTGCAGCGTGGCCGTTCGATCACGACTAATGGCTTTCCATACCTGTTCAGTGTTTTCCTTTCTGTCTGATGCTGCAATAGCTGATCAATGTGCTCCTGTGAAATATTACTTTTTCATCAATTTGATTGTCAGAAGCAGAGGTGCTCCCACCATTGTGGAAATTAATCAAGATTTTATTGTAAAAAAAAATAACATAGTACAGTGGCAGAAGGAAGCATATATGATAAATGCGTTAGAGCAATTACTTGTCACAGCTTTTACTGAGTCAAGTGCAATCAACTGTCGTTTGCAGCTGTTTCAATGTCAGGCTGCATTTTGTCCAGGGCAAAACAGGAAATGAAGTAAAAGACTGCACTTCCAGAGAGTTCCTGTACATGGAATAGCAAACCTAAATGAGAAACGAAGTTCAGCTTGGACAGAGAACAAAGCTCTCTTCTGGAAGCTAACAAAGAAAATATTTCCTTCTGAAGCTATGATGCCCTTCCCAAGGACAAAACTGAGCTCACCATGTTGCTGTGTACTCTCAATAACAGGCATTTCTGGTACGCCATCTACCCCACAGATCCAACAGCACTGACTGTTTCTCTCAGTTATACTGAATGAGCAAAAGCAATTATATTATTTTCCTTTTTCTAGAAAGCAACCTTTATGCCATTAAGATAATTTTCATATTTTTTTCAGTAGAATCTTTAACGTCCAGATTACACATTCACACTGACATCTAAGGTAATCATAAACTCAGATTCTTACTGGCCTTTCAAAACAGCTGATTGCAGCTTTGAAATGTTTTGCAATCTGTAAAGCCTAAAGGGAACAATCATTTGATTATTTGCACCTCTGAAAGCCTTGGGAGCTGCTTCAGGTCAGAAGCTTGTAACACAATGGCAAAAATACAGTTTACAGGTTGATTCCCAGACCAACCTGTTGGCAGTAACAATTTTGCCTTTCCTACAAAGTACACAGCCCCGTTTTTATTAAAATTTAGCGGAACTAATTATTTTTTCCAATTAAGGGGCAATTTAGTGTGGCCAATCCACCTAATCTGCACATTTTTGAGTTGTGGGGGTGAAACCCACGCAGACACGGGAAGAAATGTAAACTCCACACGGACAGTGACCCAGGGCCGGGATCGAACCCTGGTGCTCAGCACCGTGAGGCAGCAGTGCTAACCACTGGACCACCGTGCCGCCCTAAAGCCCCATTTTTTATTACGGGGAGGTCCGCTCGCCGGAAATCCCCATTGTAGCGAGAGATTGGGATGCAACATGAGAGCGCCCCCCCGGCCCCCTCCCCTGCACCCTTCAACACCCATGGTGGGCAATGCTGGACCAATCGCGTACGAGAAAAAAATGCCAGCTTCGCACCTTGGCACTGCCAACCTGGCATCCTGGCAGTGCCCCTGCCACCTGGCAGTGCCACCCAAGCACCTTGGCAGTGCCAACCTGGCATCCTGACAGTGCCCCTGCCACCTGGCAGTCCCACCTGAGCACCATGACAGTGCCAGCTTGGCATCCTGGCAGTGCCACTGCCACCTGGCAGTGCCACCCGAGCACCTTGACAGTGCCAGGAGGCGGCAATTCGGCCCATCGTGCCTACACCGACCCTCTGAAAGAGCACCTTAGTTAGGCCCACTCCCCTGTCCATAGGCAAATGGGACAGAATGCACCAGAAAACACTGTCAGTGGGATGGAGAGCTCAAAAAATGGTGTGAGGGAAGGAATGAACTTCAGAGCTGGAAAAGGTTACAGAAATAGGAATTCCAAAAGTCCTTCCTGAGAGATTTAGTATGCATTTAATAGCTGAATATTAATCATTTTTATCACGATTTACAAACTCTGAAAAACCAGGCTTTGCATTCCTCATTTTTAGCTTTGCCACCAGCAGTAAAATAATCTTTATTGTTACAAATAGGCTTACATTAACACTGCAATGAAGTCACTGTGAAAATCCCCGAGTCGCCACACTACGGCGCCTGTTCGGGTACACAGGAGAATTCAGAATGTCCAATTCACCTAATAAGTACGTCTTTCGGAACTTGTGGGAGGAAACCGGAGCACCCGGAGGAAACCCACGCAGAAACGGGGAGAGCGCGCAGACTCCGCACAGATAGTGACCCAAGCCGGGAATGGAACCCAGGTCCCTGGCGCTGTGAAGCAACAGTGCTAACCTGTGCTACCGTGCCGCCCAATACAATAGTACCACCCCAAGATCGCCACGGACAGGACGCGGATCATGTAAAGGCTCGTTGATCTCGGGCGGGAATGTCCGGTCGCCGGACGGGCACGGCCGAAGAATCCCGCCCTTTATCTCTCCTCCCATGCTTAACGCACCATACGTCAGGACTGAAATTTGGCATTTCCCAGAGCAAATCACAGCTGTATTTCAGTAAAATCAAATCAGTATAATGCTGTAAATAACTCCAGGTTTCTGTTGCCCTCTAGTTTATTAAAACACTGCACATGAATCAGAACTGTACATAAAGCAATTAGAAAGTATCTGGTCCTGGGATTTTAACAGCTTGAACCCAATATAAAAGCCAAGTTTCAAAGGATTACTGAGATCATTATACAAGTTGCGACCTTTGATGAGTGACTTTTGTACTGAATATTACACGAGTGAACGAATGGACTGCAGGATCTTGAGTAAACCCAGTTTCTTCACTCATGAATTAAACAGTTTGGTTAAATGGGTTGGTGGAAAGGAATGGACTTCAGTGCAGGGAGTCTGGCACAATGGCAGCATAGCAAAGATATCAGATAAATCCAGATGAGTTTTTTTAACACTTCAGATTATACTTCAATCTTTGTCATTGTTAATGTGAGGTTACTAAGGAATTGTCTCCAGGTGCTTCCACTAACCCATATATATAGTGGAAGCACCTGGAGACAATTCCTTAGTATCCTCACATAACAATGACAAAGATTGAAATATAATATACATATAAATAAATACCACTTAAAATTGATAATGCAAAACATGTAGACACACTTTATTACGATGGTAGCTTTGTGCGGTTGTGCGCCATGATTTTCAATTTGCAGCCAAATTCTACAAATGCTTTGAGGGAATTTTAACCCACAGTCAACAGAAACCGGCAGGGTGGCAATGAAAGCAGAATGGGAGACTGCGCCCCTGGCCTGCCACCTTGATCTGGATGACTACAATTTTAAACTGCAGAAGCCCAGGACATTCAGCAGAAGCCAGCAGGGTCCTTGTTTACATGCAAACATATGAATTAGGAGTAGGAGTAGGCCATTTGGCCCCTCGAGCCTGCTCTGCCATTTGATAAGATCATGGCTGATCGGATTGTGACCTCAACCCCACAGTTCTTTCTACCCTGATAACCTTCGACTTCCTTGTTAGTCAAGTATCGATCTACCTCTGTCTTAACAATATTCAATGATCCTGCTTCTATTCCTCTCTGGGGAAGAGGGTTTCATAGGCTCATGGTTCTCGGAGAGGAAAAAGATTCTTCTCACCAGTCTTAAATGAGACACAGACCCCTTGGGCGGGATTCTCCGTCCCGCAGCACCCATTTTCTTGACTTTTTGGGAGTATTATCCTCCAGTCTGCCGTGCACCCCCCCACACCGCCCCCCGTCGGCAGCGGGATCCTCATTCTCGGCAGCTGGCGAATGGAGTTACCCATTGTGGGCACCCTTACGCCTTCAGGAAATCTGCGGGCGTGGGTGCGCTGCCGGCGAAGCGGAGGTTCCTGCCGACGGAGAATCCTACCCCCTATTTTTAAACTTCTGCCCCCTAGTTCTAGTCTGTCTCACAAGGGGACACTTTCTTTCAGCAGACACCCTGTCAAGTCTTCTCAGAAACCTACATAAGATCACCTCTCAATCTTCTAAACTCCAATGGATACAGGCGCAACCTGTTCAACATTTTCTTTGAAGGTAACTGCTCCATCCCAGGTATAAGTCGAGCGAACCTTCTCTGACCAGTTTCTCACTCATTTATCTCTTTTCTTAAAGAAGAAAACAAAAACTGTGCACAGTACTCCATATGTGGTCTCACCAACTGTGGTACAACTGTGACAAAACATCCTCACTTTTAATTCCATTCAGCTTCCTAATCACTTGCTGTACCTGCATACTAACTTTTTGTGATTCATGTACCAGGACGCCCAGATCCCTCTGTACCTCAGAGTTCTGCAGTCTCTCCCCATTTTAAATAATATGCTGCTGTTCCATCCTCCCACACAAAGTGGACAAATATACCTTTTCCCATCTGCCAAATGTTTTGATCACTCGCCGGTCCTGGAGCAACTCAGGACCCGATAATAGGCTAGCACCGTGCCACATGGAACTAGTGCAATTCCAATTCATGCTAGCACGTGATACGACAGACTCGGGATAAGCACTGGAGAACCTGACAAGCAGGAGCTGCATATAAGCACTCCACTCCCCACACACCTTCACCCCAGCAAAGATGGCGCTGGTTGCGCTGGAGCACTTCCATCCCATTGATGGGTTGGCTGGGGCCAGAGGGTACCTGGGGAAGTGGCCTGGGGAGGCACCCATATGACCCATGGCACGAAGTGCAAAGTGGGCAGTCAGCGGCCTGTGCAGCCGCATGGCGGCCTTGCAAGATGTGGCAATGGTGACCCATACCCGGTAACCCTGACCCCATGGCTCACCTTCTGGCTGTTCCCCCCCTGCTACTCCCTCCGGCCCTGGCAGATGCACTCTGGCCAGCGGTGTTGGACACTTTCCGTACCCCCCCTCTCTCTCTCCCTCAGCAACCAAAGGTGCCCGGTTTACAATTTTCAATAACACAAGAGAACCTCACCATTGGTAATTCCGCCTGGCGGAGGCGGAGCATCACAGGAAGCCCAGAGAATGCTGGGTAGGGCCCGTTAATGATAGGCCTTTACTGTACAATTTGGATGTCCATGTTGGTGTGCAGCCTGGAACGCATTGGTAAGGCACTGGAGCATGGCATTCCATTGGGCGCCCAGCGCTGGCCTCGACTATTGGCTGACGGGCGATTCTCCACCCGATCGCGTTTCACAATTCCGGTGCCTCTGGTCGGAGAATCCCAGCCCTTATGTCCACTTCACAACTTACCTTCCTACTATATCCTATGAAATAAATATACAGATTTTGTCCCGATGACTTTATTAGAACATGACTGCATGAGAAAGCCCTTTAGTTTCCTTGGCAAGCCAAACTTAGTGGAAAGAGGATACAGGGCACAGGATACCGAAACAGGTAAGCTTTGCAATAATGTCTGGGTTTTATTCTGGGCCAGAAGGAAGAGTTCCCCTTAGGTCCCACAAGGCAACCTTGGTTGAACCCTCCCCTGACATTTGCTCCCTTTTCCCCAACTGCGATTTCCTTCAGGGCTCCCTGGTTACTTACTAAAGTGTCAGAGATCATTTCACAGAGCTTCTGTTGTCTCAGATCCCCCTGCCGCCTACTGACTAGGTAGCGATTCCGTCCAGAGAGCTGGAGTCCAAGCTCCTATTAGGAAATGGGATCCATGAGCTAATTCCTTCGAGCCTCACATGGTATTAGCATGCCAATTTTCCCAGCCCGCACCTTCCCAATAGTAAAATCACCCCCATTATTCGTGAGCAACAGAGCTAGTCACTGAAAGTTGAGTTCATTACGGTTTCCATTTCAACAATGAACAGTGAAAAATGCATGTTATTTAAGGTAAAATCATATCAGGATTCATGCTGCAACTCATGCAACAGACAGATGCTATCCAAAAAAGATTGCTTTTTAAAAAGTGTGTGTGACTGAGTGTGACCTTGGACAGTAAGCATTTATTCCATACCAGACTGTACAGCATCAAAAAGACATACATTTATAATGCGCCGTTCACTACCTTAGGTCATCTCAAAGTACTTACAGCCAATTAAGTACTTTTTGAAGTGTAGTCATTACTGTAATGAAAACACAGCATTTACATGCAACAAGTTCCTACAGACGGTAATGCGACATTGACTCGATAATCTTTTCTTCTTGTCATGATGGTTAAGGAATAAATATTGGTCAGGACACCATAGTGCCACGGGATCTTTTACACCCATTTGAGAGAGTACATGGTGCCTTAGTTTACCAACTCATTTGAAAGGCGCTATTCTAAAACAGTGCTGCCGTCACTCGATACTGCACTGGACTGTCAGTCTAGATTTCCGTGTTTAAATTGTAACAGCAAGAAAGTTTTCTTTCTGTAAAAGTGAAATGTTAAGGATGTGCCTAATAGCCTTATGAAGTCTGAAAAATATTTATCCTTGCCAGTGATGAATCTATACTTAAATGAATCTTGCATTACCATGTTGACAAGTCTTTAGCTAGACTTAGTCATTATAGACTCAGTTTATGTGTAAGTCTGACAATAGGAGCTCCATATGTAAACTCGACGATCACACCACAAACTTTATGAATGGTGCAAAGGGCTGCCCAATCAGACAACAAGCCAAGCCTTTAATTTCTCAACATCTACAGGGAACAAGATTTTAGTAATTAGAAATCTACTATCTAGACTAAGACTATCTAATGTCATGAGAATGTCGCTTTAAGAAATGGTTAGCTGCTCATGTCACTGCAGTGGTGTCAGATTGTGGGTGGAGTTGAGCTCTGGTTCTGCTTTTTAGTTTCACTTTGAGAAAAGTTTGGGTGTGTCTCTGTCCTTTTGGTTTCGTTTTTCAGTGTGTTGCAGCTGAAGTCAGTCAATGCAGCTGTACTGTTGATCTCTCTGCCATGAAGGACTATCTCTTGATCATTTGGTGAATTCAGAAATGTAAATGTTTTCAGTATTGAATGTAAACCCTGATGTGCTTCTGTTTAAAGGTTGTTAAGTCTTTTGGATGTTAAAAGGACAGCTTTAAGGGTTACTTAGTGTTGTATTCTTTGGGGGTTATCTTTGAATTAATGGTTGCCAAGATATTCACTGTTTGTTTTAAAAAGGTTAACTTGAGTTCATAGAATAAACATTGTTTTGCTTTAAAAAATACTTTTCCATTTCTGCTGTACCACACCTGTAGAGTGGGCCGTGTGCTCTCCATACCACAATCTATTAAAAGTTGTGGGTCAGGTGAACTCCATGATACACTCTGGGGTTCTCTAAACCCTGAACCATAAAACTAAGCACATACTTCTTCTCTTACCTCTGCTTGGCACTTTGCTTCTGGCAAAACCAGGGACTGGCTGATGACTGTATGGCTGTGCCATCTCATGCACATGATTCATATTTACTAGTAGTGTCTCTGCATCCCCACATCTAATAGCATTAATCAGTGCTGGATTCTCTTGGCAGCCTTTGGTGGATGTGTCAGTGCAATCTGTATTGTCCTGATATCCCTCCCTGTTCCCCTCGCTCGCACAGTCCTCTTCCATACTCTCTGAATGCATCAATGGGGAGTGGTGTACAAAACTGTGCCCTTGGGATGATGAAGGGGGTTGTGGAATATGCTCTTGACCTCTGATCTGTAATAGACGATGGTGCTGATGATAAGTCTCTGTACTTTGATAAGGCATATTTAACGTTTGGTGCTCTGATAAAGTCTGTTGCTGCCGGCATAGGTTGGCAGTCATGTTCCCAGCATCCCCCACCCCTTGGTTCATGTGCCTCAGCAGGTCATATTCCTGCTGCTGCTGCTGTTGTTGTTGCTGCCGCTGGTGCCGTTTTAAGAAATGTGCCGTCTCAATAGGAGACAAGCGCAGGTCCTGTTGGCCTGTCAAAGAGTGTCTGGGCGATAGTAGGCCCTGGATCATGTGGCCATACTGTTGTGAAACTTGCTGGTGTCTTGTGTAGTCAGATGGCGTTGGAGAGAGCAATGCCTGATGTAGTGACGAAGCGGTGAGATCCTGCTGTTGCTCGTGCTGCAGGAGGCCTTTACCAGCCATGTTTTGGTTATAGTTTAAAAGTGGGTCCATCTGTGCAATTTTCATGGCTTGGGAAAATGCTGCTGCTGGATTGAAGTTGTTAGTTACACATCGAAACTGCTCCTGATAAAGGTGAGGGTGCAAGTGCGTCTGGTCGTAGCTCAAAGGGGAGAATCGACTGATAGGTCGACTAAAAACAAACAGAAATCAGTGTTAACAAACAGTTAAAAGCATTATGAATAGACTGAAAAGTCACATACAGATCAGAGAGTAAGAGTTCCAGCTTCAGTTCAGGACGTTAATGAATTATTTGGGTTATTACAATCTGACTGCTTTTTTAATTCCAGAGTTCGGCAGGTGGTATTTAAACCCATGGCCTCTGTATTGTTAGCTCACTCGACTTCCATACACATTGGAAACTTGAATATGTTCAAAGGCAGATGAAGCGAAATTAGATGTGCATTCCCTTAAAAGATATGATCATACATATGTGTCAAACCTACAACTTTGGAGTTAACATCAGTTTGCATATTCAATTTGTTTCTTAAGCCCAGTTAACCATTTCAATACTCAAAACTGTAATACTACATTTGGGGATCTTGATAAGACTTTCTGAACCATGTTTCAATATAGGTTATTTGTTCTCTCCATTAATTTTGATTCTAACCGTGCAATGCTCAATTCCCCCCAAAAATAGATGGTAAGGCAACTCCCCCCCCCACCCCCCACTCCCTTCCCCATCTCCCACCCCCTCTCCCCTCTCTGTCAATATCACTCTTGTGCCAGTTGCTAGGAGGAATTACTAAAATGTACTTTCATTTCCTCGCCTTTACTGGGGAAGGATCTAACTTCCCTTCGCTGTCCTGCCGTAACACGATTAGAATTAGGAGCTGTACCCAAATAATGGGTCTGATATAATGGATAAAACTTATCCTGACTATTTCGCAGATATTGGATTACACAGACTCTGGGGCAGGAGCTCCAATCTGGAGTGGGAAGCCAGGTTAACAGAAGTCATCAGCACTGCTTCATCTCCTCTCCCGGATACTCTTCAGTTTAACAGAGTGAGATGCCGATATTGAGAACTCGGATCCCTCTCCCCGCTGAAATAACCTCCTCCAGTATTTTACGTGGGAAAATAAATCATTAGGGTCAATTCACGTCAAACAATTGGATACTCTAAATTTAAAAAGAAAATGGGGAACTATGAATACAGGTCCAAACTCTTTTTTTCCCTCTGGGTCTTCAGTGGTTGCAACCAGCTTTGGCACATTCCAGAAATATATGTTTTTATTTCTTTACAGGAGGGGCTTTTATCCCAAGAATCCAAATTGGATTCTTGCCCAACCTCAGTTTTGTCGTTATTGAAGAATCTGACAGCCAGACAATGAGGTATCAAAGGAAACACTACAATTAACCCAAAAGCAAAAGGTCCCCAATCAGAACACTGTGCGCTTTAACGCCATACGCACTTTCTATTTTATGTGTAGAGAATGATTCGGAGGGTTGGAGGCATATATGGGGGAGAAATTGGAGACAGAGAAGTGGGGTAATTGATCATGGTGGGGGGGGAGAGAGAGAGAGAGAGAGAGAGAGAGTTCGCCATCAGCAGTCCATGCCTCCTTTTAGTTGTTGCATTTCCTGAGGTACCAGAAATCCTGCTGGACAGGGTTAACCTTAAAATGGAGCTAAAAATGTGAGGTCCACAGTCTAATATATTCATACAGCTAACTTGCCTCCTATGAGCAGATTGGTTTCCTCCACCACCATTCCCCTCTTCACCTCCACAACCTCCCACCCACGCCCAGCCCCCAGCCCCATCCTTTCTCCATTAAAATAGGGCCTTTTCAAGGTATATTTGGATTTGCGTTTTAAAAGAAACTTTTTACATCCAACCCAAACCCACCTGTTACTGGGGGTTTAAAATTCCCCACAAGCTTTCCGAATCATCAGGTCGTCAGTTACAACGTATGAAGAATTCCACAAGCCTCCTAAGTGAAGGTACAAATTTGATGCCAAGGGATTGGCCCTTAACCTCAACTGAAGTTGAAAGAACCGGAACATTAGAAGTCATCGGATTAATTTCTCAATAAAATGTTCTTGACCTATACACTATTTCAACACTAAATGGGAATATAACACTTAAAATAAATTTATACAAATCAGAATTTACTGTGTGGTGACTGCCATTTGAGGGCCACTATTAAACAGTTAATTCAAAAAAATATATGATTTCGAAGAATTAAGAGGTTAATATCAAGGACAAACTGGTCATATTAAAACTACGGCCAGGATTTTCACCCCCCCCCCCCACAGTATGTTTTCTGGCTGCAGAGGCAGATCACCTTTGGACCCCGACGGGATCTTTTGGTCCCGTCCAAATCAATGGCCATTTTCATTGCGCGTCGGCCACGCCGCTGGAGAAAACACCGGGGGTGAGGGGGTCACTTTCGGTGGGACCGAAGATCCCGCCTGCAGAAAGGGCTGGAAAATCCCGGCCTGTAGCACAGGTAGGTTTCCAACTGATGTAAAGAACTAATTTCAGAAACTTTGGAGGAGAATATTCCATTCTTTACTAAACTTAGATCATGAGGAGCTGCACTTAGCAATCGGGTTCAGAGATAATCTTACCTGTTTGCCTCTGCACTGTCAGCACTCAATTGCTTTGCTAAGGCCCTATGCTGTCCAAGCCCAAGAGATGGCATGTGCAATCCTCTCTGTTGTAGGGGAATTTGATTCCCGGAACTGATGATTCGGGGGTGTGCTGTGTGCAATGGCGGCCCAGCGGTTTGAAGCAAGTTGTTGCTGAGCATATCTGGTGGTTCTTGGACTTGGATTGTAACCTGCTGCGTTTGTGATTGCTGCGGTAAGCCAGGCTGTAAACTCATTCGAGGCAGATTAAGGTTTGAGGGAGGAGGGCTATTACTCGGCTGTTGGAATAAAGCATGTTGGGATGGTAAGCCTTGAAACTGAGATGGCGAGGAAACACAACCTAAGGAATTAAAAAGTAAAAACAAACATTTCAGATAGCGAACTATTCAACTGCGCAAGTGATTGTCTAGAGGCAATATCCAGCTGTTTACATGGTCCTGTGTAATCTACAATGTAGACTGGAAACTTACTAAAATTAAGCTTCAATGAGCTGAACAATAACAGAGAGTCCTGTTATCTCATCACTTAAATTAAACATAATTTTTAAAAATGTATTCTTTCATGGGATGCGGGCATTGCTGGCAAGTCCAGCATTTGCTGCCCATCGCTAATTACCCTTGAATTGAGTGGCTTGCTAGGTCATTTAAGAGGACAGTTAAGAGCCAACTACATTATTGTGGGTCTGGAGTCACATGTAGGCCAGGCCAGGTTAGGACGGCAGATTTCCTTCCCTGAAGGACATTAATGAACCAGAATGGTTTTATTTTACGACAATCAATGATCGTTTGATGATCATCATTACTGAGACTAGTTTTATGTTCCAGGTTTATTAATTGAAGAATCAAGTTTTTTTAACTGCCATGGTGGGATTTGAATCCATGTCCCTGGAGCATTAGCCTGGGCCTCTGGACTACTAGTCCCATCATATTACCACTATGCTCCTGTCTCCCCAAATACTTTTAATATTTTTGCATAGATAGTATCAGAAAAGTTATTTTATAGCTAAATAAAATACTAGCCTTTGGGAGCAGCAATAATGCTACCCACAATGACAGTGAACAGAAAGATGCAAATAATGGAGGACTTTCTATTTGACAGGGCACGATATTTTTTTGCTGGTCCCAATTACATAGGATTGGATTGGATGAGTGTCATACAACAGGCATAAAACACAATTGGAGTAAGTCAGGAATAATTATGTGCAATTTTGAGATGAAAAAGAACTGTTTTGTCACCCAGATGTCTGACATGAGAGAAACACTATCACCATGTTTAGGTTTCAAAACCAAACATCTGAAAGATCCAAATGTGTAGAATTTTTATTTGCACATTTTTCCATAAGAAGATAATACTTTTGTAAATTTGGACAGCTTAGGAGCAGGTGGGCTGAAGCAGAGTATTATTAAGATTCTTACTGCAGCACTGGCAGCACGGTAACACAGTGGTTAGCACTGTTGCTTCACAGCACCAGGTTCCCAGGTTCGATTCCCGGCTTGGGTCACTGTCTGTACGGAGTCTGCACGTTCTCCCCGTGTATGCGTGGGTTTCTTCCGGGTGCTCCGGTTTCCTCCCACAAATCCCAAAAGACGTGCTGTTAGGTGAACTGGACATTCTGAATTCTCCCTCAGTGTACCCGAACAGGCACCAGATTCTGCCGACTAGCGGCTTTTCACAGTAACTTTGTTGCAGTGTTAATATAAGCCTACTTGTGACAATAAAGATATCTGTATCTTGTGCAGCTAGGGCTCCTCAACATATTACAGCAATGGCTTGCTCAGGGTTATTTGAAACCAAGTTGGAACAATCCTGGACTCCATTATTCCATTAGCAAACCAGATTGCTAGTCAATCATCAAAAGTGACCTGCAGTACTGCTGATCCACCTAGTTCAGGTAAGGATTAATGAAATTGAAAAATTGAAAATTGCTTATTGTCACAAGTAGGCTTCAAATGAAGTTTCTGTGAAATGCCCCTAGTCGCCACATTCCAGCGCCTGTTCGGGGAGGCTGGTACGAGAATTGAACCGTGCTGCTGGCCTGCTTTAAAAGCCAGCTATTTAGCCCAGTGTGCTAAAGCAGCCCCTATGTACTACATAGTACTACAACGTTGAATGTACTACAACGGGTTGACTGACCCTAACAGGCATATCACCGTGGAATCACCTCGACTCCAGCAACTCCACTTACCCAGACAGAGAGATGATAATCAACAAATTGAAATAAAAACGCTGCAAAAGATGTTTAGACTGGTTAATCTAGACCTCCAAAATTAGCATGGAAAATGCTTACTGCTGGATTGTATGATGGCCGTGGTGCCAGGAGGAGGGCTGTTATTAGATTTGCTGAAGAGATGGTTGTTGGGATGGTTTGGAGGAGGGCTTGACTGTTCATGCTGAATCTGTAACCTGCAAAAGGTGATTTTTTTTTTAATGTCATAATTTGGAGGCAATTACAAATAATTTTAATTAACTGATCATTGTGATAAAGTCGGCAAATATAGCATTTTATCCAGAATGTAGAAGTACCCAATGATCCATCTAATAATAACTTACCACGAGTGAGCGACTTGTATAAAATCAGTTAAATTTGACAAACGTATGTGGTTTATAGCCATAAGCTAAACTCTACTGAACACAACAGGCTTTGGATGTGCTGTCTGACGATCAGTATCAGTTATGGTGGGGGACGAGCTGATAAATGTAACATTAGAATGTTCCCATTGTAATTTCACAAATATTTCAAGTGGTGCAGTTCTACAAACACTGGTTTTATTCAAAACATAATACAATGTAAGCATTAAAGACACTCTACAATGTCAAAGCCTCCAATAGCAGGTAAGTTTTTTGGGGATGAGAAGTTGTGGAGGGTTCTGGTTCTGGGAGGTGGCGGTGGGGGAGGGTGGTCCTGTGGTAGTACAGAAGGGGAGGTTTTGTAATAGTCTGGGCTTCTCTTCACAGGCACGTGGTTGAAGGTCCAATGATAGGGTGAGGTCCTGGATATGGAAGAGGGCCTCACAGTGGTTTTGGGGTATGGGTGGGGGAGGAGGTGAAAGAGGTGGGAAGCCTGGAGGAAACACTCCTGCGCCTCCTGACTTACACACTTAACTCATGGATTCAGCCCCTCTTGTCTCCTTTAAGCTGCTGAGTTTCCTGAAGCTGGGAAAAATCCAGCTGCCTGCGGTTAAATTGAAGACATGCAGACTCATTATAAAATTTAAATATCAAATCTGCTCTTGTTATGCTCATCCTACGTTATAGTTATCGGTTACTCACCTTTGCAGCTGGTGGGTGATGAATGCTGGCTGGTTTTCCATATGCTGTACCAAGGAAGCTGTTGACAATGGAGGTGAAGGTTGAGCAGGTCGAATACATTCCTATAAGCCATAGAAATGGATGGTCAAAATAGAGAAAAATGCATTACTGTGCAGTACATATGACAACAAGGTTAAAAAAAATCAAATATAGTGTGAAATTCTCCATTTGGGAGACTAAGTTCTCGGGCCGGGGCTGAATTGCCCATGATTTCCGTCAGCGCAAATCACTGAGCGATTCGGTATCCCTCGCCGTGCAAATTTATGCAGGGCGAGGAATATGAGGGATTCTCCAGGGAATCCTGCTATCGGGCTGCCGTTTTGTGCGGGAGGCCCGAAACCGAAGTACCGCGGCCACCCCCCCCCGCACCACATATCAGTCCCCCCACCAGACACCCCATATCGCAAAGCAGCTCCCACCACCCCTTGGTGACCCGTCCTGCCTCCCCCTCGGGACCCCCCAACTAAAGGAACACCCCCACAGAGACCCCTAAGTAAAGGAACAACCAACAGAGACCCCTTAACTAGAGGGACCCCACAGGGACCCCCAGCTAGAGGGACCCCCCCCCCAAACTAGTGGGACCCCTAAACTAGAGGGACCTGCCCAACCAGAGGGATCCCCTAAATAGAAGACCAACTAACTAGAGGGACCCCCCCCCCCTCCCCCCCCCCTCCCCCCCCCCCCCTCTCCCCCCCCCCCCCCCCCCCCCCCAACTAGAGGGACCCCATCCCAGAAAAAAGGACCTCTGTCTCGAAGCTAGAGAGCAGTCCAGACAGGGGCAGGGACAGAACATTTTAATAATAATAATCTGCATTATTGTCACAAGTAGGCTTATATTAACACTGCAATGAAGTTACTGTGAAAAAACCCTTGTCACCACACTCCGGCACCTGTTCGGGTACACAGAGAGAGAATTCAGAATGTCCAATTCACCTAACAGCAAGTCTTTCGGGACTTTCATTTATTTCTAGTAGTGGGCTATGATTGACAGCTAACAGCTGCAGCCTCGACTCATTCATCTTCCTTAGTTAGGTTTCTTTAGTTAGGGGGTCTCTGTGGAGGGGGGGTCCCTAATAAGGGGCTCTCTGGGGGGGGATCTCCCTGATAAGGGGGTCTCTTGGGGATCTCCCCTTTTAGGGGTCTCTGGGGGGGGGGGGGGGGGGGCAAAGGGATGGGCAGGTTGTGTGTTGTGGATGGGCGTTGCCCCTCATATGGACTTTGGGGGCAACCCCCTTAAGGAGTTACCCCCTTGGCCCACCACGAGGTCCACCACGCCAGGCTCACATTTGGTAAAACCTGTTGTGATTCCTGCCCATGTGATTCCTGACCCAGATCACCGGAGAATCACGGAGGACTGGAGAATAGAGTGCCCATTAAAAGTCTACCATTAAATTCCTGCTTTGCAGTGGTATTTATATTGCTTAATTTAAATTGTTGGATCATTTAAATACTCTGGCACAAAAAAACCTGAATTATCAGTGATTAACTTAATATTGTAAACAGTTCATGTATCCCTTAAGACTCAATTTAAAGAATGTGAATGAGAGCAAAAATACCCCTGGAAGTTCTGGTGGGCCTGTCTGCCCCTTTGTGTCTCCACAGTGCTTTCTACCAATTTACATTGCAACGGTATGACTTCTGGGTGATCTGTGTTTATTATGGATACTTTTGGCATCTGATTTAATTTTAAAATCTATTGTGTTGTTGCTTGATGAATTACTTGATTAATTGATTCTCCGTTTCCATATAGCAAGCAGAAACTTCAGGCTGCTCCTGCGTGGGAAAGTGCGACTTCCAGATTGACTTTATTTTTGGGAGGGGAGCGTGCTATGGTCACCATCAGACTAGCCAAATAGCACAATTGGAATGCCACAGTAAAATACTGTGTTACCTGAATCTGTTGGTGTAGGATTTGTTGCTCTTGTTGGTAAAGTATATGTTGTTGCTGTGTCTTCTCAAATATTTTTTCATCCATAGCATTTCCATACATCTTTTGCAAATGTTCACATTCCTAAATACAAAAATAGAGCTTAACACCGGTCATTTGGAGAACAGACCAGTTATTAGTGTTTCTGAAATACTGGATCCAGCACTAATCAGCCTAAGAACCACAATAAGAGTGATTACCCAACAGATACAAAATCTGAAAATACTCTGTTTCTGAAGCAAGGCAGCCAGTGTGCATCCTTGATCATCTTTGGAAGTCACTAATCATCAGTTAAAACATGTATCAGAAAACACTGATGGTAAATATTTACTTTCAGTGAAAGCCTTCTCATTGACCAAGGTATTGGAATTGTGCTATTCGTAGTAACTTCCACTCCATATGTAATTTTGGCTTTATGAAGTACAATCAGGTAATCATGCAGGTTACCCGCCCACAAGTATTGGTTAAAACTGCTTCATTTTTCCATCTTCAATACATCATAGTGCATGGATACCAAGAACCTCACATTGCATAGGTTAGGTCTGCACTTTATAGCTCAGACGGAGGTGGCAAGTCTTATTATGAGTTATGTGAATCATTCCTAACCAGGCAGATAACTTGCCCCTATTGTTTAGTCCACTGTCATTCAGGCAGTGATTAGTCTTGCTTGATGGGCTTCATATCTAAACAAAGGCTGTTTCCTAACATATTTTCGATTACGGAATAAGACAAAGGCTCGTGGCAAGAACATGTATGGTGAGGAATCTTTCCCATCATTGGTCGTCCAAACTGAAGAATCCTGTTTTGGGTTTTTTTAATTTTGTTTGGCGAAGGACTGGGAAGGTATTATTAGGAGCTGGAATTCTTCTCCTGAAATTATAATTTTTGTTCTCACAGCAGCCTTGTCCAACAAGTTATCAACAGGAGTAATCACTCCCTCATAATACTAAAAGCAAAATACCGTGGATGCTGGCAATCTGAAATAAAAACAGAAAGCGTTGGAAAAACTAAGTAGGTCTGGCAGCTTCTGTGGAGAGAGAAGCAGAGTTAACCTTTTTTCAGAAGAGTTATATCGCTTCTCTAATCACTCCTTCATTTGGACGGCAATGGATAAAAGAGTAGGGAAATGCTATCTGTCTGGGTATGCATTGTTCACATATCTTTCTTCATGTTTGCTATCTCTGTTAATAGCCAGTGAGGACAATCACTTCACAAAGTTAACTAGATTTTCCTGGTCAATGCTGTGGAATGCCATTTACCTGTTGCAGCTGTTTTATACTACTGTTGGTGGCGGCGCTTTTCTCCATTTTCTCCAAATGGGCTTTGAATGCCTGTATGCTAGCAGCACCGTCTGAAAAACGGCGGACGGGAGAGAATCTCTCTGTTGGAAGGTGCAGGGTGTTGGGGTCTTTGTAGCAAACACTGAAATAAAGCATGTTTTTTTAAAAATGGGTTCTGTGGAACTGCAAAAAAATTCAGACTCACTTTTATCTCAAATTCTGACTTTAACCTTACTTCATCTTGTAGCTGAGTGCAGAGGTATGATAAGCTACCTCAGATCCTAAAGAGGTTCTTTCTACATCCCACATACATCATTCCTGTAAATTATTCACAGCTTGTCTGTTTACTTTCCTCTGTTTCAATTTACATTGACAAACTTGTGAATGGATAGAAACAGCTACGTTGCATAAAGATTCTTAAATATAAACTAGATCCTAGGCAGCACGGTGGCGCAGTGGGTTAGCCCTGTGCCTCACGGCACCGAGGTCCCAGGTTCGATCCTGGCTCTGGGTGGAGTTTGCACATTCTCCCTGTGCTTGCGTGGGTTTCGCCCCCACAATCCAAAGATGTGCAGGGTAGGTGGATTGCCACGCTAAATTGCCCCTGAATTGGAAAAAATGAATTGGGTATTCTAAATTTATTTAAAAAATATATAAACTAGATCATTAAATAAAGTCAACTTTGTTATAAAAATCGGCCTCAGCTGGAATTGTGTGTCTAATTCTGGGGGCCACACTTTAGGAGGGATGTGAAGGCTTTCGAGAGGGTGCAGAGAAGATTTACACAATTGGATCCAAGGATGAGGGATCCCAGAGGCGGGATTCTCCGGTCTGCGTTTTCCTGCGTGGCGCTCCCTTGCCGGCTGTGGGATCCTCCATTCCGGCAGCCGGCCAATGGGATTTCCCATTGTGGCCACCCCACGTCGTTGGGAAACCTATGGGCGTGGGTCCGCTGCTGGCGGAGCGGAGGATCCTGCCGACCGGAGAATTCCGCTGCAGATATTTGAATAGGTTGGGGAAGTTGAGGTTGTTTTCCTTGGAGGAGAGAAAATTGAGGAGCGATTTGATGGAAGTGTTCAAAATCAGGAGAGGTCTAGATAGAGAAAAGAAAGAGAAAGGGGCCTTGACAGAGGAGATAAAAAAAAATGTTTTAATTGCCAGAAGGGTCAAGACCTGAGGGGGCCTGGCCTGGGAGGGGGGGGGGGGGGCTGTAAAAACACCTCGGTCCTTTAAAAACCTAAGTTGCTGGCAGGGCGGGCATTGAGCGTGATGGGGCCTGCCCCTTACCTTTTTCTTTCTCAATCAGTTTAAAAACATGGCGGGGAAGCTTTAAACGCCCAAGATGACACTTTGTCAAAAAATGGCAACATTCCACCCAATGTATTTAAGCTAGAGTGAAGGTTGGAGGTCTGAAAATGGCCCTTGTTGGAAATATATGTATGCCTCAATGTATGGCATTAATGGATTCAATTTCCTCCTGCTTATTGGTTTTCACAGTAAGGCTGATAATGAATAATGATCACTTAAAGAGGGAAGTAAGCAGTTGAAATATATTGTAATATCTGAGCATGTTAAAATATTGTTTGTTCTGCTGCCCTCTCTGCTGGGAAGCCATAAGTAAAGTTAGTTCAACATTGGCTGCCTACAGTTGAGCGTGGTCTTACTCAGTGCAATACACAACACAAAGAATTTTCTTCTGCATTTCGTTTGCGAAATTAAGGACAGAACATTTTGATGTATTTTTGGAACCCCTGAAATTGATTTTGAGGTTTGAGTTATTTGAAAGATTGCCGCATGTGCATATCGTGTTCAGGTATACAGTGAGTCAGCATGCTAAGTAAATGAAAAAGTGTCACAGCAGGCATATTTGGGGACAAGGAGGGAATTCAACCCCCCCCCCCCCCCCTCCCCAAAAAGGCTGGCGTAATTATAAATGGAGGTTACACATTCGGCTGGCAAACAAAATAGTAAATGAAGATAAAGCAAATGTTTTCCTCACCATGATGGGGCCAGATGCTTCTGAGGTGGTGTAAAAAATGTTGCACCATGGCATTTGGTGAAATTTGAAACCAATAAAAAAGCCTCAATTAAAAGTCTAATGATGACCATGAAATCATTGTTGATTGTCATAAAAACCCAGCTGGTTCACTAATCTACTGGGTTTAGCCCATTTGAGTTAGTTTATGGACATGAAGTATGGGATCCACTAAAATTGATGGAAGGGAAGTGTCTAAAACCAGAGGACAAATCCTCAATGTTGGATTACGCGTCCACCTTTCTGGAAAGACTCACATGAGAGTTTAAAAAAAAAAAAATTTCTTTATTCTCCTCCTTTTACACATTTTCTCCCAAATTTACACCCACCAACAATAAACAACCATCAGTAACAAATATGTCAATTCTCCATATCAATAACAACGATCCCATCCTCCCACCAAACCCCAAACATTAGCCCGCATGTTCACATAAACAAATAACAAAAAGGAATCAGGAATCACCCACAGTCACCATCAACACACACCGCCCCCCTCCCCCAGCCCTCCCACCGCCCCCCCCCCCCCCCCCCAAACTAATGTTCAATGTTATCCAGTTCTTGAAAGTACATGATCAATAATGCCCATGAATTGTAGAACCCCTCCATCCTTCCCTCAGTTCAAACTTAACCTTCTCAAGAGTCAAGAATTCCAACAAGTCCTCCCGCCACACCAGGGCACAGGGTGGAGAGGCTGCCCTCCATCCCATCAGGATCCATCTTCGGGCCATCAACGAGGCGAAGGCTACAACATCTGCTTCCGCACCCGTTTCCAACCCTGGCTGGTCCGACACCCCGAATATGGCCTCACGGGGGCCCGGGTCCAGTTTCACGTGCACCACTTTAGAAATTACCCTAAAAACCTCCTCCCAGCAATCCTCTAGCTTTGGACAGGACCAAAACATTTGAAAGTGATTAGCACCCCCCCCCCCCCCACCACGCTCACACACATCTTCTACTCCTTCAAAGAATCGGCTCACCCTCGCCCTCTTGAGGTGTGCTCTGTATACCACCTTCAGCTGTATCAGCCTCAACCTCGCGCACGAGGAGGAGGCATTCACTTTCCGGAGCACCTCACACCAGAACCCCTCCTCCATATCCTCTCCCAACTCTTCCTCCCACTTTGCTTTGATCCTTTCCAGTGGTGCCTTCTCCTCTTCCAAAGTAGCTCTGTAAACCGCTGACACTACCCCCTTCTCCTGCCCCCCTGTCGTCAGCACCTTCTCCAGCAAGTTCGGGAAGTTCTGTATCTCCTTTCTGACAAAATCTTGAACCTGCATGTATCTAAACATTTCCCCCTGCTCCAGCCCATACTTCGCTTCCAGCTCCTTCAATCCTGCAAACCGACCCCTAAGAAACAAATCTTTTAGTGTCTTAATCCCCTTCTCCTCCCAATTCCGAAAATTTCCATCCCACCTCCCTGGCTCAAATCTGTGGTTCCCCCGAAACGGCATTCCCCTTGACCCTGCCCCCAATCCGAAGTGTTGGCGAAACTACCTCCAAATTCTCAATGAAGCTATTATTACCGGACTCCCTGAGTATTTTCCCGGGGCTATCGTGAGCGGCGCTGTTGCTAGTGCTTTCAATCCTGACCCCCTGCACAAACTCTCCTCCATTCTGACCCACTGGGAATCAACCCCTCTGACCCAGCTCCGCACCTTCTCCACATTCGCCGCCCAGTAGTAATACATCAGGTTCGGAAGACCCAAACCCCCTGCCTGCCTTCCCCTCTGTAGTAGCACCTTTCTAACTCTGGCCACCTTTCCTCCCCATATGAACAACATAATCCTTCCCTCAATCCCTCTGAAAAAAGCCTTTGGCAGGAAAATCGGCAGGCATTGAAAAATAAACAGAAATCGTGGCAACACGTTCATTTTAACCGCCTGTACCTGACCCGCCAGTGACAGAGGGAGACTGTCCCTCCTTGCCAGATCAGCTTTCACTCTCCCCACCAAACTAGAAATCCTGTACCTGCGGAACCCCACTCCCCACCCCCCCCCCCCCACTCCCGGGCAACCTGCACCCCCAGGTGCCTAAAGTGAATCCCTGCCCTACGGAATGGCAGCCCCCCCACCCCTGGCCGAGACACCACAAAATACTCACTCTTGTCGAGATTCAGTTTGTATCCTGAGAAAGACGCAAACACTCGAAGCAGCTCCAATACTCCTCCTATCGACACACTCGGTTCCGACACATATAACAGCAAGTCATCAGCATTCAAGGACACCCTATGCTCTATTCCCCCCCACGCTATTCCTCCCCACGCTATTCCTTTCCATACCCCCAAACTTCTTAATGCGATGGCCAACGGCTCAATCGCGAGTGCAAACAGCAGGGGGGACATAGGGCATCCCTGCCTAGTCCCACGGTGGAGAGAAAAGTATCTTGAGCTGATGTTGTTTGTGCGGACACTCGCCCTCGGCTCTTTATATAATAGCTTTACCCAGTTCACAAATCTTGGTCCAATCCCAAACCGCTCCAGAACTGCCATCAAGTACCCCCATTCTACCCGGTCGAACGCCTTCTCAGCGTCCAATGCCACAACCACCAGTTACCTTCCCCTCTGCCGGTGCCAGAACGACGTTCAATACCCTTCTAATATTTGAAAAGAGCTGCCTCCCTTTCACGAACCCCGTCTGATCCTCACCTATCACCTTCGGGAGGCACTCCTCCAGCCTACCCGCCAGTACCTTCGCCAATACTTTTGCGTCCCCATTCAGAAGTGATATGGGCCTATACGACCCACACTCCGTCAGATCCTTATCTTTTTTTAGCAACAGGGAAATCGATGCCTGTCCCAAAGTTTGTGGCAACACCCCTTCCCTATCGCCTCTTCAAACATCCCCACCATCAGGGGTGCCAGCTTATCCTTGAATTTTTTATAATATTCCACCGGAAACCCATCCGGCCCTGCCCTTTTCCTGACTGCATCCTTCCAATCGCATCCTTTATCTCCTGCTCCACTATTGCTCCTTCTAATGTAGCCCTGTCCCCCTCCCCTAACCTCGGGTACTCCAACCCATCTCAAAATTCCTGCATCTCACGGTCTCCCCCAGGTGGCTCTGACCTGTATAACCTCTCATAAAATTCCTCAAAAACCTTGTTAATCAAATCCGGAGCCACCACCAACTTCCCTGCCCTATCTCTCACCTGCACAATTTCCCTTGCCGCTGCTTTCCTCCGGAGCTGACCTGGTAACATACATGTTAACATACATGCCTTATCTCCATGTTCGTAAACTGCACTCCTTGCTCGTCTCAGTTGGCGCACCGCCTTCCCGGTAGATAGTCGGTCAAAGCTCTCCTGTAATTCCTTCCTCTTTTCCAGCTTTGCTGGGTCCCCATCCTCTGCATAACTCCTATCTACCTCCAACATCTCATCTATTACCCTCTGCCGCACATGAGCGTTTTTAACGGTTTCTGGAGCAAGGATGAAACTGTGGGCAGACAAACATGCTGGGTCCATAATCTTCCACGGTGGAGATGAGGTATTAGTTTTGTTGCCATTACAGGGTGAACCTCTGAAAGCAAAATTCAGTGGCCCCTATAAGGTGGTTAGGAGACTGAGTACGGTGTTACTTAATCAGCACTCCGGGCCACAGGAAGAAGGACCGGTTGTGCCACATAAACATGTTAAAGAAATACTGTTGTTGTGAGGAGGATAGAAAGGGACAAGTATGTCAGGTGGTACAAGTAGTGGAAGAAGACAGTGATGGGAAGAGTGAGGTAGGAGGAAAGGTAGACAGTACACAGAATGACCCTCCTGGGGTAGTACGACTCACAAATACAGCCATCTTAGGACAATTAGAGGCCCAGTTTGCATATTTAGAAGAACAACAGGAAGATCTAATAAAGACACTGGAAAACTATAGACAGATTTGTAGGGACACACCAGGGTGCACTCCAATAACTAATCATGATGTAAACATGGGAAACTCCTAACCAATAAATCAACACCTATATCGGCAGAATCCATGGAGACTGGCTCAGTTAGGGACTGAATTCCAGAGCATTTTAGATATGATGCGGAAACAAGCGACAATGGTATGGTCCACAGAATACCAAGTAGAGTTTGGGAGATAGGGGGCCATATTGGTGGGTTTAGCTCAGTTGGTTGGACAGCTGGTTCATGATGCAGAGCGAGGCCAACAGCGTGGGTTCAATTCCCGTACCGGCTGAGGTTATGCATGAAGCCCCGCCTTCTTAACCTTGCCCCTCATCTGAGGTGTGGTGATCTGCAGGTTAAATCACCTCAGGCAAAGTCAACTCTCCCCCTCAAAGGGCAAAGCAGTCTATGGTCACCTGGGACTATGGCGATTTTACTTTACTTTTAATGTTTAAACACTTCCGTAGGGCAAAGTTTAGTTTGCTCTGATGTGAATGGCAAAGTAACCTGCCTGCTTACCACTGGCTGGGGACTAATGGCAATCCCACAATCCTCAGAGAGTATGAGCTTCCCCAATGAGGGGGGCGGAGAAATCATTAGCAGGTCCCTGCATAAATAAAGCTGGCCAGTATGGAACCAGCTAGAGAGGAGTGAGCAGCAAGGGAGTTACTGCTGCTGTTGTATATATATTTTATTGTAAATAAAGTTTTCTTTCTGTTCTACAAACTCGTGCTGGATTCTTCGTGGCCCTCACAAAAGTAAGATAAAAGCAAGACAAAGTGAAAATGAGTCACGATACACTAAACATAAAACACTAAACTTGAAGAGTTCAGTGCTGCTCAGAAGGTGGGCACTCCCTCCCCAGAGCTGATTGCCTTCCAGCGCTGGTAGCGCCACTGGGAGTGTTGGCCACTGCCAGTATTGCACTGAGGCTGATCCAGATAATCTGCGATGGATCTCCGAAGTCAGGTGTATGGGGCCAGACGGAGTTACAAGAGGGCGCAATCCTTGGGGGAATAGGGGGATCGACAGCATGGGCAGAGTATGGTTTCCTGTGGGGCCCCCCTCTTCCCACGTTGGATTCTTTGATCAGACAAGGAGTACCCAAGTACAAGGGGCCTCCCATAGAAGGCCGCAGGCAAGCCTTCAGGGTTTGTTGGGCAGCCTCCCAGATGGTGGGTCCACAACCTCCATTGATTGAATGTCAGCAGGATGTGATCCTTAAGTGACCACTTAAGGGTCTCAATGAACCACTGTGCGGGAAGGCCATCAACAGGCTTTCTCACCCTAGCCTATGGGTGGAATCTTACCAGAATGTGGCAAAGTGTCAGGCTCAGATTGAAAACTGACGTGTAACTCTCCAGTTGCGCAGACGAGTTTTCTCTCCAAATATTGAGCCTCTTAGAGAAAACAAAATGAGTGTGCATTGTTTATGCCGTCACTCTGACAGGGTGGGGCCTCAGGGAGCCAACCTGTGCCAAAGCACTGCCCAGGCACGTTCCCATCCCCCTGGGGTTATACCTACCTCTGCTCCCCCGGAGAGATCCCCTCGACTGATTCTCGCTTGGCCTAACCTGTTGTGAACCCCGCTGATGTGACATCAGGTCAGTGAGAGATGGGTGTTTAGTGAGGGGGGTACCATGTGGCACGGGGTCTGCTAATAAGATTTAAACTGATAGGAATCGATTAAAATGAGGTTTACGTGCTTTGTGGGCGTGAACCTCGTGATGTTGCCGGTGAGGGGAGGGGAAAATTGGGAAATGCAATCTCTCCAGCGAGAATCGGGTTTCTCGATTATCGCGGGATTTTCCACCCACACTGCCAATCCTGCGCACGGCTAGTGTGGGCCAGAAATTGCCCCTATGTATGTAAATAGATCATTGGGATTTGAACTTTAGAGCAAGATGCCACTAGAGTGAAATGGTGTAAAAGTAAGGAGAAATGTTTTTGAAATACACAAAGATCCAGGGAAAAAACATATAAGCAAAATTCTGGTATGTGTGGTTATGAAGTCTGTGTAGCCTATGGTATTCAACAATTTACCATTTCATGCTAATCTACCTAAAATTCTATGAGCGCAGTTATTTAAAGAATAATGAAATGTATTTCCTGCAAAATTAAAACTATGCAATTCACCAGAAACATTCCAGGCTGCTTGAATTACTGATGTAATCATAGTGCAAATGTATCATCTTGTAATGCTGTTTTGTAAATTGCTAAACCATTGGCTGCATGGCTACTAAGGGAGCTACAGCAAGCCATATCTACCCACTATTTTCTATGGCCTCGAGGTGATTTTAAGACAATAGTGACTTTTTTTAAGCTTATCATCGCACACATTTTTTACAGTTTGGGAAATAGTGGGGAAGTGATGAAAGGATTCCTGAGCTGATTCATCAGCGTTATGAGCGCTCTTTATATGGCCAACAAATCCTGGTGTTGGGATTTGAATCCAGAGCTCGGGATAGGGATGGTAGAGATGCAACTACTGTGCAACAAGACCTCCTCGTAGTGACGTTAAACTTTGAAGGTAAAAAGGCTTATGGTCCGTTCACCTATTGATGTGAGATGTGGGTGGATTTCACAACTGTTCGAGATTTGGCAAAGTACTAAAAATTCTGAACTGGGTTGACTGCTGCGCTGGCTATTTGATAGGTCAACGTTCATGATTAATCTATATCTGCATGTGTACTTTCCATCTTTCTTACAACACTGAAGCCATGCCAGTTCTGTGGATCAGGTCCTCTGGTAGTAGTAAATGTCACGCTCACACAGACTGAATGATAATCTCTTGGGAAACTAGCAGTCCTCGAGCTAACATTCTCAGAACAGCTAAGAATGGAAAGCTGGGACTCAGCTTCATCAGACTTTAAAAAAAATATGTTTTTGCTACCAGTTTTACCTGTTTTAAAGAACATGGAAGCATAATAGGAGCCATTCCCATTGGTAGGCCATTGGATTCTTTGAGCCTGCTCCGCCATTCATTATGCTGATTATTTACCTCAGTAATCTGTTCCTGCTCCCCCTCCCCCATATTCTTTGATCCCTTTCACCCTAAGAGCTATATCTAACTACTTCTTGAAAACATGCAGGGCGGGATTCTCTGATCCTGACGCAAAGTGTTGACGCCGTCGGAAACGCGTCAACATGGCCTCAGGATCAGCAATTCTGGCCCCTACAGGGGGCCAGAACGGCACTGGAGCGACACTCGCCGCTCCAGCTGCTGATCCCGGCGTCAACTGGGTGCCGCGGGGTCCGCGCCTGCACAGTGGCGCACATGCGCGGTGACTCACTTCTCCGCGCCGGCCCCGACGCAACATGGCTTAGGGCTAAAGGGGCCGGCGCAGAAGAAAGGAGGTCCCCAGCCCGAGATGCTGGCCCGCCGATCGTTGTGGCCAGGCCACAACGGAGGACCCCCACCCCCCCCCCCCCCCCCCCCCCCCACCCCACAGGCCGCCCCCGGACTCTTCCATGCTGTGGTCCTGCCGGCTGAGAGCAGATTAGAACGGCGCCGGTGGGTCTCGGGTTTTTTGTAACGGCCGCTCGGCCCATCCCGGGCTGAGAATCGGCGGGGGGGCCACTCTACGGCGCCAATCTGTGCTGTGCCATCGGGCAGCACGGTAGCATTGTGGTTAGCACAATTGCTTCACAGCTCCAGGGTCCCAGGTTCGATTCCGGCTTGGGTCACTGTCTGTGCGGAGTCTGCACATCCTCCCCGTGTGTGCATGGGTTTCCTCCGGGTGCTCCGGTTTCCTCCCACAGTCCAAAGATGTGCAGGTTAGGTGGATTGGCCATGATAAATTGCCCTTAGTGTCCAAAATTGCCCTTAGTGTTGGGTGGGGTTACTGGGTTATGGGGATAGGGTGGAGGTGTTGACCTTGGGTAAGGTGCTCTTTCCAAGAGCCCGTGCAGACTCGATGGGCCGAATGGCTTCCTTCTGCACTGTAAATTCTATGATGTATGAATGGCGCTGATTCTCCACGCGTCCCGGCCCCGGGGGCTGCGTGTCGCGATTCGCGCCGATTCTCCGGCCCGGCCCCGGGGCGGCATGGCGCGATTAGCGCCGATCGCACGGATTCTCCGGCCCGGCCCCGGGGCGGCGTGGCGCGATTCGCGCCGATCGCACGGATTCTCCGGCCCGGCCCCGGGGCGGCATGGCGCGATTCGCGCCGATCGCAGGGATTCTCCGGCCCGGCCCGGGGCTGAGAGAATCCCGCCCACAATGTTTTGGCCTCAACTGCTTTCTGTGGTGGAGAATTCCACAGGCTCACCACTCTCTGGTTGAAGAGATTTCTCCTCATCCCAGTCCTAAATGGTCTACCCCATAATCTTAGACTGTGATCCCTGGTTCTGGACTCCCCCCACCTTCGGGAACATCCTTCCTGCATCTACCCTGTCGAGTCCTGTTAGAATTCTATACGTTTCTATGAGATCCCCCTTCATTCTTCTAAATTCTAGCGAATATAATCCTAACCGACTCAATCTATCCTCATACATCAGTCCCGCCATCCCAGGAATCAGTCTGGTAAACCGTCGCTGCACTTCTTGTAAAGCAAGAACGTTCTTCCTCAGATAAGGAGACCAATACTGTACACAACATTATAGGTGTGGTCTCACCAAGGCCCTGTATAATTTCAGCAAGGCATCCCTGCTCCTGTACTCGAAGCCTCACGCCAGGAAGGCCAACATACCATTTTCCCTTTTCACCACCTGCTGCACCTGCATGCAAGGCAAGTATTTGAAAAGAAAATTATCTTCGGCTTTCATTCCCGTTTTTCATCTCCTGATTTAGTTTACTTGTCTTAACGCTGAAGGTGGACTGTTAATCCACTTGGTCCAAATGCTCTTCTATCTTTTTATCTCCCTCATGCAGGTTTCAACTGCACTCTTCTGTAGATGTAAAATACCCGAAAGTGCTATTTGAAATGCAGCAGGGGAGTCCTGCTAGCCTTCAACCAACATTATTAAATACTGTTGCTGATGTGGGACTTTACTGGGCAGAAATTGGCAGCCACATTTGCAGTGATGACGACTCTCAAAATTGGCTGTGAAGTGCTTTGGGATGCCCTGAGAATGTGAAAGGTACAACACGAGTCTAATTCTTTTCTTCCTGGACTCAACATTTTACACCTTCCTGCGTTTCATAAATCACTTGTTCCTCATTTTGTGTTTTGAAACTGCAAGCCATAGAAGCAGCCTGGCTCCATGTACTGTGGTGGCACTCTTGATAGTATTTATTAAATGTCCTGTGTTTTTCATGAATGGAACGATCTGCCTGGACAGTACGCAGAACAATACTTTTCACCGTACCTCAGTACACGTGACAATGAATCTAAATCTAAAATCTAAATCTAGTAGGAATGGATTGCTACCCACAAAGAGACATTGTTCCTTTAATGTGCCATTAATTTTGAAATTGTTAAACGGCTCAAACTGCTAACAGGATTGCGGGAAGTACCATGGGCTGGATTCTCCATCCCGCCATGCCAGATTTCTGGTTCAGCGCGCCAGCGGGATGCTCCATTTCGCCGGCTGATCAATGGGGTTTCTCATTGGGGGGCAGCCCCATGCTGTCGGGAAACCCCCGGGCTGCCGGCAATACGAAGCATTCTGACAGCGGAGAATCCAGCCCCATATAATTAAAAAGTAGTTCTTCTGCAACATTATTTTTTAGAATCCATTCTCTCATTCGATCATGTATGGTTATGGTCAATGCACTCTGACATGTCAAGCATTTAATAATATGGCAGAGTATTTTAATAAAATCTCAGGTCAAACCACTTTATGTTAAGAAGCTAGATAAAAGCAAAATGCTGTGGAGGCTGGAAATCTAAAATGAGAACAGAAAATTCTGGGAAAACTCAGCAGGTCTGGCAGCAGCTGTGGGGAGAAACAGAGGTAACGTTTTGACTCAGAGGTGCCGGGTTGATGGTGTCAGTGACAGGGGGCAGTGCCAGGTTGACACAGCCAGGGGTGGGCCCTCTGGGGAGCCCAATGGGGAGGTCACCCCAAGACTTTTGTGGTGTTTGCAGGGGGAGGTGACCTGGTCTTTGCATGGTGGTGGGGGGAGGGGCTGGTTGCCCTTCTGCATTTGGGATTTGGGGGGGGCTTTGTAGCTTTTGCCCTGTAAAAACGGGGCCCCGATCTCAGAATTCTGGAGTTGCCGGCATGTTTAAGCTCTGCCCCTTCAGCTGGGCTATGTGAGCATCGCCAGCACTATGTAACTGCACAGAGTGCTGTTAAATCAGACAAGAAAATGTATCTGTGAGGTCAGTGAGTTTCACACAGGTTTCCTTGCCGAATTTGACACTCTTGCAATCTTGGGAAAATTCCGCCCTATGTCTGCGTTGGTATCTCTATTCGCCACGTTTGAGAACTCCAACGTGGCAGTAATCCTGACGTTCACAGTTCTAATTTCTCAGAATGAAATCAATAACCTCAGTACCTGAAAATGTATTTGCTTTCAGCAGTTCATTCTGTCAAACATTTGCAATAGATTATGCCTGAGGATATAATAAACGTAATAAAATAATCAAGATATGTGTGAAGTTGCAGGGTGTGGGTAAAACTACTCAAGCAATTTGTCAAGTGTGAGCCAATTAGCAAGGAAGGCTAGGTTCGAACAGTTGTAAATACTACAGTAATAAATATATCCATGAATATACATATATATATATATATATATATGTACAAAATAAAAGCAAATTATTGCGGATGCTGGAATCTGAAATCAAAAAGAAAATGCTGGAAAATCTCAGCAGGTCTGGCAGCATCTGTAGGGAGAGAAAAGAGCGAATGTTCATACATTTACACTCTTCTGCGCTTAATTTCTCCTCAGGTAAAGCAAATGGGAAAATCAAACAGAAGGATAGCGGGTACTGCACGTGCATAAGGTCTAAAGGTACGAATTCTGGAAAGAACAGCATCCGGGCACAGGGGTGGCCTCGAATACAGATCAATCCAGTAAAATAAAGGATAGTTAGTTACCCTGGCCTCCCCGTCCCACAAAGTTATGGTTCTTATGTAAAGTCCCAGGCCAGAGACCACTCTGAAACGATGACTGTAAGAAACTCAAATATTTATTATACCTATATTACACCCCGTACTCCCCGAAGGGTCTCCCACGCCCGGCCCACGGTATTTATTTCCCAGAGGCCCCTGAAGTAAGGGGCTAGCCCTGCCCCCCACCCCCCTCATCATACTCAGGTGAGGCCCTAGAAACTCTGAGGCTGCAGATCCCTTGGCCTCCTGTTGGGTTATAACAATTATCTTTGCTGTTCCATATCCATTCCCTCCTTATTCCCTTTCCCTTGCTTTACCGCCTCCCGTCCGCATTCTCCAAATTATTGTACGGTACACAAAACACAAAAACAATTTTTAAAAATGAGATTTAAAAGACAGGTGATTTTTCATGAAGTTTATTAAAACTTCATTCACCACGAGTTTTTTTCAAATGAATTTCATCAGAATTTCAGAACAGAAAAAGTCATGTAGTACTTAGTGCCAGTGCTCCATCTACTATAACCTGAACTCTGCATTCTTTTCCCATACCCTTGGTATTTTGTTCAAGTGCTTAGTTCATTTTCTTAAATGTTCATACTGGATTGTCTTCAGTAATCATTTGTCAGACATGGTTGGGTTAATAGCACTCTTATCTCCAAGTCAGAAAGTTGTGGATTCAAGTTCCGCTCTAAGATTTGAGCATACAAACTCGGCTGAGGGAGCGCTGCAATGTTGGAGGTGCTCGATTTCAGATGTGATATTAAGCCGAGGCTCCATTAACCCTTTCACAAAAGATTCTGTGACATCATTTTGAAGAAGAGCATCAAGTTAATCTGTGTGGCCTGGTCAATACTTAACCATCAATCAACATCACAAAAAACAGGTTACCTGGTCATTATCACAATGTTGTTGGTGAGAGCTTGTGCATTATTGGCTGCCTCATTTTCTGTATTGCAACAGTGACCACACTTCAGAAGTATTTCACTGGCTGTAAAGCGCTTTGGGTCATTTTGAAGTCGTAAAAGATGCTATCTAAATGTATGTCTTTCTTTTTTTGTGATACTACATTTCATATTTTTACAATTGTTCATTTCTTCTGACCTCTCCCCTTTATGCTTCGAGCACTAACACTTGGCAAGAAATAAGAAGTATACACATAAGGTTTTTTGCACGTGAATTATTTAAGTGATAAATAATTTAGTAGTATTTTATTTACTCTTAATTATTTGGGTTCTTATATTGCTCCAGTTTCAACCTGCTCTTTACCATAAAGGTTAGGCTAGTATCGTACTCTCAGTCATCTATTGCTCTGCAACTAGTAAGGGGCTGGTTAAGAGCAATTTTGGATCACGCATCTGATAAATTACTCCTTGTGCCATTCTAAGAAACTAGAACGGAAAACTTGGACTGTTGCCACAACTGCAACTGTGCAATAATATCTACCCTTTTTGCCATCAAGACAGGCCGTAGTTAGCAGTGAAATACAGAAAGGCACATCAACAACAGCGCAGGATAATTCCTTTCCATTTCTCATGGTGCCCAGGGGGGGTTTTGTAAATAAATCTCCTTTAAAAATCTTTAAAATAATCTTCATTGGTCACTCTGGAATCTACACACCTGCAGTAGTTCAACTCTAACATCTGAGGTTTCTGCGCAAAACCCACTCACCGGCTGTGCTGCTCAGGGTGAGGAACCCAGGCCCGTGAACGGATTGCCTGTTGCTGTCCCAGCTGCATCTGCAAATCTAGGGGAACCTCAGCTGTGGGGTTGGTCATTGCAAGGGTATGGCGTTTAGACCTGTTAGCCAGATACCTGCAACACAAGTGTATACTTCAGTTGAAATATATCTATGTGAGATAGATACCATAATACTATCTAATAATTAGAAAGTTAGGGTTATCTTTATTTATTTTTTAATTTTCAGTGATTATATGTTATTTATTTACTTTTTCTAAATGTGATGGTTTAAACTAATGTTCTGTGCCAATTAAGACACAGATCATTTCTGCAACCAGCAACAGCACCAATTATTCCCAGTCTAATGATCATCAATGATGAGACGAGATAGCTTTTTACCCTTCTTATACTGTGCCATCTCAATTATTTTCTGAGCCCTGATTCATGGAATTCCTTCAAAACAAAATATTATTAAATAATATTTGCTCTTGCCGGAGATTTTTTGCTCTCAACAGCAAATTGAATGTATTTCTGCGGCAAGAAAAGGCTGAATTTGTTTCACCAAGCAAAGAAGAAATTAGGTTCTTTAAAAGAGAAAGATTTTATCTATGACTGGACCCTGATATTACACAACAGAGCTCAGATCCTGCCAATTGGGATATTGTCCATACCACTCCCTCACCCCAGCCTGTGTAAATTAATCCTATTCACCTGCATCACAGATTAAGATTTTCAATAAAATAGATCTTTATAAGCCTTAATAAGGTACATTGTTTGACGGAAACAGTAATGTATTATTTTATGGCACATAGGTGATTTAATTTGTTTCCTTTGTGCTATGACTGGTTCCAGACCAGTGATACAAAACAATATTTGACCAACATGATTGATGTGTGGATTCCTGCTTCGATTGATCGTGACAACTTTTTCTATTCACATAGTGACAATTAGAAGTTTGAGCAAACCATAATGCTTATTTGAGCAGCTATTACTTTAGGGAACTGTTTATATTACGACAGTTGACTATGATGCTATGGGCACAAAGTGTCATGCATGTTAAATGCAAGATTTTTAGTGAAGCACAAATTTAGAAGATTCAGATCTCCCTTTTAATAACCCATTCCACTATTTGTGTTCTCACATGTTCATTTTTGTTTTTTTTTAAACAAGGGTTTCTACCTGGCATTCAAATGCAGACAGCTACCAATGTTCCCAATTCCTCCACCCTTCACCTATCCATTTCTCAAATATCAACAACTTGTATTTAGATAGCATCCATAACAAAGAGAAAGATCCCAAGGCGCTTCACAGAGATGTAATCGGAAAAAGAAGCTACCAATATCAAGCCAAAGAAGTTACTGAGAGATGTGATCAAAAGCTTGTTGTAAAGGTGAGTTTTAAGGAGGGTTGAGGGCAAAGGAGGCGAAAAGGCAGATGAACTTAAGGGATGGGAGAGCCAGAGGATGAGGCCTTGGCACTTGAAGGCATGGTTATCAACAGTGTTTGAAGTGAGGGAGAATTCATAAACATCACGGACACAGAAAAAGGCCAACGCCAAGAAGGGATTTAAAGATACGGATGAGAATATTAATAGGTTAGGGAGATCTGGGGTGATGTGTGACAGGAACTTAGTGCAGGCTGGATATCAGCAGCAGGGCCTTGAATAAGTTACAATTTATGGCAGGTAATGGCCAGCCAAGAAAACATTAAAAACAGAGTCTGGGCGATGGCAAAGGCACAGTTTTAGGATTCTCAGCACTAGATAGACCAAAGCAAAGCCAGATGCAGAGTTGGATGGTGTTATAATAGCAGAAGTACATACTGGGGAATGTTAAATGCATGCTTTCTTACTGAGATAGCCTGGAAATGAAAAGAGGTCAACAACAAAAAACACCACTAGTGCAGTTACATACCTCTGCACAGCTTCCTGGTCAGGCTCTCCATCTGAGCCCTCCTCATCTACTGGAGTCACGACTGGTACAGCATGCTGTGGGGAAAATAAGTGAGTATAACGCTCTCTGTAAAATTAAAATGATGTGCGGGGCATGGCGGAACTACAAAGAAAAGAAACTAAGAGCTGCACAAAGGTATGCTGAACTGCATTCATTCATTAATAAAAACAATGGGCAACATTTATTGAAGGGTAATATTAGCTAAAGAGAATGTGTGCTGTGCAGTCAGCCACTGCTTAATTATTGCACTGCTAATAGTCCAAAGTTACAGATTAAAGATTTGGAAAGATCCAGACTCATCTTGCAAAATAATAGGTATTAACTAAAGAATCATGAAAATTAAACGACTTTGCCAGTTTAATACCAAGAATTTATACAGCAGTTATCCAGTATACTGTCTGTTGGCAAGAGGAGGAAAACAAGCATTTATCTTCTTTTATTCATTGTAGATGGGGATAAAAGTACAAGGCAACAAAGCTTATGACACAGCCTGCAAAAAGGAAGCCTGACCAAAAGTTCAAAACTTACATTCTTCATTCAAGGGATATGGGCTTTGCTGGCTAGGGACATTTATTGCCTATCCCTAATTTCCCTCGAGAAGGTGGTGGTTGTATGTAGTGATATCATGGTTGTATTGTAATTCACCGACTGACCACTCGGAGTCTCATTAGTATGTAAGTGAATGTTAAGAGTCAGGTGACCTCAGACTGACTAGGGAGCTGGGAGAGAGGTTGCTTGTGCACGGCCATACTATTATTCATCTGTTGTTTATATATATTTGACCCACAGTTAATGTTAATAAATCGTTTGTAGCTTCAGCTACAAGTGTTCTTGTAATATAAATCAGGCCATCCAACAAGAACATTACAGTGGTGAGTTGTCTTATTGAACCACTGCAGCCCTTGAGGTGTCGGTACACCCACAGTGCTGTAAGGAACGGCGTTCTAGGATTTTGACCCTGGGACAGTGAAGGAACGGTGATATATTTCCATGTCAGGGCAGTGAGTGGCTTGGAGGGGAACTTCTAGGTGGTGGGGTTCCCATCTACCTGTTGCCCTTGCCCTGCTAGATGGTAGTGGTCATGGGTTTGGAATGTGCTGCTGAAGGAGACTTGGTGAGTTCCTGCTGCGTATCTTGTGCGTCGGTGGTGAGGGAGTGAATGTTTGTGGAAGAGATGCCAATCATGGAGTTGCTTTGTCCTGGATGGTGTCAAGCTTTTTGGGTATTGTTGGGACTATACAGAACAGTTGAAATGGACATTCCTTCTGCTTACATGTAAGATCAATCCACGGGAGTGATTCTAAATGCTGTGCTGCATGGTAAAGTTTATGATCAGTTATGGTCCCTAACAAAGCAGGTCCCTTTCATCTTAGTGAAAATACACAGAAAAAGTGGGTGCCTGCATAGGGGTGAAAAATCTCAGGACATGTCGCTGGCCTGTTCACTAACACATACCACTGGACGCACAATGTCAGCATCATCCGGAATAGTACTGCTTGGTTGGAGTAGACCTAAGCTAGGTTAAGATGATTTAATCAAATATTTTAAATTCTACCACATAGCTAGCTGTGTATTCAGCATAAGAAAATGCCAGTTCTTTTATTGTCCCTCGGTTGATGTCGGTTTTCTGCATGGTTGCATCTCATGTGACTACTTACTGGATTCATGGTGACTAATGGTGAAGGGCCTCTTGGACGTTTCAGTAACTGTTGGGCATGCAACTGAATGTTAGCTCCACCATCGGAAGCACGGCGACCGAGAGGTCCCATACCATTTAACAACTGTAGAGTTGGAGGCTGAAGCAAAGATTGTTCCTAAGGAGTTCAAAAGAAAGATTTAGGAAAATGCAATATGTTTCATTAAAAATTATCCTTGCCTAGTGGAAATATCCTGCCTAGTAATATAAGACACCGCACATAAACAGAACAATATTTCCTTTAATACTTTTCTGAAAGTCAACTTCTCATTATCGAGTTTGAAAATGTATTGTTTTTAAACATCACGGTGTTTGCACATGATCACTATGCAGGGCTAATTGAATCTACGGAATTCAAGAAAAAGACAAAATGCTGTATGAGACAAAGGGAACAAAGAAACCAGGCATGAAAAAGCAGCACACTAAATAAGAATTAAACATTTAAGATACACATACACCATCAACCACGGTACTGTTCATGCTTAGAGGAAATTTTAGCTGTTTATTCTAACAGGTTGCAAAGCATTACAGTGCCCTCTCTGGACCAAACACAAATAGCAGGATTTCTTATACTACTGTCTTTTCTTTAAGAGCAGTTGAAATGTTTATATTTGTTATTTTACGAAAGTTCTGTATTTTGTTGATTAGAAATAAAGTGCTCCTGATAATTGACCAGTTTTATTATTGAAAAATCTGCATCCAAGGTCATGGTATTGGAATTGAAAACTTTAACATCTCAAAAGTGTTAAAGAATCAATGCATCTGTATACTCTTCACTACGTGTTCCACATCGCTGTGCATAATTACAAACATAGCTGCTGCATTAATGTTGTATTAATGATATCCTGTTCTTTTGCGAAAGGTTTTTAAAATCACAAATTTATACTTTAACTTTTAAAGAGTTAACTGGTGAAACATTTGATGGAAAACATGTAGCATCGAACAAAATAAACTTAACAATAATAAAAATTATATGGTTACAGGTAACTAGTTCTTACTGTAAATTTAATGCATTGCGTGTTCCTTGGCTGCTTCCATTGTTTTGCTTAGAAAGGCAATTAGAGATGGGAAATGGTGGCCTAGACAGCGACGTTCACATCCCGTAATTTTTTTTTTTTTTAAATCAACAAGTAGAAGCTATACTATATATTTACATAGACGTAAGCAAAGTAAATATGTGGTGTTTTTAAAATACGTGTGCAATCCTGCAATAAAAATTCTCTAAATTACAAATAGATTGCATAGTTTAGCCATCATCAGTGTGCCTTTTTATTTGTAACAAAAGCTTAGAATTCTGGATTGACCACATTTCTTCACCAGTGTTAAGCATTTAACATCTAAGTAAGTTTGGGATATCTGGGCATGAGTATCCATTAAAGTTTGTTTATCATGTTTTGTCCAATTGTATGAGATTTTCCAAATTTTATTAATGCGGACATCGACACAAGACATCCAATTGAAAGTGTGTCACACAAAGGCATAATGCTTATCCTCAGCTAGGAGGCTAAAGGTACAGGAATAGATAAACTGGACAACAGGAGTAATCTTCTCCAGGGATAAATAATTTTGCTTCTCTGCAGCATCCAACAGTTCTTCTGAAGTTTGATAAAACTGCTTTGAATAAAGACAGCAGTTGTGAGTTACAGGCAGCCCTGGGGTTATAACCTGTCTGATATGCAAAGCATTGATCTTGCACTTAAAAATCTTTAGTTTATTCTTATCGAATTAATAGTTGAGCTCGTTGATTACAAGGCTCATCTTTTCTGAAATGGAACGCATCATTGATTCGGGCCTCAGGAAACATTGATAAACTGTTCAATGCACAGCAAATTAATGAGTAATGGTGTCGCAATTTTGTTCTTCACAGACTTCTGCACTTTCAAAAACAGCAGAAAGCTTAAGTTTCATTTAGAAAATTTGTCAGAAAAAAAATTAACTCTGGATACAGCAATAGCTTTTTTTGCATTGTGATATTTTACTTAAAAACTGGGTATCTTCAACGCAAAGAGTGAAGTGGTGGGATTGAGCCTCTGGCTTAGAACTTGTAGAGCAGAATTTAATGCAAGAAGTGGATGTTCCGCCTTTCAAACAAAACCTGGTGGCACTCCTACCAAACTGATCTCCTGGAGCTCCAATGGAATAAATTTCCGAACAGGCAGCAGAATCCGATGGGATCCTGGCTGCACTGGGGGCATTAAATCGACGTACCATCTCGTGTGTTGAGATACTATCACTGAGAGCTACCAGACAATCAGATTCCCCAGCTCTCTAGTACCGATAGCGCACCCGGAGCGGTGGCCACTGTTGATATTACACTGGGATCCTGCTGGACCCCATGCAAAGAGGGAAGTGGAGTGGGATGGGAGCCTCAGGGATGGAGGCACCAGAAGTTGTTTGAATGATACAATTGCACACGTCTAGTGTGGAGCTTTACCTGCTGTGTAAACACTGTAGAATATTACACACAGTTAACTCAAGTTTTGATCCATTCATTTAAATAGATAAAATATCATGGGCTGCACTAGATTGACGTCCCTTTTAGCAGATAATTTAGCTTTTAGCAGATAATTCTCCACACTAATAGTACAATAAATTAGCATCCTCTTCAGAATCCTGCAGATGAATTGTGTTTGCTGTGTGTCTAGTTTACAGATACATGTACACATTCTTACACACAAGCTAATGTTACCACCTTCATCTTTTAATTGATTTAAAAATGGAAATTCTCTTAGCCCATTTTACAATTTTCATTTGAATGCGCTGCAAATACCTGCAGTACTTCAGAGTTCCTGGTAGAGGCACTGTTGATGCACGGATCTGCTCAGGAGCACCACCAGCAGAAACTCAGTGGCACTACATCCTTGCAGTGATGTAAATAATAATTTCCATGGTAATTTTGCAAATGTGGATTTAGAAATTCTGGTTACACAATTTCTGGGATCAGTAGCAGCAGCGACAGTTTCTAAATGAAGGAACGTAAGCAGTAGGGGAAAGTGCTACTGCCCTTCAGCTTGGGGGCCACAGGGATCCTTTAGTTAAACCTCAAGTTCATTATTTATTAATAATTTTACAGCTGAAACATCCATACCTTGTACTCCAGCTGTGTGGCTGGCTGTAAATTCTGCGTGGGTAGCATGTTTTGCATTAGATTAACATTTGGGACAACCTGGAGGAAAGGAGCCTGAGGCATGACACGTGGAAAACCAGGCAGGTGGCACTTCTGCAGATCTTCAGTAACTTCAGTTCTACATCATCAAAACATTTGACAATTAATTTCATTGTTAAATATCCTCCAACATTTAACCCCTATCCTTTGAAGCTGCAATTATATTTTGCACTGTTCTGTCCACAATGGCAATCCTCTGACAATCCACCCCGATATTCTTGACATAAAAGTCTAAAGAATGATTCCCAGCAGGCTGTTCAACCATGGCAAATACCACAGCTTGATCTTGTTTTCACTTGACATCCACACATCTTAAAAACTCAAGCAAAAGCCACTTGACGATAATTGTAGACAGGAAAATTGCACAATTACAGGAAAATTACACAATTCCTTCATAGCTCAAGATCACGGAGGTCAGCTATAAAATCTTCCATCATTATTCTGGCAGAGGCAGACTTCCAGTGGTGACATGTAGGATGAGATGGCATGTAAGGTAGCTCACGCTCGAGCCCTGTTTTTTTTTTAGCCCTTTTTATACGGTTTCCAGGGATAATTGGTGTACAGACCAATCCAGGTGGACAGCTGTTTGCAAATGGATGTCAAAAAACCCAAGAAGGAATATTGGGAAGAAGGGCGTGAACGTTAGTCCTCCTGCAGAATCGGGTAAGGTGCGGAGTCCATTGGGAGGCAGGCTGGTCGGGTGGGGCCGCATCTATTACGGTGGATAGGCTGGCGGAGGTGATGGCGACTGAATTAGAAAGGCAGTTCACTAAACATTTCAAACGGCAAGGGAGGGAGATGTTGGAGACCCTCAAGCAGTCGGTGGAGGATGCACTGGCCCCGATAAAGGAGGCTCTTGGGGAAACGTCGGAGACAGTGCGGGAGCATGGTGAGATGTTGAAGGGGGTGGAGGGGACGCTTTCGCGGCACAGTGGCCAGCTGGCCTTGTTGGAAGCAGACCTACTTAAGGTGGAGGATCGGAATAAGGGCCCGAGGGCTGAGGCTGAGAAGCTCAGGATCGTGGGGTTTCCTGAAGGGGAGTATTTTGCACAGTGTTTGTGAAGTTGTTGGATCAGGGGCGAAATTCTCCGACCTCCCGCCGGGTCGGAGAATCGCTGGGGGCTGGCGTGAATCCCGCCCCCGCTGGTTGCCGAAGTCTCCGGCACCGGAGATTCGGCGGGGGCGGGAATCGCGCCACGCCGGTTGGCGCCCCCCCCCCCCGATTCTCCGGCCCAGAGAATCTCCGGCCCGGTGAGCTGAGAGATAATCTTGCATAAGGCGCAGCTAGATGGGGAGACAAGGGAGGAACATCAACTGTTGGTGGATGAGATTTTGGAGGTAGATGGCAAATATTCGGAGGATCCCACCACAGAGCTTCCAGCCAGCAGGAAGAAACTGCAGGCGCAGTTTGACTTGTTGTCCACTGACGAGGCAGGGTGCATCAGTTGCCCTGCTTGAAGTGGGCAATGTGCAAATATGGGGAGAAGGCCAGTCGTCTTTTGGTTGGCCAGCTGAGGCGGCAGGCAGCCTCCCGAGAGATCGTTCAGGTTCAGGATATGGGAGGTGGGTTAGTGTCTGCGCTGGACAAAGTGAATAAGGCGTTCTAGGTATTTTACCAAAAATTGCATAAGTCGGAGTCACCTGGGCATGAGTCGGATATGGCGGAGTCTCTGGAGAGATTGGAGTGTCCTACAGTGGAGGAGGGGAATCGGGAACGGCTGAAAGAGGCAAGGCTGGGTTGAGGAAGTTCAGACAGCTATAGGAAAAATGCAGACTGGTAAGGTGCCGGGGCCAGATGGGTTCCCAGTGCAATTTTATAAAATGTTTGATGACTGACTGGTACCATTGTTGGTGGAGATGATTGCAGATTCGGTAGCGCACGGATCTCTCTCGGAGACAATGATAACGAAGATAAGGACCCAGTGGAATGCAGGTCGTACCGACCGATCTCCTTACTGAATGTGGATACTCAGATCTTGGTCAAGGTACTGGCGGAAAGGTTGGAGGAATCTCTCCCTCAGCTTGTTGGGGAAGATCAGACATGGTTTGTAAAAGGTAGGCGCTTGTCCTCTAAGGTGGCTATTAAATGTGGTACTATCCCCGTCGACAGGGTGGGGGAAACAGGAGGATATTATAGCTTTGGATGCAGAGAAGGCTATTGATGCAGAGACGGCTTATGATAGGGTGGAATGGCGCTACTTGTTTGCAGCGTTGAAACAGTTTGGGATCGGACCCAAATTTATGCATGGGTTCGGATACTATATAAGGCCCCTAAGGCTAGTGTCTGCATGAAAGTGTTGAATTTGAGATATTTTCAGCTACACAGGGGTACCAGACAGGGGTGCCCTATGTCCCTTCCCCTTTTCGCACAGGCGATTGAGCCTTTGGCCATCACTTTGAAGAATTTGGATAAGTGGGTAGAGAGGGAGGGGGGAGATAGAGGGGGGATGTTGCTGAAGTGGTTTGGAGCTTGTTCAGGATATAAATTGAAATGGGAGAAAAGTGAGTGTTTTTCGGTTAGTCCGCCGGGGTAGGGAGCCAATCTGCGGGGGGTGCCGTTCCGCTTAACAGATACTCATTTTAGGTATTTAGGGGTGCAGGTAGCTTGGGATTGGGCTCAGTTTCGTAAGTTGAATTTTAGGAGCCTGGTGAGTAGGGTTAAGGCCGATTTACAGAGATGGGAAATCCTCCCTCTGTCTTTGCCGGGTCGAGTTCAATCAGAGAAGATGAATATTCCACCAAGGTTTCTGTTCGTATTCCAGTGTTTGCCGGTTTTCCTAATGAAGGTGTTCTTTGTGAGTGTGGAGAGATTAAGTCTGTCCTTCATCTGGGCGGGCAAGGGAGCAAAGATTCGGAAAACAGTTCTCCAGAGGAACCGGCAGTCAGGGGATTTGGCGTTGGCGAACTTGTATTACTATTGACCAGCGAATGCGGAGGTGTTGAGCTGGTGTGGGGGCAGTTTGGGTGCAGATGGAGTCAGGTTAGTGTAGGGGGTTGGGATTGTGGGCATCAGTGTCGGCCTCGCTTCCGTTCTCCCAAGGAAAGTATCGAGGTAACCCGGTGGTGGTTTCCACATTGAGGATATGGAGAGAATTTTGGCAGCGCTTTAAACTGGAGGTAGTCTCAAAGTCGGTGCCGATTTGTGCAAACCATGTTTGAGCCAGTGAGGTTAGATGCCAAATTCAGAGGGTGGGAGGACAAGGGGGTGGAAGGAATGAGGGATTTGTTTCTGGAAGGGTGTTTTGTGAGCTTGGAGGAGTTGTCGGAGAAATTCCGGTTCTCGCAGTCAGAAACGTTGAGGTATTTTGAGGTGCGTGAATTTGCAAGGAAGATTTTCCCGACATGCCCAGTGGTGCTACCATCATGGTTGCTGGAGAGGGTTTTGTCACTTGCCGAAACGGAGAGGGGAGTACTTTGGGGATTTGTGGGAGGATTCGGCAGAGGATATATGGAGGGGTTGGAATTGGATGATGGGTGTGGTGTGAGGCGCTGCGGAGGGTGAATGCCACATCTTCATGTGCAAGAATTGGGCAAATACAGTTGAAGGTGGGGTACATGGTGCACATAACGAGGTGTAGAATTATTAGGATGTTGCGGGAGTGGAAGATAAGTGTGAGCATTGTAGGAGGGGCCCAGCCGACCACGTGCATATGTTGTGGTCATGTCCTAAACTCGTGAGATTCTGGGTCTCCTTCTTCAGCACCATGTCGACGATTTTGCAAGTTGAATTGGAGCGCTGGGTGTCAGACATGCCGGAGCTGCAGATCTGGGATCTGGGGGCCGGTGTTCTGGCCTTCGTCTTGCTGATTGCTCGCAGGCGGGTTCTGTTGGAGTGTAGGTCAGCTTCTCCACCCAGTGCCTCAGGATGGCTGGGGGATCTCATGGAGTTCGTTGCGGGGGGGGCCTCTTGAGGAGTTCTACAAAATATGGCAGCCGTTTATTTTATACTTTAAAGAGCTGGTCACCGTCAGCAGCTGATGAGGGAGAAGGGTTTGGTGGGGGTTGGGAGGTGTAGGTATTGTTGCTTTTATTTGTTTTACTGCTGTATTGGTATGTAATTATCAAAAATGCTAAATAAAAATATTTTCCAAAAAAATCATTCTGGCAGAGAATTCAGGTCTGTTATTGAAATGGAACCTTCTTAGCATGTATGTTTCAGTACCATACAATTCATGCATTTCTCCACTAAGCCATTAAGGAAGCTGTTACCCAACCTTTTAAACCAGCAGATCTGTAAAGATTTCCAGTAATGTACTGTTCAACCATAAATCATCAACATTGCCAACTGCAATTAAATGTATCCCTGGAGTTTTCATCATATAACCTGCCCCCACACTCCAGCCATTATTCGGCTGACACATCCATCCTTGTGACCTACTCCTTCCACCAACTGGAAAGCAAAATTACTCATCTCACTTGGATGATGCAGCTGTCAGCCAAACAGCCCTTTCTCCCATTTTCAATACTTCTACATCTGGTAAAGAGAAATGCTCAAAGAAATGACAAGAGGGCAGCATAGTGACGCAGTGGTTAGCACTGCTGCCTCACGGCAAAGAGGTCCCAGGTTCGATCCCGCGGTCCTGGATCACTGACTGTGTGGAGTTTGCACATTGTCCCCGTATATGCGTGGGTTTAGCCCCCACAGCCCAACGATGTGCAGGGGAGGTGGATTGGCCACGCTAAATTCCCCCAGAATCGGAAAAAATGAACTGGGTAACAAGAAAACAATATATTTTTTAAGGTTCCTGTGATTTCCTTCCAAGATTTCACAGAGCAGTGTCCTGGAGATTGACCTTCAATTCAAGCCCAGTTGCGGGCCAATCCTGCGAGTTGTCTAGTATTAGAGTCCGGCACATATAGATAGGGTTGATGTGGGACTGAGTTTAGTACCACCCACAGACTGATGCAAGTGAACACATGACCTGCACCTAGAGGGTCAGTGCGGTGCTGGACAGAACTACGAGCAGACCCAAGCATGGAGACAGCTCCTAGCTTCTACACAGTGGGCTAAATAGGTGGCTTGTAAAGCAGACCAGAGCCAGCAGCACGGGTTCAATTCCCGTACCAGCCTCCCCGAACAGGCGCCGGAATGTGGCGACTGGGGCTTTTCACAGTAACTTCATTGAAGCCTACTTGTGACAATAAGCGATTTTCATTTCATTTCATTATTCTTATAAATGAAATGGCATTAAGGGCAGCACGTGGTACAGTAGTTATCATTGCTGCCTCCAGGGACCTGGGTTCAATTCCGGCCTTGGGTGACTGTCTATGTGGAGTTTGTACGTTCTCCCTGTGTCTGTGTGGGTTTCTTCCGGGTGCTCCGGGTTCCTCCCACAGTCCAAAGATGTGCAGGTTACGTGGATTGGCCGTGCTAAATTGCACCTTAGTGTCCTGAAAAAAAGGTTAGGTGGGGATACGAGGATAGGGTGGAGGAGTGGGCTTAACTAGGGTGGTCTTTCCAAGGCCTGGTGCAGTTTTGATGGTGCAAATGGCCTCCTTCTGCACTGTGAATTCTATGAAATAGTTCTAGTAGTTAATAAAGACTTACAGTTAACCTGCAAAAGACTACAAAGACTACCGAGATGGAACACCCCACAACGTTAGGAACCCTATTAACCACTGGAGTGAGTGTTATAATTGCTGTCTATCCAATGTCTTGCATAATTTAGTCATTGAAATTCCCTGTACAAACATCTCCCTCAATGTTAATAACTGAGCCTCTGTCCAAATTGCCTTCCCATACATACAGTTTTTAAATGTACCTAATTCCTACTGGAGCACACTTCCATACAGCTCCATTGGTGCAGTTGAACTTGCTGTGCGTCTCTGAGGGCACATAATTCTCTCTTCCCTAACTCCCCAATTCCCAATTCCTTCTCTTTCTCATCTCCGCCAGTCTTTCTGAGCATGAAGCTCTCAAACTTATTTCTGAAAATATATTGAGTATATTACCATGATGATCTCAAAATCAATTCTGAAGTAACCTAACATTTCCTGGTTATATACCAAGTCTGATTAAAATAGAACAAATGTAATAGAACCACATATCACTTTCCTTCTCTTCAACACACGTATTTGAGCTTTTTCACATTTCTTATAAAACATAGGGCCATTCAGCAGTAACATGTTGCTGAGTTCCCTGGTATATGTGCATACGCATGAAATAAAAACATGCATGCATCCAATGCTGCTTATATTGGCTATTTAGACAAAGTTACCACATTAATAATACTAACCTGGGGTCAGCCACACCAACAGTATGTCTCCTCATGGACAGGTACCGTGCCAGTGCCTCCGGCGATGGCTCTTCACCTTCGTCGCTATCTAGATTCATGTTACCATCAGTCTGAGAAAGAAGATTAATGATACAACTGATTAATGGAAATGGAAGTAGTAGTAATACCATCGGTCACTGTTAACCTTATCCACCATAATTAAATCTGACCCGCTAGTTACATTCTAAACAACAAGTTCAGCTACTTTGTGAAAAAATTAATCTTAGTAGATAACCCCTGGATCTATATATTTTAGAATTAAGAGCTTCTAGATAAAAATTGTACAGTTTAGCCAATATTCATCAGGCTGGACAGCGAAAACCCAAATGACATGTTCCAGTAGCTAGCCTGGAAAATATCATGACATTGGCAAGCTCACCTCGAAGGTCATCAATGGCAGACCTTAACAAAACAACTAACTTAAATAACTGAGAAATGCTATCAGTTATACTTTTCAAATAGATTTGAAGATTAGAGCGCCACAGACAGCATTTTTCTACCAAAATAAAAATATTTGTAGTTTATGCACAAACAATAATAGGGTTGAAGAAATGTTTTATGGCTCAATGCCAGTTAGTATTTGTCACTTAAGCGTGTTAACATATATTAAAAAAGTGCTGCGAGGCGGCACGGTGGCGCAGTGGTTAGCACTGCTGCCTACGACGCTGAGGACCTGGGTTCAATCCCGGCCCCGGGTCACTGTCTGTGTGGAGTTTGCACATTCTCCCCGTGTCTGTGTGGGTCTCATCCCCACAACCCAAAGCTGTGCAGGTTAGGTGGATTGGCCACACTAAATTGCCCCTTAATTGGAAACAAATAATTGGGTGCTCTTAAAAAGTGCTGCAATTTATTCTAATTGTTGGATTTAGGAACAATATTGAGGTTAGCCAGCAACCCATTGACACAGCTTATTTTCAATGAAATCTCCATTGAGAAGATTATTTAAATTTTTGGTACTTTTTTATGTGTTCAGAGGGTTGGGAAAAATTATCTTGATTTTGGTTGGAGCCTGTATTGTTGGTTTTCACTTCCAATCAATATTAGAGGAAGTGATTGGCACAGCATAACACCCAGTGGCAAACCCCATGAAATCTCCACACGGTTACCATGCACAGCACCAATTGCTGCCAAAGTACTTCAATCTTACAGAGAGAATTCTGGAGTTCAGTGAAAATGCCAATTTCTGAATTGATTAGCAGGATACCAAATTACTCATTTATTATGTCCAAGTACATACTGGGCTTGCATATTATTTCAAAAAGACTTTTGCACCTAATTTCTAATGTAAGATTTATGAAACGGTCTCAAAAATAAATTGTTTGCTATTGTTTCTTTTACCTTACAGGTGGGATTTTGGAACAAATATCAGCATTAGTAACAGTTTAGTAGATCATTTAATTGCCAATAATTGAGGCTCCCAAATCAAAACTCAAAATGTCGAACACACAATTATATGTAATTATGTCTTCAGTGAATAGAAATGTCATTTATAAAGTAACGTAGTTATTGTATTTAATGAATGAATAAAAATCAACTGAGATGACAAGTTGTAAGTTATGCATCTTAAATGTCAGACAAAAATCCGTGCTCAGTTTGAGAAGCTGTAACTAGCTCGTGTGGATTGCTTTTTGCAAAAGTATGATGTTAGAGGACATCACTTCGAAAGGGAGTCTGGAGGTCTGAATAGGTTCAGAGAAATTTGAGGTTGTTGTGCATGATCTGAAAAGGAGGTTAGCTTGATGAGCTGAATGGCCTTTCCTCATTATCAATGCTCTTACATTTTTATTGCTGTATTTTGTTAACATGCAGAATAGGTCCCAGGATTAAATTTATTCGTATATGTTAATTCTGCTGACCCATAACAAAAAGTCTCCATTATCTCAATCTCATAGTTTCTCCCCCCCTCCCCCCCCCCCAAACCCAACAACATAAAGAACTTTCAAAAAGATCATCCAATTGGGTAAGAATTTCTCAAATATATTCCGGAAAACCTCGATTGTCAACAAGTTAAGATTCTTGGGTTTCTTTTTCCTTACATGAAAGAAAGAAAAATTAATCATCCATTAAGATTAAAGATGTTGCGCTAATCATTTCTGATTTAAAATCTAAATGTGGCGACTGTAGCCTTAAGATTCCAAAGCGGTTTGGTGACCTCGCCAGAAAAGATTAAAATAAATCACATTTGAACATATCGCGAACTGACCTGCACTATCTGGTTCTCTGGGTTGATGAGCTGCACTTGTGGCACATTTAGACTCAGTGTGTTACCTGTTTGCTCAGCCTGGTGTTAAAGATCATAGGAAAGTCAGAAAAGAAGTGATCAGTTTTTCCAAAATGTCATTCGCAACACAAAAGTCAGAACTATTTAATAGGTTTTCAGACAGATATAGGTGTCAGCAGGGGATTTATTTCTTAAAGGTATAATCATTGCTCAAAATATATCAGTATGTACAACAACAATTCGTTAAGTCTGAAAAAGACATGGGGTGGGGTTTTCCATCCCTGGGTTCTCCATCCTGGCAGCCCCATTTTCCGGTGCGGCGCGTCCTCGCCAGCAGTGGGATTCTCCGTTCCCGCAACCGGCCAATGGGGTTTCCCATTGTGGTCACCCCCACGCTGTCGGGCGTGGGTGTGCTGCTAGAGAAGGGGAGGATCCTGCCGACGGAGGTTCCCGCAGATGGACTTTGATTCTCTGTTCCTTTGCCGGTGGGATCCTCCCTTCCCGCTGCAGTGAAAGGAGATTTGGCTGAGCGCCAAATTCTCCGTCCTCGTTGGCAGCGGTACCGAGGCAGACTCACAACAGAGAATCCCGCACATGAAGTGCAATCCCTGGTCAGGTTAGAAAACAATAAAAGTGTAGAGGATAGCCAGATGGTGGAATAAGAAGTTAAACATAGTAAAACAGATCTGGAGGAGAAAGGGTAAGAATAACATGAAGAGAAAATAACTCCAAGCCAAGAAAACAAATACTCAGTAACCGCAGGACAATGATCTTTCAAAAAAGTATAATTAAATTCCGCAGTCCAAAAGCTATAATCAATAAGAATTCAAGTGAGTGACATTTACCCCAGGAGTAATAATAGTGTTACAGGAGTTTGAAAAACATGGGGCAAATTCAATATTCAGAGGTGAAGAATGCTAGAATGTGGACAGTGGACAGAAAAGTCTAGTCGGAAATTAAGGATAGCAAATTGATATTCAGAAGATGCCAGAAAAGACTGATGCCTTAGTTGATAAATAGGTACTGGATAAAACATGATGAGATAGCAAGGATATGTCCAGATATTAACACTGTTTCTTTGGAGAATCAAGGGGTATAAAAGAGTGGAGGAAAATAGGAGTTGAGGCAGATTAGTCACAGTCTTTATAGTGGTGATGGTGGTGTTGGTTCAAAGACCTAAAATCAATAAACTGAGTATTAATTAATGGGAATGAGATAACAGAATCAGCTAGTGGTGTTGAGGGACAATTGCATTCATATGTTGCCTCTTTCACATCCTCAGTGTGTCCCAAAGCCATTAATCACCAATGAATTACTTTTGAAGTGTTGTCACTGTTATGTAGGTAAGCACTGGGGCCAATTATGCACAGCAAAATTTCACAAACAGCAATCAGATAAATTACAAATGATCTATTTTGCTAGCATTGGCTGTGGGATGAATTTGGGTCAGGACATGGAGGATTTCTTGCTTTTCAAGATTGGATCTTTCAAAAAAAAATTCCACCTGAATAGCTGGATAGGTTCACAGTTTAATCGTCATCCCTGACACTGCAGCAATCCTTAAGAATCGCACAGACGTGGCAGACAGGTTATATGCTGGTGACCTAGAATGGGGTTTCAACTCAACCTTTTGTCTGAGATTTGTGTGCTACCATTGAGCGAAAATAAAAATGCCAACAGATTGTTTATTGATCAAATGCGTCAAATACCCCAATAAGGACAACTTGTTTCTTCTTCTAGTTTTTAAAACTAGGTCAGTGTACATTTCATAATAAGCAGTGGATCTTCTAGTGGCTAATGACCACAATATATTGATACTGGAGATGTTCTCGCATCAGCATCAGTAAAAACAATAGTGGTTTAATTTAGAGTGGAACATTTTGAAGCAGTGTGGAATAAACTAATATATCTGGCAAACGTATATAAAATATATCTCAGTTGAGGATTGATGGAACACTTATACAATTCTAAATGTTGGAAAATCCAATATAAGCATTTACACAAAAACGCAATTTAAAAAAGTAGTATAAAACATATCAAAAAAAGGAAGGAGAGAATGATGAGAGGAGTATTTGGTAGAATGTTTTCTAGGATAAGTTTCAAAAGATATTAGAGATATAAAGAGGAGTCTACAGATCTGCATTGCTGAAGTTGGAATACTAAAATGTTCTTCCTGTATTAGAATTAAAAGATAAATACAAAATAGTTGAAATATTTAATTCATATTTTCTAGAAGTATTCACCAGAACATAATTCTAATTTGTTATTCAATTTCTGTATACATCACAGAAAAATTGGAATTTGCCATATCTAAGGCATAAATGAGGGGCAATTAGACTAATCAAAACTCATGAACAAGTAGCATATAAGCAGCGGTGCAGAGAGAGATTGGTTGAGAAACCTGTGGGATATTGGCTTTAGGAGACACTAGTGAGAAATCAGTAAGCAACCATTATACAGTAGCTCCACTTAAAATGGTCATAAATCTGAATTAGCCAGGTATAGACTCAATATCCATGTAGGTAAAATATTGGAACCTGTTTTACAGCATTTTATGGAGGAGCACTTGTACAACAGGAATTCCTAATATTCAAAAAATCCTAAGATTCAAAAATTCCCTTCCCTCATTCATCAATCTTACAAAATATATCATAAAATGTTTAAACATAGCCAGAATCCTAGTCTGCCAGTGATCCTAACACTTTACAATGCACTAGTAACGCTATTTATTGTTTTGCTACCAAGCCACAAAAAATCGATACATGCATTAAAGGCAATAAATACAAAGATGTAATATATAAGGAAGGATTAAAACTTTGCCGACTACAAAAAAGGTAATTGAAGGGGAATCTCCTCGAAATGTGTATGATCTAGAATTGTACCTATCCTAATACTCCAAAGTAAGGTATGAAAAGAAGGAAAGAGGATGTAAATGGAACATAGTGGAAAGCTTAGCTTAAATTTAAATCAAATCAAGAAAAGTTTCTTTGCTCAGCGTGATGAATGTTTTGATGATTTAAAGGCAGAGACATGGAGGCAAAACCATTATGGTTGCTAAAAATATAGCTTGATGTACTGGAAGAGATAAGGTACTGAATAAATGGGTTTCAAGTCGTCCAATTGCCTCTTTTGGTCCCTAATGTTCTTCTGCTCTTGTGACAAAGCACTTCACAATTAATGGTAGCTCAGGCTATGATCGTCTGCTATTTTGTAAAACGTACTTGTCATGGAGAAAAATTAATTGGTGTTGTTTCAGGGTCACACACGACAAAAGGAAAATGATCACTGGCAATAAGCAATAGCCAACCTTGATTTCGGAGGTGTGAAATAATAGGAAAACATGCATGTTCTGACATATGAAAGTGCACTTATTCTTTTTACAACCCAAAACTAAGCTGCTAGCAACTAAGTACTGAATTTCGATAGGCTGACAAGCCACGGGCAACTGTGCCTTGGTTGTTTGGGGGAGCTCCAGCTGGAATCCAGGCTCATTCTTTGAATTCTATTGAATTCTTTGAGGAGGTGACCAAGCATGTGGATGAAGGTAAAGCAGTGGATGTAGTGTACATGGATTTTAGTAAGGCATTTGATAAAGTTCCCCATGGTAGGCTTATGCAGAAAGTAAGGAGGCATGGGATAGTGGGAAATTTGGCCAGTTGGATAACGAACTGGCTAACCGATAGAAGTCAGAGAGTGGTGGTGGATGGCAAATATTCAGCCTGGATCCCAGTTACCAGTGGCGTACCGCAGGGATCAGTTCTGTGTCCTCTGCTGTTTGTGATTTTCATTAATGACTTGGATGAGGGAGTTGAAGGGTGGGTCAGTAAATTTGCAGACAATACGAAGATTGGTGGAGTTGTGGATAGTAAGGAGGGCTGTTGTCGGCTGCAAAGAGACATAGATAGGATGCAGAGCTGGGCTGAGAAGTGGCAGATGGAGTTTAACCCTGAAAAGTGTGAGGTTGTCCATTTTGGAAGGACAAATATGAATGCGGAATACAGGGTTAATGGTAGAGTTCTTGGCAATGTGGAGGAGCAGAGAGATCTTGGGGTCTATGTTCATACATCTTTGAAAGTTGCCACTCAAGTGGATAGAGCTGTGAAGAAGGCCTATGGTGTGCTCGCGTTCATTAACAGAGGGATTGAATTTAAGAGCCGTGAGGTGATGATGCAGCTGTACAAAACTTTGGTAAGGCCACATTTGGAGTACTGTGTACAGTTCTGGTCGCCTCATTTTAGGAAGGATGTGGAAGCTTTGGAAAAGGTGCAAAGAAGATTTGCCAGGATGTTGCCTGGAATGGAGAGTAGGTCTTACGAGGAAAGGCTGAGGGTGCTAGGCCTTTTCTCATTAGAACGGAGTAGGATGAGGGGCGACTTGATAGAGGTTTATAAGATGATCAGGGGAATAGATAGAGTAGACAGTCAGAGACTTTTTCCCCGGGTGGAACAAACCATTACAAGGGGACATGAATTTAAGGTGAAAGGTGGAAGATATAGGAGGGATATCAGAGGTAGGTTCTTTACCCAGAGAGTAGTGGGGGCATGGAATGCACTGCCTGTGGAAGTAGTTGAGTCGGAAACATTAGGGACCTTCAAGCAGCTATTGGATAGGTACATGGATTACGGTTAAATGATATAGTGTAGATTTATTTGTTCTCAAGGGCAGCACGGTAGCATTGTGGATAGCACAATTGCTTCACAGCTCCGGGGTCCCAGGTTCGATTCCGGCTTGGGTCGCTGGCTGTGAGGAGTCTGCACGTCCTCCCCGTGTCTGCATGGGTTTCCTCCGGGTGCTCCGGTTTCCTCCCACAATCCAAAGATGTGCGGGTTAGGTGAATTGGCCAATGATAAATTGCCCTTAATGTCCAAATAGCCCTTGGTGTTGGGTGAAGGTGTTGAGTTTGGGTAGGGTGCTCTTTCCAAGAGCCAGTGCAGACTCAAAGGGCCGAATGGCCTCCTTCTGCACTGTAAATTCAATGATAATCTATGATTAATCTAGGACAAAGGTTCGGCACAACATCGTGGGCCGAAGGGCCTGTTCTGTGCTGTATTTTCTATGTTCATTGTGCAGTTTATGAGCTTGCTGCCCCTTTAAGGGACGAGAGCCCTCTTCAAGAGTTGGCGGTCAATCAGAAGGCTGGCAGCTCTTCAGTTCCAGTAGTGTCATCTATTGGGACTGCACCCAGCTGAGAGGATGCAGTGATGGAAACTGCCCTCGCAGCGAGGTAAGTGAGTTTGGATGTTCGCTGGGGTCAGTCAGGCAGACTCTGGGGGAAGGGGGTTGGTTGGTGCAGGTAGGGAGTGGGAGGTGGGGTTGTAGTGGGGGCAGCCATTGCCGCCAGTGGTGGGAAGGGGTGGCCTGAGGGTTATTCAGTGCCCAATTAAGGGGTCACCCTCACTACAAAAGACCACCACGGTTCACCAGGTGGTCTCGCAATGTGCCACTGGTAAAATGCAAGAGGTGGTGGGAAGAAACCCATAACTGGCCACTTAAGCAGCAGAATTGGTCTCTGGATAGGAGGGCTGTCCTCCACCTTCCGCCAGCTGGCGGAATGACACGGCAGCGGGAAGGTGAGAGGCTCTTACACACCATGCCTTTCCTCGCCACTTTCTGCCCTCCCCGTGCCTCATAGAATCATAGAATTTACAGTGCAGAAGGAGGCCAATCGGCCCATTGAGTCTGCACCGGCTCTTTTTGAAAGAGCACCCTACCCAAGCCCACACCTCCACCCTATCCCCATAACCCAGTAGCCCCACCCAACACTAAGGGTAATTTTGGGCACTAAGGGCAATTTAGCATGGCCAGTCCACCTAACCTGCACATCTTTGGACTGTGGGAGGAAACCGGAGCACCCGGAGTAAACCCACGCACACACGGGGAGAACGTGCAGACTCCGCACAGACAGTGACCCAAGCCGGGAATCGAACCTGGGACCCTGAAACTGTGAAGCAATTGTGCTAACCACCATGCTACCGTGCTGCCTCCTTCCCCACAATTGCAGGTCCCATAAAATTCAGCCTGAAATATTACTTGAACCAGTTAAAAACCATTGCAAATGGCACTACTGATAGCTGTACCTCCCTCTCTTTAATAGATGTTTATTGTTCGCTCTGTTGACATTGTGTACAAGCTTTGATGTGTGCCTGGTTTGTTGCGCAATGATTCTTTTGAAGGAGAATCACAGTATTGTTGTGCGAATATGCTGCGTCATGGAGCAGTAGGACACATAATTAGAGTGGTTGATGCATAATTTGAGTAGCTTCATTTCATGTATTCTCTGAAATATTACTGCTATTCATTCAGAATATGCCCACTGCACCTCATTCTCCTGTAAAAAAAAATGATTTAAGTTGCATTTTAACATGTCATATATGCAAAGCTCAATTATTTCACACCTCAGGTGGCAGAAAAGACCAGTTTTCTGCCTTCATCTTATAACTTTCAAGACTGTGCCCTACTTAAGATATCAAATTTCTGATCTCAGCTGAACCTTCACGATGAAATACCCAGCACACTTTGATTGTTCTTCATCGAGGAGGTGGAAAAATCTAACTCTTATCCTGTTTGTTACAAACCACTTGTCCTTTTCGTGAACAGCACAAGCACAAGACAGTGAGAAGACAAAATTAGCTAGCCACCCTCTCATCTACATAATAATACGCAGGGGGATAAAGCATGAAAAAATATAGGAAGTAATGAAAAGCAAAACTAAATGCAATAAATGCGTTAACTCTAATGCTGCACGTCAATACTCATGTGCAATATCAAAGCCATTATATTTTGAAAGTATTAAAATATTCTCCAATTCAAAGAAGAATATATCCAAATCTAAAGCAGAAGTGAATTCCATTGCTTTCTAGCAGAGTAGAGGTTCAGGAAATTACTCAAAAGAGGATTAAAGTGTGACAAGGATATAAACCTACGTTTTTTAATAAACACCTGAAAAAACTTTCATAATTAAGCAATATAAACAGTTCTTCAAAACTGTTTTTTCTTAATTATCAGAATTTACATTAAATATATTCCACGATTAACTGTTTGGCATTCATAAAGTAACAGTCACAGCATTTTTATTGAAGCTCAGCAGAGACCAGTTCCCACGACAAGTCTATGACTACTTTTTTTAAAGGTGTGTTAAAAAAGTGAGGGAGTGATATTCAAACAGAGAGCTGGACTGTACCAGTGCCACCCTCCCACTTTTATTATGCAGTCAGTCCTTATTAGGCTTTCAGTGAGGTCACTGGCTAGATCACCACAAGTGATGAAGTAATCTGTTCAAATGGTCTTCTTCCCGACAGCTGATCCGAAGTATGGGCTCAAATGACTAACCTTATGGACATATGGGTGCCGAGATGTGCCAAACGATAAATATGCTGTATATTTAATAGTTTTCTGGGCTAATTGCCTCAATTTCAAAACTAAAAGTATTTCAAACTCCAAACCATTTGTGCATTGTGGCAGAATGTCGCATTTCCCAATAAACCTATTCTCGAAAAATAACTTGATGGAGGGTGGATTTTAACATGGGTGGAATTGAGTGTGGACTGGGGAGATAAAATGGGCAAAAACGTAGTGGGTTGGGAAACCAGCTTGAATCCACTGGCCACTGAGTTATACTGAAGCAGAACAAGAGACAGACAATCAAACAAATCCTAAGGCATACTGACATTTGAATTATGTTACGGAGGCTAGAAGTCTTGGACTTAACCTACTTTTAAAGTTGGGAAATCAGGCAGCTACATTGAGGTGAGGAAAGCCTCAGGAGGAAGTAAAGTGCCTTCAGAGCACGCCTCCCCCTCTCTCTCTCTCCTCCTCCAAACCTCCCCCGCCCCCCAAACTGGGATCGGATTATTTCCGCTTACCCATTTTTTGGTGCCTGAGGAACTGAAATGCTAGGTTGGAATTCTCAAAATATTTATAGCTTAAGAGAGATGCAAAAGAGCACTTTTTTTGAAAGCCATTAACAGTAGTCAGTAAAATGCTCTGAACCTCATGATGATTGTTCCACATCGTTCAAATAGCATTTGTTTGATGATATATTGAACAAAAAGTGTATAACATTAACATTAGTCCACAATTCTATGGACATTACTGATGCATTACCTGGATATTTGCAGGCGACTGAAAGGGCATGGTGCGAGGCACACTAGGAGGTGCAGAGATGCGCAATGTCTTGTGCCGTTTTAGCTTGTCACACAGCAGGCTGTAAATTGCACTAAAGTGATCATAGGCATCTGTCTTCAACGACTAGAAGTAAAATTAAATCCACAGTCAAACTGATCCGTAGAGAAATTGGATTCAACAGCAATGTAGCCTGGTACTCAGAACAAGATCAATTACTCAATACAGGTCCTATACATTTCATTCAGTTTTCAACTCGAGTTTTCCAATCAAGGCACCAATGATATCCCATTCTTTACAAATGGGTTGTTATTAGACTTACAATCAGAAAACCACTACTGATGCATATAAGAATTTAAAAAACTCACCATGAATAAACCAACAATAGATTTGAAATTTAAATAAAACAGAAATAATTTTGCGCATACATACACAGGACAGTAAATATGCAACATATAAATAAAGATCATAAGATTTTCACAATACCTGTAGTGTGCGTTCTCTTTCCAAACCCAAATCTGTCATGTACATGAGTACCTGCTCATTCAATGGTTCGGTCTTGATTTCGACTTTGATTTGTTTAGATTCTGATATTAACTATAAAAAGCACAAAAAGACGTAATTTTACATTCACCTTCAGAGCGTATTGCAGGTTTCTGTATTGCAACATTAATAACTGAAACTGAACACAAATACGTTAATCGGCAACCGCACCTGTAGTATAAGATGCATTGCAATAACGACTACTTTCCATTGCCTGTGATGCTAGTTTGGAAAAGGAGATGTGGATGTGATCTTTTCAAGTCGATGAAAAATATGAATCATCCAGATTTTAAATAGCAAATTCACTCAGTGTCACTGCAGGTTTCTATGACACAAGAAAGCATGGGCTTGCATTTACCAGTACCTTTCATCTCCTCTCGATTTTCCAATGCACTTGACAAACAATTAACTATTTTGAAGTGCAGTCGCTAATGTTACGTAAGGAGATATATCAGCCAATTTGTGGACAGCACAATACCATAAGCAATCAGCTCAATGAGTGTAAGACTCAGGACAGTTGTAGCCATCTCATCATTGTGGGATTAGGCTCTTATTTTAATGCAGTACCGCATGTCAAAGATGCTGTGCATGATTCAGCGACCCTGTCGCAACGGGTGATTCATGCGCAAACTCTAAACTGGGCTGCACGCTGGGCGCGAGTCACCCTCACTGGGCCTGATCCAGATCGGAGAGTGTAAATAAGCCGTCTTTAAATACCCGGACGCCGGATTCACACAGCGCCCAGGACTCATCGGCCAGTATGTCATTTGGTACTGGTCCACATAAACATGGACCAATCAGAATGGCACCTGGGGGAAGGTCTCTCGGGCTATTAGAGACCCCCGGGTGGTCGAGGACAAAGCAGGGTGGCATCCTGGCACTCCCCCGGCACATGGGCAACTTGACACTGCCAGCCTAGCACCTAATCTATGACGTAAGGCTCACCGGTCTGGGATTTCCTGGATTATCATTGTTACCTTTCTTAAACAAAGGAACAAAATTAGCTATTATCCAGTCCTCTGGGACATCACCTGTAGCAAGTGAGGATATAAAGATTTTTGCCAAAGCCCCAGCAATTTCTTCCCTCAGTATTCTGGGGTAGACCATCAGGCCCTGAGGACTTATCTACCTTAATGTTTTTCAAGACGCCCAACACCTCCTCCTTTTTAATGTTAATGTGACTCAGACCATCTTCATACCCTTCCCCAGACTCATCATCCACCAAGTCCTTCTCTTTGGCGAATACTGATGCAAAGTACTAATTTAATAGCTCACCCATTTCCTCTGGCTCCACGCAAAGATTCCCTCCCCTGTCCTTGAGTGGGCCAACCCTTTCCCTGGCTACCCTCTTGCTCTTTAGAAAGGTATAAAAGCCTTGGGATTTTCCTTAATCATGTTTACCAATGACTTTTTGTGATCCTTTTTAGCCCTCCTGATCCTTGCTTAAGTTCCTTCCTACTTTACTGGGGGGCTGGGTTAGCACAGGGCTAAAGAGTTGGCTTTTAAAGCAGACCAAGGCAGGCCAGCAGCACGGTTCAATTCCCGAACCAGCCTCCCCGAACAGGCGCCGGAATGTGGCTACTAGGGGCTTTTCACAGAAACTTAATTTCAAGCCTACTTGTGACAATAAGCGGTTTTCATTTCATTTTCATTTCACCTGGCTCAGTCCTCGTCTTTTTAATTAGGTTATTTTTAAAGATGAACAATATTTTTTGGGTGAGAGAATAGAAGATAAATCATTTTTTTTTTAAGAAGAGTATTTTTGTGATATTGCAATATTCTCACCCTATCAAACTCTGGATCAGGATCACCTATCTTCATCCATTTATGTTTGCAGATCTGTTCCACAGATAAACGTTTACTCGGATCCAGCACAAGCATATGTCGAATCAAGTGCTCACATTCTGAAAGGAACAAGTGTAATTAGTAAACACACCTAGGCATACAGTATTGCCTGATAACCTTGCAGATCAGAATCAATATGCTCAAAAATGTCACTACAGTATAGAACACAGATACATAAAATATACTGTAAATTAATTTTTTGTACTGCAGTTATAAGCACGTGTTTGGGATTGTTCAAGGTAGAAAGTTGACTTTTTCCACACATTACTATAGTCTGACAAATCTGTTGGTGTGGACTAAGAATGCTCTTCAAATACTGCCTGCACGGTAAGCAATCTATTAGTCTTCACAATTATTCTGAACAAAACCAGTAAGAATTTAATTTGCATGTTCATAATCACGTCTAGTGGCAATTTGCAATGGTAGTTGATAGATTTTGCATAAACAGATGAATTCTCAATTTTGCAACTCAAGCTTTTATTACTGTCTTGCAACAAAGCTAGCTCTGGGCGGCACGGTGGCGCAGTAGTTAGCACTGCTGTCTCGCGGTGCCGAGGACCCAGGTTCGATCCCGGCCCCGGGTCACTGTCCGTGTGCAGTTTGCACATTCTCCCCGTGTCTGCGTGAGTCTCACCCCCACAACTCAAAGACATGCAGGATAGGTGTATTGGCATTGCTAAATTGCCCCTTAATTGGGAAAATTAAAAAAAACACAAAGCCAGCTCTACACCTCATTAGGCTGGAACCTGGTGCCACAGCGTGGGTTCATCAATCACCTGAACATAGGCTCACATAATTTACAACACAACTAGGCTAAGTATTTTGTGTTTATGACTAGTATATTTACATACGATAATAAATGCTTGTGCAGCATGTAGGTTTCTGTGTGGTTCAGGGAGAAAATCTGATCCAAACGCAGAGAGAATACACAGCATGTTGGTATGTAATAGCTAGCATTGGAAATGAAGCTTTATGTGACAAGAGGGGGAAGAAAGAAATTCAGTCACAAGCTCCCAATTTACACTGGCTTTGGTCTATTCAAGTCCAATCATGGTAAACTGCCATTTCGTAGCAACCAACCTGTGCTCGAAATGAAAAGCGCCTCTCCCACCCCACCTTCCTAAATCAGGCCTGGTGAGAATGAAGAAGCCCCCACGGTGGCCTGGCCCGCGATCGGGGCCCACCGATCCGCGGGTGGGCCTGTGCCGTGGGAGCACTCTTTCCCTTCCGCCTCCGCCACGGTCTCCACCATGGCGGAGGCGGAAGAGACTCCCTCCACTGCGCATGCGCGGGAAACTGTCAGCGGCCGCTGACGCTCCCGCGCATGCGCCGCCCCGATATGTCATTTCCGCGCCAGCTGGCGGGGCAACAAAGGCCGTTTCCGCCAGCTGGCAGGGCGGAAATCCCTCCGGCGTCAGCCTAGCCCTTCAATGTTGGGGCTCGGCCCCCAAAGATGCGGAGCATTCCGCACATTTGGGGCGGCGCGATGCCCGTCTGATTGGCGCCATTTTGGGCGCCAGTCGGCGGACATCGCGTCGTTTTGGGAGAATTTCGCCCCTTATTAGTATTAAATGAGAAATCCTGCCACGGTGAACTACTGGTGCAAGTTATTTTGTCAAGAAAATAAAGGACGTTCTAAGCAAAATCTGGAAATGGGTAAAACATTGGCTGAAGAAAAAGTACACAGCAAGCACTTGTTGGGTGAGTAATGACAGGGTGGGTGAGCACAGTGAGAAGTCTTACAAAACCAGGTTAAAGTCCAACAGGTTTGTTTCGAATCACTAGCTTTCGGAGCGCTGCTCCTTCCTCGGGTGAATGAAGAGGTAGGTTCCAGAAACATATATATAGACAAAGTCAAAGATGCAAGACGATACTTTGAATGCGAGCATTTGCAGGTAATTAAGTCTTTACAGATCCAGAGAGAGGAGTAACCCCAAGTTAAAGAGGTGTGAATTGTCTCAAGCCGGACAGTTGGTAGGATTTCACAAGCCCAGGCCAGATGGTGGGGGTGAATGTAATGCGACATGAATCCAAAGTCCTGGTTGAGGCCGTACTCATGTGTGCGGAACTTGGCTATAAGTTTCTGCTTGGCGATTCTGCGTTGTCGCGCGTCCTGAAGGCTGCCTTGGAGAACGTTTACCCGAAGTTCAGAGGCTGAATGCCCTTGACTGCTGAAGTGTTCCAGTGCTCCGAAAGCTAGAGATTCGAAGCAAACCTGTTGGACTTTAATCTGGTGTTGTAAGACTTCTTACTGTGCTCACCCCAGTCCAATGCCGGCATCTCCACATCAAGGCTGGGTGGGAGCATGGGAGTGGCACAGAAAACCACAAGACTGATCCTGGCATTAGAGGACTGAGTTTTGAGGAAAGACTGTGGAAATTTCAGCTGCTTGGCCTTTAAAGTGGAAAACTAAAATAAACCATCTGAAGTATACGGGAAAGCAAATAGTACAGAAAACATCGATCTGAAACGTAAGAAATTATTTCATGATAGTACGGTATGGGGACACTGTTGCAAATATGAGTGATCAATACATGGAATAGAATTCCAGTTAGGGAAGCAGAGGTAAAAACTCTGGAATCATTGAAAAAACGGATGGGTGCTTTGCAGGGGTGGGAGTGGAACAGGGTGGGGGGGGCGCAATAGTAGGTGCTTCCTGGATAAATGAGCTAAGACGTGCCAAATAGCTTCCTTCATCCATAGCTATATTGTGATCTTGTGAACAGTGGTAATTTTGTAAAGATCAAAAAAGGCAGTCTGGAAATCTGAACCAAATGGCGCGATGGCATGAAAAGTCTGACTAGTCAAAAGGAGAGTGGAAACTGGAGATATCAAAATGGTAGGGCAGGAATAGAAAGATAGACAGGGAAAATCAAATTGTAAATTAAACTGTATGGAAGAACAGGCTAGGTAAAAAAATAAAAACAAAGGGGGCAATTCTCCGATATGGAGGCCAAGTGTTCACACCATCGCGTTTCACGACAGCGCGAACAGGGCCAGGGCACGACCTATTCTGGCCCCCATGGGGGGCCAGCACGGTGCTGGAGCGGTTCACGCCGCTCCAGCGTCCTTACGTGGCGCCAAATGGGCACCGCGCCAACCCGCGCATGCGCAGTTGGAGCAACCCAATCCTGTGCATGCGCAGTTGGGCCGCGCCATCCTGCGCATGCGCAGGGAACGTCTTACGCACGCCGGCCCCTCACCAACATGGCGCCGGTGTTCTAGGGCCGCGCGCGTAAGGAGGTAGGCCCGGGGCGGGGGGGGGGGGGGGAGATGTGGCGGGGGGAGATGTGGCAGGGGGAGGGGTAGGGGAAGGACCGGCACGTGCAAATTCTTTGGATGAGGTTCACGCCCACCCATCCCAACCTCTCTGAAATTTTGAGCTGGGGTGGGAAAGGGCCCATCCGAGGCCTTGAGATCCTTAAGCGGCCAGTCTTTGACCACTTAAGGGTCGTTTCCCACCCAGCCTAAAAGCCTGAATATTTAGGATGGCGGGTATGGGCGATGCCTCACTGACCACACCAACAACCCGGCGTCCCCTACCTTTCCTGCCCCGAGACCTCCAAAATCTACTTATTCCTGGAATCCCGGGACGAATACTCCAGAGACTGCACGCAGTCCCAATCATGTCCACTGTGGCCTTTGGCGCTGCAAGGACCAGAGGGCTGTCTGCCAATCCGGCAGCCCTCTGAGGTGGGGCTTCCCCCTGAGGGAGGAGGTGAAAGAGTTGCCCGAAACCAATTAATGCTCGCGGAAGTGTGATCTAGCTGCGGGACAGACAGCTTTTAAAAAATATATATATATTTGTTAAGATTTTTTAACAACACAATTTTTTCCCCTTACAAACAATAACCCCCCCCGTAACAAAATATACCCAAATCGCACTGAGCAAGATATATACATGGCAAAATGGTATATTTACATAGCTTTATACACTGGCTCTCGCCCGCACGTGCCAGTTTCCGGGACAGACAGCTTTGACAGAGATGTGTTCCCCACCCGCCTATTGGTGGGCCCCGATCGCGGGCCAGACCCCATCGGAGGCCACCCTCTCCCTCCCCCACAGGCCGCCCCCCAGCGCTCCCGGTGGCTGGCGGCGGCGGCGGGTATCTGTCGTGTCGTAGCGGCCGCTCGGCCCATCCGGGCCGGAGAATCGCCGCTCGCTGGTTCTCCGAGCGACCCGGTGCGAATCGCTCGCCGCTGGTTTCCAGGGGGGGGGGGGGGGGGGAAATCGCGCGGGGGTCGGGGCGGCGCGATTCGCGCGGCGATTCTCCCACCCGGCGTGTGGGGGGGTGGGGGGGAATAGCGCCCAAAATATATCACTAGGTAGTGACCTAATAACCTCCAGCAGGGGTTTTCAAAGTGGGTGGTCGTGATCCGAGGTGGGAAGGTTCGTGGAGGCAGTATCGAATTGCTGCTCGTCACGCCCATCAGCTGCTAACGCAGTTTCCCAACATGGGCATTCGGAAGCCTGCAGGGAAAATCCTACCTAAAATGTCAATTCAGTCCTCTCCTTGAACAATTACAGTGAGAACAGATTTGACAGTTAGGGATTCTGGCTGATCGCACCAGATTCATGTTTATCAATTTTGCTCCTTTAATTATTTTAAACAAGTGATTTCAGTGCACTGTAATTGGTTTCGGGGTCATAGGTGCTGATGGACGTACATTTATCAGGAAGAATACGCTAGAGTGAATGCAACTCGGGGAACTGACTGTGTGTCTACCACTGTAGGCGAGAACAGAACGGGGCTTCATATCTTAAAATCCTTCCCTAATTTGTGCTCAGCATTTCTGTCCGGAAATGTAATAATACCGGCCGCTGTGAGTGATAAGTGGCACTTGATTAACCTACCAAATTGTTAAAGCACGGGAGGCAACTTCTGTACTGAAGAGCAGGATTGGTAAGATCATAAATATCGTAGTTAATCGATTTATTTGTCTATTGATTAAGGGAGTGAGTCACCAACTATCATTAAATGATCGAGGTGAAATTGCACATTTGCTCGGAGGCAAATTTATATGGTCCTATCCTAAATTCTGTTCTAATTGCTGAATACAATTGGGCATTGGAATTGTTTAGAAAGATCTGCAAATGGAATTCAGACTGACCACAAAAACTGTCATCCCCTTCTCTCTATTTTAATTAAATGCCTGCCTTGTGCTGATTTCACGTGTCTGTGAACGCGGGTGTAGTTAATCGCACAACTCAGCCAACTAATATAACTCTCAGCGGTTTCAACACTTGGAATATGGAAGGCACTATGTCGCTGAAAAAGGGAGACAGGATGACTGAATAAGGATGTGCCTGTACTTTCTCTTACCCTTCATTTTAGCTTTGAGCAGTGCTTCAAAGTTCAGTGATTAAAAAGAAATGGCTAAACTTTTCAGATTGATGGCCTTCCATCACAGCCATCAAGTGCTGCCTGACCTGCTGACTATTTCCAGTATTGTCTGTTTTAAATTCAGGGACTTCGCATTCTCGGGTCGGTTAGCTCAATTATCCTGTCCTCACTCAATGTTGACATAAGTTCAACGCACCGCAGGCTACCACATTCCATTGGGTGAGTGGATATGGGTGGAGATAGTGATTAAGAACAGGAAAACTAGATGATTTTCTTTCTCTCCCTTGTCTGAAGCAAGGAAGCTTTAGTGTCCCAATCATTACTTAGACTCAGGAAGTGAACGGGACGTGGATTTCGAAGGTCGGCCCGCGTGGGTCCCGAAGATTGGCCAGTTGGCAAAAGTGGGTCACGGGAAAAAAAGTTTGAAAAACTCTGACCTACAGTATGATGAATCTATAAGTGACCATGACAGATACCTTAACATTTTATTTTTATAAAGTGAACATATTGTTACATGTCTTTTTTGAAGAGACTTCTATTTTGTGATTTTGAATTCTTGGCTAGAGTAGAATGTTCCATAGCGCACATAATCCCTTTTCGAAGACAAAGACCATCAAAACATGCTCCACAATCAGTACTGAAATAAACACTGACATTATACTGCAAGTACCAAATGAGAGTAGTGCATGTTATACTGACAGGTCTGTTTATAATCAGAACATAAAACAAATACAGAGGTCTGTTGATCTCAAAGTCAATTGGTGTATCTTTCAATGTGACCCACGAAGAAATCGGTCGGATACTTGTTTCTTTGTCGCAACTTTTAAACTGTACTCCCTTCAAGGAGTCCAATCATATGTTTTTGACAATCAGGTAAATTTCTCAAAAAAATGAAAATTGACCACTTGACCTGTACTTTGCCATTTTTCAGATTGCAATGTAAGAATACCACCAGCAAAAATATTAATGATAAAATATGAGCCAATGACTGGCAATGACGGCAGCTCTGATCATCTGTTTAGTGTAAGCAGCAAGCCAGTATGTAGTCAAAGTCGAGGACCACTGAAAATGTGATTTTGTGTTAAACAGAAACATGTAAAATAGTGTTGGAAAGTGCAAGAACAAGATCAGCAAAGCCAAGTGTATTCATCAACCAATTTGAAAATTCAACACAATATTCCCTTGCATTCTATTTGGAAAATAATCAATAAAGACATTAACAGTGATACTAAATTAAACCCTCAGTTGAGGGTAGAATTCACCAACAGCCAGCCCTAGGTTTTCTAATTTATTAATTAAAGCTTAATTTACAATATAAAAGAAAATTACTGCGAATGCTGGAATCTGAAACGAAAGCAGAAAATGCTGGACAATCTCAGCAGGTTTGGCAGCATCTGTGGAGAGAGAAGGGAGCTAGCGTTTCGAGTCTGGATTGCTTTGACAAAGACAAAGTCAAATGGCTCTGACAAAGAGTCATCCAGACTCTTTGTATATTACAATATAGCATCGGGGTGAAGCAGTTTAATTTATACCAATATTAATAAGTTGTCGCATAAAGCCAGAGTCACAGCTGATTACAGAGCTTAGTAGAGGGAGATTTCATTCTCCGAACAATTTCAATCTGCTTATCACGGGCATTTTGGTTGTATGGTTGTAGTGTTTGTACAGTGCCACATATAACAAAACCTTTATGCAAATTTCCGCCCGCCTATAATGCGCACACAAAAATACAACACATATCAGGGGCGAGATTCTCCGACCCCCCGCGGGCGGGGCAATCTGGCCCCGGGGGGGGGGGGGCTGCCCCCACGGTGGCCTGGCCGGCGGTCGGGGCCCACCAATCCGCGGGCGAGCCTGTGCCATGGGAGCACTCTTTTTCTTCCGCCTTCGCCACAGTCTCCACCATGGCGGAGGCGGAAGAGACTCCCTCCACTGCGCATGCGCGGGGATGCTGTGAGCGGCCGCTGACGCTCCCGCGCATGCGCCGCCCGGCAATGTCATTTCCGCGCCAGCTGGCGGGGCACCATAGGCCTTTCCCGCCAGCTGGTGGGGCGGAAATCAGTCCGGTGTGGGCCTAGCCCCTCAAGGTTAGGGCTCGGCCGGTCAAGATGCGGAGGATTCCGCACCTTTGGGGCGGCGTGATGCCGGACTGATTTGCGCCGTTTTTGTTGCCGGTCGGCGGACATCGCGCCGATTACAGAGAATTTCGCCCCAGTTATTCAACTTTTACATCAGACTTGATAACGCTAATGGGCTAAATTCTCCACCTCGTACCATCGGTAGTGGAGTTACTGATAAGGTTGAGGATACATCGGTGTAAAGAAAACGGGTAAGGTGCCAGGCGCCGACCCATTTCCGATGCTCTCGCCCCCTGCTGGCATTGGGATCGAAGTTCGTGCCCTGTGCCAGCGGGAGGATGGAAATGGGTCATTGCCATCCACCTAAGGGGCCGGGCACCATATTCTCCGGGCCTGCGTGTTTCTCCAGTCCTCTGGTATACAGCCCACGTAGCTCAGTTAGTAAATAATGGGATTAGTCCCACATTGGATAATGAATTTTTCTTAAATTGTTGAGTCAGAATACTTTCTTTTATTGATTTTTACTGAAACATGTTCTTAACCCAAATTTAACAATCATTTATCCATAGTGATACTTGAGTGGCTGAAATTTCCTGCTTACATTTTTCATCATTTATTGAATTGTCAGAAGCATGTTTTACAGAGGGAACAGTTGACAAATGATACATGGACTAGATTTTTTAAAATTACAATTGGTGGACAGATAACATTTTTTTACAATTGGTAAGGATTGCACAGACCCAAAAACGGGTAACTTGAACTTTATATTTAATTTGTGACAAGCCAATTTGTATGTTTTAATGCTGGCAGCTAATAATGACACTAAAACTACAAGTTAATATGTGCAGGAGGTTTTGTGGCACAAATAATACATACCCTGGGCTGAATTCACCATCGCGCCCCGGGGATTCTCCATCTTGCCAGCTGGCTAATGGGTTTTCCATTGTGGGCAGTCCCACGCCGTCGGGAAATGCCCGGGCTGCCGGCGCAACAGAGAATCCTGACAGCAGAGAACCCCGACAGCGGAGAATCCAGCCCCCTATATTTCTTTTCAAATTGTGGTGGTGATGTGTTACACAGCATTTGGAGTCTAAGTTGCGTGCAACATACATTTTAGCATGCATGTTGCAGTCTAGAGCTTTGGATAGTGCCAGTAAAGACTCCAACTTTTACGGCTGACAAGAGATCACTGTTGCTCTTTCTGCCTGTCATTGGCATGTGTTGAAAGGATTTGCAGGTTGATAATCAACCTAATTAGCTGGGTTATGAATGCACCTTCCTTACCCATTAAGTCCTGGGGTGAGACCCAAACCTGGAGCTTCCACGTCAGAGACAGGATCGCTGAACCACTGCACCATAAAACATCCTGGGCTAGATTCTCTGTTTCAGTGACTAAGTGTTGACGGCAACGGAGCATGTGTGGTCTTTTACAACCAAAAAATCTGCGCGATACCCTCATTGATTCCGGGACCGTTGAGGGGCTAGCATCAGTGATACTCCCAACTCCCGCGCCGAAAATGGCCGGAGAATGTCCCTGGCCATGCATGCGCATGGCTAACGATCTGCAGCGGTGGCGCCGTACATGGCGCAGGCTGTATGCAGACCCAAACCACCACCTGTGACCCCACAGCCCACCCCCTGGCCATTCCCCACCAGTTCCCCCAGTTCTCGCGGAAGCCCACCTGGCCAACAGCACGGATCCCGCTGGGTGTGGCAGCGCAGGACACAGTCCGCAGCTGCTATGCCCATTTCTCGCAAGGCTGAGACCTCATGTGTCCTGCGGCATCGGGAACTCGGCCCATCAGGCGGAGCATCGTGGGAGGGCCGGCCAATGATGCGGCAACGCCATTGCAATTGCGCGCGGCGCACAACGCAATGGTGCCATTTCGGACGGGGGCGGAGCATGGCTTACCGGCATCAAACCAGCGCCGGCCCCGATTTCGTCGTCAGAGTTGATTCTCCGCCCGATCGCCGATTACGATATCGACGTCGGGCAATGGAGAATCCCGCCCCCTCTTTTTTAAGTGTACTTGGAGAATATGCTTTTGTTCTTACATTTGTATTCCTCAAAAATATTCAAATTGCCATTCACCAAAGATTGCAGGTTAGGCTATTTGTAGTACTTTGTGCCTGTACAGGGGAAACTGTTCTTAATAAGACTTTATGAATTTCCACATAATTCTATATAAAATGATCTCAAATGATAATTTATTCAATGTATTTGTAACCAGTGGTTTTCATTTTTAATTTCTGTGCAAAACCTTGAAAAATTGACATCCTCAAAGAGCTCTTATTTTAACTTCGAAAAGATAGGATCAGACACTCAACAGGAAAATTATTTTACTCGTTTAGAACATAAATATCTGATGACAGACATGTTGGCCCTTTGGACCCCGATGTCCCCATTTACAATTGTTTTAAGTAGGAACTCGAACCACGATGGGGAATGAGTAGATGAAGGAGTGACTAATAGGAAGCTTCCATCCAATACTTTTCTCGAACAGTAATCTGCACCATTATTAAAACCACAACTATCAAAACTCTTCCCTGCAGTAGCAGAAATCACAGGAATTTTGAGTGTTACCCACTGCAGGCTTGGGTCAGTCAACAGGGAGTTGCTCCAACCACCAGAATAAATTGATAGCATGAACCAATTGTGAAGGTGCGAGCCAACTGTTTAATCCAAACCAGAGAAACATATTCTACATGCTGGGAATTTGGAACATGATTCTAAGCAGGGAAATAAGTTTATGTTCTGATGAATGAAAAGTCTAATGCTAATGCTGCCCCATGCTACACTAACGTAGACTTCGCTAACTACATAATTTCCTTTGGAAAAAACACTGATGAATTTTTGTTGCATAATGTTGCCCACAGACAGGTTTCGCTTTCTTCTCCTATGATTATAAAATCACTAATTTTATTGAATGCATATAATTGATAAGTTTAACGGGTTTGTTTATTATTTGCATCTTAAAATTGGCACAAATTCCAGGAAATACTGCTGTTCATCACAAACAAAGAATATAAATAGAGCAGTAGTCTAAAAACTGGTATGCATATCAAAATATCAGTAAGAAGTCTTATAACACCAGGTTAAAATCCAACAGGTCTGTTTGGAGTCACTAGCTTTCAGAGCGCAGCTCCTTCACTCACCTGATGAAGGCGCTGCGCTCCAAAAGCTAGTGATTCCAAACAAACCTGTTGGACTTTAACCTGGTGTTGTAAGACTTCTTACTGTGCCCACCCCAGTCCAATGCTGGCATCTACACACCATATCAGAATATCATCACCAAAGGAAAATTCTAATTTTCCAAAGACGCATAACACTTTAAGCGTTGCTTGGAATGAAGCTTCTTGACCATCAAGAAAATTCTTGTAAATTCTGCTGCATCTTAGACTTTTTTCCCCCAAATGCCAGAAGATGTGGAAAGCTTAGTAAGTCTGTAAGACAGCGGAATAGTCAGTGCATTACCAGTGACTATAACCCAATGGAGAGGATCAAATTGAAAGTTCCAATTGTTTTCTTTCCCTGCGATTAGACCTGTAATCTACCAACTGCCAATATCTTGAAATTTTTAATGCCGAGCTTCGTAAATTTTGGGATCTGAAAACAATCCTGAAAGCTTCTGACCCGTATGGCTCAGTCGCACACCACATAATCCACTTATCGTGGGTAAATATTTTTGAATTTTTATGCAAGTGATTTTGTTTTTGATATCAGAATATTTGCGCATGATAATTGTAAGTGGCATAATGCAAAATATCACAGGGTGTGTGACAACAAGATCCTAAGTGATTAAAACTGCGAATTAAATAATCCATTGTACTCCATTTTGATCGTTAATTAGTTTTCTTCAGCAGCTAAAATCCTTAAGTGGTCTTTTTCAGTATTTCTACCTGTATTTTGAATTTCTTTACTGGTATTATTTCATTTGACAAGTAAAGCCATTGTTCATTTATATTATGAAGGTTTTCAGGAAAATGGACCAAAGCACCCAAGTATGTTTCTGTAATCCTAAATCGACAAAACAATGGATTAGGCAAATGTCAAAATTGACTGAAACTGGGTATTTCAATGGAAAACTGGGACCAGAAGGCAAAATCTGTTTTTGAAGTAAAATCAGTCAACTGCCCAGATACAAATGTTTCCACTTGATGAACCATCTAATGTTCCAATTACAGTATTATTCAGTACCAATCAGTGTCAAATATAACCATTAAATCATGTACTCTACTGCTTCTAATTAAACATTACTGACAGCTGGATTACAGGGAATTGGATATAATAAGTGTTAACCACAAAGAATGGAAGCATTGCTTTGGGCGATTAATAACAATAAGTTGAATTTTTAGACCAATTTAATGAATGTTAGATAATCCCTTGTAGATTATTGTATAGTATATTCAAGACAAGAAAGTAGTTTGTATATATTCTTGTAAAAGTCTTATGAAATTAATTTTTTTTTTAAATTTAGAGCACCCAAATATTTTTTTCCAATTAAGGGGCAATTTAGTGCGGCCAATCCACCTAACCTGCACATCTTTGGGGTGTGGGGGTGAAACTCACGCAGACATGGGGAGGATGTGCAAACTCCACGACTGTGACCCGGGGCGGGGATCGAACCCATGTCCACAGCGCCATAGGCAGCAGTGCTAACCACTGTGCCACCGTGCCGCCCACCTATGAATTTTCAAATTGTGCAATTGCATAATTATTTTGACCATAAGGCATAGGAACAGAATTAGGCTTTTTGGCCCATCGAGCCTGCTCCACCATTCAATCATGGTCAATATGTTTCTGATCCCCATTCTCCTGCCTTCTGCCCATAATCCCTGATCCCATTATTAATCAAGTACCTATCTATCTCTGTCTTAAAGACACTCAATGACTCAGATATTTGAAAGCACGCATAATTTTAACTGTAGAGAAAAAGCTACATAAAAGCCACTGATTCCCATAATAAATTATGTGTTTGTGTTAATGAAATTTGACACTCAACTTTAAGTGGCTTATAAATGCAGCCTGCACGATCTTACTATTTTCATCTGATGTAACATATGAATTGCTAAAATGTTAAAACAAGAGGTGAACTTTCAAATCAAACAAAATTGGACAATATTGCTAGAAATTATATTCAAGTTTAAAAAAATTAAAAAATGAACTGTATTGTGCTGCTTCTGTTGTTATGGAGCATCCTTCTTTAATCCTCTTCTGAAGGCACTGACTCATGTGGCACATTACTGAAATCCTCTAGCTTTTAGTCCAAGTGGTTTTTCTTTACATGCAAGTTTAGACAACGAGCATCAATTGGCGGCTTAATCCTAGGGGCCATCATAGCCAAGCCTATGCTGTCCTCAAACTAATTTTACAATGATTGGCCATTCAACACTCTACCCTATATCTAATGTCCAATTCACCCTCCCAGTGTCTGATGTCCAAATCACCTGGCCTCCAATATTTGATGTCCAATTCCTGCCCCCAATGTCTGTTGTCCAATTACCCCATCTCCTAATTTGTTGTGTCCTCCCCTCCCTAATGTCCGATGCACCCTCCCAAATGTCGGACATCCAATTCCCAGAACCCTCCCAGCAATGTCCAAATTACCTCCACTCCATTCCCCTGCTGCTCACCTGCCCAACAGTCAGCCAGCCACTCTATGTAGCTGGTTGCAGCTGAGAAACTGATACAAAAAAAATGTAAATCAGGCCCTACCATTCGCTTCTGCGGAACCTCCAGGAAACCTACGCGACCTAGACACACTAAACCTCGCGCCCAGTGTCAGTTATCATCACGGCATCTGCTAACAATCGTTCCGTGGTAAACAAAAATGAAGCCGGATGTGTTTCAGAAAGGCAGTTAGACTGACCCTGCCTTAGTTTACTAAGATCAATTGCTTACTTTCCTCAAAGATGTAGTAGTTGCACCTGGGAGTCAAACAGTTTCTCTGTTTAGAAACTAATGTTATGCAAATTCAAAGGAAAGCAGGCATGGCGTGCAACCAAGATTAACATACCAATATTAATAAGGCTTCGATGTCATTTCATGCTCGGTGCAAAATATGGGATCAAAACATGAAGTGATCCAACCATGTACAAACTTTTGTTGAAGTTAAGGACCATGGGATGTCTACTATATAAATCAAGTTGGTACCGAAAATAGACTGCATCCTTTCCAATGCACAAATAATTAGCAACTCTCTCCTTAACAGCACCATACCACATGGACACCAACGGTTTAAAAAGCCGGCTCACTACCACCTTCTCAAGAACAATTAGGAATTGGCAACAAAAGTTGGCTTTGCCACTGATGCCCACATCCCAAAAATGAATTCAAAATATCTTACAAGAACTCAGATCTTCACATTCAAAATACAACCAAACACTGTTTGCCTTCTCTGATTAATCAACTTTCCGGATTTTCACCCCCACAAAAATAATTACCTTCAAATTAGTGTTCATTAGAAAGATATGCAGCGCAGTGAAGGTTAGATCAACAATCAAAACATCTCTTAAAATCCTGTGTGACCTACAGAGGAAACTAGGTCCTTAGCACTTATGTTTCCCTCAAAGACAAGCAAACTGAGAGGAAAACTGTGAAAGATCATGTGCCATAGAGCTTATAATATTCCTAGCATCTGCAAAAAATACAGAAAAATTCAGTAATACATCACATTCATAAATATAAATATACTAAAATATATACTAGATGTTACTTCTGTATTGTAGCCTAGAAGAGGTCCATGATAAAACATAAATACTTTTTCAACTACTGTGGTCACATTTATAAAATCACTAAAATGATTACTTCTGAACCATACACTGGGGTCTAGCTTTGCTGTCTAAACTTTATGTCTGTGAGGCTGCTATCAATCTTTTGCGCCACTCTTATTACCACTGTTTCATGCAAAATTAAAGTTCTTACCTGTAGACATAAAGAATGGAATGCGAAATTTGCCACTCAGTACCCTGGCCCGCAGGTTCTGCAGTGTGCTGCCATCAAATGGTAGGGCCCCACACACCAGCACATATAGTACCACCCCCAAGCTCTGCAAAAAAATTGTTTGTGGTAATTAAATGGGCCATATTACCATGAATCACACTTTCTTTTAATTGTTTATATTTTTCTTACTCACTTCCATCCCCCATTGCTAAACCTCAGTTTGATAATGCAATAGGAATTGCTGACTCCTCAGCAGCAATTTAATCGGTCTTGTACGGTCAGCTCTGCTGGCTGAATATGTCCATCCACACACAAAGATGAAATCAATTTCATGTCGCATATATTTCATAGAAGTGTTAACGAAAGGAGTACAGTAAGAAGTCTTACAACACCAGGTTAAAGTCCAACAGGTTTATTTGGAATCACTAGCTTTTGGAGCGCAGCTCCTTCATCAGGTGAAAGGAAACAGCAATAGGAGTATCAACATTTCTTGGTTAATATAGGAAACCTATAGCTTGACAAATACTTTGCTCATGCACTGCACACTTGAGAGATATCGTAAAACCCAAGTCCTATGTTCAAAATAGTATGATTTTACTTTCTCACATCAAGTGTATAATTTGTTCCATTTAATGCATTCTAAATATATAAAATATATTCGTTTGGATAGAGCAGCAAGGAGGTGAGCAGAAGGTTTATGAACTCAACACTTGAGCATAACATAAATTTCTTAAAAGTTTACATTAAAAGCTCTATTTGTCAATACAAATGAAAAACACTTCCATTCTAGGTTTATTTTGTAAAGCAACATCATCCTTCAATAGTAAAACATTGAAACAAACCATACATTCGTAGAGGGGAATAAAAGTACTAGTTAACAAAATCTTATGACACAGTCTGCAAAGTAAACAGACCACAAGTTCAAAACTTACATTTTTTTTTCATTCAAAGGATGTGGGTTTCGCTGGGTAGGCCAGGAATTAATGCCCACCCCTAATTGCCCTTGAAACGGTGGTGGTAAGCTGTCTTTTTGTACTCCTGCAGTCCATGTGGTGTAGGTAGTTCCACAATGCTGTAAGGGGGGTGGGGTTCCTAGGTAGTGGTCGTGGGTTTGGAAAGTGCTGTCTAAGGACCCTTAGTAAGTTTGTGCAGTGCGTCTTGTAGATGGTTCACACTGCTGCTATTCTGCATCATGGTGGAGGGAGTGAATGGGGTGTCAATCAAGTAGGCTGCTTTGTCCTGGATGGTGACAAGCTTCTTGAGTGTTGTTGAAGCTGCACTTATCCAGGCAAGGGGATAGTATTCCATCACATTCCTAACTTGTGCCCTGTAGATTGTGGACAGGCTTTGGAGAGCCAGGAGGTGAGTTAATCACTGCAAGATTCCTAGACTTTGACCTGCTCTTGCAGCCATGGTATTTATATGACTGGTCAGTTAAGCTTCTTATCAATGGTAGCCCTCAGGATGCTGATTGCAGGGGGTTTAGCACTGTTAGTGCCATTAAATGTCAAGAGGTGATGGCTAGATTCTCTGATGTTGGTGATGGTCGTTGGCTGGTAATTGTGAGTCTTGAATGTTACTTGCCCCTTGTCAGCCAAGCCTGGATATTGTTCAGGTCTTGCTGCATTTGGACATAAACTACTTTAGTATCTGAGAAATTGTGAAGAGTGCTGAACATCCCCACTTTTGATCTTTTGATGGAATAAAGGTCATTGATGAAGCAACTAAAGATTGTTGGGCCCAGGACTCGATGCTGAGGAACTCCTGCAGCAATCTCCTGGAATTGAGGTGATTGACCTCCAAGAACCACAAGCATCTTCTTTTGTGCTAGGTATGGCTCCAGCTAGCAGAGAGTTTTCCCCAATTCCCTTCGACTCTAGTTTTGCTCGGGTTCTTTGATACCATACTCGGTCAAAAACTGTCTTGATATCAAGGGCAGCCACACTCACCTCACCTCTGGTCTTCAGCTCTTTTGTCAACATTTGAACAAAAGGTTGTAATGAGGTCAGGAGCTGTATGGTCTGGTGGAACCCTGACTGAGCAAGTCATTGTTCACTGTAAGGCTTTCTTAAGAATTTAATACAACATTTCTTTATTTTGTAGCTTCTACTCTAGTGCAATCAAAAATGAGATATTCATTAAATGCTTTTGATAAATGCTATTTTACTAACCAAGTCTGGTTGTTGTCTAACAATAATGATACAGCATTTAGACATATGGGTGTTACAATTTGGTGACTTTTTTGAAAAATAAGTAACCATACAGATACCAATACTGGTTTGGGGGAAAATAATAGTAAAATAAAAACTGACAGAGGCACTTAAGAATAGAAGTTAAAGGAGCATTTACCACTCACCCAAATATCTACTTTGGGACCATCGTACTCTTTTCCTTCAAATAGCTCAGGAGCTGCATATGGTGGGCTCCCACACCACGTTTTCAGCAATTGTCCTGGGGTAAAGATGTTACTGAATCCAAAGTCTGAAATATAATAATCTCCTTAATTTAGTATATTGAAGTAATGAAAATGAAAATGAAATGAAATGAAAATTGCTTTCATTGTATAATTGTATCATAAGTGAAAAATAGAATTGTTTAGGTAATAATTTCACACACAAAATATAAAATACACATTCATTTTTTCATATTAATGCCTGGCATTTTGTCAGTAATGATTTTGGATTAATGTACTGCCGAAGGAAAGTATTTTGGTATTTGTACTCTGTTTTGCTTACAACTTCAAATCAAGTCCCTCCCAATCATATGGAGTGGAATTGAGTAGGAACACCACCACCTGGAAATTCCCCTCCAAGCCACTCAACATCCTGACTTTGAAATATATCTCCATTCCTTCATTGTCGCTGGGTCAAAATCCTGGAACTCCTCCCTATCAGCACCGTGGGTGTACCTACAGCACATGGAATGCAACATTCAAGAAGGCAGCTCACCAATTCCATCCCAAAGGTAATTAGGAATTGGCAATAAATGCTGGCCCAAGCCAGCAATGCCCACATCCCATGAATGAATGAATGTTTAAAAATTGATTACAAAGTATTTTGAACTAAACTGTACGACAATGCACAAAGTAAGGTTGTAATAATTGGTCAGCTATCATTAAAAAGGACAATGAAAAATAATGTAGTAATTTGGGGACAGGCAGCTAAGGAAGCAGGTGAGAAATTAACTTGAAGTCCCATATTTCAGCACAAAACCTGCTATTCTGATCAATGCAAGACACTGTTCTATTTAACTTCCAAGTGAACCTTCTTCAGTTTTGTGTTGATGTTCCTAAACCTGAATTTTATTTTGACAGGGTACTTTATTTTGCTCTGTTCCATCTCATGGACTGAATAGCTCGGTCATCAACATGTCTTTAACGGGAAATTATTAACTCTTCATCAGCCTGTTGCATAGTTTTACTCACCAACAAACCAACTTATCAGTGGGCAGATTTCTACTAATAAGTGATCTGGCTGGCCAGGCAGACAAGCATTAAAAACAACAAAACCCACATTCCTTGAATGAGCTCATTTCCAGGAATGCAGAATTATATTTCAACTTGATTTGATCGACTCATATTCATAAGAACATTCTAGCATGTTTCATGATGGAATTGATGCAGATTAACACATGCAGCACTGTCCATTAACCATTTCAGCAAAGACACACTCGGATAATTATCACAATGGATTGGCACACCATAAGGAAGTAAAATGTCAAAACCATTTCTAGAAAAAAACGAATACCCCTAAACAAGATAATTTATCCCAGTATATCCGCTAATCACTACAGCTATGTGAAAGCTCTAACGGAGAGAGGAGTTTAAGCTAATTGTCGCTTTCTGTTATTAATGTCTGCTTTCATTGACGGTATTCTGTTGAATTCTACCATCCATTCAAGCATGCGTTATAGCCTCTAATAACTTATTAAATGGAGCTAAGGTCATTCATCAGAACAGATTTTCGACTAGAACAGTAAACGACAAGTGTTTTGCTGTATCTAACAGAGGTCCATTGTGTTGCAGTGCACAAAAACGTAATTCACTTCAAGGGGAAATAGTTGAGAAAAGATGAAGTCCCGGTGATGCATCTGGATTAGAAGAAAGTTTTTAAATGCTCAAAATGTTTAAAAGTGAAATGTTTATCAGAAATTTACACATAGTTGCAAATTAATTTCAATTTATTTTTTCTTTTACTACACGCCCAGTATGTTCAAATGACAAAATGAATTAAATGCAACTGATTCACGACTCAGCCATTTTAATTCTCTGGGAGTAACATCACAGAGAAGACATGCAAAATATCTCTGAATTTTACAGGGTGACTGTTTAAAATGGCAGTCATCATCCAAACAGAATGCCAAATTCAAAACCCTTCCCCAGTAAAAGAAACTTACCATAGGAATTCAGCCTGTGATGGAAACTACTTGGCATAACATTCATGTTAATGTTAGTGTCACTTCCAACAACACCAACTCCCGATACTTCCAGCTGCACAGAGGCACCAGACAAGGATGCCCACTGTCCCCCCCATTGCTGTTCACTCTAGCGATCGAGCCACTAGCAATCGCCCTCAGAGCAGCAAAAAGCTGGAGGGGGATCCGAAGGGGCGGCAGAGAGCACAGAGTCTCACTCTATGCAGATGACCTGCTCCTCTACATTTCGGATCCACAAAGCAGCATGGACAGAATCATCGCACTCCTGAAAGAGTTTGGCGCCTTCTCGGGCTACAAACTCAACATGAGCAAAAGCAAGATCTTCCCGGTACACCCACAAGTAGGGGGGGGGGGGGGGGCAGCACTAACGGGACTGACGTTTAAACAAGCCTGACACAAATTCCGCTACCTGGGGATTGTAGCCACCGAAATTGGCCAACTCCCGATTTAAAATGGCGAACGGCAAAGGCTGATGGGAAAGTCAGCCAACAAGACAGAAACCGGCAGGTGCAGGTTTGCTGTGTATTAAAACTCTGCAAAAGACCAGACAACATCGATACCAGCGACCATCACCATAACAATGTAGCAGCCATCTGCATACTGATGAGCAATCCCCAGGAACAATAAGTAACATTTGGGACACACAAAGCAAAGCCAGACTCCCCGGCGCCAGCAGGAGCCAACACAATTCAACCCAGGTTCAATTCCCAGCTGGGTCACTGTCTGTGTGGAGTCTGCACGTTCTCCCTGTGTCTGCGTGGGTTTCCTCCGGGTGCTCCGGTTTCCTCCCAAGTCCAAAGATGTGCAGGATAGGTGGATTGGCCATGCAAAATTTCCCTTAGTGTCCAAAAAGCTTAGATAGGGTTACTGGGTTACGGGATTAGGTTGGAGGTGTGGGCTTAGGTAGGGTGATCTTTCCATGGGCCGGTGCAGACTTGATGGGCCGAATGGCCTCCTTCTGCACTGTAAATTCTATGATCTATGATCTACAAAGGAGGTGAACGAGCACCTCAAGACCGCCCATCGATCAGGGAACCACTCCAGTATTGGAGAAATCGAACCAAGCGATTGGGACAAAGTCCAATCACTTCGGACCAGGTACAGGGTCCGCCCCGAAAGGCGGGAAGCCCCTGGGGACTATAAGAGTTAAGCCCCAAGTTAAAATCGCTCTCTCTTCAGCTCTCTTCACCTCTTCGTCCTGCCCGGGTCACCCAGCAACACGAACCAACATTGACCGTGACCAGTGCAGTGACCGCCGAACAAAGTAAGTCTTAATTCAACACTCGCTACGAGATAGGCGCTCCTAGCTACCAATCCGTACCAACTTCGAATCCCGCAGACTCAGAACCCGAACGAAAGGCAATTTGTTCCCCTGACCTGGTGGGCCAGTCTGAAGTTAAGTATTGGCATGTTAGTTGTAGAAGTAGCTTAGACGTAGAATTTGTGCATGAGTAGCGATTACTGTGTATAATAAATGTGCTTTGATTTGAATCTTACTAATCGGTGTATTGGATTATTGATCATTACTCGGACTTGAACCTCGTGGCGGTATCATAAAGATACCTGGCGACTCGAGAGCAAAGGTAATAAAACAGAGCAATTGAACCAATGGAAAGTTAGCAACAGGATCCAGTTAGCCCATGACTGGAAAGGGATCCACAAATGGAACCTCACCAGGCTGACGGAGGAAGTAAAAAAGGACCTGCAAAGATGGAACACACTCCCTCTCTCTTGCGGGGAGAGCCCAGACGATCAAAATGAACGTACTGCCCAGGCACCTCTTTCTACTTAGATACATTCCGATCTACATCCCCAAGGCCTTTTTCAAAGCACTAGACAAACTAATCATGGCGTTCTTATGGGGGGGGGGGGTGCCAGAAGCCGAGTGGGTGCGCACGGAAGAGGCCTCCTGCATGGGGGCCTCCCTCCGGGCCCTCGCCACTGCAGCACTCCCATCCCCACCCAAAAAACACTCCAGCAGCCTGGTGGTGATAGCCACCCTCCAGTACTGGAACCAACTACGGCAGCAATTTGGCCTGACCAAAATGTCGGACAAAGCTCCCATCTGCAACAACCATAGGTTCACACCAGCACTGACTGACGCCACCTTCAAAAGATGGGGACAGGATGGAGGGACACTGACAGTCAGGAACCTATACACTGACGGCAGGATCGCAACACTGGACGAACTGACAGAGAAATTCCAGCTAGCCAGGGGAAAGAGCAAAGGTATGTACAACTCAAAAACTTCCTACGAAAGGAGACAAGGGCATACCCACAACCGCCATGACAAACATTACTGGAAGAGTTACTGGACGCAAGCATACTAGATAAAGGAAACTGTAGCGACATGTATGACTGACTGGTAGAAAGGGCCGACACCGTACTGGACGCAACAAGAAACGAATGGGAGGACGACCTGGCGTTTGAAATAGGGTGGGGACTCTGGAGCGAAGCACTGCATAGGGTCAACTCCACCTCCACGTGCGCAAGGCTCAGCCTGACGCAGCTAAAAGTGGTACATAGAGCCCACTTAACAAGAACCCGTATGAGTAGGTTCTTCCCGGAGGTGGAGGATAGATGTGAACGGTGCCAAGGGGGCCTGGCCAACCACGCCCACATGTTCTGGTCTTGCCCCAGACTTACGGGGTACTGGAAAGCCTTCTTCGAGGCAATATCCAAAGTGGTGGGAATGAGGGTGGAGCCATGCCCGAAAGTGGCGGTCTTCGGGGTTTCCAACCAGGCAGATCTATTCATGGGGAGGAGCGCGAACGCCCTTGCCTTTGCCTCCCTGATCGCCCGCCGTAGAATCCTGTTCGGCTGGCGGTCAGCAGCACTGCCCAAAGCTGCAGACTGGCTGTCCGACCTCTTGGAATCTCTCCAAATGGAGAAAATCAAATTCGCCATCCGAGGGTCAGACGACGGCTTCCACAGAACGTGGGAGCCATTCACCCAATTGTTCTGGGACCTGTTTGTGGCCAACGAACAAGCAGAAGAATAGCCAGACAGCCAAGAATCAGGGGAAAGTAACCAAAGCATGAGAGGGAGAGATAGGCCGGGAGAGGGGGTGGGGGGGGGGGGGGCGGGGAGACAGCTAAACCTAAGAGGAAAGAAAGGCGAACCACAGGAGGGGGGGGGCAGACGCGGGAGGGGGAGGGGGAGGAAGAGACAGGGGACAAGAGAGGAGAACCAGGGAGGTGGGGGGGAGGCAGGGAAATGATAGCCGGAAGGAGTGCACAGGAAACAATAACAAACTTGGCATGTACAGGAACAGAGAACAAGGAGAATACAGGCGAAAGACGGAACGGCTGAAGCGGAGGTGAGCGCGAGACGACAACGGCAGCGAGATCCGTCCGGGAGAAGCAAGTGACAACACCAACACCAGACCCATTCGAGTATTGCCCCCTGTAATTGTTTTTCCGGCACCCAAACGCATATCTACCTCCCCAGTTTCCCCTCCCCTCCACCTCCACAAACAGTTGCCTACTTAGGTGTTGTAAATAATGTTGCCAGTTGGACAGAGTTGCTGCTGTTGAGCTGGTGCATAATACCCTACCAGTTACTTTATTTTATTTTTTATTGTTACTTTTTTTTTTTGTTTGTGTGTGCCCTTCTCTTCTATATATATATATATATATATGTATCTTACTGTGTACATAACGGTAAATATGCTTTGTTCAAAAACCCAATAAAAAAACATTTATTAAAAAAAAATGTTCGTGTCAATTAATTAACCCACCAGAAAGTCTGCTCAAGCATCATATGTAAAGACCTTTTCCTTGTCAGCTATACTTCCCTCCAGAAGACATCAGCAGTCGCTGTACGCCAAAAGTAATTCACTATGCAAAACATTTGCAGGCTTTTCAATTAAAGGGAGTTAAATAAATGAGTATTAAGTAAATTATTATCCACCAATCCCAAATCAACCTAAATTCAAAGGACAGTTGAAATGGGGATTCAATCTTGAGGTTTGTTGTGATAGACGAGAGTCTGACATACAATCTATTGTATTATTGTATTGTTCAATTTATTATATTATTCTATTATTCAATCTACAGCAGCGTGGGTTTAATTCCTGTACTGGCTGAGATTATTCATGAAAGTTCCACCTTCTCAACCTTGCCCTTCGCCTGAGGTGTGGTGACCCTCAGGTTAAATCATCACCAGTCAGCTCTCTCCCTCAAAGGGGAAAAGCAGCCTCTGGTCATCTGGGACAATGGCGACTTTACCTTTACCTATTACTTTATTCCACAGACAAACTCCGTTTGAACCGATCTTTATTCAAACAAGCTTTCTTCTCTGATTAAATATGTTTATAAGGAAACTTGAAAGGATTCAGTAGGATCTGCTTTGGTTTGTCAAGTGATGGATCCAGTGTCACTGAGACAGTTACAGACAACACTGTCTGACATAGTGAAGCCCATTTTCCAGCAATACCACCTTGTAATTATGAAAATAAGAACAGTCATCCTGTTAGACAGCAGAGTTACACAATCTCATAGTTCCAATGTGAGAACAGTGGATTCTCAACTGGTTTTGACTCTATCAGTTTTAGTAATCCTAAATAGCACTTCAAAGCTGGCAAAATACCACTCATAATTCCTGCTAAATCGCTCTCTTTATTCATTTAATGGGAGAAAAATGGTGCACTAATCGGTCATATTTTATTTACTGTGACCGTAACATTAGATTCATCGTAATTTAACACCTCCCTTCCTGTAAGCTCTGCCTAAAGGCGGGTCCTTGGCACATTTTCTGCTGATTCACCCTGAACCATTTTCTTGGCTGTTTATGCCAGTAGTGGTTTGCCATTTCCTTCCACTCCTAGGAGCAGAGCGAGGAAGAGGACCCTGAGTCTACCTCGGCCAGAATAGGAATTGAACCTCCCTGACGGCATTAATCTGAACCGCGTTCTCGCCAACTAGCCAGCCTCCCCAAAAGCATTAATTTATTGGATGCTCACCTTCTAGCGTATATTTTATTAGCTTTCTAAATATTTCTGCTAAATTCAAAATATAATAAAATTCCAATGTATTGGAGCTTCCGGTTGCGGCGATGCGGAGCTAAGCCGCACATTTCGGCAGCTCCCGCTATCACGGACTTTTGGGCTCTCTAGAGGAGCCCCAACGGAAATTTTTTGATTTAATCCCGTGTGGGAAGGTGAAGTAAGGTCCCCCCTTACGTTGTATGGCGGAAATTAGCGGTGGAGCGTCGGAGAAAGAGGCTCTGGAGTAGCGGCAAAAGCGAGGGGGGAAAAACAAGATGGCGGAGGGCGGAGATCGAGCAGCATGGGGGCCGGACCAACAGGAGTTCCTTAAGCGCTGTGTGGAGGAGCTTAAAAAGGAGGTGCTGGCGCCAATGCTGTTGGCGATCGAGGGGCTGAAGGAGACCCAGAAGGCCCAGGTGGTGGAGCTTCGTGAGGTGAGGGATAAAACGAATGAAAACGAGGACGAGATCCTGGGCCTGGCGGTAAAGATGGAGGCGCACGAGGTGGTGCACAAGCGGTGGTCCGAAAGACTCGAGGTCCTGGAGAACAGGTCGAGGAGGAAGAATCTTCAGATCCTGGGTCTCCCTGAAGGAGTGGAGGGAGCTGATGCCGGAGCGTATGTGAGTACGATGCTCCAGTCGCTGATGGGTGCGGAGGCCTCTCCGAGCCCCCTGGAGCTGAAAGGGGCTCACGGGGTCCTGGCGAGGAGACCCAAGGCTGATGAGCCGCCAAGGGCGATAGTGGCAAGGTTCCATCGCTTCGCGGACAAATAAAGTGTTCTGAGATGGGCCAAGAAGGTGCGGAGCAGTAGATGGAAGAATGCGGTGATCCGAGTCCACCAGGATTGGAGCGCGGAGGTGGCAAGGAGGAGAGCTGGCTTCAACCGGGCCAAGGCGGTGCTGCACAAAAAAAGAGTCAGGTTCGGCATGCTGCAGCCTGCGCGACTGTGGGTCACTAATCAGGACCGACACCATTATTTTGAAACACCAGAAGAGGCTTGGACCTTCATCCAATCGGAAAAATTGGACTCAAACTGAGGGGCTGTGGGTGTGGGGGGGGGGGGGGGGGATGTTGGCTGTATACGGGGGTGTAAATATGGGTATAGAATATTTCATGGGTGGGATGATGGATGGGGATGTGGGTAGAGTTCTGGTTAAAATTATTTTTTCTTTTTTTTTTCTGTAGACGAATTGCTGGAGGGAGGTGAGACTCGGGGATGGGGGAACTGGGACAAAGGCCGCAAAAGTAGCTGCGCCACAGGGGGCGGGCTGGCTCAGGAAAGCGTGGGCTTTTTCCCGCGCTAGGGAGGGGGGGGATGGAAGAAGGTAAGGAGGAAGAGAGACTCCCACACGGGGAGATCAACAGGAAGGCGGGGGAAGCAGAAGTCAGCTGACTCGCGGAAGTAATATGGGGGGAGCAAAAGTGCTGGATATGGATCTAGCGGGGGGGGACTCATTAGGGTTGCTGCTGCACTGTCCGAGGGGGAACTGAACATGGAAGAGATGGTCGGGGCGGGGGTTCCCCGTCTGGGGGACTGGAGGGTGCGGGAGGCGCGGGCACGGGCCTAAGATAGGAGATGGCTAATCGGGGGGGCCTAAATGGGCCGGTTAAGAGGGCCCGAGTGTTCGCGCACCTAAAAGGACTGAAGGCAGACGTGGCCATGCTTCAGGAGACACATCTGAAGGTGGCAGATCAGGTCAGGTTAAGGAAGGGATGGGTAGGACAGGTGTTCATTCGGGGCTGGATGCATAAGACCATAAGACATAGGAGTGGAAGTAAGGCCATTCGGCCCATCGAGTCCACTCCACCATTCAATCATGGCTGATTTCAACTCCATTTACCCGCTCTCTCTCTCCATAGCCCTTAATTCCTCGAGAAATCAAGAATTTATCAACTTCTGTCTTAAAGACATTCAACGTCCCGGCCTCGACCGCCCTCTGTGGCAATGAATTCCACAGACTCACCACTCTCCGGCTGAAGAAATTTCTCCTCATCTCTGTTCTAAAGTGACTCCCTTTTATTCTAAGGCTGTGCCCCCGGGTCCTAGTCCCCCCTGTTAATGGAAACAACTTCCCTACATCCACCCTATCTAAGCCATTCATGCAAAGAATAGAGGGGTGGCAATATTGGTGGGGAAGCGGGTGTCGTTTGAGGCCAAGAATATAGTAGCGGACAATGGAGGCCGATACGTGATGGTGAGCGGTAGGTTGCAGGGGACGGAGGTGGTACTGGTGAATGTATATGCCCCGAACTGGGACGATGCTGGATTCATGAAACGGATGTTGGAGCGTATCCCAGACTTGGAGGTAGGGAGCTTGATAATGGGTGGGGATTTTAACACGGTGCTGGACCCAGCATTAGATCGTTCCAGATCTAGGACGGGGAAGAGGCCGGCTGCGGCCAAGATGCTTAGGGGGTTTATGGATCAGATGAGGGGAGTAGATCCGCGGAGATTTGCCAGGCCATTGGCCAGAGAATTTTCTATTTTCTCCCACGTACATAAGGCCTACTCCCAGATAGATTTTTTTCTTTTGGGCAGGGCATTGATGCCGAAAGTGGAGGGAACGGAGTATTCGGCCACAGCCATTTCGGACCATACCCCGCATTGGGTGGAGCTAGGGCTGGGGGAGGAGAGGGATCAACGCCCGTTGTGGCGATTGGATGTGGGACTGCTGGCAGACGAGGAAGTGTGTGGGAGGGTGCGGGGGTGCATCAAAAGGTATCTGGAGGCCAACGACAACAGGGAGGTGCAGGTGGGAGTAGTATGGGAGGCGCTGAAGGCGGTGGTCAGGGGAGAGTTCATTTCCATCAGGGCACATAGGGTGAACAGAGAGGGCAGGGAAAGGGCGAGGTTAGTGGGGGAGATTTTAAGGGTGGACAGGAGATATGCAGAGGCTCCTGATGAGGGAGCACTCAGGGAGAGACGAAGTCTCCAGACGGAGTTCGACCTGTTGACCACAGGGAAGGCAGAGGCACAGTGGAGGAAGGCACTGGGGGCGATATATGAATATGGGGAGAAGGCGAGTCGGATGCTGGCACATCAGCTCCGTAAGAGGATGGCAGCGAAGGAAATAGGTGGAATCAAGGATGGCAGGGGAACTACGGTGCGGAGTGCGGTGAAAGTGAATGAGGCATTGAAGGCCTTTTACGAGGAGCTGTATAGGTCCCAGGCCCCAGGGGGAAAAGAGGAGATGCGACGATTCTTGGACCAACTGAGGTTCCCGAGGGTGGAGGAGCAGGAGGTGGCTGGTGTGGGGGCGCCAATTGGGTGGAGGAGCTAGTTAAAGGACTGGGGAGCATGCAGGCAGGGAAGGCCCCGGGGCCGGATGGGTTCCCGGTGGAGTTTTATAGGAAGTTTGTAGACCTGTTAGCTCCGTTGCTGGTAAGGACCTTCAATGAAGCAGGGGGGGGGGAACGACCCTGCCCCCGACAATGTCGGAGGCGACCATCTCTTTGATCTTGAAGCGGGATAAGGACCCACTGCAATGTGGGTCGTATAGACCGATCTCGCTCCTCAACGTAGATGCTAAGTTGCTGGCAAAAATGTTGGCTACGAGGATTGAGGACTGTGTCCCGGGAGTGATTCACGAGGACCAGACGGGATTCGTAAAGGGTAGGCAGCTAAATACCAATGTGCGAAGGCTCCTAAATGTGATAATGATGCCATCGGTGGAGGGAGAGGCGGAGATAGTGGCAGCCATGGACGCGGAGAAGGCCTTTGACCGAGTAGAGTGGGAGTATCTCTGGGAAGTGTTGAGGAGGTTTGGGTTCGGGGGAGGGTTTATTAGTTGGGTTAAGCTCCTGTATAGAGCCCCGGTGGCGAGTGTGGTCACGAACCGGCGGAGGTCGGAGTATTCCCGGCTGTATCAAAGGACGAGGCAGGGGTGCCCTCTGTCCCCTCTGTTGTTTGCATTGGCAATTGAACCTTTGGCCATGGCGTTAAGGGAGTCGGGGAAATGGAAGGGGGTGGTCCGAGGGGGAGAGGAGCATCCGGTGTCGCTGTACGCAGACGACCTGTTGCAGTATGTGGCGGATCCAATGGAGGGGATGGTTGAGGTCATGCAGATCCTAAGGGAGTTTGGAGATTTTTCGGGCTATAAGCTCAACGTGGGAAAGAGTGAGCTCTTTGTGGTGCATCCGGGGGATCAGGGAAGAGGGATAGACGACCTACCGTTGAGGAGGGCGGAAAGGAGCTTTCGATACTTGGGGATTCAGGTAGCTAGGAGCTGGGGGGCACTGCACCAACTTAATTTGACGCGGCTGGTGGAACAGATGGAGGAGGATTTTAAAAGGTGGGACATGTTGCCACTCTCGCTGGCGGGCAGGGTACAGTCGATTAAAATGGTGGTCCTCCCAAGGTTTCTTTTTGTGTTCCAGTGCCTTCCAACCGTGATCACCAAGGCCTTTTTAAGAGGGTAGGCAGGAGCATTATGAGTTTTGTGTGGGCGCGCAAGACCCCGAGGGTAAGGAGGGGGTTCCTGGAGCGTAGCAGGGGTAGAGGAGGGTTGGCGTTGCCGAATTTGGGTGACTACTACTGGGCAGCCAACGTGGCGATGATCCGTAAGTGGGTGATGGAGGGAGAGGGGGCGGCGTGGAAGAGGCTGGAGATGTCGTTCTGCAAAGGAACGAGCTTGGGGGCGCTGGTGACAGCACCGCTGCCGCTCTCACCGAAAAGGTACACCATGAGCCCGGTGGTGGCGGCAAAGCTATAGATCTGGGGGCAGTGGAGAAGACACAGGGGAGCGTTGGGAGCCTCGGTGTGGTCCCCGATTAGGGATAACCATCGGTTTGTCCCAGGAAGGATGGACGGGGGGTTTCAGAGCTGGCATCGGGCAGGGATTAGAAGAATGGGGGACCTGTTCATCGATGGGACGTTTGCGAGCTTAGGGGCGCTGGAGGAGAAATTTGGACTACCCCCGGGAAATGCCTTCAGGTACATGCAAGTGAGGGCGTTTGTGAGGCGGCAGGTGAGGGAATTCCCGTTGCTCCCGGCACTGAGGATTCAAGACAGGGTGATTTCGGGCGTATGGGTCGGGAGGGCAATGTGTCGGCGATATACCAGGAGATGAAAGAAGAGGGGGTGTTGGTAGGGGGGGGGGTTGTTTGTAAGGTTGAAAATTTTGTTAAAAAACTCTTAACATATATATATTTTTTTAATTGCAAAGTATTTATAGCCCATTCTAAATGGAAAGAAAACGCATTATAGATGTATAGTATCCAATATCAATTAGCTTGTAGACATTTTTTTGTATTCTCAGTGTTTATAATTCCGGACACCAGCAATGCCAGGGCACCACTCTGCCCAAACGGCATGCAGCTGGGGGCCTCCAATCCCCTTGGAAACCCCCCACGAGTGCCATTCCGTCTGGTCCCCATTTGTGGGGACCAGGACCAACCGGCGCTCGCCTGAGGCGAAGGAATTGAATCCCAAAGCCTCAGGTACCTTAGGAATCTGCACATTAGAGTGAGGCTTACTGCCTCGTTTTAATATGCAGATTTGCCAAAATGTGATCCCGGCCATTGTGGGCAGGATTCCCTTGCAACGTCTCGCGAGATTGCGCTGAATCTCGCAAGGCATTGCGAGCTGGGTAGATCCTGTGAGCGAGGTCTCCCGGCTTTCACTGGCCATGCGTGACTGGAAGATCATACCCCATGTCTGGCCTTTTTAATGTGGTGCAAAGATGTGGCTGCATCACAGCCTGGTATGGCAACTGCTCGGTCCAAGATCACAAGAAACTGCAGACTGTGGTGAACTCAGCCCAAAGCATCACACAAACTTGCCACCCCCATATTGATTCTGTATACACCTCTCACTGCCTCAGGAAGGCAGACAGCATTATCAGAGACCTCTCCCACCCAGGCATTGCCTTCTTCCAGACCCTTCCATCAGGCAGAAGGTACAGAAGTCTGAAGACCCGCACATCCAGACATAGGAATAGCTTCTTCCCCACAGTTACAAGACTCCTCAACAACCCCCCCTCGGACTGATCTGTTCCCTGTAAGAACACTATTCACGACGCCCTATGCTGCTCTTGCTCATGTATTTGCTTTGTTGCTTTGTTTGGCCCCTTGTTCCGCACTGTAACCAATCACTGTTTGGTCGATGTACCATTTGTCAATGTTCTCTGCTGATTATTCCTGTGTCTACTATGTACATACTGTGTACGTTTACTGGCCGCAGAAAAATACTTTTCACTGTACTTCGGTACATGTGACAATAAATAAAATCAATCAATCTATCAATCAATCAAATCTAACTGGATATAATCACTGCACAAAATTGAACCACACAACAAATACTATTTACAGTCTAGAGTCCTTAATAGCAAGGGAGTTAAAGGGAGACTTTGATCAATGTATAGATTTTGCCAATGGATGACTATATATATATTTTTTTTAAACGCAAACACTTTTTCAGCTTCCACCCATCTTTGAGTTCCAAGATGATCTTATACTGTGATGTCCTGTATTGTGCACTACTCATAATCCATTAGTTGGGTTCAAATGAATTACTACATAATGCTCAAAAGTACGAAAGAAAACATCTGCGTTCACTGTTACGTCCCCATGATATCTTATTACCATGCTGCATGCAATAAAACTTAGATAAAATGTAACCCTGTGCTCCATATTGAATTTCCTTCTTCAATGTACTATGTATAAGAAGAGCTACTGGAGGAAACATAAGTCAATCACAACAGGGCCAATTCAGGAGAATAGATCTAAAAAGGTGAAAATAAGCTCACACATCAACCTATTTTAAGACGGCAGAGCCCTGTTGTTTTTTGGTAATTAATGATTTTAACATTCCATTGCATTTCTAGAATAGTTTCCTCTGGTTTCACGTATTTGACATTAAAAAAAGCAGCATAAGAAATAGGACCATGCGATCGCTCAAGCCTGTTCTGCCTTTCAGTAAGTGCATGGCTGAATTTCTATGTCAACTTACCTTTCCTTTCCTGCCCTATTCACGTATCTCTTGACTTCCTTTGTCGCAATAAGTCTGTTGATCTCAGTCTTGAATATGGTTCTCAAATGAGCATCCATGGGATAGAGAATTTCAAAGATTCTCAACCATCCGAGTGAAGAAATCTCTCTTCATCTCAGTCCTTATCATGAAACTTTGACGCAATTCTGAACTCTCCAGTCAGGGGCAACAGCCTCCCAATATTTGCCCTGTCAAGTACTTGAGCTAAATGAATTTGATTGTATTGATGATTTCTGCTAGTGGCTGGTATGCCTCAAGTCATATTTTCACACCTGACTAATAATTAAACCGACACAGACTGCTCCTCTTCATTTAAACAGGCTGACAAATCTGCCTCATCTGTGATCATTTAGCAGAATTTTCCAAATGATTTTGCACTGTGCAACAAACAGACATGTGACATGTGAGCTCTTTTACTGCTAACAGCATTAATGTTTTAAGTTAATTAGCTGAACACCCCACTCAAATCCTTTGAGGACTGCAGTGCTCAGCCTGTGTAAAATTTTAAATTTTGAAAGCATAGCACACAAATAGAAGTGGGATAAATCCAGGTCTGTGCCTAGAATTCCCAACTTAGTCAGTTCAAACCAGGGAAGGGAAGACATGTAAAAATGCAATTGTTATCTTGCAGTATTATCGAGGATCTGTTGCTCACCATTAGTTATACCAAAAGGGTTGCATCTCTCTTGTCCCATTCAATAGCTACACACATTTCCCTAATTATATTTGAGAACCATTATTACAAATAAAAAGAAAATTACTTTCACAGAAATACATGGAAAATTGCAAAAAATTGCATAGTTAATCCAGCTTGTAAAGATCAAATACATGTGCCTCACTGTGGTCATAATAATCGCTTATTGTCACAAGTAGGCTTCAGTGAAGTTGCTGTGAAAAGCTCCTAGTCGTCACATTCCAGCACCTGTTCGGGGAGGCTGGTACGGGAATTTAACCCGCCCTGCTGCCTTGTTCTGCATTACAAGCCAGCTGTCTAGCCCACTGTGCTAAACCAGCCCATCATACAAATAATTGTAGTGAAATATTGTGATTAAATATGCTTTAAGGTTTTTGCTTTTGTCAGATATTATCTACTATTAATTTAATTCATCTTTCTTTTGTGCTGGACTTTGACATACGTTACTACGAATATGAGACTGTACAAGCTAGTTATGTTTTAAACGGTTTCTTTAATTTTAGGCAAAAACAGCATCGCCTAGAATGGAGGATCATGAAATCATGTTGAACTCTGCCCGAAGGCAGGCTCATGTGATTTGATTGCCACAGGGAATTGGCTTGGGCCGATAACAATAGAAAGTCAAGTGCCAGTTTTCACACTTGACACAAAACTGCTGCTCTTTCTGGGAAGACCATCAGATTCAAAGAAATCGGAAACAGAAAAATACTTTTGTGGTAGCTGCCAAGCAGAATGGTGTGGGTACATGTTCTCTGAAGAGACGGGACTTCAGAGAGATTTAAGGATCAAGTTGGAAGTCAGTTTGAGGATACTCAGAAAACTGAATAAAGGGACTGTTCAAAGGATACTTCATACTAGAAGACTTATCCTGGTGTAGGAAGTACAGAAGGGCACCAGCACGACTGATAGTGACCCTATCTTTGGCCAGGGGTTTTAACGACATTGTGGTCATGGACCTTAAGATCTGGGATAAAGCAAATAATATATTTATTTTGCATTTTGTAGATTTAGCAACCAGATTTAGTCAATCAACGATTGTACGAAGTAAAGAAAAGAGTAATTCTGGATCAAATCATGGAAAAATGGATAGGGACAGGAATGGGTCCACCGGCAAAATTCCTTACGGACACTGGGGGAGCATTTACTAATGATGAGTTTAGGGATATGTGTGAAAACGTGAATATCAGAGTTATGAATATGGCTGCAGAAAACCCATTTAGTAATGGTGTCTGTGAAAGAAATCATGCTGTCATCGATGACATGCTTCGGAAAATTTTGGCAGATCGACCAAATTGCAGGCTAAATTCAGCTTTAGCATGGGCGGTACATGCAAAGAATTCATTACAGATGGTTGGGGGCTAAAGTCCTTATCAATTAGTGTTTGGTAGAAATCCTAAAATTCCGTCCATTTTGGATGACCAGCCTTCAGCTTGGGAGGGGACTACAATTAGCTCTAGTTTTACTGAACATTTAAATGCATTACATAGTAGTAGAAAAACTTTTTTGAAAGCAGAAGTCTCTGAAAGAATTTGCAGAGCTTTAAGACATAACGTACGGCCATCAGATGCCGTTTTTCAGCAAGGAGGCATGGTATACTATAAGAGAGACAATTCTAATGAATGGAAAGGCCCAGGGAAGATCATAGGCATAGATGGAAAAACAATTATTTTGCAACATGGTAATCAAACTGTTAGGGTACATTCATCAAGGATAATGGGTACATATTACAAATTTTCAAATTTAGACAGAGCAGACAGACATGACGAGGAACCAGAGTCATCTGGTACGTATGTGTTACAGAACTATGAGGACCAGTTATCTGATATAGACAGGGTTTCTGTAGAGGAACACAACACTTCTGAGGAATTAGAACAGGCCATTTTTCCGAAAGGGCAACTGCCAGAAGTTGGTACAAAAGTGACATACTTGCCTGAAGGGTCTAGTCAATGGAAAGATGCAGCTGTTATTAGTAGAGTAGGGAATGCCACTGGAAAGTATAAACATTGGTTGAATGTACAGGATTCAGGAGAAGGAGTCAAGACAATGGATTGGGAAAACAAAGTTCAAAAATGGAGGGCACAGCAACGCAGTGCCAGTTCACACAGTACATCGGATAGTGAACAGGTCCGCAGGAAAAGGTCGAGAACTATTGAAAAGACATCCCACAGCAGAAGGGAAAGATCAAGCAGTAGCAGTACAGAACGAGATACCAGGTGGGAGAGGGGGCATAGTTTATCAAGATCTCGGAACATGAGTAAGACTACGAATACCAATAGGAATAGAAGCCCACATGCACCTGAGATTTTGGTGGCTTCAAATAAATTAGATGAAAAAGTTATCAAAGATGCTAAACAGCAAGAATTGCATAGTTGGAGTGAATTTGGGGTACACACGGAAGTACCGGATGGGGGGGACAAAGAGCTCTATCCCACAGATGGATTTGCACCGAAAAGGTTCTTCCGGATGGAACTTATAAGGCAAAGGCCAGGCTTATGGCAAGGGGATTTGAAGAAAACTTAGAAGATCAGGATTTAAGGGTAGATTCACCTACAGCAGGAAAGGTTATTTTAAAGATCTTCTTGGCTCTATTAGCCACAAAGGCATGGGAATGCAAATCTATAGATATAAAAGCTGCCTTTTTGCAGGGGCATCAGCTCCAGAAAGACATTTTTCTCCATCCTCCTAAAGAAGCAGCTAACACAGAAGGGGTACTCTGGAAGTTAAACAAATGTGTACATGTATTAAATGATGCATCTAGGAGTCTGGTATTTTTCGGTAATGTCAGTTTTGTTAAAGTTAGGCTGTTGCCAGTTGAAAGCAGATCCTGCAATGTTTTACTGGCACTACAAAGGAAATCTTTCTGGAATCTTTATGATGCATGTCGATGATTTTTTTTGTGGGGTGGGACTAGTGATTTTGAAGCTATTGTAATCTCTGGTTTGAGGAAAGAATTCAGGGTTGGAAGTCAGGCTTCCGGTGCATTTAAATATATTGGACTGGAAATTGGACAGACTAAGTTAGGGGCAACTTTACGTCAGCAATCTTATTTGGAAAGCATCAGCCCAATAGCAATTAGTCGTGGCCGAGTTTCACAAAAAGACGCAATGGTTTCAAAGATAGAAAAAGAGCAACTGTGAAGTTTAATTGGGCTACTGAACTGATTAGGTAGACAGACTAGACCGGATGTGAGTTTTGATGTCTTAGAGTTGAGTACAAAAATGCATGATCACAAAGAGGAACACATAATAAGAGCAAATAAAGCATTGGCCAAACTAAAAATGCAGGAATGTGTTTTGAAGTTCCCAGTTTTAGGTGACCTTAGGCACTTGAAACTCACAGTTTATAGTGATGCGTCCTACGCAAATTTATGCGATGGTGTTTCAAGCACAGGAAGTTTTATAATTTTCTTTTTGGGGAACAATGGTAAATGTTGCCCACTTGTGTGGGAAACAAAGAAAATAAGGGGAGTGGTAAAAGCCTTTAGCTGCTGAGATGTTAAGCCTTGTGGAGGCGGTGGATATGGCCTTTTATATAAGTCAGATATTGACAGAAATTTTGGGATTAGGGGATTTGAGTAATATACCTATTGACTGTCACATTGACAATAAATCCCTGTGGGAAAATGTGCACTCTACAAAAAGTGTCAATGAAAAGAGGTTACGGATAGACATCGCAAGTTTGAAGCAGATGTTGGACAGAGGAGAAATAACAAAAATTAAATGGGTCGACACTAGCTATCAACTGTCAGACTGTTTTACGAAAAGAGGGGTGAGTTCACAGAAACTTTTGGATATTGTTAATGAAGGGCGCTTGTTTCTGTGACTTTTTTTTTCTTTCTCGTCCAAACAATAAAAAAAGGGGGGGAAATCATGTGTGTTTTTGAGTTTCTTGAAATTTTGTTTTCACCTAATTATTTTTTTTTCCAAGGAAGGGGAGACTGTTAAGTAATGGATTGAGAGACATTGCAATTAGTTGTCTCATTTATGTTAAGTATCTATTAATTGACACTGATATGTAAAGGGGCTTCAGGTGGCCTCTGTCAGGTGATGTGTAGTTAGAGTTTTGTGCAAAGTCTGTTGGAATGAAATAAATGTGTGTTGGTGAAAAAGGAACAGAACTTTAGACTCTTCATATCACAGCAACTAAAACGTCTAACATTGCAGACAAGCATACTGAAGAATTCTTAAATAGCAAACAGGAAGTAACAATCACTGATTATCTTTCATTTTAAAATAATTTTATAGGGTCAAATAAAATTGGAACATATCCATGGGATCAAAATAGAAAGTAAAACATCACAAACAATCCTTTTTGAAATTCTTAATTAATTTTAAAAATCCATCAGAATGAAGGAACTTGATATTCCACAAATTTACAATTAGTTTTTCAGGGTTAGAGAATTTGTTCACAAATTCTGACTTAGTTGACCATTAAAAACTTAGTTACACCTTACTCAGCAATGTATAACATTTTCAAAAGGTCTTAACAATAAAATAAAAGCATAAACATGGAAGTTCAAGTAAGGTCAATGATTTCTAATGGTTTCCATTGGCAAGGAACTTAAACAGTGCACCCTGTGGAAGAGTGTGGAACTACTAAAAACAACTTCTGGATTTTTGTATTCAACTGTGCATGACATCAGGGGCGTCATTCTCCAACCCCCCGCCCGGTTCGGAGAATGGCCGTTTGGCCGCCGTGAATCCCGCCCCCGCCCCCGCGAAGTCTCCGGTACCGGAGATTGGGCGGGGGCGGGAATCGGGCCGCGCCGGTTGGCGGGACCACCCGTTCAATTCTCCGGCCCGGATGGGCCGAAGTCCCGCCCAGAAATTGCCTGTCCCGCCGGCGTAAATCAAGCCTGGTATGTACCGGCGGGACCAGGCGGCGTGGGCTGGCTCCGGGGTCCTGGGGGGGGGGGGGGGGGTCGCGGGGCGATCTGACCCCGGGGGGTGCCCCCACGGTGGCCTGGCCCGCGATCGGGGCCCACCAATCCGCGGGCAGGCCTGTGCCATGGGGGCACTCTTTCCCTTCCGCCTCCGCTACGGCCTCCACCATGGCGGAGGCGGAAGAGACTCTCCCCACTGCACATGCGCGGGAAACTTTCAGCGGCCGCTGACGCTCCCGCGCATGCGCCGGGAAACTGTCAGCGGCCGCTGACGCTGCCGCGCATGCGCCGCATTTCCGCGCCAGCTGGCGGGGAAACAAACACCATTTCCGCCAGCTGGCGGGGCGGAAATCCCTCCGGCGTCGGCCTAGCCCCTCAATGTTGGGGCTAGGCCGCCAAAGACGCGGAGCATTCCGCACCTTTGGGCCGGCGCGATGCCCGTCTGATTGGCGCCGTCTTTGGCGCCAGTCGGCGGACATCCCGCCGTTGGGGGAGAATTTCGCCCCATAAACTGCTTTTAGTTTCACAGAATGAGAGCACAAATACTGGGTCATTGAAACTTGTCAAAGCAATCACAAAAGTGATTCCAGTAGTATTTCATCCATCTGATCTGATCCTAGTTCACAGAAATCAATGCTGTCCACTAAAAATTCCAGGGTCCAAAGTCCATCATCTAATTGCTATATTCTTAACTATTTGCATGGCAGGACTGGATTTCTCAAGGAACTAAGCTTTGCGTGTTTATTCTTTTTTTTTTGCTTATTACTTCAAGTTATTTGTGTCTCTGTTCTACCCTTGTACCACACACCATTGTCCTTGGAGTGACGGGGGAGATTACCTGCTCCTAAATGTACACAAATCTGTTTTTGCATCGAGTGCGACTTAGAGACAAACAGAATAAGCAAAATTAGGGTCCCATCAATTTTCCTACCATCCCTTCCAAAACAGCATCGCAGAAAGATTTCAAAGTAACCATCAAGAATAATCACAAGTAAACTGTGCCATTGTATCGCTCATTCCACTGTCCTTTGCCACAATATTTGGCATAATCTCACTGTCTGCATCAGTGTTTCATCCTGTACGGCGCTCAACTATATTGGATTTTCTTCTGTACACTACTTTTGGTGCTACAGAGCTCTTGGAGCCTTCACATGCACCCAACTTAACATCTATTTGCCCTGTAGGAGTAACATGCTGTCTATTGTACTTCGCCTTCCACTGATCTCCTCTGTTCCCTGTACTGTTCACTTATATTACGCAACTCTTTCTTCCCCCAGCTGTCAACAGTACCAAAATGTTCATTATGCTGTGTAAAGCATGGCTTGTTTGTAACAAAACAAAACCATTCATCATTCCATTATGTTGCAATCGCATTGCAATGTCTGTACTTCAACCTCTTTAGCTTGCCTTTTCCAAAAAAATTTAGCAGTAAAATTCTTTTTTTTTTTTAAAAAAGAATTTAGCCTGGCCAATCCACCTAGCTTGCACATTTTTGGGTTGTGGGGGTGAAACACACGCAAACACGGGGAGAATGTACAAACTCCACACGGACAGTGACCCAGAGCCAGGATCGAACCTGGGACCTCGGCGCCGTGAGGCCGCAGTGCTAACCCACTGTACCACCGTGCGGCCCCCTAGCAGTAAAAGTCTTGTATTCTTTCATCTTTTAAAGGTGATGGTTTTTTATAGCTGAAGTGAAGACACAAAAATACAAAACTATCAAATAATACTGTGAATGAAGGAACATTTTGTGGCTCTGTGCAACTCTTTATAGTCCAATTTTATAACAGGCACAGGTCATTTATATCAACATTTTGAGAGATGCCATATTACCTGAAAATCAAAGTTGTTATTGTTGCACAAGAATTACCATCTTCAAAAGCTTAAGCTTTACACATCTTGCCTGCAGACCCTATCTCCAAAAAATCAGAATCGAAAAACATGGAACTAAGTTTTGGACTCGGTGAATGTAACAGGACTGATAAATCTTTGCATTAATCAACAAAATATATTTGGGAGGCAGGCATGATGAAAAGGTGCAACAGTAGCTACACCAAAGCAATTCCGGCCTTGGGTGACTGTCCTTGTGGAGTTTGCACTTTCTCCCCATGTCTGTGTGGGTTTCCTCCTGGTGCTCCAGTTTCCTCCCACAGTCCAAAAATATGCAGGGTAGGCAGATTGGCCATGCTAAATTGTCCCTTAGTATCCAGGGATATGCAAGTTAAATGGGGTTATGGAGATTGGGCGGGGTAATGGACCTAGCTGGGGTACTCTTTCAGAGGGTCAGTGCAGACCCGATGGGCTGAATGGCCTCCTTCTGCACATTATAGATTCTATGATTCTATGAAAAATGCAAAACCAATGTTTCATCATTGAAAATGAGTTACACTATATAAGCTTTCATCTTTTGCAGTCATACAGAAGATCCTAGATCGCAGGATATTTTACATCTTATAAATTGCAATCAAATAGTAATTAATTTACTTTAGGAAAGATTACCAGTTACAGTTTCAGATTAGAACATTATTGAGAAGTCGCCGTACAAGACACATAAATATAAAAATCTACTGAATGAGAGAGATTCTAAATTCCGGCGTGTCAATTTTGCCACTTCTATTCCAAAATTTCAGAACAGCCAAAATTACAAATAGCATAGTTATTAAGTTCTTCACTTGGATCTTAGGAAAGCTGCGTTATCAATGCAACACTGTATTTGAAAGTATGATTTGTCAAAATTGAATATAAATTCAAAATATATATTCACAGGAATAGTATATATTGGGATTAAATATATTGTGAACTGTCAATTACTGATCCAGTTGTCTGATCAATATAGCAGTAAACATTTATTCTTCATAGCTCTTGCAAATTGGTAACAAATTAGTGATGAGTCAAACCAATAATTCTTCAGCGGAAAAAAGGCAAATTTATTCAAGTGGCAACTATACCAAATTTTTTAGTTCAGAATACTAACACCCACTTTGACATTAGCACTCCAATTAAGCTGGGACCTGAAAAATTCATATTCTTTTTTTTTAACAAAAAGCTTTGTGGCAGATACGTATATTTTTAAGGTTGCCAGGGTGTCCAGGCAGCAATACCAGGTTGGCAGTGCCAGGGTGCTCAGGTGCCAGGGTGCCAACCTGCCCTGGCTCTGACCGCTCAACGGTTTCCAATCACCTGGGAGACACCCCCCTCTCCCCCCCCCTTCAGGTGTCGTTACTCCTGGTTCACGTTTGTGTGGACCAGTCAGAGACGGTGCCCGGGCACAGCCGGTGAGTTCAAGGCGCCGGGTGAATCCAGCGGCTCGACATTTAAATCAGTGAGTCGAGTGACTCCCAATTGGCCCAGCTCTTGGCACAGAGCCCGATTTGAGGCTCGCGCAGTTCACCCGTTGTGCCTGGCATGTTGCTGAATCGTGCCCAATATATTCTCAGAACCTGAGGTGCACTATTAGGATCCTCAACCAGACCCTGACAGTGGCTAGGATACTGGACCGAAACCCCAATATCTTAGCTTATTTTGCAGACTATGCGGAAAGAATGATTCGTTGCCGGAGCGATTGCAGGAAAAAAAAGGGGTTTGATATTTTTAAAACAAAACTTTATTATTAACACAGTATTAAACTCTTTAACATCACACCCAGAAATACCTTACAACCTTAAACAATATTCCCAATTAAACAGCAAGAAAGAAAAAACATACAGCTCTCCATCCATTCTACATCTCAATGGCACAGAGTAATGCTTGCTTTCCAGAACACCTGTTAGACCCCCTGCAGACTCTGGTTGGATGTCTTCAATCAGTGTTTCAACCGGTTTGTTTCAGCTTCTTCTTTGTCCTCAGACAAGTCTGCATTGCTTTAAATAGCATTAATAATTTTTAATTCTCCTACGGAGAGAGCAAGGCTTTATTTGTGGTCGAAAGGGTAGCCAGATCTGACCTTAATTGAAAAGCTTTTTCGAATTCTCTGGATACCTTGGTTCCATCAAGCAATGACATAAACTCCCCAAGCTGAAAACAAATCAACTCCCTCAGGCTGAAAACACATTAACTCCCCAGGACTCTCATTAGTCAATCAACAGTGCATTAGCCCAGGCTTTTTACTCTGGTCAATTTCACCTCTGGCTCCTAAAAGCTTTCTGGAATTGCAAAACGAGATTATTTTTAAAAACATGACTACTGCACTCAAACACACTCAACCCAGGCTTTTAACCATCAAATTGCCAAATATATATAATCCATTATACCTAAAACCCTGCATTTATCACAGCATTTTGGTGATAGAAACAAATGTTTAGAGGAATATAGGACAACCTGAGGACTTGTTCTTGTCCAGGAAATGACATACAGATACAGATGATCTAATGATGGAATTTCTCTTCTTTGAGACTCAAGCGTCAAAACCAATAAAATAATTTCAGAAAAATTGCTCCATATACTGTAAAGGATGTTTATTCAATTAGCTCATGAAAAAGAAAATTATAATCTACTTAATATACTGATTTCATTGAAACTGTCACCGTTCTCTGGGCTACAAGGTGGCCTTTTTAGATTTCAAAACACAGATCAACCATTTTCTATAAAGCTGTAATATTGAATTTTACAAAGGAGAATTAAGATTTTGCAGATATGCTCCTGCTCTTATCAAAGGCAAGCTAAATTAATTTCAATTTTGAATAAATTTGGGCAGAACAGTGCAATTTGTTGCAGTCAGACATATAACTTTGAACAAAACAGGTGATTTACAAGTGTTACAGTAACAACCAAGGAATACTGCTAAATAACTTAGGGTTAACCTTAAATCTTAGGGTCGATGAAAAGTAACTACACATTTTCTGTGCATTGAGACTACTTTCAGAACAGTAAGATGTGAAAATGTTTTCCTTTACTTAGGCAAATGAATGTAATGAAGGCATTAAGTAGGAACTTTTGTCATGCTCGCCTGAGCCCAGTGAACCAGCTTCAATTGTAATTGTATTTGGAATTACCGACAACATTCTCCAAATTACAACAGCTTGGCCTCTTAAATGGAATATGTCACGGAATAGCTACTAGATTTGCAATTCTGGGCATTTCCTTAGGATCAGACAATATAAAGTAAAATGAAGTTAAAACATACTCTAACCCATATCCAGTCTATTGTAATGACTGCTGCCACTGATCCACTATTGAAGAAAGACGATCGACTGCCAGAAAATTAAGATGGATCTCTGAAAGCCCCTCCTGAGAACGAAGATGGATCCCCAGGAACAGTCGGAGTCTGGAAGATGGACTTCCTCAGGGACACTGAATGTGGAAGATTCACGAGCAGTTGCACCCCGACCCACAGGTGTGGTGTTACAGGATCCAGCATTGCAGGTCGCCTCCATCCTGGAGTCTGGAGGCAGCCCCGGAAATTGTTCAGATGAGCCGTGATATCTATAAATTAGTCCCTAATGTGTTTCCCCGTTGGGGTGGGGGTGGTGGATAGAAGGGGGTTCGGGCAGTCATCTGCATTCCATTAACAGGGTGTAAATTAAGTTCACGTAGGCACAATAGAAGATCCCATCTTAAATTCATGTTGGCATTAAACCGATTTCTGAGTCTCCCACCACAATCTCTCCCCACTCCTGCCAGCAGGAGCTTGGGAGAAGTGTCAAGTTAATAATAATAATCTTTATTAGTGTCACACGTAGACTTACGTTAACACTGCAATGAAGTTACTGAGAAAATCCCCTAGTCACCACACTCTGGCGCCTGTTCGGGTACACAGAGGGAAAATTCAGGATGTCCAATTCACCGAACAGCACGTCTTTTGGGACATATGGGGGAAAACGGAGCACCCGGAGGAAACCCATGCAGGCATGGGAAGAACGTGCAGACTCGGCATAGACAGTGACCCAAGCTGGGAATCGAACCCGGGTTCCAGGCGCTGTGAAGCAACAGTGCTAGCCACTGTGCTGCCATGCCGCCCCCTTCTGAGGTGAGGGCTATAACATTCTTTTAACTCATATTGCTAACTTTCATTTATCTTTCCTGTCCTGAGTAAGAATTTAGGAAATTGAGCAGGGCAAGCATTCAGCCCCTTGAGTCTATTTCACCATTCAATAAGATTGTAGAAAATCATCAACCTCACAAAACCTTTCTGCGCTATCCCTATATCCCTTGATTCCTTAATCATCCAAAATTTTGTCAATCTCTGACTCGCATATACTCAACAATGGAGCATTGACAGCGCACTGATATGGAGAATTCCAAAGGTTCACAACCATGTCATGAAGAAATTTTCTACATCTCATTGCTGATCCCTTACTCTGAGACTGTTTGTAATTCTACTCCTATTAATTTCATTTGAAAGAATTTAATTGTTGACTGCTATCTTTAAAACTGGACAGCACATCGCACTAAAATGTCTGGGAACATCAGAGCTTCAGTATGTTGCCACTGATGTGAAAATATGATTGAATCACAGCTTTGTTAGAAGTGAAAGAAAATCCACAATTCATTCGCAGCTAACAAAGTTACCCAGCACAATTTATCAAAACCAAAGAATTCACCATTCTGACCTCAATGTCTTCAATATGGTTCGTAAGAAGATAGAGGGCGGAATCTTCCCCAAAATGCAGTGTGTTGGTTCAGGTGAGAAAACTGATGTGAAGCTCACAGGGTTCACAGACGGCTTTTTCTCATTGTACTGAACACGTTGCACATTTTAAAAGAGAAGCGAGAATCCGACAGTCACCTGGAGGGGCGGGGCCTAAAAACACCAGAATCCCGAGATTGGTCAGCCGTATTTAAATGGTGGCCCGATCTCCGACTTAAATGAAAGCTGCCCCGCAATATCATCGGCGCACCTGCCCAGGATCCACCGGCCTCCCTCGATTGTCCAGCCTCCTCAGGGAGGCTGCAGCCAGGCGCCGATCAATGCTGGTCCACAAGTATGTGGACCAGGCAGAACAGCACCCTGGGGAAGTCCAGGGCCATCAGAGATCCCTGGGTGGTGAGGGATAGTGCAGGGTACCCCTCCCCGTGGAATGTGGGCACCTTGGCACTGCCCAGCTGACACCTTGGCAGTGCCCACTGCCAAGGTTCCCGGGTGACACCACCAAGCTGGCAGAAGCACTGCCTGGTACCAGAGTAGCAGTGATGGGTGTCCGGGTGGCACTGCCAAGAGTCAGGGCCTGAGGAGGGCCGTGCCCATGAAAAAGTGTGATGGGGAGGTTTGAAGGGTGGGGGTATACAGGGCAGGTAAGTAGGGTTCTCTGGGAGGTTGGGGGGGGGGGGTGACAGGTGGGGTCCTGGAAGTGAGGGGATGCTGTAAGGAGGTTTGGAATGACCTGAAGAGGGGGGACCCCCAGGGACCCCATAGCATGGTGACCTCAATTGCGGCGTGTGGGGTAGTGTCCATGTGTGTGGGGGGTGACATTGACCAAGGGTGGTGTGTGTGGGGGGTCCACAGGCTCACTTAGAGATCGGGGCACCCTTTCAAAATGGCGGCCTGATCTTGCGAGGATCCACCCCCTCCAAAGTGGCGTACTGCGGACTCTGTCCAGCGCCGCCACAGTTGGGGGAGGGATGCTCTGTGGGCAGGGGGGACTCTGTCAGGGGCTGGGGTCACTGTTTGGGGGGGTGGTGTGGGGCACACGAGCCACTATTTTGAACGCCAGGTCCGCGAGCGGCCGACGCCATGTTGCATGGCCCTGGGGAGTTTCTCACCAGCTCCCCAGTGCTAAACAAATTCTAAGTGTGGGCTAAACTGGGTAGCTGGTGAGAAACTCCCCAGGGCCATGCAACATGGCGTCGGCCGCTCGCGAACCTGGCGTTCAAAATAGTGGCTCGTGTGCCCCACACCACCCCCCCAAACAGTGACCCCAGCCCCTGACAGAGTCCCCCCTGCCCACAGAGCATCCCTCCCCCAACTGTGGTGGCGCTGGACAGAGTCCGCAGTACGCCACTTTGGAGGGGGTGGATCCTCGCAAAAGCGGCACTGCCCCAGATTAGGTCGGGAACTTTGATTCTCCGGCCGATCGCCGAAAGCAAATTCACCGTCGGCGACTGGAGTATCCAGCCCAGAAAGTTCCGGAGAATCGTGCCCTAATTCAGTCAAGGGATGTCATATGACGATCAAACCTACAAATACCTGCTCACTTGTTGCACTCAAAATACTGCCAGTGGTAATTATTTGGCCCAAGTTCACGGATTCTTTAAAATGAGTCACAATGTAAAATGAAAGTAAATGCAAAAATTATGAACTGAATTCAACTTATTTTGCAAACAGATGAAAATGGACACGAAAAGGCCAGCTGGTCCCTAGGCAACTTCTGTGGTGTGACTTCCACTCTTACCACACGGGGTACCCCCACTGACCATCAAACAGAAGGAAGAAGGTCTGCACATTTTAGGGAAATACTATGGGAATTTCTTTCTTGCCCTTAAAGGTAACCAGACTGGTTCTGGGAGAAACACAGATCAAAAGTCACAAATCCACTCTATGAAGTTATATCAAACACACTCAAGAGGTCTTCCAGTTTCCTTTTGAATGCTTACAGGAGTATGTACTGACTGTGTATGCTGGCAACTTGTTCCACAGGTCAACAAACCACAGTGAAACAAAGTACCTCCTAACATCTACAAGTTCTCTGCTCACATAACTTCTCCTTCCCTAACAGTTGAGCTCAAGTAACATATTCACGTCGACTAAGTCTAATCTTTGTGTTGTTTTGAAGACATTAACTTCAAAGAGGCTACTCTTTTCCAGGTTAAAAAGGCCTTTCTGTCTAACCCAATGATGGTAACTGTAGGACATTTGAACTTGATATCACTCTACTAGTCTTCATCTGAACCTTTGTAGTTTAGATAAGGTATGGCCAAGGCCCTGTGCAAAAGACATAATACGATTTCTCACCTCGTACTTAATCGCCCTGGCAACACATCCTGGGCTGTAAGTTTGATTTATATCAAATAATCTGGCGCTAGTGTTAGTAAAATGATTCGGGCGCAATTCTCCGGAAAGATTTCTGAGTGTGGTAGCGAACGGGAATTGCCGTGGGCTTCCGCCGCTCGGCCCAGCAAGGCCGGCAACGCAATTCAAAGTTAATTGGTCTCCTTAACAAGGTCTCACAGGCTTCTCGTCGCAAATGAAGGCTCACCAGCTGATTCGCCGGGACCGTGCTCGTCAGCCCCCCACTAACAAGACCGAACAGCACTTAAGCTGCACTTGCTCAACCAACCCCAGCCAGCAATGGCGCCGAGGAGACCGGCCCCAAGATTCGGGGATGTTGACCCAAGGAGGCTCCTAGACAAGATGGAGGCCAGGAGAGGTGTCCTGTTCCCCCAAAGGTCCAGGAGAGTCAGCCTCAAGGCAGCCGGTGCTGCCTGGGATAAGGTGGCAGCAGCTGTCAGCTCAGGGGGTGTGACCAGGAGGTCTGGCATCCAGTGCCGGAAAAAGGTCAACAGCATACACTGGGCAGCACAAGCGAGTGAACACTCCCCCGGAGTGTTCACGCTGGTGATGATTAGGAGTACTGAACCTGGCGGAAGGGCTTCTGTGGGGAGCCTAGGAGGTGAGTAGCCATCTTTGCTCACAGGCAAAGAGCCTGGGGATGCTGGGCTTGCCACCCCAGAGCACCTCAGTGGGGGGTGGGCTGCCATAGGAGGTTGGGGGAGAGGCGCTGGGGGAGGGGCAAACAGGGGGACGTGCTAACCCCTGGATCGTGTGTACCATGCCATCTCCACGATCATGTATACCCATTCCGGGGGCAACACTTGTTCTGCCCGGCAGCCCCAACAACCATCCTAACACCCGCCGGCTGCCATCAAGGTCAGTCTGGTACTGGGTGACATCCCACAGCGAGGCAGACATTCTGTGGAGACCCTCAGCCATGGCTGTCCGACTGCACAACGCCTTGGATACCTTCGCTCATGCTGCCAACATCATACACCAGGCTTTCCACTGCGGTCGCCACTCTAGCAGCGTTGGCCTCAGTGTCATGCATTGCTGGCGACATCTCCTGCGCCCGTAGCCTCTGGGACCCCTCTAAGTGGCTATCGTTCCGCTGGAGTGATGCTGGCATCTGCCTCTGGACGTCCTAGCTGGTCCCTATCGTCTCCATCAGCTCCGGGTACCTCTGTACCACAGGTTCAGCATCTGCTGGGACCCAGCTGGGGCCTGGAATCCAGCAGCCCTCCGACTGCTGTCTCGCCTGGGGGTTCCTGCCTCCACCTGATGTGCATCAGCAGCAGCATGGTGCTCACCAGATTGTGCCCCAGAAGCCTGACTACTAACCGAGGTGTGTGTATCTGCGCTGGTGGAGGGTGGGGATGACAGCTGTGCCGTGCCTATAATGTTTGCATCCTAGGGGCTCTCCTCCAACGTGGTCTCCTGGGAGACAGGAGAGGTGCCCTCCGGGATGGGCCAGCACTATTATCTGGAGGACCTGCGGGAGAATGGACATGTGGTCAGTGGGAGGGGTGGGTCAGTCAGTAAGGCAATGACAACTCATGTTTGACAGGTCCTCTGGGTGGAGCCCAGATTTTTAAAAGGCCCGTTGGTTCCTCACCTCTGCGGCGTCCGCAGCCTCCGCATGGGTGACCGCCCTGTCCTCGGCCAAACCGGGAGGATTCTTACGTCCGGCCCCCCACCGCCAGTCTGGGCCCTCTCCCGATGATTATGGGAGAGCTTTTCCTGAGGAGACACAGAGAGGGCATTATTAACCACATACGTGGTGCACAATGGTGGGAGCGGGATTTAAAGGGAGGGTTGGGGTGGGGGAGGGGTTGAAGGGGAAGGGGGTGGAGGGAAGGTTAGGGGTTTGAAGGGGGAGGGAGTGGAGGGAGGGTTGGGTGTCGAATGGGGAGGGTGGATGATCCCTTGGGGTGGAGGGGGGGGGGGGGGGTCTACTCTCTCGTGCTGCCCAGTGTAGGTCGTTGACCTTTTTTGGGCACTGGCGGCCAGTCCTCCTGGTCACACTCCCCGAGCTCACAGCTGCTGCCACCTCATACCAGGCAGCACTGGCTGCAGGCCTGTGGCTCACCCACCTAGGGCCTCGGTTGAACAGGACATCCCTCTGTCCTCCACATCTCGGAGCCTCAGCAGGTCCACATCATTTGCGGCGAGAAGTCCGTGATACCTCATTAAGTGGACCAATTAACATTGAACTCCGTTGCTGACCTCGCTGGGCCGAGAGACAAAAGCTTGTGGCAATTTCCGCTCTCTACCACACTTAGAATATTTTCCGGAGAATCGTGCCCAGTAATCAGGAAGGAAGGTAACAGCAGCAAGTTTTGGTAGAATATCTATTGTCTTCTTTATAAGTCAAATCTGTGTAAGGCAGCTTCTTGGAGAGGTTTTCTGCCCAAAGGTTTAAGTGCAGGCTTGTGTGTGACTGCCACATGTGTATTGATGGTCTTACACAATTACTTTTTACAAAGCAAAATTGGAAGTGTTTATTCCAAAAAGATCAAAATATTCAAATGGCATTTTAAATACAACACTCATGTCCCATTATAATGAACATCTTGAACTAGGGGCATGATTATTTATTTAAATGAAGGTCCTCAGCAGCTGTTACATCTCAAAAGAGAGCACAGCAAATCAGAAAGTAAACACTGGGGCGACCCTTCAGAAAAGCTCGGGCTGGTGTGCTGCACGTGGAGGAGGAGTGGGGATCGCAACAAGAAACTGCCTGAAAGTCAGGGCATGGAGAGGATAAGACAAAAACAAAATAATAATTTTTTTATTCAACCTTTTTTGTTCCTCTCCTGAAAATTTAAAAAACTTTATAACAAAATATTTCTTTTTTTTTTAAATTCCTTTTTATTTAAAAAAAAATTGTTTTTCAAAGAAGAAAAAACTCTTGGGGGTTTATTCTTTGAGGAGAGAAAAAAAAAGAACTTTTTCGCACCAAAACCCAGGAAAAAGAGAGAAAGGCACATAACAGAAATATGCCTGCAAATAATAATAAATCGGGAGATGGCGAGATGCAAGCAGGAGCAGCAGCGAAGGCGAAGGAAAAAAACAGGTGCTGCGGCCGGCCAGGCAGACGACCCCACGGGGCGAGGCGGAGGTTCAGGCGAGCAAGGAAGCGGAAAAGCTGGCGAGCCGAGCAACAGAGCAGGGACAAGACGCGGCGACCATCCCCCCCACCCCCACCCACACAGGGGGAGGAATGGAGAAGCTTGCTGAAAACGGAAATAAACGCCATGACGGAGGAGATAAAAACGGAGATAAACGCCATGAGGGAGGGACTCAGGACGGAGCTCCACACAATGATGAAGGAGATGCTGGCGGAGACAACGGACAAAATGCAGCGAACCATCGATGGCCTGGATAGGAAGGTGGAGGCGCAGGAGAAAACGATTCAGGAGTTGGAGAGGGCTACCTCAGACCAGAGCGACAGGATGTTAACTCAGGAAACTGAGGTGAAAAGGCTGGTAACGACCCAGAGGAGCCTAAGAGGGAAAGTGGAGGACCAGGAAAATAGGTCCAGGCGGCAGAATGTTAAAATAGTCGGTCTGCCAGAGGGGTTGGAGGGCAGAGACCCAACAGGCTACGTCACCCAAATGCTGGGCAAGCTAGTGGGAAGGGAGAAATTTCCAAACCCCCCAGAAATCGATAGGGCGCACAGGTCGCTCCGACCCAGGCCCAAAACCGGGGAGCAGCCCAGAGCGATTATCGTGAAGCTGCACAGGTTCCAAGACAGGGAAAAATTCCTAAAGTGGGCCCGGCAACCGATATCGAGCAGGTGGGAAGGGAAGATCATAAGGATATACCAGGACATTGGGGCGGACCTGGTCAAAAGAAGAGCTGAATTCAACAGTGCCAAATCAGCACTCTACAAAAGTAATGTGCAATTTGGGATTCCCGGGATTCCCGGCCAAACACTGGGTAACATTTGAGGGGAAGGAGGACGAGGTTTACTGAAAACAGGACAGTTACGGACCCAGAGGGATGGTACGTCATGGTCAGCGGTGTCCTGGAAGGGGCACCGGTCGTACTGGTAAATGTGTACGCTCCCAACTGGGACGACACAGAATTCATAAAGAAGATCATGACAGAAATCCCCGACCCTGACACACACCGACTGATCATGGGGGGTGACTTCAACTGTGTACAGGACCCACTGACCGACCGGTCAAATCCCAGGGAAAAAGACTGGCATGGCTAGAGAACTAGGAGCATTTATGGAGCAATTGGGGGCGGTGGACCCATGGATGTTCCTGCACCCGGGAAAGAAGGAATTTTCATACGTCTCACAAGTACACAAGGTATACACACGTATCGACTTCTTTGCAGTGGGGAAATCGGTGCTTCCAGGGATCACGGGAACGGAGTAACCCGCGATCGTTATCTCTGACCACACTCACACTATATGGTTGTGAGGTTGGAGACAGGCCATGCCCAGCGCCCCATATGGAGGCTGGACACGGACCTCCTGGCCGACAAGGCCTTCTGTCAAAAAGCATCGCGGGCCATGTGCGCTACGTTAGTAACAACCAAAACGGGGAAGTCTCACCCTCCACGTTCTGGGAGGCACTGAAGGCCGGGATTAGAGGAGAGATCATAGCCTACAAGGCAAGCAGAGATAGGGAAGAGAGGGTGGCCAGGCAACAACTGGTGGACTCCATCCTGGAAGTCTACAGAAAATACTCCGAGGCCCCGACCGTAGAGCTGCTGGCGGAGAGAAAAAAGCTGCAAATGGACTTTAACCTGCTATCTACTAGGAAAGCAGTGTACCAACTCCGCCAGACACGGGGGTCCTTCTACGAACACGGAGACAAGGCTGGCCGCCTATTGGCTCACCAGCTGAGAAAGCAGGCAGCCACAAGGGAAATAGCACAGGTAAAGGATAGCAGAGGCAGACTGGTAACAGAACCAAAGGAGGTCAATCGGGCATTTGAGACCTTCTACCGGGGACTGTACACCTCCGAGCCCCCCAATGGGGGCGCTGGGATGAAACAGTTCGTAGACGGACTGGAGCTACCAGTTGTGGGTGAAGACAGAAGGGGGGAGTTGGAAGCACCAACAGACCTGGGAGAAATCATGGACAGCATCAGCTCCATGCAGGCGGGGAAGGCACCGGGACCCGACGGGTTCACGGCGGACTTCTACAAAAAATTTGCACTAGTTCTGGCCCCACACTTAAGGGACATGTTCGTGGACTCACTGGCAAGGGGCACCCTGCCCCCCACGCTAGCGCAGGCCACAATTTCACTGATACCCAAAAAAGATAAAGGCCTGACGGAATGCGGATCATACAGGCCCATTTCACTGCTGAAAGTGGATGCGGAAATACTCACAAAATACCTAGCCAAAAGGCTGGAGGGCTGTGTACCAGAGGTGGTCGCAGAGGACCAAACCGGCTTTGTCAAGGGTAGGCAGCTCACAGCGAACATCAGGCTGCTGCTGAACGTAATAATGACCTCCTCTGGGGAGCGAACACCAGAGGTGATCATCTCCCTTGACGCAGAAAAGGCCTGGGCTAGGAGCGGGGTTCACCGCCTGGGTGAGGCTCCTGTACAACGCTCCCAAAGCGAGCGTCCGAACTAACACCACCAGCTCTGAATACTTCCAGCTGCAGAGAGGAACAAGACAGGGCTGTCCCCTGTCCCCGCTCTTGTTCACACTCGCGACCGCACCCCTGGCGAAAGCCCTGCGGGACGCGAAAAGCTGGAAGGGAATCCACAGAGGAGACAGAGAGCAGAGAGTCTCACTCTATGCAGATGACCTGCTCCTCTATGTCTCGAAGCCACAGGATGGACTGAAGGCAATACTGCAAATACTGAAAGAGTTTGGAAGCTTCTCTGGGCAAAAGCGAGGCATTCCCAGTGAACCCAAATAGGGGGGGGGGGGGGGGGGGGGGAAAGAGAGCTGCACGGGCTCCCGTTCAAAACAGCCCAGAACAGATTCCGCTACCTGGGGATCCAGATAGCCAGAGACACAGATCCACAAGTGGAACCTGACCAGCCTGGTGGAGGAAAAAGGTGGGGCTCACTCCCACTCTCCCTGGCGGGGAGAGTGCAGACGATCAAGATGAACGTACTGCCAAGGTTCCTCTTACTGTTTAGATCCATTCCTATCTTCATCGCCAAGACCTTTTTCTAAAACGTAGACAGTCTAATCATGGCGTTTGTGTGTGTGTGTGTGGGGGGGGGTAAGAACCCGAAAATTCCCAAACAGACACTGCAAAGAAGGAAAATCAAAGGGGGTTTGGCCTTATCAAACCTACAATACTACCACTGGGCAGTAACAGCAGAAAGAGTGAGGGGATGGGTACAAGAACCCGACACAGATTGGGTACGAATGGAGGAGGCATCCTGTAAAGGAACGACTCTCCAGACCCTGGCCACAGCAGCACTCCCATCCCCCTGAACAAGATACACAACGGGCCCAGTGGTAGCGGCCACGCTGAGAACGTGGACCCAGCTGAGACAACACTTCGGGATAGTCAAAATGTCCCCCATGGCTCCCATATGAGGCAATCATAGATTCCACACCCCCAGCCATGCTGGATACCACCTTCAAAAGATGGAGGCAGGACGGGGGTACATTGACGGTCGGGGATTTCTACGTAGGGCACAGACTGGCGACACTGGACGAACTGACGAGGAAGTGAAGGCTAGCAAAAGGACAGGAAATGAGACAACTCCAAATCAAACACTTCCGCCGTAAAGAGACAGTAGGGTACCCCGGGGCCCCAGAAGCCACACTACTAGAGGACCTGATAGGCACAAGCAACGAGAAGGGGGGCTATGTGGGAAAATATACAGCCAGCTACTGGACAGAGCCCGGACACTGCTGGACGAGACCAGACAAAAATGGGAAAACGAACTGGGGACAGAGGTAGGATGGGGACTCTGGAGCGAAGCACTGAGCAGGGTGAACTCTACCTCCTCCTGCGCAAGGCTAAGCCTAATGCAGCTCAAAGTGGTGCATAGAGCGCACCTGACCAGAACCCGAATGAGCAGGTTCTTCCCGGAGGTGGAGGACAAATGTGAGCGGTGCCAGAGGGGCCCGGCCAACCATACCCACATGTTTTGAGCTTGCCCCAAGCTTGCTGGGTTCTGGACAGCCTTCTCCAAGGCAATGTCCGAGGTTGCGGGGGTGAGGGTGAAGCCATGCCCAATAGTGGCAATCTTCGGGGTATCGGAGCAGCCAGAGTTTCACATGGGGAAGGGGGCCGACGCCCTTGCTATCGCTTCCCTAATCGCACGCCGGAGAATCCTGCTCGGCTGGCGATCGGCAGCACCACCCACAGCTGCAGACTGGCTCGCTGACCTCTCGGAATTTCTCCACCTGGAGAAGATTAAGTACGCCATCCGAGGGTCAGAGGAAGGCTTCCTGGATACTTGGGGGCAGTTTGTCGGTCTGTTCCAAAACCTGTTCGAGGCCAGCAATGAGGAGTAAGCTAATAAGAATTTTTTTAAAACACCAAGATAGATGAGGTACCAAAAGACTGAGCAACCCGGGGGGGTGGAGGTGGAGGTGGAAGGAAGGTGGGGAAACCACGAGAGATATGGGGGGGTGGAGCTACCCCCCCTTTTTTTCCCCATTCTGTCCGGAAAATAAAATAAAAGCTCAGCCGAAGCCAGGGGGGGGGGGAAAACAACAGGGAAGGGGGAGGGGAGGAACCATAGACCGATCCAGAGGGCAACGAAATGCACGTAGGATCAGTTGAACGAATGACAAACTAAACCTCTCTGTATAATAAAGGAAATTAGTGCGGGCAAGAAAAACGTAATGTGTATATATACAACTGTTTATAAATATAGGAAATGCCAATAAAAAAAAAATTTTTAAAGCACTGACGGAGTGCTGGGAAGTTGCTTGCCTGCTCTTTCAGTAATGAAATGTTGAACATTTTGGTGGATGGGAACTACAAGCAGATATTCTTTAGGTAGGGTTTCAAAAAGAAATTAAAAATGAAACTGCGGCCTGATAATAACTGAAGTGGGTAGAGATTGAGGTGCAGGTGGCAGAGGACGAAAGGTTTCTACAAGTCTTGCTGAATTTAACAGCAGGGTCTGTTTTAAAGTTTTCAAGTTTCCTGTCCGACAGCCATAGTTTTTTTCCATCCCAAAAGCAGCAAGGGAGCACTGTAGTCTGGCATCGCGGGAAGGGGTAAGTCGGGGGCGTTAGCAGGGACCATGTCAGGGGTCTGATCACAGGGGAGTAAAACAGAGAAGCTTGCTGAGCCGGGGGAAGCAATTCTGCTCATCCTGGTCCACAGGAACTGCTGTCTTTCCTGATGGATCCAGGTCTGCATTCCTCCCTTCCTGGTTTCCCAATACTAGGGAAATCCCGTCCACAGATATAAAAATTAAGGCTGTACTAAAATGGAGGCATGCATCTTCATTAAAATATTTTAATGATCAACCTCCCACTGAGAGTATTTTGGTCAGAAACTCATTTAACCGATTGGGCAAGTTCAATTACAAATATTCCTAAAATTCAAACTGATGACTTTCTCTCTCAAAGTGGCTGTGCATCAGATTTCCATTGCTACGTTTTTTTTACAAATATTTTTATTCACATTTTTACATATTGTCAACAAGAAAAAAGAAAAACAAAGAACACATAAATAAACATCTTACAACTACATCACAAATTCCCCCAATATACAAAACCCCCATTAAGCAATAATAAACACAGTAGAACACACAAAGTATACCCCCACCACCTCTCTGGGTTGCTGCTGCTGACCACCTCCTAGCGCCCCGCTAAAAAGTTTAGGAACGGTTGCCACCGCCTGAAGAACCCTTGCACAGACCCTCTCAAGGCTAATTTTACCCTCTCCAATTTAATGAATCCTGCCATGTCGCTGATCCAGGCTTCCACGCTCGGGAGCCTCGCATCCTTCCACTGTAGCAGAATCCTTCACCGGGTTACCAGGGACGCAAAGGCCAGAATACCGGCCTCTTTCGCCTCCTGCACTCCCGGCTCGTCTGATACCCCAAATAGTGCTAACCCCCAGCTCGGCTTAATCTGGGTGTTTACCACCTTAGACACCGTCCTCGCAATACCCCTCCAGAACCCATCCAGCGCCGGGCACGCCCAGAACATGGGTATGATTTGCTGGGCTCCCCGAGCGCCTCCCACACCTGTCTTCCACCCCAAAGAACCTGCTCAGCCTCGCCCCTGTCATATGCGCTCTGTGAAGAACCTTAAATTGTATCAGGTTAAGCCTGGCGCAAGAGGAGGAAGAATTTGTTAATTAAACTCTTAAATATTTCATGAAATTGAAACTTTATTTTATAGTACCATAAATCTATTTTAATTTCCTGCCAAATTCCTCCACATTACTCTTTTTGTTGATGTAATTCTTTCTTACAGATGCACACTGTTTTTCTCTGAAGCTTAACATACAAAACAGGTTCAGGTTCAATGTTCACATTTTTAAAATCTAAACCCTGACTTGAAACTGCTCATTTCCAAGTTTTTTGAGGAAATGAGACAATGGGAGGGCAGCCAACATGCTCCCAGGAGGTGGGAATGAAATTTAAATATTTTCAGGAGACTGATAGCCTCTGATTTAACCAGCTTTGCAGGTTTTACAGTGGGCAGCAGGGATCTCAAACGTCAGGAAACCTGGCAGCTGAAGTAAAACAAACACAGGTTCTGGGAGGACGCGGAGTAGTAGTAGAAGCATAGGCTAGCAGATATGTTCACAATAATCGTCATACTTGCCCCTAGCGCGCGCACTCACACACATACCTACACGCAACCCCCCCCATCAATCTCATCGCCACAGGATCGGAGAACCACCTACCACAGGATCGATCTCAAGGATCAGAATTCGGTCCCACTTTGTCCTCTAGCCTGCCCCTGAGCATTCCTTGTTGTGATGATGGATGGTATTATTTTTAATATTTTTAGGAATATGGTGATACTCTGTAAATCTATGTGTTTGAGAATGTGCCCATGATTAATTAAACTGGAATACTGTTAATTGGATAGCTTGACTGTGAGAGCTGAGAGATAAAAGGATATGGTGCTAGGTGCATGCATTTGTAATGAGAGGGAATGGTGAGGTTGGATATACAAGTAAATCAGTTGGGTTAAAATTTGCATTGAGGGATAGTACAGACTTGGCTTTTTAGTTGTTAAGTTTCAAAGGGGGTGTAGAAGTGACAAGGAACTTTCAAAGCTTACAAAGTTTTCAGAAGTAGACAGGGGAAGGTTATTAAACTTTACTGACTCAAGAGTAGAGGCAATATGGCGACATGAAAATGTTTTTGGAAAAGTTGAGTTCAAAGAGGTCCTTGAGGGCAATCAAATCTGAGCTGAAAGGGGAGATGGATATATAAGGCAAGGTTCTAAGCTTAGTTAAGGTAACTGTGCGAGGGCAATGTCCTGGGACCAGCTCTGTGCTGGGAGAAGGTGCAAAGGTTGTAACAGCTATCCAGTCAAGCCAGAAAATTATTGGTTTTCAGAAAGCAGGTGGTTTCAGAACCTTCTTGGGTTTCCACGACCAAGGAGTTTTGTGGTATATCTTTATTAAAGTAACAGTAGTTTGTGCCTTGTGTAATGCTACTGGACTTTCATAGTTAAAAATCCATAAGGAAGTTGTTGCTAAGAAGGGAGTTTGCTTGTGTGTTCTGACCAAGTGGGGGGTGGGGAATGTTTTTTGTAAGACAGTTTTAATTGTGTAACTTTAATATTATGTTTTTTTCCTCTTGTTAATAAATCTTTTAATTTTTTAAATCCTAATGCTTCTGGGATCAGTAGCTTCTTTCCTTATTTTCAAAATACAAAAAAAAAGGTTTTAATTAGTTTCCCTCTAGGATCTCTCTTGCTCAGCAAAATAACATCTGCTGTGGTCGTGACACTGTCAAACCGGAAGCATGGCCTGTCAATCAGGCTGACTTCCAACGGGGAACTTTTCAGGGCCAAAAGACACATGCTGAGGAATTTTAACTCCACAGGAAAATTCAGACTCCATCTTCCAACAGAAACTCTAACCGCACTCTAACCGGAACATAACAACCATCCCACTTTCACTCTTCCCTGCTTCCAATTTAATATTCAGACCATTGTTTTCGACTAAACAAAAATCTAATGAAATCTGGGAGACTTAACTTTTTTTTTGGAACATTGACATATATATATCACATCTAGCATGACAAAATAACACAAATCTCATGGCAGGATACCTTATGCTAACTTCAACATAAATAATTGAGAATTATTTTCCTTTTCCATCATATGAATCATAATTAATTGTTTGAAGACATCTATGTTGCTTCCTTTCAGTCCATTTTCTGAAGGAACCGAAAATCAACAGATATTTTATCGAGGTAACAAATTGCTTTCAAGTAAAAACGGTCTCCAGGCACATGTCCAGGCATACTGATGGCTCCCAGTGCAGACATATCCTCAAAGGGCCCAGAGGGTCATGAGAAGAAATCGCTTTCACATGATCAGTTCAATGTACACTTAGTCAGAATTTAAAGTTTTGGAGGTAACTGCTTTGTGTCTAACCGAGATCTGAATTAGTGCGGGCAGACCTGAACAAGCCTTTCTTCAACAGAAATCAGTCTGAGGAGAACAAGACACAAATGAACTAAGCTCATATCCAATTGACCACATTTTTGTCATTTGTATAAACAAATTGCTAGATGTAACAAATTAGTGCTCATTGGTGAACGTGACAAGGCAGAGAGGGATTACATATTTTAGAGTGAGAATTGAGAAAGTGTAATTTTCACTTAATCCCACAAGTACGAGCTGCGTGGACACTTTGCTCAAATTACACACTATCACTTTTATAAACCTAACCAAAAACAGCCTTGCTTTGCATCATGCATAGTTCCTGAAATAAATACTCCTTGATTATATTCAGTCAAGCATACTATTTTGTGGAACCAATCCACAGCCACGATTGTAAGTTAACTCTATGGAGGCTATTTATACAATTTCAATTTAAAGCATGCACAAAAATATCAGCCTGTATATTACAGAAATTGCAGCCAATTTTAGTGCTCTTTAAATCAATGGAAAATGTTCCATCTTCATAATCTATAGCTACAAATCGTTGAAGTGCCTGTGTGAAAATGTTCCCTTGGATAAATTGCATGGTTTCAAATGATTTCAATCATACGAACTTTGCGCCAAGGACATCTTCTTTTCCCTCTTTGCACTAAGTATGTATTTCCCCTCCTCCTCGTACACTATCATACTAAATTCCAAGAGATACTGAGCACTCAGTAGATAAAATAACAAATGGCGTGTACGTGGTCTATTTATTCTCTTGGACAAATTTTGATCATTCATGGGAAGTCAATTAAGGTAGTTGGAGAGGAATTTCCTGGAATATTTTCTCCCAATTTGTCACTAGTTATTTTCCATCATTTTGCTTCTCCCATGAGATTACATGGATTATGATGAGAAGGTGAGAGTGAATAGGTGCCTAATCATAAGGACATAAGAAATAAGAGTAGGCCACACAGTCTGTCCATCGAGCCTGCTCCACCATCAACAGTTCTGTTAACCATGTTTAATTGACCAGCAGGCCTTTACCTGCCTGTATGCTTGTGAATATTTGTTATTACAACACCCTGGGCTAACGCACAGCCAATTCTAGCCCCACGTGCCCTGGAGTCACAACACATGCGAATTAACCAATAATTCTTGGAAAAATACCCAAAGTCTTCGGCCCTTGGCTGCCCAATAATTACAATAACCTGGGGCGAAATTCTCCTACCCGCCCCGCCACATTTCTGCTCCGACCGGCCGGCGGGAGTCTCCGTAACACCGGCCGGTCAATGGGGTTTCCCATTGTGGGGCAGCCCCACGCCATCGGGAAACCCCCGGGCGCCGGCAAAACGGAGACTCCCGCCGGCGGAGAATGACGCCCCAGGTTTGTAAGTTTAAGCACAATTACTGTTTATTTATAACAGGAACCATAATGAAATGTGCAGTAAATACAACCTGTTAACGACAAGCTAATACCTACTACCCACTTTAATGGTCCCACCCTCTACCCACACACACACAAGACAGACAAACACAGACGGGTGGAAAGGGGCAAAAATAATAAAGATGAAGGTCTGGGTGGCACGGTGGCTCAGTGGTTAGCACGGTTGGTTCACAGCACCAGGGACCTGGGTTTGATTCCCGGCTTGGGTCACTGTCTGTGCGGAGTCTGCACATTCTCCCTGTGTCTGCGTGGGTATCCGCCGGGTGCTCCAGTTTCCTCCCACAAAGTCCTGAAAGTCGTGCTTGTTAGGTGAATTCGACATTCTGAATTCTCCCTCAGTGTACCCAAACAGGCGCCAGAGTGTGGCGACTAGGGGATTTTCACAGTGCTTCACTGAAGTGTTGATGTAAGCATACTTGTGACACTAATATTGATTAAGTTATGTTATTATGTAATGTTAAAAGACAAGAGTTTATGCTTCAGATAGTGGTTCTTTAGCACACTTTCTTCACAGCAAGCTTGCTGATTGAAGTCTCTGGTTTTCAGCCGGTAATGGTCTACTTTGTAGAGTCAATCATTCAGGGTCCATGTAGCTTAGCAAATGCAGTACTCACAGGCAGCAGGCTTTCTGAAGAGACACCGTGGATGCAATTTTACTAAAAGGGAACAAGGTCCCATAGCGAGCGATTTTAGCCACTGTAAAACGCCACTCATGTTAGATAAGGGGCCTCGGCGGCGAGTACGCATTCGAGACTGCACATAGCCCCGTTTTGTGTACAGAGGAGCTTTGCTGTATCACTGCCTAATCTTCTCTTTGCTCAACTTCCACACTCAAGGGAGATAATTTTAACTTTGTGACATAGTGTAAAATGGATGATAGCAAATCTTCGTCTCTTTTCATTTTCATTGACTTCAGAACTTGGGAGACTGGGGAATAGCCAGCAGCCATCAAGATGTGTGCACTACTGGTGAAAAACATCACTTTCTGAATATTCTCAATTTTCTCAGCATTAGTACACTGTACATGTTAGACACATTTTTCAGCTCTATATTCAGTACCCAGCCATGCACATTATTTGGTGTTCCCTTCATCTGGCAGCATTCTTCAGTGCATTAAATGTGTTTGCGTTTCCCATGAGCATGATTAGCGTGGATTTAACTTGTCCAATTACTGCCAAATTAGAGGCAATCTCATGCTGGGTGCATGGCCGCCATGGAATTAAGTGAAGCTTCCAAAAGACATTTAATGTGCAGTCACAAGTTATTTATTATGTAAGTTGTAAACATTGTGGCATGTCCATGAGTATAACTTATTACAAGCCTCATCCTATTGCTGATTCCATTTATTGTATGGTATAGTTTCATAAGAGTCATAGAATCATACAGCACAAGAAAGATCCTTCAGCCCATCGTGTCTGTACCGGTCAAAAACAACCACTTAGTCATTCTGATCCCATTTTCCTGCACTTAACACATAGCCTTCTATGCCCTGGGGTTGCAAGTGCACAACTAAATACTTCTTAAATGTTATGAGGGTATCTGCCTCCACCACACTTTCAGGCAGCAAATTCCAAACTCTCACCACCCTCTGGGTAAAAAAAAAAAATGTTCCCCTCACATTCCTCTAAACCTCCTGATCCTTACCTTAAATCTATGCATCCTGGCAGTGCCAGTGCCAGTTGGGTACTTTGGTGGCACTGCCAGGGCACCCAAGTGGCACCAGTAGTGCCAGGGCACCACCCTGCCCAAAGGGCATGCAGCTGGGGGCCTCCGATCCTTGGGAGACCCCCAAGAGTGCCATTCCGTCTGGTCCCCCTTTGTGGGGAGCAGTATCAAACAGTGTTCGCCCGAGGTTTCTGAGGCGAAGGGGTTGAATCCCAAAGCATGCTTACTGCCTCGCTCTAATATGCGGATTTGCTAAAACGTGATCCCGCCCATTGTGGGCAGGATTCTCAGCACGTATTGCGTTGAATCTTGCGAGTCGTTGCGAGACGGGTAGATCCCAGGAGTGGGGTCTCCTAGCTTTAAACGGCCACGCTGCGTCACGACGAGCTGCTCTTCCGGCATTGTGTGGCTGCTGGATTGCGCCCCAAGTCTTTCCAATCTCTCTTCATAACTAACTCTCTCCAACCCAAGCCACATCCTGGTAAATCTCTTCTGAACCCTTTCCAGTGCTATCACATTCCTCCTGTAATTTCAGAACTGCATACAATGCTCTAGATATGGCCTAACCAACGTTCTATACAGTTCCAGCATAATCTCCTTGCTCTGAAACTCTATGCCTTCTCTAAAGGTAGCTTAAGGGACTGGTGTACATGTACACCAGGATTCCCCTGACCCTTGTGCTTCTCAGGCTCCTGCCATTTATCATATAATCCCTTGCCTTGTTTAGCTTGCCCAAGTGCACCAGCTCACACTTATCCAGATTAAATTCCATTTGCCACTGATCAGCCCATCTGACCAGCCTGAGTATATCCTTCTGCAATCGAAGGCTACCCTCCTCACTATTTACCACTCCACCATACACATACTCACTGTTCAACTCTCCTACACTCATATCTAGATCATTTGTATAAAACACAAACAGCAAGGGCTCCAACACTGATCCCTGCAGGACCTCCCTGGACCCAGGCTTCCAGTCAGAAAAACACCCCTTGACCATCACCCTCTGCTTCCTGCCACTCAGCCAATTTTGGATCCAATTTGCCAAATTTCCTTGGATCCCATGAGCTCTTACCTTCGCTATCAGTCTCCCATGTGGGACCTTATCAAAGGTCTTACTGAAGTCCGAGTAGACTATGTCAAATGCATTTCCCTCACCTACATACCTGGTCACCTCTTCGAAAAACTCAATGAAGTTAGTCAGACGTGACCACCCCTTAACAAACCCATGCTGAGTGCTCTTCATAAAACCCTGCCTCTCCAAATGCAGATTAATTCTGACTCTCCCCACCACTGAGGTTAGACTGACTGGTCTGTAGTTTCCTGGTCTATCCCTTCCTCCCTTCTTGAATAATGGTACCACATTGGCTATCCTCCAGTCCTCCGGCACCCCTCCTGTGGCTAGAGTGGAATTGAAAATTATTGCCAGCGCCCTTGCTATTTCCTTCCTTGCCTCATACATTAGCCTGGGATAAATTTCATTTGGCCCTGGAAATTTGTCTACCTTTAAGTCTGCCAGAGCACTCGGAACCTCCTCTCAGTCTATGTTAATCTCTTTAATTTTATTACAGTCCTTCTCCCTGATTTCTATACCCACACTGTCCCTCTCACGAGTGAACACTGACACAAAGTATTCATTTAGAAACCTACCTACATCCTCCGGCTTCACACACAAATGACCAGTGTGGTCCTTAATGGCCCTACACTATCCCTAGTTATCCTTTTACCCTGAATGTACTTGTAAAACAACTTAGGATTTTCCTTTATTTTATCTGCCAGTATCCTTTCATGTCCCCTTTTTGCTCTCCTAATTTCCTTTTTAAGTTCCCTCTTGCACATTCTATACGCCTCTCGGGCTTCTGCTGTTTTGAGCCCTCAATATCTGCCATTAGCCTCCTTTTTTCTTCTTATCCAATGCTGTATATTCCTTGATATCCAGGGTTCACTGGACTTGTTGATCCCACCCTTTTCCTTGATTGGAACATGTTGACCCTGTACTCTCCCTATTTCCTCCTTGAACCCATCCCACTGTTATATCACAGATTTACCTAAAAGTGTCTGCTCCCAGTCCACTCTGGCCAAATCATATATGGGGCGAAATTCTCCGGAAGCGGCGCGATGTCCGCCGACTGGACCCAAAACGGCGCAAATCAGTCGGGCATCGCGCCACCCCAAAGGTGCGGAATGCTCCGCATCTTTGGGGGCCGAGCCCCAACCTTAAGGGGCTAGGCCCGCGCCGGACGAATTTCCGCCCCGCCAGCTGGCGGAAAAGGCCTTTGGTGCCCCGCCAGCTGGCGCGGAAATGACATCTCCGGGCGGCGCATGCGCGGGAGCGTTAGTGGCCGCTGACGGCATTCCCGCGCATGCGCAGTGAGGGAGTCTCTTCCGCCTCCGCCATGGTGGAGACCGTGGCGAAGGCGGAAGGAAAAGAGTGCCCCCACGGCACAGGCCCGTCCACGGATCGGTGGGCCCCGATCGCGGGCCAGGCCACCGGGGGGTGCCCCCGCGATTCCCGCCCCCGCCGAATCTCCGGTGCCGGAGAATTCGGCAACCGGCGGGGGCGGGATTCACGCCAGCCCACGGCGATTCTCCGACTCGGCGGGGGGTCGGAGAATCTTGCCCATGATCTTTTTAAAATTGACCTTCCATAAAACCTTCCCCCAGTTTAGAACTTTGATTTCAGGCTCTTGTCCTTTTCCATAGCAATCTTGAATCTAATGGAGTTGTGATCACTGTCTGCAAAATGTTCCCCCACTGATACTTCAACCACCTGCCCAGCTTTGTTACCGAAAGCTTTCACACTTAGAAATATGCTCAAGACCTGCAGTTACAGAACAATCATCATTAGCTGACTGTATCTTTAGAGCACCATGGAACTCCAATCCCAAAAGACAGAAAGATACTTTTACAATATGAGGTTATTTTTGAAGATTTGTAGCTACATTTAAAAGAAAACATTTTAGTTACAGGAGCACAGAATCTAAACTTTCCTGACTTTAATCCAAGAAAGTTAGGAACCACCTAATACAATTGAGTTATTAGTATGCTGTTCTTAGGAAAGCTACATTGCTACACAGTATAGTGAGATATAGCAAAGACACAATATTTTGCCTGCACGGCAAGAATTTAAATAGGATACCATCTTTTAGACTAAGTGCCATGCAATGCCGAACTGCACTTTTTGGAATCCTACAGGATTGCAATATTTTACTCCAGTTCTCCACCCAAAATTAATCAATAAATGGCAATATCTATAGCGTCACATTTTGATAAGGGCAGATATCAAAGGTGCGATATTCAGCCTAACCCTATCGGTGCACTATCCAGCTGAATTCAAAATCTGCTTTTCACATCTTTTTGATGCTTTGACACTGCTTCCCAACCCTTCGATTCATACTGGCAGTCTTCACCCTCACATTTTAATGTCCTCCCCTCCCATTTCAGTCTTGCATTCTCCTATGGGTACACCTTCCACAAGTTTGCGCCTCAGCACAATTGCCAATTATAGCTCTCGCTGCTCCAAGTGACTGAACATGTGTGTAACAGTGAGTGAGAATTCCTGATATCAAACCAATTCCCTCCCAGAGCATCTCAGTATCTGTGCATTTGTAAGGAGGGCCTTAAAATAGGTGCCACCCCGGAATTGAGTATTTCAGTTTTTTTACATTTTTAGCATCAAAAGCCAAGAGAAAAGCCAAAAAACAGTAAATCTGTAAAATTCAATTATTTTCAACATCACTAAACGCCAAGTAACCATGCAAGAGATTAACAAAGTCACAATTAAGCTAAATGCTCAATTATTTGCTCAGTTCAGAGACACCATTTTATGGGGCTTACTGGCAGTTGCTGAAGCGATTGCCACAAATACTGTCAAGCTACATTAGCACTAAATATATTTGCATTTGTGAATGGACAATGCTACAATATATTGATTGCTGAAATGTATGCTAATGCAGCATATTACTAACTTACTATCAAGAAGGAGACAATTTATTTTTAAAGTCTGATGGAAAAAATAAATAATTAATGCTATAATTTAACTTTCCAGTCTGTTTGGCGAATGGTATACTGTGATCATTGTATTGAATCTTTGCATTTTGTGAATGATACTGCTGTCGTCATTATGATGTCCAAAGATGTGCTGGTTAGTGGGGCTACTGGGTTACGTGAATAGGGTAGGGGCCTGACCCAAGGTGGGGTTCTCTTTCGGAGGGTCGGTGCAGACTCGACAGGCCAAAGGGCCTCCTTCTGTACTGTAGGGATTCTACGATTATCTGAGCTCTTCTGCATGTGTGCTGGCATTGCAAATGTAAAGCATGCATATTTCCAGACCTGACTTTTGCAAAGAATCAAATGGGAAACAGGAGTTTTTTTCCACAAATTTAAGGGGAAATCTGTTTTTAATAGATTCATTGCCCAAATAACATTGAACAATTTATCAGTAGAAATCAGCAAAAACTGATTTTAAAAGATCCCGATGGATGTGAGATATTATGAATCAACAATATGCTTTAACAGATCTGGCAAAAGCAACTATAATATGTCTCAGAATTTAGAATATTTGGCTGGACGTTAAAGCCAAACAGTTTGTAAGAATGAAGGTCTGTTTTACAGAACAGTAAAAGCCAGGCACTTCCTTAAGGCTGTGTGAGGGGAGGCATTGAGAAAGAAAAAGAGAAGAGATGGGGAGGTGGAGGACTGCAAACCTCAGAATATTAGCATAGGCTGAGTCGCAACTCACCTAACTTTCCTCTTGTTTGATTGGTGGGCCTGCTGTTTCCAATCTACCTAAAGAGGGGTGTCAATCTATCCCTCAAACATTCAGAAGGTACTTGCATTAACTGTACCTTGTTTATTTCAGCAGGATATCAAAATCAAGAAGGCTTCCCAAGAAAGCAGCCAACTAAGAAATCTGATGAATTAATTCCATGTGCGACTGTATTTGAAACCCGAGACCACGGGTGCAAAGCAAATGTTTATAACCACTGATTTTGGAGCAAATGTACTTGGAGTATGAACTCAGCTGGACTAGTTCCTGTTAGTGTCAAAACATGTTTTGGACTCATCACATTGCTCATACAGTCAGCATTAATGCAACAGCAACTGCAATACATAAAATATGGCCACGGATTCAAAGGGAATTTCTGCACCAGTCTAGAAAAAAATTACCCATGTACTGCAGAGATTTCTTTAAAATCTAAGAAATTTCTCCAAATGCTGACACTGATTATTTAATAACTTGGCAGTCAGACAGCAAAAATGTAAACATAGAAATTTAAAGCAATGCTGTGGTTTTGAAACATGAACACAGAGCCGCAGTGAAAGGAGAGGAATAACAGGTTCCTCATGAACTTTCATGAGAGCTGTGGCAAAGAGCAACTTAACATCAGTCAAATTTAGCAGAAAAACTGCTTGCCGTAATTCATCTGTTGTTTTGAGAACTAATCCAAACTTCCAGAGAATAATAATAGATTTCAACATCAGAAATGTTTCACCTTCTATAGTTTAACAATCAGGGCCACCACATCAGTAAAAACGCAGTAAATTTGAAAATGCTGCTTTTCATTTACTGACCTGTATTTGTTGCAATTTAAACTTGTGAACAGCTATAGACACCAAATCTAATATTCCATAAATGCATAACGAAAGAATGACAGTGCTCAAATATATATTCTTCAGTCATATGCTGCTTTCATACTGCACATTTCACATCGATTCTAAAAGCTAGCTCCAACGGATTGCAAAACAATGCTAGTGCAGGCCCAAATTGGAGGAAGTGAGAACACCTTCAAGGGATGATTGCCTTCCTTTACTACCGCTGGTGTGAAGACTATTAATAAAAAACTTTGGCAGCTAATTGCTCTACAAGGACTTTCCAACTACAGAAGAAACATCTGAATCAGAAGCTGGAAAATCATGCTTGAAGCAGAATTTGCATCCACTGAGCAGTTCTATCCCCCACTTTGTGGCAATGCAAGTGGGCCCCACCAATTGTCAGGAAACAAAGGCAATCTAAGTAATCTATATTTGTATTTGAGGGTATTAAAAACATGGTATAGCTTTAAGTAAGTTTAATTTTGTGTTTCTGTATAAAAACAGGTTAAAACTTCAGTTAGCTCATGTTAAACAAAGGTGCCTGCATGTCTGTTTCATTTCAAACTGTGCCTGCATTGCAATTAAAGGCTCACCCTAGGTTAGAAAGAACTTTTGAGTTTAGTTTTAAGCTGGACCCAGAAGGATCTGGACAAGATTAGGGGAGCTGTAAAAAGCAGACTTCCCAAATGAACACAAGAAAGTCCAGAGCCAGGGAGTTGAGAAAAATGTATGTCGTAGGAGGACAGTTAAGTTAAAGGAAGAACAAGCAAGCAGTTGAACAAGGTTCTGTTCAGGAGAAGTCACGTTAAAGGTAGCAAAAATGTTCTGAGTTAAAGAGTCAGTTCAAAAAACAGGTTTAAAGTCAGCTTGGTAAGAAGAGAACATCGGAGGTAAATCAAAAGTTTGTTGACACCTTAATAGAGCCTATGAAGCAGTAGTGTTCTGTTGGTATGGCTGGGTACCTGAAAGATTGGGTGGAAGCGTGAATGCACATGGCAATCCAAGACAGAAATACTGAAAGGAGATACTGAAATCCTGGATGCTGATCCTTTGGAGATCACGCAAGAGAAGGCATGCAAGAGAAAGTTTGTGAATAGATTCCCAGGTGTGTTTTTCAAGAGTGGAGCTTGGGAAAACTCATGTGGAAGTCAGAGTTCCAGTGAGACCAGTTGGCTCACAGTGTGATAAGTATCTGGGGAGGACTTAATGAGATATCCACAGAAGTTGTATTGGGTGACAGCTGCCACTTGGTTTCAGAGTGTGGTGTCTCTGGCCACAGTTGACCTGTTGCTTTACATGGAACGTGTGCTTACCGTGAACATTATAATATATTTTATAACTTGTGTTATCCTTAAAAATCTTGTGTACATCTGTGAAGATATAGGCGAGACGAAGGAGTAAAGGATTATTGTATTGTAGTCAATCTTCTCATGTTTAATAAATTGTTTTTTTTTGTTAAAATGAATTGGTAGTGGGCAGCACGGTGGTGCAGTGGTTAGCACTGCTGCCTACGGCACTGAGGACCCGGATTCAAACCCTGCCCTGGGTCACTGTTAGTGTGGAGTTTGCACATTCTGTCCGTATCTGCGTGGGTTTCACCCCACTACCCAAAGATCTGCCGGTTAAATGGATTGGCCATGCCAAATTGCCCCATAATTGGAAAAAAATAATTGGATACTCTAAATTCTTATTTTTTTTTAAATGAATTGGTAGTCCTGTGACTCTGTTCATCCACGTCTTTAAAGAAAATTCAAAGTAACGGCCTTTTGAGTCTGGGTTCCATTCCGGAACCTGACTTTCCAGTCGTAACATCAGCTGGGATTGTAACAACTGAAATATAGCATAAAGATAGCGTTAGTCACAGATTTAAATTAACAAATAAATGAATTAATGATCAAGATTATATTTCTTATAAACAGGAACACTGCAATAGCAGGGGGAATTCAGGCTCTCACACTGCCCTCCTTCTGCATCCACCCTCACACACTTCCATTGAGCTTGTTCCGCCATTTGATTAGATAATGACTGATCCGTATCAATCTCCCTTCATACAGTTAAGATATCGTGCCATTGAGTTTAATAGATACATTTATTTAAGGAAGTTAGCTGTAACTCCATTTGTCACGTTTAATTTGTCCTATTTCTGGAGAAGTTATGTAAACAAATGTGGAATGAATCACAATAGCATTGTGGATAGCACAATTGCTTCACAGCTCCAGGGTCCCAGGTTCGATTCCGGCTTGGGTCACTGTCTGTGCAGAGTCTGCACATCCTCCCTGTGTGTGCGTGGGTTTCCTCCGGGTGCTCCGGTTTCCTCCCACAGTCCAAAGATGTGCAGGTTAGGTGGATTGGCCATGATAAATTGCCCTTAGTGTCCAAAATTGCCCTTAGTGTTGGGTGGGGTTACTGGGTTATGGGGATGGGGTGGAGGTGTTGACCTTGGGTAGGGTGCTCTTTCCAAGAGCCGGTGCAGACTCGATGGGCCGAATGGCCTCCTTCTGCACTGTAAATTCTATGATATCTATGATGACAATACTTGTTTACTCAATTTACATTACAAACAACTTAAAAGCAAAGGGAATTTCAAAGCTTTTTTGACAGACTCAAATTTTTGACAAGATTTGCTCAAAGGGAGACATTAACTTAGGGTCCAATATTTCTACTGCTAGCAATGTGGGTGCTAGGAGGCAGCAGTCAACACTGTGAGGGGCAGAGTGAAACAGGCAACCATTGATGATTCAAGCCAAAGCTTCTGGAAATAAAGATTCCAAATTAGTTCACATTCAAGTTCAAAGTCATGGCCTGCACCAATTCCAAAGGAAATTCTCACAGAATATACAGATTTTTACTCTCAATATGTTAGCTAGTCTTGCTGGGAGCAACTCAAGAAACTCAAAGTTAGTACGAAAATTTGAATTTTCAACAAATATTGCAAAATTGCTCCTTTTCTCTAAAATGCGAGAGTATTGTGACCACAAAGTGTACCCCCTTATATCTTGACAGGTGGAGTAATGTTTTTGACCAAGTATTTTCCATGGCCACCATAAAGATCATTGCAAGTTAAACAAATAAAGCCATGCAGGGAAAGGGCTGGAAGAACTGCTCCCAGGCTACTCTTACAGGTCATAGAATTAAGAGACAACGGTGACAGAGATATAAAGCGGAATTCTCCCATTTTGAGAGTCTGTGATGTGGCAGGGGCTGGAACGTGGTAGTGTGTTTCCCGCTGCGCCTGCCGACGAGAACCATGCCAAATCTCCCAGACCCGACTTCATGAATTATGTGTTTCACAACATTTTCGGTGGTGGGGCAGGCCTGGAAGGCATGTAGTCTGCCGTCGTGTCCGAGTGCCATATTGAGCGCCCAATATCATTGACCCACCACTGAAGAAAGACAGTGAACCACCTGCAAATGAAGATAGATCTCCGGAAGCACTCCAAGACCAGAAGATCGACCTCCTGAGACAGAAAATGGATCTCCAGGAACATTCTGAGGCGAGAAGACAGACACCCTCCAGGACACCTGATCCGGACGAACCACCTGCAGATGCTCCCCCAACCCACTGCTGTGTTGCTTCAGGGTTGCGGGCGGCCTCCATCCTGAACTCCAAAGGCTTCATTGCTAAGATGAGTCCTGACATCTACACACCATGTTGTATGAATGTGTTTCAAGTTGGCTTATTTTCCTGCAGGCATCATGGAGAATCTAGTGGAAGGGAAAGGGTTCGGGCCTTCATTTGCATCCAATCAACAGCAAATGAGGTTCACGTTGGCCTCTGGTGGGTTTTCCAACCTTCCGTGGCAAGCACCAGCAGAAGATCCCGCTGTAAATTCACGCCGGTATGAAACCAATTTCTGGCCCTCCTGCTATATTCTCCCACCATCAAACACGCCAGCGGGAAATTAAGAGAATTGCACCCATAATTGCAGTCAACTGCCTATGCTTTGGGAAAAGGAATGGTATGTGGTGCAGGGAAATCAGAAGCAAGAAGCAGCAGTCGATGGTCATTTAAAAAAAAAGGAAGATTACTTGAAGCTAATAGTTAACTCATTAATGAAATCACACCCATTATTTAAAGCAGAAAGGACTCTCACAATGTGTCTTCTATTGCTTTTAAAACCAAATGGCTGAGATTGCCTATGGAGTTTGGATGGCTGGCAATTTATTCCATAAAACCAGTTTTTTTCTACAAGCAATATACAATTTGTATAATCGACTCTAAAAGTGGTATTTTCAGCCAAACCGGCTGCATTTATTTAGAGAGATGAATAACATCAGCTAAAACATCCAATCAAAAAAATGGGAAATTTCTAAATTACATCAAAAACAACAAATATAGACATTCAGGAAAAATAAGGGTGAGTGAAGCAAGTGGTTTGCAAATGCATGAATAACATGATTAAAATCAAAATCAAATGGACTAAAAATAATTTATGCAAAGCCAACAGGAAAGATGTGGGGAGAAATTTGGAAAGTGCATACATAGGTGGAGTAACAAAGGATGTTAAACAAATGAAAACTTTTCCGCTGTTGAAATAGAAGAGTGGTTAGAGAATTTGTTTCTAACTCTAGCAGAAGGAAATATTTCTAGTTGTGGGGAGGCCAAAACCAAAACCAATTATAAGATGGTCATGAAGAAATTAGGAGAAATTTCTTTAGCCAGAAAGTGGTTAGAATGTAGAACTCATCAGCACAAGGAGACAAATGGTATAAACGCATTCAAGGGGAAGCTAGATAAATACGAGGGAGTAAGGAATACAACGTAATGCTAATGGGGAAAAATGGAGAGGGGTGGGATAAAGCTCTTGTGGAGCATAAACTGACTTATGTCAATTGAGACAAATGGTCTACTTCTGCATTGTACACTCTAAGCAATTCTATGTAAAGTTGTGGTGAATTATTTAATGGATATTGTCAAATTTTATCCACTATTACATAAGAAGGATAACTTATTTTCTGACGCCAAAGGGTCTTCAGCAGACAAAAAGATAGTGAAGAAATTCAAAATGCTGATGGGTTATGGGAAGTACCAGAGGGATGTGATTTGGATGGTCTCATCATTGCCTGTTCTTGGTCTTACATAAAAGATCATTCCTATTTTAAGAAAGAAGAACTACATTTCCTATTTTCCTTTATGACTAAATTTTCCTTTATGACTGGGGCAGCACGGTAGCATAGTGGTTAGCACAGTTGCTTCACAGCTCCAGGGTCCCAGGTTCGATTCCCGGCTTGGGTCACTGTCTGTGCGGAGTTTGCACATTCTCCCCGTGTTTGCGTGGGTTTACTCCGGGTGCTCCGGTTTCCTCCCACAGTTCAAAGATGTGCGGGTTTGGTGGATTGGCCATGCTGAATTGCCCATAGTGTCCAAAAAGGTTAAGTGGGGTTACAGGGATAGGGTGGAGGCGTGGGCTTGAGTAGGGTTCTCTTCCAAGGGCCGGTGCAGATTCAATGGGCCGAATGGCCTCCTTTTGCACTGTAAATTCTATGATTCTATGACTACATATCTCCATTTTTTTCCTCTTTTATGTGGAAGCATCAGGCAAAAGTCAGGCACTTCAAGCGCAGGATATCAAATTGTAATTTCTTAATTCTATGGCACCAAAGAATGGTGCTGAAAGACATATGAACATATGAACATATCAGAGCAAGAAGCAGGAGTATGCCATTCAGCCCCTCAAGCCTGCTCTGCCGTTTAATAAGATCATGACTGATTTGATAGTAACCTCAAATCTGCATCTCACCCTCTTGCTTACCAAGAATCTTTCCCCCTCTGCCTTAAAAATATTCAAAGGTTCTGCTTCCACCAATGTTGATGTCCCACACTTAAGAGGAAATCCAGATGACACAAACATCTCCGTAAATAGTGAAATATGACATCTTTATTCCAGGTAGATCAAAGTTTATTTAAGGCTCTATTCCCTCCCATCCGTATCATTTTCTCTTCATTCCTTCAAACCATGCAAAGCAAAACCATGTTCTCTAAAATCCGGTAGTTTAAAACCCCTGGAAAATTAGCATCAATATACCTGCAATCTTTATGTTAAGGTTAGCATCTAGGAGCAGGTTTTCAGCTTTCAGGTCTCGATGTACAATGTTTCGACAGTGGCAAAAATGGACCGCTGCAACAATCTGCTTGAATTTCTTTCGGGCTTCTTTCTCTGCCATACGTCCATGGGCGACAAGGTGATCTATGGTTTGAAAAGTTGGGGGAAATTGTGAGAAACATGAAATAAAGGCTCACGGTGTCACAAGTTTTGGCAAAATAAAAGAGTCATCACACTTTGGTGATACTAAACGAAGGAGTACACAAATATTTTAACGCATACATACCTATATATGTCACGGAATCACTGGAAATTTAGCAAAGGCAGAATGTTAACTTTAAAGATCATTTTTCTCTTTCTGATCCTCCCCCAACACCCTGCCATCACCATGGCATCTCTCTGAGCAAACACCATATATGAACATCTCGGATTCCTTTGCAGCTTCCTTTAAAGCTATTTTTGTTTCAACAAACACAAAGCAAAATTTTATGTTGAGAAGATGGAAAAAAAATCCTCCATGGTAAGGTTTTGTTGGGAAGTAAATTATTCCAACCAGTGACATATTTCAGAAATGTCAATGCTCTCTAGAATTCAAGCTCAAGACTACAGCAGTGTGGGTACCATAGTGCACAGTGCAGCATCAGCATTCTCTGCACAAAACGCGGTATATAGGTTCAATGTTCTACTCAGATTGCAGCCATGCTACACAGCAAGACATCAGAATTCCATCTATTCAGGCTAAGAGGGAAAAACTGAATAATCGTCTTTTGCCAGGCTGGGCTCTCCTCTTCCTGGTAGTTATTCAAGAGCAATATTTGCAGCAACCAGAGGAAGTGGCCACCTACAACGAATAGTGTGCATTCTGAGAGAATAGTATGTACTTCCAACTCAAAAGAAAGACCACAGCAGTGCCAATCACATCACTTAATGTTATATTAGGCAGTTTGAAGTTTAAAGTATAATCATGTCAATTCCATATGCAAGGTAATATCTAAATGTTAGTTTTGCAGATGGTGATACTCAGGAATGGCTACATTTATTCTGCTGTCTCTGAGCATCACTTTCTCAGGGCAACTTTGGGTAATAATAATATTATTACCCAAAGTTGCCCTGAGAAAGTGATTGACTTTCTTCTTGAATTGCTTGAATGATGCTCCCACAATAAAGCTGGGGTGGAATTACAGAATTTTAAACCAGCAATGGTGAAGAAACAATGATTTATGTCTCAGCCAGAATGCCATGTGACTTGGGAAAACGTAGAGACAATGTGCTTCTTGGTGGAGGGATACAGGGAACAGAGGTGCGTTGAAATAGTTTTGGTAAGTGATTGTTATATATCCTGTGATCTGAACACACTGGAGCCATAATCAGTGGTGGACGCCGAGTCCATTGACAAGTGAACCAATCAGGTGAACTACTTTCGCCTGAATGCTCTCAGGCTTCTTGCAGCTGCACCCATCCAGCCATGTGGCCAGTATTCCATCACATTTCTAATTTGAACCTTTCAGACAGCAGAGTGACTTTGTAGCGTCAGGAAGTGAGAAAATTACCAATGCCTACAAGGGCAGGTCAAGGGCTATGTAGATAAGGCTATTCAAGGTTAGCTTCTAGCTAACAGAAACCATCAGGATGTTGATAGTGGTGCCAATAAAGATCAAGTGGATATGGCTAGGCTTTCTCTTATTCAAGATGGACATTACCAGGCACTTACTGGTATGAATGCTAGCTGCCATTTGTCAGCTCAAGCCTGGATTTAATCTAGGCTCTGTTGTAAGATGGCAAGGATTTCTTCCTTATCAAAGGAGTTGTGAATAGAGATCAACATTGTGGAATTGTAGGTGAACAGCCCCACTCTGACCTTATAAAGGAAGGCAATTTCGGATACAAGTGAAGATGGTTGAGCAAGTGTTCAAGCCTGAGAAGCTCCTACAATGATATTCAACAACCACAACCAGCTTCTTTGGTATTAAGTGTGCTTCTGAAAGCATTTTCCCTTTGACCCCCAAGCCACTTCAAAACAGCTAGTGTTCTCTTGAGCCCTCGTCAGTTGAATGCTGCATTGATATAGAGGACAGATACTCTACATCTTCTCTGGCATTCAGATCCTGCATCCATACTTGAATCAGGGATAACATACATAGAAACGTACATAGAAAATAGAAGCAGGTGGTGGCCCTTCAAGTCTGCTGCGCCATTCATTATGACCATGGCTGATCATCAAGTTCAATACCCTGATCCCACCTTCCCCCCAAATCCCTTGATTCCTTTAGCCCCAAGAGCTATATCTAATTCCTTATTGAAATTACACAATGTTTTTGCCTCAACTACTTTTTGTGGTGATGAATTCCACAGACTCACCACTGTCTAGATGAAGAAATTTCTCCTCACTTCAGTCCTAAAAGGTTTACCCCTTATCCTCAACTATGACCCTTAGTTCTGGACTCCCCCACCATCGAGAATGTTTTTTCTGAATCTACCCTGTCTAATCCTGTTAGAATTTTATAAGTTTCTATGAGATCCCCTCTCACTCTTCTAAACCCCAATGAATATAATCCTAATATAATCAATTTAGTCTCTCCTTATATGACAGTTCCACCATCCCAGGAATCAGCCTGGCAAACCTTCGCTGCACCCCCTCCACAGCCAGAGCATCCTTCTTCAGATAAGGACACTAATACTCCTAGTGTGGCTTCACCAATACCCTATACAATTGTAGTAAAACATTCCTAATCCTATATTCAAATCCTCTCGCTATGAAGACCATCATACCATTTGCCTTATTTTTTTTAACATAAATTTAGAATACCCAATTTTTTTTTCCAATTAAGGGGCAATTTAGTGTGGTCAATCCACCTAAACTGCACATCTTTGGGTTGTGGGGATAAAACCCACACAGCCAAGGGCCGAATGTGCAAACTCCACACAGACAGTGACCCAGGGCCGGGATCGAACCCGGGTCCTCAGCGCCGCAGGCAGCAGTACTAACCACTGCGCCACCGTGCCGCCCTACCATTTGCCTTCTTTACTGCCTGCTGTACCTGCGCGCTTACTTTCAGCGACTGATGCACGAGGATACTAAGGTCTTGCTGTGTGTCCACCTCCGTCAATTTACACCCATTCAAATAATAATCTGCCTTCTTATTTTTGCTACCAAAGTGGATAACCTCACATTTATGTAAGTTATACTGCATCTGCCAAGCATATGCCCACTAACTCAGCCTGTCCAAATCCCGCTGAAGCATCTCTGCATCCTCCTCACAGTTCACCCTCCCATCCAACTTTGCACCATCTGCAAATCTGGAAGTATTACATTTAGTTCCCTTGGCCAAATGATCAATATATAATGCGAACAGTTGGGGTCCTTGCACAGATCACTGCAGTACCCCACTAGCCACTGCCTGCCAATCAGGGAAAAAAACATTTATTCCAAGTTTTTGCTTCCTGTCTGCTAACCAGCTTTCTAAGACACTACCCATAATCCTATGCGCTTTAATTTTACATCATAATCTGCTGTGTGCGACTTTATCAAAAGCCTTCTGGACGTCTAAATAAACCGCATCCACCGGTTCTCCCTGGTCAACTCTACTAGTTACATCTTCAAAGGATTATAGTAGATTTGTCAAGTATGATTTCCCGTTCATAAATCCATGCGACTTTGTCTGATTATACCACTGCTTTCCAAATCCTATGCTATGAAATCCTTGATAATGGACTTTAGCAACATCCCTACTACCAAAGTTAGGCTCACTGGCCTATAGTTCCCTGTTTTCTCTCTACCTCCTTTTTGAACAGTGGGGTTATATTAGCTACCCTTCAATCTGTAGGAACCATTCCAAGTCCAAAGCATTTTGGAAAATGACTGCCAATAGATCTACTATGATGAGGTTTGAAGTAGAGTGGCTCTGACAGAACCCAAACTGTGCATCGGGAGCAAGACACTGATAGTATGTTCCAAAGACCCTCCACAAAGCTGCCTGATTTGTTGCATGTTTCTAACACATATATTTATATATTTCATATTTCCAACATCCAAAGTACTTTACTTTTGTGTTGATAGCAGGTAACACTTGATGACCCTTCTGATGATTTCTTCCATCACTTTACCGATAACTGAAAGAATGCTGATGGGATGATAATGCCAGGTTAGGTGCGTCCTCTTTTTATTTAGACAGGGCATCCTTGCAGAATCTTCCACTTTGTCAGGTAGATACCAGTGTCATATAGTTGTACTGAAAAGTTTTGGTTGGAGTAGTGAGTTCTCAGGCCTCATGGTGCTTGCTATATCCAGTGCACTTTGTCGCTTTTTAATGTTATGTGGAGTGAACAGAATTTGTTGTACATTAGTACTTCTGATGATGGGGGCCAGCAGAGAAGGCAGAACAGGATCACCCACTTGGCCTTTTGGTTGACGATACTTCTGTAATTGTCTTATTTTAAAATAATAAGGGTAGCTCAACAATTACAAATATAAAGGATGAATGGTCAACTGACAAAAATCATGTATCCTTCCCTTGACTAAAATCTACAGGTTCTCTCCACAGAGAGCATTCTTGCTTATACGGAGTTTGAGATCCCAATTATTGCTCCTCGATGTTGCAATATTTCAACAGGTAGAATGTGAAAATTAATATATCTTGGGATAGGGCAGGAATTTATAAATAGAACCTTTTCACCTCTACATTCCAAAGCAGCTTGAATGCTCATATGTAAATACAGCACATGCCACATCACTGAAATCATAATATAATTTCTGTTACAATTTTCCTTTTCAAATTTAATGCTTTTAGGGAAATTATCACTCATTAAGAGCATTCTGATAGGTAATGGCATCAAGAGATTTGGATCAAAGTTTGAAATAGAGTTGAGATACAAATCAGCTATGATCTAACTGAATGACGAAGCAAGCCTGAGGCTGCTTTCAAGGCCTGTTCTTAGTGCTCCTATGTTTATTTGAACTAAATTCAAAGCATTCCAAATGTGATGAAAAAAGATCTCATGACATTCGTCTGCTCAACAAAATGAAATGTTTCACTTCAATGTGAAATGTTAAACTTGCAAAATAAATCCAGAAAGGGTAGCAAGTGCCAGCAAGCTACTGGTCTGCTAATGAGACTGACATAGTTAACATTAGTACAGTTTATTTTGTTTAAATGTACAAATGAATCAGAACTGGTACAAGCAACTATTGAAAAAGTTAAATTCCACTAAGGCTGACAAAAATCCGTAAGCAAGGCCACCAATGACCATGAGTATTTTCATTATTTCATGGTATATATGGATTAAAATTAGCTTTATCCAGTAACGAAAACTAGAATATTATGTCATTCGTTACTATGACCACAAGCTACACCCTGGGTTTCTCATCCAAGATACCTTCCCTTCCTCAGCGATGACTTAAACCTTCTTCTCAACTCTTTACACTGCCTACGTCACCCCTTAACTTCTCCTTCATATAAATTCTCCCACACATTTCCACAATCACCCCTTAATCATGCCAACTTACAATTTAAAAAAAGTAAAATTCAAGAGCACAGAATTATTCACAAATGTAAAGATAGCACCTGTTTCTTCTCTCCCATGTCTCCCTCTGTCCTCACCTTCAAAACATGCAAACTCATAGCATTCATCTTAGTGACATAGAAGTCCAACTGTTTAACTGCCTTTGTTGCATTCCCCATTCCTCAGGAAGACAAACATACCAAGATTCCCCTCCACCATATTCCTGACCCAATATCTTTCTCCAGTTTCCTTCCTATCATGGCCTCTCCAATCTCATCTTGTACATGAGCCCCATGGCCTGTTATCTCAATTTCATTCTCATTCCGAGTAAACTTCTCAGTACTTCCCTTTCTGGTTGCCATGCTCGGCGACATTCTAATTGGTTCTCTCTTCAGGTACTGTTCTTCCCTTTCAGATGACTCTACTTCTTGAAAAATCCACATGTACAGGCTCAACCTAGCTCAGGAGGAGGTAAAGTTCACCCAATACAGGATCTCACTCCACACCCCTCCCTCTAGCCCCAGGCCAGAAGGAGAAATGTGGAGTGAGATCCCGCATAGGGTGAACATTGCCTCCTCCTGCGCTAGGCTGAGCCTGATACAATTTAAAGTAGAGTGCACTTAACTAAGACGCATATGAGTGGGTTCTTCCCTGAGGTGGAGGGCAGGTGTAAGTGTTGTTCAGGGGGGCCCAAAACTAGTTGGGTTCTGGGTCTCATTATTTGAGATCATTGGGGTCAAACTAGAGCCATGTCCGCTGGTGACGACCTTTGGGGTGTCAAGACTTCCCAGAACTCTGAGGGGGGGGGGGCTGGCGTCTTGGCCTTTGCCTCCTTCATGGCTCGTAGGCGAGTCCTGCTTGGATGGAGGTCGGTGATGCCACCCAGGGCCTCGGCATGGTTGAGTGACCTGACCAAATTCCTGCAATTGGAAAAGATTAAATATACCTTGAGAGGGTCGGAAGGTTCTATTCCAGATGGATGCCATTCATCACTTTCTTGAAGGATATGTTTGTGGCCAGCAGTTAGGGGGATGGGGCGGGAGGGTTAGGAGGGGAGGGAATAAAGGAGGGAGGGTAGTGGTCTGGGGGGGGGGGGTGGATAGGGGATTTAGGGTTGTTGCTATTACTTTGTTAAAATAAAAATGACAAACTGTTTGTATGATATAGTTAAGCCTTTGTATGTAAAAATTTGATACTGTTTAGAATAAAATAAATATATTTTTAAAAGTCCACATGATGGATCTGTGCTTGCAAGCTACAACCCCATCTTGAATTATACTTTCCTCTTCAAACCACTTAAACTGTCACCTCCCAAATTAGTGCTCACCCTTCCTGCAATTCTGTACGTGAGTCTATCCCATCAAGTTTTCATCCTTACGCCAATACTAAAAAGACTGGAACCATAGCTGCAAATACCATCCTTTGTGACAGTGACTGTGGTGTATTATCCCTGCTCAACATCTCTGTAGCCTTTACCAGTGTATCACACCTTCCTCCTATAATCACTCTCTTTCACTGTGACTTAATGGAACAATTCTCCCATTTCTACAAGTGCAATCATAACCAAAGCATCTCCAGCAATTGCTTCCCTCCCCACCCTCACAAAATTACCTCCAAAGTTCCTCAAGGATCTATCCTCGGGCAGGGCCTCTTCTTCCATATGCTACCTGGGATCAATTTACGCGCATATACTGCAACACCATTTAACAGCAACACATTGTCAGACAACTATTTTCAGTCGAATTACAATTCCAACATGTTAAACAATGGGAAGACTGAAGCCATCAACTTCAGCCACACTTCAAAACACTGTAACCCTGCCACTGACTACATATGACTGCCCGGCCACTGTCTTCGGTTGAACCATACTGTTCTGTGTTCTCACTGAGCTGACTTCTACCCCTTATTCTTTCCATTGCAAAGATCAGCTACACACATTCTCATATCATCGCCAAACCCTGCCCTGCCTCAGAACATCTGCTGATGAAATCTTCATCCATGCCTTTGTTATTGCCAGACCTGGCTATTCCAATATTCTCATGGGTGACCTCCCAGATTCTATTTTCTTGAAAATTTCAGTTCATCCAGAAGTCTGCTGCTAGTATCCTACCCCACACCTAATCCAATTTATCAGGCACCCCATCCACATTGAAGTACAGTGACACCCAGTTCCTCACTGCCTCAATTTTGAAATTCTTATTCTTCTGTTAAATCCCTTCATGATTATATTGCTATAATCTCTTCAACCCCAATAATAGCTCAAAACCTTTTTCAGCTTCTTAAGTCACATGCTTTGGTATTCTACTCTTTTACTCCTCCAACTCCTTCAAAACCAACCTTAAACCTGTGACCAGGATTTTGATCATCCAACCTTTGGTTCAGTTTTCAATTTCCCCTTATTGCTCTATGAAACAACTTGGGACATTCTTTTCTACAGTATAGGCCTATACAAGCTTTTGTCGTTCTGAAACATCGAATGAAATATTCGATTACTGGTTCATGATTTCTCACTAAAATGCACCAATTTTGCATGGCTATGAATAAACTCCACTTTAAATAAAATATACAATCCAATCAATGATTCTGGATAATTTATAAGACATATCCACTGAAAATATATACCAGATAATCCTGATAAGTCGAATCCCAGGGGATCCACCCACAAATTTGCGTTATGCAGAGGTTCATGTTAGCCAAAGTTCCTTCCTACCCTCTCCCTTCCATCCTCCTGGTCCCCATCTCTCGAAAGACCGGGACTGGATTTGTGCCGGATTTGGGGATTGAATAGATTTTGGGTCTTAGGCCTAACCTGTACTACATAAAATAAAGTAAGAAAAATAAAGAATAAAATGGTTTTATTCCAATTGCTACCCATGGCGCCAGCTTTGACTGTAGTCGGTTTTCAGGTCATTCTGGATTCTGGGGCGCCGGATAAGGGGTCCAGTACCTGCACTTGTCAAATTCTGAGTCACAAGCATTGATTTATTGAAATGTGGGAAACATTGGCAGAGTAATAATGATGAATAATGTTACCAAACAGAAAACACAGGCTAAATCAACCCCCGATGCAATTAGCTTTCTATTTGCTCTTTGTTTCTTAACTGTTCATTCCCATGGTAGCTTCCGGTCATTTCTTGGAATCTAATGATTTCAAAATCGGGGTATAAACTAACACTCTTTCAAAATACTTCCCATCCCGTGTTGATCGACAGAAAATACAGACTTTTCCCAGTATGTGGGCCATCACAATTTGTTAGCACGGGCAGCATGGTAGCACAGTGAGTAGCATTGTTGCTTCACAGCTCCAGGGTCCCAGGTTCGATTCCCGGCCTGGGTCATTGTCTGTGCAGAGTCTGCAAGTTCTCCCCGGGTCTGCACGGGTTTCCTCCGGGTGCTCCGGTTTCCTCCCACATGCTGTTAGATAATTTGGACATTCTGAATTCTCCCTCACTGTACCCGAACAGGCGCAGGAGTGTGGCGACTAGGGGCTTTTCACAGTAACTTCATTGCAGTGTTAATGCATGCCTACTTGTGACAATAAAGATTATGATTATTAGCAAGTTGTTAAAAATAATTGAAGTGTTAACTTTTTTTAATATAAAGGGCAAAGAAGAAAAATAACCAAAGTTCAACAGTGGAAAAACCCATCTAAAGAATCTACTGGTAATCATTAACTCCAGCAGTAAACTCACCTGAAGAATAATTTAAAAGGTTATCTCCAGTTATCACAACTCAAACTATCAATACAAGAACAATGGTGAGGTAGCTGCACTCTCGATTAGCACTGTTCCCCATTGGGTCAATGGGTGCCGAATTATCCCTATCGTTCCATTTCACTGTGTACTTGTTCAGTAATAAGACATTACAGATCTTTGAAAGTTAATTTTATGAGGGTTCTACTTATCCCAGCATCCTTCACCCTCCCATTAGCAGCGTTTTTCTCTCCTGCTGCATTTTCCTCTCTTGCTGTCTATGTTTTCCAGACAGTCTATTGCTGTGGAATTCATTTTGGAAATCCACACAAATACAGATTGTACAACTTATCCAAACATTGCAATTATTGGTTAAGGCTGAAAGAAAAACTTGTATCCCTATGTCACACCTCATCTTCTCTTTAAATAAAAATATATTTCTAAATTACTGAGAAACAATGAGAACTCTTAACTTCAGCGGTAGTACAGTTATCTAGATTCAGTAAACACCATGCAATCTCCTTCATGTGACTGCAGAATTTGTTCAGTACATGGCAAAGTGCTGTTTCTGTGCCGTTATAGTTAGTCCTTTGTACAGTGTTGAATTAAAGAGAGCCAAAGGAATGTGACACAAGTCGTTCTGTGAAGACGGCTTTGGTTGTTTCCAACTTTCTTCTGCACTTTTATTATTTATTTTGCAACAAAACTTGAAACAAGGAACTACTTATTTTTAAGTTCCATCACAAACTTAAATAAAAATACTGCTTTATTGTCAAACAGGCTGACATGATTGGGTTAGAGAAGTTTTCCATATATAAGCAAATGGTCTTTCCGAATTTTACCATTTTCTTCTTTATTTTCTAAATAATTAAGTAAGCACTGGTAAGAAAAGCATAAACAAAACTTGTTCCGGAATCATTTAGTTTATTCAAAAGCCTAAACTCCTTTTGGGGCACCATTTATAATTAAAGCAATTGCCCCGACATTATACAGTCCATTTGGCATTCTGAACTTTCAGAATGTCAAGTGTATTTAACTTTCATTTAAAGAATGTCTGGTCTTCTTACACAATAAGAAAAGACCCAAGAGGAACAATGCTTGGCTCAACTATCACTCTAAGTGTGAAACAGATCTGTGATCAGAAAAGAGATGCAAGTTCCGGTTGCAGCAGGGATGAGCTAGCCGCACGTTTCGGCGGCTCCAGCTCCGACGGAACTTCGGGCTCTTTTAAGAGCCCCAACGGGGACTTGGACGGCCGTAAAACCCGGTGCGAGGCGCGAGGGAAGGGAGCCCCCCCCGAAAGACGGAGGGAAAAACCGGCGGCGGCGGCTGCAGCCCAAAGAATCTGCAGCCAGAAGATCAGAGAGAGAGAGAGAGAGAGAGAGGGAGTGAAACAAAATGGCGGTGGAGAAACCACAGGTGACATGGGGGCCTGAGCAGGACGAGGTGGTGAGACGGTGCGTGGACCTGCTGAAGAAGGAGGTAATGACCCCGTTGTTACAGGCAATTGAGGAGCTTAAGGAGACTTTAAAGACCCAGGAGACGGAACTTCGCGTGGTGGAGCAGAAGGTGTCAGGTATTGAGGACGAGGTCCTGGGCCTGGCGGTCAAGATTCAGACGCACGAGGCACTGCATAAAAAGTGTGCTGACAGGATTGAGGCCCTTGAAAATGGAGCGCGAAGGAAGAACCTTAGGATACTAGGTCTCCCGGAGGATGTGGAAGGAGTGGACTGTGGAGTGTACGCAAGTAAGATGCTGAGCTCACTGATGGGTGCTGAGGCCCCTGCTGGCCTCATGGAGGTGGAGTGGGCAAATCGGATCCCGGCGAGAAGACCAAAAGCGGGAGAACCACCGAGGGCGATAATCGTGCGATTCTACCGCCTTAAGGACAGAGAAGAGGTCCTGAGATGGGCCAAAAAGGTGCGGAGTAGCAGATGGGAGAATGCGGTGGTAAGGATCTACCAGGATTGGAGTGCGGAGGTGGCGAGAAGGAGGGCGAGCTTCAACCGAGCCAAAGAGGTTTTGCACAAAAGGAAGGTGAAGTTTGGGGTGCTGCAGCCGGCAAGACTATGGGTCACGCATCAGGAGAGACAATATTATTTCGAGACGGCGGAGGAAGCATGGTCCTTCATCAATGAAGAGAAACTGGACCGGAACTGAGGGACTGATGCTGCAGGGAACTGTTATTGTTGTTATTATTGTTTTTGTTAATGGGATGGTGAAAGTTAAGCGAGAAGTAAACAGGGAAGGGGGGGGACACTGGGGAAATGTGGGCGCCGGTGAGGGGGGAGAGGCGGGACATAGTCAGAGAATGGGGAAGGAGAGGGGGAAGGGAAAGGGAGCTGCGCCATAAGAGGCGGGACAGGTAAAGGGATGTTCCCGCGCCAGAAAGAATAAGGCGGGAAAACAGGCACAAGGCGGATGGGAGTATCCTCACACCGGGGGGGCCGAAGAGCGAGCAGGAGTAGCCGGGGTCAGTTGAAGTCAGCTGACTTACGGAAGTGATATGGGGGGAGCAATCAAGCTAGATAGGGATCTAGCGGGGGGGGGGGGGGGGGGGGACGACAACTGTGTTGCTGCTGCGGAAATCCAAAAGGAAATGGCTAAAGAGAAGGTGGTCGGGGGCGGAATGCGACACTGGGGGAGCGGGCGGGAGCGCGGAGGCGGGATATGGGACTGGCCTAGAGAAGGTAATGGCTAGTCGACACGGGAGGGGGGCAGGTAGCCCCCCAGTGAGGCTGATCACGTGGAACGTGAGAGGCCTGAATGGGCCGATAAAAAGGGCCCGAGCGCTCGCGCATTTGAAAGGACTAAGGGCAGACGTGGTTATGCTCCAAGAGACGCACCTAAAGGTGGCGGACCAAGTTAGGCTAAGGAAAGGATGGGTGGGACAGGTGTTCCACTCAGGACTGGACGCAAAGAACAGAGGGGTGGCCATTTTGGTGGGGAAACGGGTAGCATTTGAAGCAAAGAACATCGTAGCAGATAGTGGAGGTAGATATGTAATGGTGAGTGGTAGGCTGGAGGGAATGGAGGTCGTGTTGGTTAATGTGTACGCCCCAAATTGGGACGATGCGGGGTTCATGAGACGGATGCTGGGGCGTATTCCGGACCTGGAGGCAGGAAATTTGATTTTAGGAGGGGACTTCAATACGGTGCTGGACCCGGGGCTAGATAGATCCAGCTCAAGGACTGGAAGAAGGCCGGCAGCGGCCAAGGTACTTAAGGGGTTTATGGACCAAATGGGGGGAGTGGATCCATGGCGATTTCTTAGACCCAGGGCTAGGGAGTATTCCTTCTTCTCCCACGTCCATAAAGTGTACTCCCGGATAGATTTTTTTGTTCCAGGAAGGTCGTTGATCTCTAGGGTAGAAGAAGCTGAATACTCAGCCATAGCGGTTTCGGATCATGCCCCACATTGGGTGGACCTGGAAGTAGGAGAGGACAGGGAGCAGAGAACACTCTGGCGATTAGATGTGGGACTGATGGCGGATGAGGGAGTGTGTGCAAGAGTGAGGGGGTGTATCGAGAGATACCTGGAGGTCAATTATGACGGCGAGGTCCCTGTGGGAGTGGTCTGGGAAGCACTAAAAGCAGTGGTCAGAGGAGAGCTGATTTCTATTGGGGCCCACAAAAGGAAAACAGAGGCCAAGGAAAGGGATAGATTACTGGGGGAGATTTTAAGGGTGGACAGGGAATTTGCAGAGACCCCGGAGGAGGAGCTGTACAGGGAGAGGAGACGACTCCAGACCGAGTTTGACCTTCTGACCACCAGAAAGGCGGAGGTACTGTGGAGGAAGGCACAGGGGAGGAGGTATGAATATGGGGAAAAGGCTAGTCGCCTGTTGGCGCACCAACTGCGAAAGAGGGCAGCAGCGAGGGAGATAGGAGGAATTAGGGATGAAAGGGGAGACACCGTGCGAAGGGCAGGAAAGATAAATGAGGTGTTTAAGACCTTTTATGAAGAACTGTATAGGTCTCAGCCCCCAGAGGGAGAGGAGGGGATGCGGCAGTTCCTGGACCAGTTGAGGTTCCCGAAAGTGGAGGAGCAGGCGGTGGCAGGCCTGGGGGCGCCGATTGAGGTGGACGAGGTTATTAAGGGACTGGGAAGCATGCAAGCAGGGAAGGCCCCGGGGCCAGACGGGTTCCCGGTGGAATTCTACAGAAAATATGTGGACTTGTTGGCCCCGTTGTTGGCAAGGACGTTCAATGAGGCCAGGGAAGGGGGGACACTACCCCCGACAATGTCGGAGGCGACGATATCGCTAATTTTGAAGAGGGACAAAGATCCGATGCAGTGTGGGTCCTATAGACCTATTTCACTATTGAACGTGGACGCCAAACTGCTAGCAAAGGTGCTGGCATCGAGGATAGAGGACTGTGTCCCAGGGGTGGTGCACAAAGACCAGACAGGGTTCGTAAAAGGGAGACAATTGAATGTTAACGTGCGACGGCTATTAGGGGTGATAATGATGCCCTCAGTGGAGGGGGAGGCAGAGATAGTGGTGACAATGGACGCAGAGAAGGCATTTGATAGGGTGGAGTGGGAGTATTTATGGGAAGTGTTAAGGAGGTTTGGGTTTGGGAACGGATTTATTCGCTGGGTTAGACTACTTTATGGGGCACCAACGCCAAGCGTAGTTACAGGTCGACATAGATCGGAGTATTTCCGATTATATAGGGGAACAAGACAGGGATGCCCGCTGTCTCCATTGTTGTTTGCGCTGGCAATTGAACCTCTGGCCATGGCGCTGAGAGACTCCAGGAAATGGAGAGGGGTGACTAGAGGGGGAGAAGAACACCGAGTCTCGTTATACGCGGATGACCTATTGCTATACGTGTCGGACCCAGCGGGGGGGATGATAGAGGTTATGCGAATCTTGAGGAGGTTCGGGGAATTTTCGGGGTATAGGTTAAACATGGGGAAGAGTGAATTATATGTGATACATCCAGGGGACCAGATAGAGAGAAAGAAGGCTTACCGCTAAGGAAAGTGGAAAGAAACTTCCGATACTTGGGGATTCAGATCGCTAGGAGCTGGGGAACCTTGCACAGACTTAATCTGACACGGCTGGTAGAACAAATGGAGGAGGACTTTTAAGAGGTGGGACATGCAGCCTTTATCGCTGGCGGGCAGGGTGCAGGCAATTAAGATGATGGTCCTCCCGAGGTTCTTATTTGTATTTCAATGTCTCCCTATTTTAATCACCAGGACCTTTTTTAATAAAATAGATAGGAGCATTACGAGCTTTGTGTGGGCAGGGAAAGTTCCGAGAGTAAGGAGGGGGTTCCTGCAGCGCAGTAGGGACAGAGGAGGACTGGCACTACCGAATTTGGGAGATTATTATTGGGCCGCCAATGTGGCAATGATACGTAGATGGATGATGGAGGGTGAGGGAGCGGCGTGGAAAAGGCTGGAGAGAAGGTCCTGTAAAGGGACGAGTCTAGAGGCGCTGGTGACGGCGCCGCTACCGTTCTCACCGAAAAAGTACACCACGAACCCGGTGGTGGCGGCAACACTGAACATATGGGGACAGTGGAGGCGACAGAGAGGGGTGCGGGGAGCCCTGGTGGGGTCCCCTATCAGGAACAACCATAGGTTCGCCCCAGGAAGAATGGATGGAGGATTTCAGAGCTGGTACCAGTTGGGAATTAGGAAGGTGGGAGATTTATTCATAGATGGGACTTTTGCGAGCTTGGGAGCACTGGAGGAAAAGTATAAGTTACCCCGGGGGAATTTCTTGAGATATATGCAGGTGAGGGCGTTTACTAGACAACAGGTGAGGGAATTTCCGCGGCTCCCGACACAGGGGATACAGGACAGGGTGCTTTCAGGGGTGTGGGTCGGAGAGGGCAAGGTGTCAGAGATTTATAGAGAGATGAGGGAAGAGGGGGAGGAGTCGGTGGGCGAACTAAAAAGAAAGTGGGAAGAAGAATTAGGGGAGGAGATAGAGGAGGGTATGTGGGCTGATGCCCTAAGCAGGGTAAATTCCTCTTCCTCATGCGCCAGGCTTAGCCTGATTCAATTTAAGGTGCTACATAGAGCACACATAACGGGGGCAAGATTGAGCAGGTTCTTTGGAGTGGAGGACAAATGTGGGAGGTGTGGTGGGAGCCCGGCAAACCACGCACATATGTTTTGGGCGTGCCCGGCACTGGAAGGGTATTGGAAGGGAGTGACGGGAGTGATTTTGCAGGTGGTGAAGGCCCGGGTCAAACCAGGCTGGGGGTTAGCTCTATTTGGAGTTGCGGAAGAGCCGGGAGTACAGGAGGCGAAAGAGGCCGATGTCGTGGCCTTTGTGTCCCTCGTAGCCCGGCGCAGGATCCTACTCATGTGGAAGGAGGCGAAACCCCCCGGACTGGAGGCCTGGGTAAACGATATGGCGGGGTTTATTAAACTGGAGCAGATAAAGTTTGCCCTGAGAGGATCGGCTCAAGGGTTCACCAGGCGGTGGCAGCCATTTCTCGACTACCTAGGGGAACGTTAGCGGGAAGACGGATGACCAGCAGCAGCAACCCAGGGGGGGGGGGGGGGGAGGAGGGGGGGAGGCAGTTGAGTATAGGTCAATAGAGTACGAGGTTTTGTTACTTGTATATTATTACTACTATTATTATTATTGTTAAAAAGTTTAAAAATTTCTGTTTTGTTACTGTTATCGTTTCGCTTGTTTTGTAAGCGGGAAAAATGTTGCTCAGGGAAAAAAAATTCAATAAAATATATATTTTTTAAAAAATAAATAAAAAGAAAAGAGATGCAAAAATATGAGCCCTTATGAGTGGAGTCCTAGTTGGAGGATTCAAAGAATCTTCAGACCAAAAGACTTTTGTGTGATGAGTACAAAATATCATTCAGTGGGTCTGTGCCTGCAATGAAGTCACTACAAGACAGTGAGAATCAATTCTATAAATAATCATGGTCTAAGAATACTGTACGTTATCTTCAGCAAAGGTCTGCCCAAGACACTCTTGTTTGCAACAGAATCAAGCAAAAGGCCCATATTTGCTCTGTTTCAATATAACGAGAGCAAAACATGGATGAAAGGTACTGTCATGATAACTCTCAAAGCAGGACAGGCACCAAGAGATGAAGCACAACATTCCCAATGCCATGATTGCAAAAGTTAGTTAGTAGTATGCATGCTGTACCAAATAATGCTGGTCAATTATGTTAGCTGGGTAGATATGCAAGTGAAACGGTCTTTGGAAAATAAATAAAGGAGTGAAACAGTTTGTTAATTCGTTATCACCCATTCAGGTGCCGAGGTTAAGAACTCCATAAAATGAATAACAATTTCACTTTTACTGTGAAATTAAAATTTCTCTCATTAAAATTTGCATTTCAGTTACGGTAGTTTAAAAAAATCATGGAGCTTCCATACATTGCTTCAGGTTATCCTAACCTAGCAATCTTGTGGAGATAACAAAAGTTGCTACAGAGGCATCAAGATTGCAATTGGAGACAAAGAGCAGGGAAATAGACTTCTATGAATTTAGAATCAGGAGAATTTTTTTTTAAATCACTCGAGCAAATAGCACTATTGTTACAACCAAGTGATCTATGCAGTGAACAATAGGAGCCAATCACGAGGGTTTCTTGAGTTAAAGAAAAAACAAGTTTATTATCCACAAATAATAAAAGATGTGACGTCTTTCTCACTCACATCAGAAGTAAGGAAAGTTAAAAGAATACAAGTTAGAAGTACTTTGCTTGTCTTTGAGGTATAGATTATTAAACATTGCAGCTGATTGAAGTGGTCTGGTTCGGTGGAGCAGGTAGATGTAGAAGATGTTGCAATTCCTACAAGATCGCGGGACATTGGCAGATCCTGGGTCCACTGATTTATTGAGCCGGGCGCTGCATTTTTTTCTGGGAGTTGGGGAGGGAGAAGAGAGGAGCAGGAATGGAGAGAGGGATAGCGAGAGAGAGAGAGCACAAAAGAGAGCAAGATAACTCTGCCCCATTAGCAGTTTCCCCAGATTCCTCTGCTTCGGCTCAGCAAACCCAGTTCTTAAAGTGCTTTCTGCTGCATATTCCAAGGGAATTTGATTACTAAGCCTTCCGTAGTCATAAATGTAGAACAAGTAATCACATTTTGATGTTTCATCTCAAGAAACTTTTGACACGCTTCCAGATAGGAGAAACCAATAGGAGATTTGGTTCTTTCATACTTCACAGGGAGTTAGAGTGTCTGCTGTTTGTATATTCTGGCTGACTAACAGTTCCCCATTGTCTTGATAGAATCAAATTTGATAAAAGACCAGCACTTTGCATTTTTAATATCTTCCTTTCAATAGCCCTTTTAGAAGTGGACCTTGACACCCCCAGGTGTGAAATTGAATGAGCTCAATGTCAGGGCATAGTTGCAATAATAGCTTTCCAGAAAAGGTCAACTCACAATTCCAGAAATCAGGTGACGCATGGCAGCCATCCTTAGTCAGTGTATTTTCTTGTCTTGAAAAAAAGGGTTCTTTTTAAACACTCCAGCATGCATTTGGTTAGCTGGTGAAGCTTAAGGTAGATATCACTCAGTCACAATTTCCCGCCGTATTTACACAATACATAATCAATTATCCAATTTCAATTAGTCCCCCTATTTGGGTAAGAGAAAAAAGATTCCAATCTGCTGCAATGATTTATTTAAGGATAAGCAAAAATGTAAAGGAGGTGTGTGCTGTTGTTGGTAAAGGATGAAATCCTTGCAATAGTGAGAAAGAACATTTTGGTGTACAAATAGCCTGACATACAGGGCATGTGATGTCATTGTATGTGCCATGCGTGTGACCTGCTCTCTGCCACCGCTTCTGGCGAAAAGACTCCATCGTTCATATTTAAAGGCCGGTCGCGGCCGGCACTCGTTAAAAGCCAGTTAAGGCCTTTGGGCACTTCTCCCGCAATCGTGAACACCGCAAACAATCACTCATGACCCTCCTGTCACCCGCCTGCAACCCACTCGCAGGTCGCAGCCTGCAGTTTGAAAAGCCCTGCTTTACAGGGTCAGCTCCACGTCCTGTCGTGCCCAGTGGAGCTTAATTCAGTTCAAGATATTACACAGGATGCACTTGACCAAGGCAAGGATTACTGGGTTCTTCCCAAATGTGGAGGATAGATGTGATAGCTTGCCCCAGCTAAACAAACACATAGGTTTTGGCCCTGCCCCAGACCTGCCAGCATCTGTGCATCCATTTTTAGCACTATATCAGAGATTCTAATGGTGGATTTAAATCCATGTCCATTGGTAGCCAAATTTGGGGTTTGAGATTCACCGGCATTTCACTTTCATTGGGCGCGGATGTTGTCGCCTTTGCCTCAATGATAACCCAGAGGCGTATTTTTATTAGTTGGAGGTCTCCCATTCTGCCCAGTGCTTCTGCCTGGTTGGGTAATTTAATGCCATTCATACACTTAGAGAAAATGAAGTATACCATCAGTGGGTCAATGGGGAAGTTCTACCTGAAATGGCAAGTATCTACGGCATGATCTAACTAAAAAAAAAGAAGAGTGCGTTCTGGGTGGGATAAGCAGGGTCGTAGCGCCGGGACGACACCACTATCTAACTGCACTCTCTATGTTTTTAATGTGTTGTTGCCGCGCCCCCTACCACCACCACACACGCACAGTCACATTTACTGCATCGAGGAGCTCCAGCGAGCGGAGATCCTCCGTGCAGGAAGAGATCAGGGCACCATTTTTAATCTCTCGACTCCCCCCCCCCCCCCCCCCAACAACATATGAGGGGGCCATTGAGTCCCCCTCGTGGGCCCGATCCCAGCGTGGGCAAAATGCCAGCCTAGCCCAGCCTAGCACCTTGGCAATGCCAGCCTGCCACCTTGGCAGTGTCCCTATCAGCCTGGCAGTGCCACCCAGGCACCTTGGCAGTGCCAGATTGGCAGCCAGGTGGAACTGCTAGGTGCCACCCTGCATGAAGGACGACTACACGGGGGCTTCCAATCACCTGGGAGATCCTCCCCGCTCAGTTTTAAAATATTTTCAATGATCCTGAATGTATGGACAATCTTTCTATCTTTTTAAATGATTTTTAGTTGGTAGTGCAAATTTAATAAAAACTTAGCAGATCTACACTTTGTTGCTAGGCTTGCAAAGTAGTGAACTATTTGAAAGTGACGACCTTTCAAAAAAAGTCCACCAGCACCAAAGTTATTGGATTCTATTATAAGATCTGATATATGCCTTGCAGAGAACAACCAGAGAAAGCCAGGGAACTACAAGTAATGTGGTCAACAACAACTGATCAATTTTGGTTCTCCCCTACCTCAATGTTTATAAGTGCTTTCACTTCCTCATTTTCTTAACAGAAAGCACTTAACTGCTTTTGATGTGGGCACGACCTGTCAATCATAACTAGTTGTTCATAAACATTGTGGTTAGATTCAAATCAGGGTAGCTGAGATGTAGACACGCGTGAAGGAAAATTAAAATAAACAACCTAGATATCTGGCTGTCTGCAAACTATTAACCATTCAGTTACACCCTATGAAAAAGTTACACCCAGCAAAGTCTCACAAGCAGCAATGAGAACAATGGATGGTTAATTTAACTATATAATATATAACCCTTGTTTTCCTGACCATAACTAATGTATGATTTGCTCATGCGGTTGAAGTCAATCTCAGGCAGACAGTCCAAATCATATTCAATCTCATCATGCACCATCAATTATTAGATATTAGATACAGCTTTACTAATTACATTCAGTTATATAATACTTTCAACAATCCTGAGCCTATGGACAATCTATATATATATTTAAACAATTTTTAGTTAGTAGTGTAAATTTAAGAAAAACATAGCAGATCAACACTCTGTTGCTAGGCTTGCAAAGGAGTGAACGACTACCTTTCAAAAGAAAGTCCGCCAGCGCCAAAGTTATTGGATTCTATTAAAAGATCTGATATATGCCTAGCAGAGAAACAACCAGAGAAAGCCAAAGTACGACAAGAAATGTGTTCAACAACTGATCAATTTCTGTTCTCCCCTATCTGAAGCTAACCACAATGTTTATAAACATCTAGGAGGTAAGTGCTTTCACTTTCTCTTTTTCTCAGCAGAGAGCATTTAACTTCTTTAGATGTGGGCAGGACCTGTCAGTCATAGCTAGATGTTTATTAATATTGTGATTAGCTTCAAAGCAGGGTACCTGAAATGCAGTCAAGCCTGAAGGGAGATGAAAACAAACAAAACAGACACTGGGCTGTCTGGAAGCTATTACGCTGTCAATTACAATTGCAGCTATTTCTCTTTGAAAGTGAATAGAAGCCTAATCAAAGAATCCGAGGTGGTTTAAAGCCTGGTGATTCTTTTGGCTTTCTATGAAGTAACAACTGCTGTTTTAACACTTCTGTCTAAGGCACCAGGTGTAACGGGCTGGTAAGTGAAAAAGCAGTGGTTTTCACTGTTTCTTCCTGGACTGCTGTTTATTTCCCAGACAGGGATGACTAATGGGGAGGGGGCGGTCTCTGATATGGGGTCTGAGGGTCTCTAATGGCAGATTCTTCTGATGGGGAGCTTGGGTAGTGTTGTGGGTGGCCCTCCAATGGACCTTGAGGGCACCAACTTTAAATAATTACCCCCTTGACCCACCGTAGGGTCTTCCACGACAGGGTCAAGCTGGAAACTACTTGAACCAATCCACGGCAGCATGAATCCCAGCTGACTGGCCTGGAGCATCACAGGGGTGTGGAGAATTGGGCTTCCCAGCCAATTAATTGGATATAAATGGGTTCAAATGACGAATTTGCATCATCCCGACGGCACAGGGCATGTAGCTCGCTGCTGCCGCTGGTTGGGGACGGTAACTTCGGAACTTGATCGGTGTCCGACCCTCGATTCTCTGCCCGATCGGTAGCGCTGCTATATCCTTGGGGCGATGGGCAGAGAATCCACCCCACTATCAGTACTACATTGAAAAACTAGAAAACAACAGAAAATAAGAAAACATCTACTGGTAAATACCTTGTGCTGTATTAAGGGCCAACAAAATGTAACCTCCTTTTAAGTAAAGTTGTGATATAGTTTAGTCGAAAAATAATCTGTCGTCGCTGCAGAAAAAGTTCATAAAAAGGGCTTCCAAAATAGAAGGGTAGGTTTGTATTGTTCTTAGAAAAGATGGTTAATCTAACTTTATGTATCACAATATTTAAATTTAATGACAAACAATTTAATTCAATATGTATGATTGCTAAAAATCCAACACAGCAAAACATCAACTTTGAAGGATGTTTTAAAGCCCTATATTGCTAACATCCATTACAAATCAAGGATATTTCACTCACCAAATATCTCCCCACCACTTGCATACTCCGTCACCAAATAAATCATCCTTTCTGTTTCCATAACCTGTAGCACAAGGACATAGTAGACAGATGAGGATAGTCCGAAGTTTTGAAAATACTGACTAGTCATGTTAGTTAAACATATAATACTCAAAAGGGAGTTAGAGAAATACTTGAAGGAAAAATAAATCACAAGAATATGTGGAAAAAGCAAGGGAATGCAACTAACTAGGCTGCTCAAAAAAATAACTCGTGCAAACGCAATGCGCTGAATAAGCCTCCTTCTGTGCTGCACTGTTCTATGATTCTACAGTCGAAGGAAAGAAAGAGAAGAAAATGAAGAGAGAGGAAAGACTTGTCCTTACATAGCATTTTTCAAGACCACAGGATGTTCTAAACTACTTTACAGCTAATGAAATAGTTTCATTACTGTGTAATTACTGTTGTAACACATGGCAGCCAATTTTACATCAAACTCCCACAAACAGCAATGTGATGACCAGATAATCTCTTTTAGTGATACTGACAGAGTGATAAATATTGACAGCAACACGGGGATAACTCACCTATTCTACTTTAAAATAGGACTATGGAATCTTTACGTCCAGCTGAGAGGGCCGACACAGTTGAGTGTCTCATCCAAAAGGCAGCACCTTAAGCAATGTATCACTCCAATACTGCACTGAAATATCAGCTTTGCTTTTTGTCCAGGAGTGGGATTTGAACACTCAACTTTCTGATTCACAGGCAAGGGTTCTACCAACTGAGCCTCAGCTGACACATACTGTAAAAAACATGTACCTCCGAATTTCACATCTATCTAATCAACAAATTAATTTCCTACCATATTCACAGACTAAAAGAAAATATAATTTTGGTTCTCTCCTCATCTCTCTTGTTATCTACCACTCACAAATTGTGCATGCTTCACTTTTTCCTTTCTGTCTTCAACCTTTCTCCTTATTCCTGGCCGAGATAATTTCTGTTGCTGTTTTTATATATCTATGTCTGACTCTCGCCCTGGTCTCTCTCATAAATATGTCTGTTTCTGCAGTCTCTTCACTTCTGCATGCCGCCTCCTCTGTGCACAGATTGCAGTTCATGCTTTTCCCTACGTTGCCTGTCGTATCATTTTTCTTCTGTCACATTCTTTTTGTGTGTTTCTCTTTTAAAATGTCAGCCAAACTATATGCCTGTACCACCTTTGCTTTGCTTTGTTTTTCCTTCTTTAACCAATCAATTTGCTTTTTTTTTCTCACTTCCACAGGGAACATTAATTAAAAGATGAGTATTTTTCTGTTACATAATGAAATAGAAGTCAAACACTATAAAATGTATTAATTTACATCTGCAGCCTGAAGGCAATGGGGTAACTCTGGTCAAAAACCTTTCGTCAAGGTTTCTTTCATTAAATGCCCTCTGCCTCTAATTTTTAAAACAAACATCAAATAGCAAGAACAGTAAGGTAGAGACTGAAGACAACAGTGTGTAAATAAACAGCAGTCAACAGCAGAATTCACTTTAATACTGATTTTATGTGAAACGTTGCAACTCAGCTTTTTTGTAAACAACTAACACAGCCTGCAATATTTGACATCTGTTACACAGACCTTTGCTGGTGGTTTGGAACATCAAAACACAAGTGTCCTCGTTCTACAATCCCCAGCCACCAATTTGTAGGAAACAGTAAAACACACTTCATCACAAGTGGCATGTTTTCAAATATTCCCTCGTACTACTTTCGTCAAAACTTAACAGGTGACATTATAGCCATTGTTCTTTCTGAAATTCAAAAGATCGATCTAGAACTTGGAAACATTGCAGGCGCCAGGCAGTTATGAAGCTTGAAGCACGACAGAAAGAACAATGAGAATCTATCGTGGCACAGTACAATATTTGAGTTTGAGGGTATTATTAGACAGCAAATATTTAAAAGTATTCCAGAAAGCTTTCCGTCACGTGGACTACTGTCTGTTTGCCGGCACGCAGTTCACGTTTAATGAAAGTAAAGCACAATTTGATGCTTGAGAGAAAGTTATACGGCAGTTATGCATTTATAGTTAAAACTGCTCAGAAAATTAGACTTCAGAAGCTGACAATCACCTGAATGCTGCCCTGCAGCACTCTCCTGTTCAGGAATTATTCACTATAACTGGTACTCTTGTTATCGCTAACAGACATTTTTATGATCATTAAGCATCAAGACAGGTAACTTTTTTTAAAATAATGATGTTAGGTTAAGGATTTGAAGGAAATTAGTTTATTTTTCTTCATCTGACTGGAACAGAGCATCTTACTCACAATACAACAAAAATGGTCTAACTTCAAATAGCATTGCAGGTTTTATTCCTCGGATTTTACTAAAATGATAGCATTTGTTCCATCAAAACTGTAATCTATACGCTGTTCAGGTTATTAAAAACACACGAAAAGGAAGACTTGTAAGAAACTGTTGTTCTTTTACAATCAAAGAAGTAAAGGGTTATTAATATAAACAAAAAATGAGAGACATACTCATTGGGTCAGAAAGCATCTGTGGGGAGAGAAACAGAGTTAGCGTTTTGGTAACCTTTCAACAGACTTCCCAGTATTTGCAGTATTTTGGTTGCGTAAAAGGATTCTTAACGGCGATGTTTTAGCTATAATATTAGTGCTACTTCAGCAAGCAATATCAATAATCTCCCTTATAAATAGGAAGAGTTCCATGAAATCAGATCAATAATGTGCCTGATATTTGTGCTCTTCTAATTGAAAACACGGGCTGGAATTCTCCAGCCACTGGAATTCTCTTTTCCTGCTGGCAGGGCACCTCTGCCCACAGATTTCCCGGTGGTGTGGGGCGACTGCAATGGGAAATCCCATTGACAAGCAGCTAGAAGATAGAGTCCCGCAGCCGGCAAATGTCACACCGCCAAGGAACACACGGCTGGGGGAATCGGAGGAACCCGCCAAAGAAATGAAAATCAATCCTTATAAAAGGTATAAGAGTCTCACCTGGTACAACCTAATAATATGGGGGTGCCGGAGCATTTTCATGATTTGAACTTCTCTGAAGATCTTCTTCAGGTTTTCCTCCTCTAATTGTGTTTTATCGACTATCTTTATAGCAACCTAAAAGGCAGAAAAATGTGAAAATTAGAAAACGTAAAAGATTCTGTGATAATTTTACAGATAATCCAACTGTAATTTTAATACATTTTACAAAAGCTGCAACTGGTTATAAAATATTGGTTTAGTGTAGCCAAATCTTCCATAATTTTCCCCATTTTCCTCAGCCTGCATATCTGACCAGTTTTTCTTCTGGCCTCGTTTCTGTTTAAGTCACGGACACTTTCACAAATTTATGGGTAAAATACAGTAGAGACATCTCAAAGCTGGTAGCAACAGACCTGTCATTTTCACCAACAATAAACACGAAGCTGATTACAAAAGGATTAGGGCAAATTGATACGGCAGAATAAATCAGAAAGTGCTGGAAATACTTAGGAAAACAAAGCTCACATTTCAGGACAATAAATTCTTCTCAAAAGCTTAGAGCTAAAAGAAATTTTAAGCAAGTAAAATGCAGGGTAAACGGAAAGAGAAAAAAGGTCAGGTAAAGAAAAATTGTGTGTAGTGGAGGTTAAATGGCAACAACAGAATCATTACCAACGAAATGCTCTCCCAAAAAATGGAAGCAGTGGCTATGACTAAATTGTTGAATTGAATGTCATTTTCGGAAGGCTACAAAGTCTCCAACCAAAAGATCGGTATTGATCCTTGAGCTTCCACTGAACCTCATTAGATCAGCGTAGGAAAACAAGGACGGAGGGGTCAGATTCAGAGTGAGATGGTGAATTAAAATGACAGATGACATGGTCATGCTTGCAGACTGAATGGAGGTGTTCTGCAAAGTGATTGGTTTCCCCTAAGTAGAATTTGAGCAGTGAATATAGATAAAGTTGATTAAGTGTTCACCATTGTTAAAAACTTTAATCTAACATTGGTGGGCCAAAACTAGTTTGTGCAGCATCTCAAAACCCTTCCTTCCAAGATCCAAAACACCCTCATTTGTTTTCTGGCCTTTTGCAAACACTGATCTTTTCATTTCACAAAGGTAATAGTCAAAAACTATAACCAATTATTTTACACGTAGTAACAGATTTCCTGTGACCTTAATCATCCCGAGTTAGATTATACAATGTTTATAATAATAGGGGTATTATGGTAAAATGTGGCAAGGAAACTATTACATAAGAAATTGTAACAAAAAGGAAAATGGGCATTATATGCACGACTTTCAATATATTATAACATACAAAGTGTAGTTTAAATGTCTCCAAACAAAATTCTGAACTCACTGGTTATAGTTCTACAGCAAAACACTTTAACAATATTACCTTTAATATTCAGTATCTATATTTCCAGGCTGACCTGCTTCCAGGTTATATTTGCTAAAAGCAAGGAAAGGGTGCTCAAGTACACTGAAATTGCTTAATTGCCAGAGAAATGGTCAGTGCTCAAAATTTGAAATCAAACGCCATATGTTTTGTTGAAAAAAAAAGTATCCAAAATATCTGTACAACTTAAAACCAGTAATATGCAAGAAGTCAATAATTTTTTTGCTGTTTTTATTCATCAGGGTCTGGTTTAGCACAGTGGGCTTGTAATGCAGAACAAGGCCAGCAGCGCGGGTTCAATTCCCGTACCGGCCTCCCCGAACAGGCACCGGAATGTGGCAACTAGGGGTTTTTCACAGTAACTTCATTGAAGCCTACTTGTGACAATAAGCGATTTTTATTATGATCAGTTCCATATCAGACAACTGCAGAAGATTACAGAATACAAGAGGCTATCTTGCCACGCCGGAATGTGGCGACTAGGGGCTTTTCACAGTAACCTCATTGCAGTGTTAATGTAAGTCTACTTGTGACAATAAAGATTATTATATGTGTACCAATTCTTTGAATTGTTTGTATTAATTTTTTGCAGAAAAAGCAAACGTGCTTTCATTATACTTCATACCTAAGCCAATCAATCACACAACAAATTCACACTGAGCATGTTCAGACTGTTCATTACAAGGTCAAAACCAACAAGAGCAAAGGTATTCGACTGAGTATTAAACGATAATACGGTTCAACCCATCTACTTCCTTATAGTAACTTCAGAGTTTGCAATCGAGGCCTACTAAAAAAAAGTATTTTCAAAATAGAATTACAGGACTTTTTTTAATGTACAGAATACCCTGCTATAATGCAATGTGATCAGTACCAACGTGTAAGTGGTTTGCTGTATCTACAAAAAATTATTTATTTTTTGATAAAACATACCATTATTTTAAGGTCATTTCAAAACCATCATTACTATTCGAAGTGTACAATCCTATTTCATATTGCAAAATCTACAAATTTTTGTTGATAAAACTACAATTGGATGGATCTTTTGTCATACTTTCACTCGAAAAGTGGCAAGTTTGCTTGTGTGTTTGGGAATGCAGAAGAGACAGAAAGATTGTGCATTAACTTCACTATGTGGCATAATGAATTTTAACACATTTTGCATCATGATTGTTTGGAAAGAGAGGAAAGCTTGGCACGCACAGAGACTGTCAGTTTAACAAGTTGGAAATCAAAGCATTAAACATGTATTTTAATTTATAATTGAGTTGGTGTCACCGACTACTGAAGGGAGCTCAGTTTACCACATCAAGGTGTACACATGCTCGGAATAAAGAAAACATTCTGATGCTTGATTAACAGTTCTGAGAGAATGGAGTGTGCACAAAAAACTTGTCTGGCCTGCCATCAGATGCTACCTTAAATCATGAGATACAACAGGGCTAGAAACAAATTCACGGTTGCTAAGGCGATGTCATGTGGAAACAATGAAGATTGTACTGGCAGCTCAGTATAAAACAGGTATTTAGAAAAAAACGTCACTTGCATTTTTAAAAAACTGTATGCTTCAAAATCTATATTGGAAACATATTTTAAAGAATTTATGTATCTCAATAAAAGAAGGTCAAGACGTAAGTCAAACTAAAGATAGCTTTAATCAACTTCTTTTAGGCCAGGCCAGGTTAAAAGTTCCTGAATAAAGACAATTTCAATATCCGGACTTGATTCTTTTGGTTCATGCATTCCCATAGTGGACACATCAATATTTGTGGGAAAAAAGGAACAGTTGATGCAATGGGCTGACCTTCAGGAAAAAATTAACAAAATTTGTGTATACATTAATAGTTTGATACTGAGGATAAAATATTGTTTAATGAGCTCATGTAGCATGTAGCATTGTGGAGAAGGGGGTGGATACAATAAATTTAATAATAATAATCACTTATTAGCATTGTAAATTAAGCAATTTTTCAGAGCTAACAAGCAAGACAGACAAGATCACACAACCTCATTTCAGCATGCCCATACCACAAGCAGCTTTCAATATTTCCACTCCCAATGTCATCTAAATTACAGCAAACAACACCAATAAGTACACTGCTCAATATCATGTCCTACACAATTTGTTTTCTTTTAATTAGAAACTGAGAAAGGGTTAACATTATGCATCAAACAATCTCAAAGCTGCAGTGCTGCAACCTCAGTTGCTAATTTATTTGAAGTAAAAAGCACCGTTATTAATTCAGAAATAGTACGAGGGAATAGGTACCATGCCCAGGCCAGAGGAACTCAGAACTCAATTAAAATTGTAAAGTTATTGAAACCTCTACATCATGCAATAGGTATAGATCATGGCCATTTTTGTAGCTACAAATTGTATATTTGCCAGCTGCTTGAATCAGAAGGGTAGGGTGCAGAAGGTTTGCTTCCTCTAAGTGAGCATTATTCAAGTAGCATATTTTTGGTTTGCTGGAAAAGACAGCTGAAGAGCTTCTTACCCTATTAGAATTGACAGGTTGGGAGCATCATTGAGTATCTTTATTAACAGAGCTACAGAGGAATCTGAATTGTTGGTGAGCCATTGTATGCACTTACCAAGATACTGCGAGATCTGATTTGTTTCAGTTAATTGTTATCGTGATAAATTCATTTTAAACTTCAGGAGATGACAGATCCAAATAGCCTTATTAAGAACCATTTACATACATTGATTTCATGTATCGTTCTTCCCTATATACAACATTTAACATTTTGGGGCTCCAGGCACCTTCCACTTAGGGACTAAATTCGGAGAAGAGGAGCAGGGAAAGGGATGAACAGGAATCCAGGAGTCTTGCTAATAATAAAGTGATTACTTTGTCTTTTCAATTGTATGTAAACTTTACAGTTTGAAATGAAACTGTATCCTAATCCAAATTCTTGAAAACTAAATACAGTAATAGACATTCTCATCTAAAAGAGGTGAAGGCCCTTTCATGTTGACATGCAATCATGTTGACACTTTAGTTTGTCATTTACTCTTGTGCAAGTTCAATGTGATAGCTGTCAAAGTAGCATCACACTCGATCAATGTTATTCTAGCCCATCACAAAGCACATTGCTCCCAGGAATCCAATATGGGCCATTTTCAACATGTCTCAATTTTTTGAACCTCCATTAAATATTTTCATTCGGTTAAAAGTAGAAGACAATCTCACGCAGCCTGTCATTAGCATCCTCAAGAAATTCCATGGTCATGTAGCTGAACCTTGATCCACATGATCTCAATCCATGCTAAACAACATGATCCAAGACTCCAAGAGTTTGAGAGTTGATGCTCACAATGACTGTGAAGGTGGAAGATTTCAAGGGGCGCGATTCAGCAGACAAATATTAAAATCAGCTTTTGGTCATGTTTAGCAGTGCCTTTCCCACTAGCTGTAGCGCCAAGAAACACTCCGCTATTCAATGGCACCTTGCCGGTTTTTTTGGGGCCTCGGAAAGTTTCTCCCCGCCAAGGTCGCACTTAGGCCGATTTCCTGCTGGTGAATTAATCTCGGCAGCAGGAATGGCTGTTCACAGATAGGGGTGCCATTTTGATCAGCAGCCCAAAACGTTCCCCTGCCCTCTTTCACGGTCCCTCCCGCTTTATCGACCCTCTTCACCTGCACCCCCCCCCCCCCCCAACCTTAACACGGACTCTGGGAGCCCCCTTCACCTCCCCTCCATTGGGAAAGGCCCCAAGGTCCTGGCACTGCCGAAGTGCCAGGCTGGCAGTGCCCAGGTTACCACCCAGCCCTGCCCCCAAACACCCGTGGGGCCTGCAAGAGACCTCCGCCGCCCTACCCCCCCCTCCCCCCGCCCAGAGGTTCCAGTACAACTGGCCCACAATTGTGTACGCCAGCACTAAATGGCACCCCGGTGAGGTCTTGAAGGCCTGGCCGCTGAGTTCCGGGCACCAGGGGAATCCTGCGTCTGGATATTTAATGGCCCATTTAAATATGCAGATCTGGATCTCGCCCAGCAAGAGCGAGTCGGGTAACTCGCGATTGGCCCTGCGCGGACCCCAATTTGGGACTCTTGTGTGATTCACCAGTTGCGCCCAGATCCACACTAAGCACAAGGGGGTCGGTGAATCGCACGCAGGGTATTTTAAAAAATAACTGATCAGTCCACAAATCCTTGTATGCATGCTGTAAGAATTTTAGTTATCAATTTGCAGAGTAAATCTACTGTGCAAACTGACCACTAGTTTTATTCAAAATGGTTCAAATAAGTGCAAGCAATGTCAGGGGGTCCGGCCAACCACACCCACATGTTCTGGTCCTGCACAAGCTCATTGGGTTCTGGGCCACCTTCTTTGAGACCATGCCCAGAGTGTTTGGGGTTAAGACGGAGCCATGCCCATTAGTGGCGCTCTTCACGGTATCGTAGGACCCAGAGCTCTTTGTGGCGAGGGGGCTCAATGCCCTGGCATTTGCCCCCCTGATTGCCTGCTTGGATGGAGGTCGGTAGAGCCACCCAAGGCCTCAAGACTGGTTATCCGACCTAGCGGAGTTTCTAAAACTCGAAAGAATAAAGTTCGCCTTCAGGGGACCAGAGGAAGAGCTATTAATAATAATAATAATAATAGCTTATTGTCACAAGTAGGCTTCAATGAAGTTACGGTGAAAAGCCCCTAGTCGCCACATTTCGGCGCCTGTTTGGGGAGGCCGGTACAAGAATTGAACCCGCACTGCTGCCTTGTTCTGCATTACAAGCCAGCTATTTAGCCACTGTGCTAAACCAGTCCCCAGTTCCACCATACATGGAACATACAAAGGGCCAAAGCTCATCGCCAGTCTCACTCCGTCCTGTGGTATGATACACGCTAGGTATCTACTACCTCAGGCCACAAAGGGAGCAGCTCAGACCATATCCACACTATGCTGGTCACTGCAATGTAAATGGACCACTTATCTCTTTTGTTGTATTTTTTTTTCTTTTGCTCTCTGCTTTTGTTTGACATCACTAATGCTAATTTTGACCAGAGGTATAGTAAAAGGGAGTAAATTATTTAGAACCTCAGTTATGATGAATGCACCTGTACAATTGAACTGTATGATGATTAGATTTACTTGCCATAAATGAAAAACCCCAATAAAAACATTTTTTGTTTTAATGGTCATTATTTTTTGTTAGTACAATAGCAAATTCAGACACCAAATAATTTAAGAATATAGCACAAAAATAGCAATCATATTATTTTCTCTATAAAGTTGGGAAAAATTCACTTCTCCAAGTAATTCATTTTATTCCAGCAAGTTTCTATTCTCCAAGTAATCAAACACCTTTGCGTTTCACTGATCTGTAAATTCAGATAAAAATTAGGCTGGTTCACTGTCGTCATACCATCTCTGTCACCTCTGATTTGAGAGAAAAAAATCTACAGCTTGATTGTCTCTTGCATCACATTCAATGTTTTTAAAGCTAAACTGAATCCCCACTGCACCTATAACTTATTACACATTTGGAACTGATAAGAAATGAATAATTGACAACATTTTAGGCCATCCCAGAAACTAAACAAGCTGGGAAAGTGTTAATGCCACTAAGTCCTCACATAAAATATTGCGAACAGTGCTGTAAATATTCTCCTTAACCTGTTCTACCATAGAGCCACATTTATTCATAGCAATTACCACAACTGGAGTAAAGTGAAAACTTGTCCACTGGTTTCTCAGAAGCTGGTTTTAGTTTTTAAACAGCTGTTCACACATAACTTAAGAACATTTTCTTTAATACCACAGTTATATTTCATTTACATTATTTCATATCCAGCTCAATTCTAAGCTGAAATTTCTCGTCATTGATAGTGTTGCTGACCCCAAGAAACTACCGACGAACAGTGGCAGCCGTGTGTACCATCTACAAGATGGGCTGCAGGAATTGACAAAGGTTCCTTCGACAGCACCTTTCAAACCAACGACCACTGCCATCTAGGACAAGGGCGGCAGATATCACCGCCTGGAGGTACCCCTCCAAGTCACACACCATCCTGACTTGGAAATATATCGTCGTTCCTTCACTGTTGCTGGGTCAAAATCCTGGAATTCCTACCAGCAGCACTGTGGGTGTACCTACACCTCAGGGACTGCATGGTTCAAGAAGGTAGCTCACCATCACCTTCTCTAGGGCAACTAGGGATGTACAATAAATGCTGGTCTCGCCAGCAAAACCCACATCCCATAAATAAATAAATAAAAACAAGACTAGATACTATTGTTGGAGGCAAATTATACCTAAAACTACAGAGCAGAACTTTCCCCTTTTACCGAAAACCCCACTTCACAGATATAATTTATACTGTGCCTTAAGCAGTCGCTCAATTTCTCCCGGACCCACAAAATGATTCTTAGTTCCTAGGCAGTTTATTTATGTTCTTTTCTTTTCCCAGCTTACTAACTTTTAAATGCAGAAGTCTTTAAAATTGCGGCTTTTTCTTCCCTCTAGAACAAGTGAGTCAAATCTTCCAGCCTTGTTCCAAATCCTCACGAATTTGGTCTTTTCAATCTGTGTGTGCGCTCCCACTGCATTCCTGCAGTGAACCAAAAACTTTCAGCCTTTAGCTGTTCCTTCTCTCCAGAATTCTGGTAGCAGCCTGGGTCTGTAAGTTTTAACTGAAATTTTAGAAACATTTTCCCTCTAAAAGCCCATGGTCATAGCAACATGAATCACATTGGCCTTATATCCAGATAGAAATGATGATTATCTATCCTCGAGATCGCAATTCTCTTTTACCTTGGAAGTAAATGGACCAAGAGTTATTCTAAAAGCATAACTCTTTACAATCCAATATTCTCAACATCTTCCTAGGATTTTGGGGACAATGCAGTCTAACCATTATAAACATGGGTGCTGCTGCCATTGATCCAAGTGTGAACACTTTACACCTTCTTTCCAGCAAAACAATCCAAAAGTCTCTTTAATCTTCAACGGCCAGGGCTCCCAGGCTGTTTGTCAGGCAGCCCTCAGAATAGGTCACATGACCTCCTTCATTTTATCTGAAATTAAAAACAGCCCCAAAACAATCTTATAAATCTCACCTTTGTAACACCCCTACAATATAAACACAGCAAACATAGCCTGCGATAGATGCTTGGAGTAAAGCTCTAACTGGCTCTTAAAATTCTACTTGTGATGCTGTTGCTTCTAACTAGCCCTTGAGAACCTGCTTAATGTTACTCCTAAATAATCCGCTGACCTACTTTCCAATGTTGTTGCCCCTCACTGCTAATAGTGACAGAGGCAAAGGCAGTGAGATTAAAAACAGAAGCACAAGGAAGGAAAAGAGAAAAAAAACAAGGACAGTGGGGAGGCTGAGAAAAGGAAAGAAACAAAGACTTAGATGTTGTAACATTAGAAGCTATGACTTATATTGCTGGATAAAAGCAAATTACTGCGGATGCTGGAATCTGAAACGAAAGAGAAAATGCTGGAAAATCTCAGCAGGAAACCCTGCTGAGACTTAATATTGCTGATCTGTTACAGATCGAAAAAAGGACAAAATTTCTCTATTAAATAATTTTTGAAGTTATAAAATCATTTCCTAGAAACTTTTAAATGTCAACAAAATTTTCTTAATTTTCATTTCAGTATCTTTTGGCATTTCATAACATAAACATCCTTATTTCCACAACAGTCCAGCCCTGAGGACATTTCAAAATGCTTTATAGGCAATTAAGTACTTTTTGAAGTGTAAGTCAATATTATAGAATCACAGAATTTACAGTGCAGAAGGAGGCCATTCAGCCCATCGAGTCTGCACTGGCCCTTGGAAAGAGCAGCCTATTTAAGCCCACCCCTCCACCCTATCCCCCTAACCCAGTAACCCCACCTATCCTTTTGGACACTAAGGGGGTAATTTAACAGGGCCAATCTGCCCAACCTGAAATTAAATTAAATGAAAGGAAACATCTTTGGACTGTAGGAGGAAACTGGAGCACCCGGAGGAAACCCACGCAGACAGGGGGAGAAAGTGCCAACTCCACAGTCACCCGAGGCCAAATTGAACCCGGGTCCTGGAGCTGTGAGACAGCAGTGCTAAGCATTGTGCCACCGTGCCGCCCATATAATGTAGAGAACTTGCACAAACAGCACTGTAACAATGAACGGATAATCTATTTTAGTTATCCAGGTTGAATGATCAATTTTGGCCACACCTGGAGCACTGCCTCGCTCTCCTAAAAGTAGCATCATAGGATCTTTTATGCCTATCTGAGTTGTAGATGGGGCCGGGGTTAATGTCATGAGCAAGGGACATTGTGTGAAAGAAAAGAACAGATCTGAAATCATAGAACATAGTCCCAATAGAAGGAGACCATTTGGCCCATCAGGTCTGCACCGGGCCTCTGAAAGAGCACCCTACCTAGGTCCACTTCCCCAACCACCCTGTCCTATTCCCGTAACCCTGTAACCTCACCTGCATATCCTTGGACACAAAGGGGAATTCAACCTGGCCAATCCACCTAACCTAAATGAAGGATGGAGAGTGTCAAAAGGAAGGGGGTTGATAGGAGACTGAAATGAAGGGCTGCGCAATTCTAGGTAGTTCAACATTGGCATTGGGCAAAGTAGTTTCTGTTTTGCACCCACGCTAAAGCTATAGTGTAGAAGCATCCCAAATCAAATTCAACCCACTCACTGAGTTGCAGCACAAATATTGAACCTACCACTCCAAAATGCTTAACACCATGAGTGTACATGAACACATTATTACCAAAAAACTGCAATAAAACATGTTAAAAATGAAGTAACACAAACTGCATCAAGCCTCGTTTATAATATTTAATTGAAATGAATGACTTTTGACCACTTAAACTATTATAAATACTCTAACTTCAAAACCACTTCAAGACTTTGCAACCAATGTTTGTGCAGTGATGACTCACTCCCTGATCCATAAAATACTGTCACTCAAGTCTGTCAGAATATTCCAGTGAAACTTTAATTTATTAAATATAATTTTTGAACAATTCCTATGCTTTTGTTTCATAATGAGAGAAAAGAATGATTGTATTGATGCTCGAGCGATGATGATTCAAAGTAGTGGCCCAGATTAGTAAGAGATGGCAACGTCTCTCCCGCCTACACCTGTCCCTCACAACAACAGAAGTTCAATGTGTTAGAAGCTATGGCTTATTAATGCAGATGAGTTACTGATCAAGACTGGGAAAAACTCCTCTATTAAATTATTTTCCAAGTTACTAAATAAATCAGGTCCTCAAAATATTTAAATGTTAACATAATTTTCTTAATTTTTATTCAGTATCTTTTGACATTTCGAATAGTTTACATCCTCATTTCTGCATTAGAAATCCAACCCAGTCCTCGCTAATGCAATTATATTGTCCTAAGAATGCAGAGGAAGATTATTCACTATCCTTGGAAGACACACTGTCACTGAAGTACAGTAGGTCATTTATGATTATATAATTATATGAAGTGCCAATAGAAAATACTGTTACTATGGTTGACAAAATTTTAATGTCATTCTTTTTGACAATATGATGATAAACCTTTACTTATTTTCTAGCAAAATCATGTACCACTTTTCTTATTTATTACATTATTGTATGTTATTGATATTAATTTCAAGGCAAATACTCCTGCTTCAGGATTCAATGTTGATGGTTTAGACCTTGCGTAATATAAGACTAGAATGGAAAGGTAAAACAGAAGCACAGACTCTTGATGTAAATTAATACTGGTTGGCATGACTCGGTTGTGAATGCCTGAATCATTGAGTCAGGAAGTTGTGGGTTTCCACTCCATTCCAACCGTGGTCAAGACTTGATATTCCAGGAAATATAGTGGGAATGTTGAGATGACTGTCTTTGAATTTGGAATTTAAACCCAGGCTGTTCCTACTAGTTCAGTTGAATGTAAAAGACCAGTTGCACTATTCATGATGTCTGAACAAACATTCTTCCTTCAAATAAACCCGCAGTTGGATACCTGATCATTCAATTGTTTTTCTGAAATGCTGGCTACAGTGTGTGCACTTTAAAAGTAGTTCAATGTTGCAAAATACTTCGTAACACCCTGTAGATACTAAAGGTGCTATTTAAATCTTTTGTCTTTTTTTCTTTCACTGTCCTGATCCACAGTCCTTTCAGAAGCACACTGCCGTAATTCACCTCAAGTGTCTATAAATGAGATACAAGAAATTATTATACTGGAAAGTGAGCCTCTGTTTTCCTTATTCATTCATAGGACACAGGCGTCTTTTGTCCATCTCTAATTGCCATCGAGAAGGTGGCACCTTCTTGAACCACTTTAGTCGTGTACATCCACAGTGCGAGAGTTGAGCTCCAGGAATTTGACACAGCAATATTGATGAAACAACAATTCCAAGTAAAGAAGGTGTTTGTCTTGAAAGGAGACTTTCAGGTGGTGCTTCCATGTCCCTGCTTCCCTTGTTCTTCTAAGTGGTAGTAGTCACAGATTCGGAAGGTGCTGTCAAAGGAGGCTTGGCAAATTGCTGAAATGCACCTTGTACACACTACAGCCATTGTACGTTAATGGTGAGGGCAGTAAATACTTAAATTGGTGAATAGGGTGCCAATCAAGCAAGCTGCTTTGTCCTGCATGTTGTGAAGCTTCTTGAATTTTGGAGCTGCACTTATCCATGCAAGAGAGAACACACCTCTGACTTGTGTCTTGTAGATGGTGGACTGGCTTTGGGTGTCAGGAGATGAGTTACTCACCTTTGAATTGTCATCCTCTGACCTGCTCTTGGATCTGTAGGATTTACATAGCTGATTCCGTTAAGTTTCTGATCAATGGTGGCCCCCAGGATGTTAATGGGTCATGATCAGCTGGTCCAGCAGCATCTCACATCCAGCATCGACAGCTAACAGGGCAGTTGAAGGCTTTCTCCTCCAAGTTCTCGGAGCTGATCGTGGAAGATGGTCTCCTCCTGTGGGGCACCAAGGTTGTTGTTCCGGCGAAGTGCCAAACTATCGTGTTGAAGGACCTTCACAACGGACACCCCAGAGTGTTCAAAACGAAGATGCTGGTGAGAAGCTACATCAGTTTCCAAAACCGGCCACCAGATATCGAGACGTTGGCCCAACAGTGCTCCATCTGTCAGGACCACCAGAGGTCTCCCCACAGCGGCACCCCTACACCCTTGGTAGTGGCCAGCACACCCTTGGGCATCCTATCCTGGGTTTGATGTTTCTTGTCCTGGTGGACGGCCACTCAAAGTGGCTGGAGATCCACAAGATGGCGACGATCATCTCCTGGGTGACCGTCGAGCGGTTGCGCATTTCTTTTTCCACTCATTGAATCCCTGAGGTGTTTGTGACAGATAACGGTGCCTCCTTCACGAGTAAAGAGTTTGCTGTTTTTATTTAAAATGTGATTCGCACTGCCCCATACCATCCGGCATCGAACGACTTGGCAGAGAGGGCCGTGCGGACAGTTAAACGGGAGCTAAAGAAACAGACTTCAGGCTTGATGGACACCAGGTTGGCAAAATCTTTATTCTCATCGCGGACCGCGCTGCACGCAATCACTGGGGTGACCTCCACTGAGATGTTAATGGGCCGTAGGCTTTGTACTTGATTATCAAGGATAACAGCGCAAAGGTGCGCCATAACCAAGATTTGGAAGGTCGTTGCTCAGTTCGGCATCGACATCTTCGACATTTCGCACCTGACGATGAGGTGTTCATTCGTATCTTCATCAATGGTGCTCGCTGGGTCTCTGGGATTGTTGTCCGCCAAACAGGACCAGTCTCTTTACCAAGTTTGTGTCTGGGGTAACTAATGCAACTTAATTGGATCACATTCGCTCACAAAGGTTACTCCCTCGTTTGGTTCCTCAAAAGAAATCGGTCCTGGATCCTCTGGCTCCATTGCCGAACCACCCTGCTGTGACAGCTCCAGAGGCTGCTACGCACTCTGGACATTCACCAGAAAGGTATATGCTGACCGATCCGGTGCATCAGCTACAGGACGATTTACCGGAGCCGAAAAGAACCCAATGTCCTCCGCCCGCTCCTCCTGAAATGAAAATCGCTTATTGTCATAAGTAGGCTTCAAATGAAGTTACTGTGAAAAGCCCCTAGTCGCCACATTCCGGCGCCTGTTCGGGGAGGCTGGTACGGGCTCCTTCTCCATCTCATCAATCGTCATGGGGATCTTTGGGCTTTGGGGGAAGAGGAGTGCATGCTCCCCCACTAGGGGCAAGGAAACACTTTTAACCTTTATATAAAAGATCGGCCTTTATGGCTCCAACCAGAACAATAACATGGTCGGTGTATGTTATGTTTGGTCTTCTGTACCTTCCAAAAGAATCCACCAAACACCTTGACTTATTCAAACCAGGATCTTTATTGAGTCTCGTGTGGTAAGATAGCAATCTGTTACAGAGCACGTTATCATGGAGTCTCCTTAATACTACTCTGGAATTACACCTAGCACCGACCATTCACTTGTATGTCTTACTACCATCTGCAACCAACGGATGATGGCCGGATGTGTCTCTACCTATATGGGAGTTGCTGGTCTCATGACCATGGTCTTGATACCGCATGATGTGTTTGCACTGTCACCTGCTGGTTGGAGGTCGCACACCATCCATCTATGATATTGCCCATAGGCATATCACCACAGTGTATATTTTGTGTTGTAAATAAAACTATGTTTCTTTATTTTACTCGGTGTGGACTCCCCATGTCCTTATTAAAGAACGTTATTATGTTGCTTGCATAGCCATAAGGTTTTAACATATATACAGCATTTTGGGTCACATCTGAGAGAAATGATAAAGCACGATATAAATCTTGGTGTAAATCCATGAACAAAACACTGCCTGGCAGTTAGAGTTTTATTCTTCAAAACAGCAGACAAGTTTCTTTGCAATAATAGGAAACAAAATTATTTAAATTTAAATAATTATTTTTCTTTGTCAATATTAAAATTTTAGGCCCTTTCAGCAGAAATGAATAGAAATGCAATCAAAAATGTGGACCAATGCAGGATGAAAGTGCAAACAACAAATAAATTCAACTAATTTCCATATCATCAACAAACAGTTTGAGAATCACCAGAACATTCATGCATCACAGCATTTTCCTTTGATACAACAATGATCTGTATCACAGGAACCTAAAGTTTAGCCATAATCAAGCAACCACTCCCCTGTTAATTGTTATAAAGGATTTTCCAGGAGATGGTAAGTATTAGTCTAAACAGTCTTTTTGAAACATTTGGCTGATCACATGGAAAGTAAGAGAGGAAAAATTCAGCTGTTATTCGCCATTCTCAAAATGTCCTTTCCTGTAGAGGCCACTGTTGTGCTCGCAGTTTTGATTTTAAGAGGCCATGGAGATTAAACAAAAACTGTGAGCTTTAACAATCTTTATCAGTGTCACAAATAGGCTTACATTAACACTGCCATTAAGTAACTGTGAAAAGCCCCGAGTCGCCACATTCCGGCGCCTGTTCGGGTACACTGAAGGAGAATTCAGAATGTCCAATTCACCTAACAAGCACGTCTTTCGGGACTTGTGGGAGGAAACCAGAGCACCCGGAGGAAACCCACACAGACACGGGGAGAACGTTCAGACTCCGCACAGACAGTGACCATAGCTGGGAATTGAACCTGGGGCTGTGAAGCAACAGTGCTAACCACTGTGGTACCGTGACATTTAGGAGATGTAACACTGCAGGCTGCAATGTTACACTGCCCAGTTACCCGGGCAAACAGCCGGTGACATCACGCAAGCATTCTCTTTAAGTGCCCCTGTTCAGCTGCAAGGCTGCTAGTAAGAAATCACTGAAAATACTATAAATACACAACAGCCACAAAAAGGGGATGATACAAAAACTCAACAAAAACACATAAAACACTAAAAGTAGCACTGCCCACATTAAGAGTTCAATTGGGTCAGTCAGCTCTTATCTGAATCTTCATTTGTAATTCCCTACAATCAAACCAACTCAAGAATTAACAAAAATAAGTAGTGTAACCTGAACTGCTGTTGTACGTCTGTTTCTCAGCCACAAAGACAAAAAAAATCCCAAATTTAATCCCCAGTCTGGAATGAGTGATTAATCTCAGGCAGGATTGCAGCACAGATGCGAGAATTAATTGGCATTAGCTTTGCGTTAACAAAAGGAAAAAAAGTGGCTCAGATACAAGGGTGGGATTCTCCGTGATCGGCGCGATGGCCCGACGCCGGCATCAAAAACAGCGCAAACCACTCCAGCATCGGGCCGACCGGAAGTAGCGGTACTCTCCGCACTTCCGGGGGCTAGGCCGGCGCTGGAGGGGTTGGTGCCGCACCAGCCGGCGCCAGAGGGACTGCGCGAGTTAGCGCATGCGCAGAACGGCCGGTGTGGTTCCGTGCTTGCGCAGGCCAGCCGGTGTATTCTGCCGCATGCGCAGGGGGGTGTCTTCTCCCCCGTGGCAGAAAGAAGGAAGAAGAGTCCCCACGGTACACGTCCGCCCGCAGATCATTGGGCCCCGATCGCGGGCCAGGCCACCGTTGGGGACCCCACCCGGGGTCGGATCCCCCCGCTCCCCCCCGAGGACTGCACCAGCCAACTTACCTGCCAGGACCCGCCGTGTGGGACCATGTCCAATCCACGCCGGCGGGACCGCCCAAAAACGGACGGCCGCTCGGCCCATCGGGGCCCGGTGAATTGCCAGGGGGGGTCGCTGCCAACGGCCCCCGACCGGCGTGGTGTGATCCCCGGGCCCTGCCCAAAAAACGGTGCCGGATAATACGGCAGCCGACGTCAGAGCTGCGGGGCGGGATTTACACCACCCCCCTGGAGATTCTCCGACCCGGCGGGGGGGGGACGGAGAATCCCGCCCCTAACCTTTCCACAATAAACCCAATTTTAATTCTGCAAACTTATACTTTATTCATAAAACATCTGAAAGAGAAATTATAAAACATTTCAAATTGTTATAACAAGAACGTGCAACGATATCCAATTTTGTTCCCGGGATTAAAGTGCACTCTGAGATGCTTCAATTCGGACTGTGTTATTCTTCTATCATGGCAGTGCTTGGCTTAACAGGCCTGTACTTTTAAGGCCATAAAATCTCTCCGTCATATACATCCTGAGATCAACTGCAGATTAATTGCTGTTGCTGAGGGATGTTGGAGCTTGGCAGATGTTTGTAAATATCTGGCTCGCGATCAGAAGAATCTGAAATGTGATGCCTGATGTCTGAAAGCGTAAATATATTTATACACCATTAAAACTTCCGTAGAATTGTCCACAGCTAGTCAAGGCCCCAAAATTAATTTTAATAATATCTATTGTGGTTCAGCTGCTGGCTGCACGCGAGTTTATTCATTAATATCATACCAAAATTTTGTACCATGAGATATGGCTGTGCAATGGTAAAAATATGACTTGTATTAGTAATGTTGTAGCATCTAGGTTCATAAACGCAACAAATGTAACACTACTAACTTACTTTACTACAAAATTTGTCAGGCTTTTTGTTCACTTTCCCTCCCAAAAACCTCTTTACTAGTTATTTATAATTTTGTTCTACCACTGGTGGTGAATCTGCAGTATCTGCTTAAGATGCATTTATTTCACCCTTAAGATGCATTTATTGTTTACTCTTGCCTGCTCAGTATTATTTTCTCAATTGTTAAAAATCCCCTTCATTTCTCTTGAATTTACAGTAGCCTTTAGCAACTCAAACTAATCCCAAACAATGTCAACTAAGATTTTTGCACAAATCGTTTAAAATATCCATGTTGAAAAATAATTGAGTTCATTGTGAGCAATTGTCGTAATTGCTGATTCATAGAGCTTTTAAAAAACTGAAAGATTTGGCTTCCTGGTTTCCTTCTGGTTACAGGTTGCACATCACTACCTTTTGCTGTTCTTGATTTATTCATAATTAATCAATTTAATACCTGCTGGGTGGCTGTCCTAATTTTTTATTGTCATAATCCTGTATACCTCTATCAAATCTTCCCTCAACATTCTTTGCTCCAGTCACAACAACCCCAGATTCTCCAACGTAACCTTTTAGCTAATATCCCACTCAGTATAAATAATGCTTATTGGGCTAAATGGCCTTGAGTTTACTGTGTGGATTTTGCACGTTTGCCCCGTATCGGCTGAGTTTCCTCCGGATGCTCTGGTTTCCTCCCACAGAGGGTTGAGTGGATTGGCCATGTTAAATTGCCACTTAGTTCCCAAAGATGTGCAGGTTAGATGGGGTTACGGAGTGGGGGAGTGGGCCAAGAAAGGGTGCTCTTTCAGAGGGTCAGTGCAAACTCAAGTGGCCGAATGGCCTCCATCTGCACTGTTGGGATTCTATGGACACTGGTATTGCACAAGAAATGTATGTTGATCATCAACACAAAACCTGCATCACATTGAATATGTCATGATGTATAGACTGTGCTAGTTGCTTGAAAGGTCCCAGACTTGGTAGGATACCAACAACTGACAGAATTCAAGAGCACTTGCTATGTGCTAGCAGCAATTAACAGCAAATCCCTAACTGAAATTAACCATCCAATTTATATACAGGATGATCCATTGCAGAGCAATGAGATAATGACCACATAATCTGTTCCTTTTTAAAATTTTGGTTGAACAGTAATAACTGGTAACAGTACCAAAAGAACTCCCTTACATTGCTTAAGATAGTGCCACGGAGTCTTTTACATTCATTTGAGGTGGCAGATGGGGCCTTGGGTAACATCTCATCAAGAAGACCACATTCAATTGTGCAGTACCCTCTCAGTACTGCACTGAAGCGTCAACCTATATAATCTGCTCAAGTTTTCTGGAGGGCCAGCACGGCGCTGGAGCGGTTCACGCCGCTCCAGCCTCCCTTCTCGGCGCCAAATGGGCGCCACGCCAACCCGCGCATGTGCAGGGGATTTCTTCAGCGCGCCGGCCCCGACGCAACATGGCGTGGGGGTTCAGGGGCCGGCCGTGCAACACAGTAGGCCCCGGGGGGGGGGGGGGGGGGGTAGGCCAGCCCGCCGATCGGTGGGCCCCGATCGCGGGCCAGACCCCATCAGAGGACCCCCACCAGTGAAGGAGCGCTTTTCCCTGCCCCACAGGCCGCCCCCCGACCCTACGCGCAGAGTTCCCGCCGGCTGCGAGCAGGGATGTACGACGCCGGCGGGACTCTGCCGTTTCCATGCAGTCGCTCGGCCCATTCGGGCCAGAGAATCGGCGGCCCGCACCGCGCCAAACCCGCCGGCGCAAATACCGCCGATTCTCCACAGGGGCTGGGAGAATCGCGCCCAAGGGAATGGGCGCAATCTAATGGAAAGGTTTCTAAGTGTCATTTGTGGCGGATTTTGCTGGGGGTTTCCTGCCAGCTCTGCCGGCAAGTTTCCCACCGCAATCTAACAACATTTAGTCACTTTTTTGGGCCCTGGGGAGTTTTGCATCGGTTTAGCCCACACTTGTTATTTTCATCACTGGGGAGCTCAAATCGAAGATCAGGCTGCCATTTTGAAACGGTGCCCTGATCTTAAGTGAACTTGTGGGTCGTCGCCCCCACCCATGGGCAATGTTACCCCCCACACACATAGCATTACCCCGCAACCCCCCCCCCCCACACCCGCCCCCGAGTGAGGTCCCTGGGGGGCCCCCTCTTTCCTATGGTCCCTGGGGCCCCCTCTCTTCAGACCTCCCACTTTTCAGGACCCCTACCCACACCCCCAACCTCCCAGAGCCCCCTTCTTACCTGCCATGCACCCCCCTCCAACCCTCCATAACCCCTCCACCCTCTTTCATGGGCATCGCCCTCCTTGAGCCCTGTCCCCTGGCAGTGCCACCCTACGACCCTGGCAGTGGTCCTGCTGGTCAGTGACGGGGCAGCGTGGACCCATGGCCCTCCTCCCTGGAATGTGGGCACCTTGGCACTGCCTGGCTGGCACTTTGAAATAGCCACGCTGCCCTGGTCACATTGCCAAGGTGCCCACGTTCCAGGGGGGAGGGGCAGGGGTCCACGCTGCACTATCACTGGTCACCCAGCCATCAGGGTCTCCTATGGCTGGAAGATGCCCGAGGGAGTCATTCCACCTGGTCCACGTTTGTGTGGACTAATACTGAACGGCACCCTGCTGAGCACTTCCCGGGAGGACGTTAGATGCCTCCCAGGTGAGTAGGCCTGAGTAAGTTTACGGCTTACTTACGGGAGCGCAGCTTGGTGACACCTACTGTGGATGGGTTCCTGATCTCCACGCCTCGTGGGACTTGGGTAGATCCCCCGAGGTGTAGTGGCTGCCGGCAATCCCGCAGGAGGCTGCACCCGGCATCTACCGGCCACGTCGCCCTCCCATTCGAGCGTGACGTGGCCGGTAGATCTCGCCCAATGTTTGTGATTCACAGATAGACAGCAACAGGACAGGAAGAACGGGGGAACCCAATCAAAACTATTAACAGTTTATTACTGTCTAAACATTCTTTTTTTTTGCATTCGTAATATTTTTCAGATTACAGGCCTCAAAGTACAAACCTTCAGACAGCGTATCAACTTGACTCTTGTGATCCAATTTTGCCTCTGAACAAAAATTGTGAGTTGAAGTTCTGCTCAAGATTCAAGCCCAAAATCTAGGCTGGCAAATCAGTACTGTACTGAAGGAATGCAGAATTATCAGAGGTGTCTTCTTTCTGCTGAGATATTAAACAGAGGCTCCCATCTTTCTATTCAGTAGAACATAAAATATCCCATGACACTATTCCAAAGGAGCAGAGTAGTGTCCTGATATCCTGGCCAATATTTCTTCCTGAGCCAACACTAGCAAAACAGATTAAACAATCATTATCTGAAACATCTGTGAATTAATAAATATGGTACATCTGGTTGTTCTGTAGTCTGTTATACATGGATGGAAGTAGATGGTAGATGGAGCTGTGTGAATAAAGCACCAGTCTGTCATTATCTGACCAATCTAAAATGTTTAAAGATTTTCTGTTTTTAGAGATGAAGCTAACAATGTAGCTGACTACATTGTAGGAATATCTGAGAGAAATGTGGAGGAGTGACTGCATGAGACAAATATTCAAAAGAAGTGTATGTAAAGTGACAGTGCGACTGCAAATAGAAAAGTCACCGGGATTGATAAGTTTACATCTCTGGATACTGGCACAAGAGGCTGAGGAGGTATTAGATACAGCTTCCCAATGGATTTGTGAATTGTGCCAAAGATTGTTCAGAAACGCCCCGCTGATAGCGCACCAGCCATGGGTTTCTCGGCAGCAGGAGATGGCCCACTGTTGGCCAGCAGCAGGATCTTCTGGGTCCGCCGCTGTCAACGGGATTTCCCATTGAATCCACCCCACACCGCCGGGCAACGCACATCGGGGTGGGGCATGAGCGGGACCTGGGATCTCGCTGCCGTGAACAGCAGAAGATCTCGCCCCATGCCTTTCTTAGAATCTATCCGCGTGCATTCTAGGCTCTTGCACTCAAGAGGATGCAAGAAAACAAATACAACATCTGATGTACAGTCCTCTACTCACCAACTACTCTTTCCACATCACAATCTTTCTTGTTGCTATATTTAATCAACAGTATTTTGGTTATTGCTTCTCTGAACTCATTCCTTCCGAATGCTGCACAATCTTAGATACTAACTTTCCTCCTGCATCTTTCTCAATCTTACTAATTCAGTCTGATTCCAAACCTGTGGAGCTTCTGAACTTACTCAGTCCTCACAAGTTTTTAAAGTTCACATTTGATCTAATTGAATGACAACTTCTTTATTTAACTATTCCTGTTTCCTATTCATTCTAATCGTGGTCAAAAAGTGCATTATGCATCTTGACCCTTCACTTAGTTTTCACAGATGTTTACAGTTTGATCATTTATTTTGCAGTAATGGTTACACCTGCGCAAGCACAGAAGCAGCAATATCACTGAATTGTTCAGACACTATGACCACAACTATTGGTAAGATGCTTGCACTCTCCAAATCACAAAGTTATTTACTTTCAAATACATTTGGCACAAATTTGAAACAGGAATACTGGTAATCATTCCCCCCAAAATGCCCAGAATGCTCTTTTGGAAGCTAGCACTCGTAAACTAATCAGTTGCACCTAAACTTTTGTGAATATTTGCTAAGCATGTTTAAGCTATTTCCAATCAAGTCAGCAATTAAAATTAGCACCTCAACAACTAGGCTATAAGCATGAATGAATTAATTCTTTAAATTTTATTTAGGAAAGCTGCACCAAGGTTCAAAACGTTCAGAAAAATGTAGTGTTATATAAACTCTGAAGTCTACATATTATTATACTGAGCTTAATGACCTCATTGTGTGTACAACACAGGAAAAGTTAAATGATAATTCATATCATTTTCATAATTACAAAAAATTAGCAAGTTAGATTTGAACTTAAGGATGCATTTGAACCACCATATCATGCAAATGTATCAAAATAGCAATGGCTGAAATGGTGGACTGAAAATATTTTTTATTTGGATTGAAAAGGCAACTATACAATCGTGACTGAGTGCTATCCACAGCATGGTTCACATAAAGCACTAAAGTATGAAATAGGCCAAAGGAAAACATCGAGGGGAGCTGCAGATCTGTGGCTGCAGTAAAAGGTAATTAAAAATATGTAGGAGGCCAGCTGTAGCTGGCAATTTAATATTTTTCTTAAGCCGGTAATAATGCGTTTTAATCTGACCTCTACATAATGTCTCCATTGTTGAGCCTGAAGCATTAATTCTGTTTTGACGAACAGTAGCTGGCTGTGTGCAGTAGTATTTCCTGTTGTTTGACTTTCAACATGCTATGGTTCCTTTGAATGATCCACTGAACTACAAAATTGAAAAATGTGCAACGGTGTATTACGCTAACAACAATTATTTTTAAAAGATGGTGAAACAGCTTCTGAAAACACTCAGTGCGGCTAGTTCAAAATAGTAACTAATGTCACTGCGTCACTTAGCCCAAATCATGTCCAAACAAGGCCAAGAAAGAATCAACTTCGGCAAATCCATTATGGATCTACAGTGGCTTAAGTTTTGATTTAAAATACCTGTTCAAGACAAAGATAGACAGATTGCACAACTTCATTTTGTCACAGTGATGTTATTTCTCAGATTACACAGGGGGTTTGCATGGGACAACTGTTCCAAATATACCAATTAGGAATTCATACAGACAATACTCCTACATACACTTTAATAACTTGGATTTTTTACTGCCATGTCAAAACCTATTGTTAAGATATTGCACATAGTCAGTGGAAGAAAAAGCATTCAATGTTGCAATCTTAGAGGAAAATAATAATCTTTTTTGGTTTAAATGTATAAGAATCTCTTCTTTGCAAAACACAATGCTTCCTGGCCTAATAATTACAGAAAATGCTGCAAATACATGGCAGGTCTGGCAGCATCTGTGGAGAAAAAATTGGACTAATGTTTCAGGTCAATGATTCCCAATCAGAACTCTAGGCTACTTTCTGGCCTGACCCTCTTAAGATTGTATGCATAGAATAAGCATTGCAGGCAGTCCTCTGTCATACAACACAATTGGTTCCTGAAAACCACATTGTAGGTTGAAACATTTTTAAGTCAGAACCAATTTTCCCATAGGAACAATGGTATAAATGGGGGATAGGTTCCTGAATCAAGGCCCGAAAATACTCACGGGACGCTCGGTGGTGTAAAATGTTCTCAATTCTTGCGCTGCCAAGTCACTGTCACTGAGGCAACTGTTGATGTCTGCACGCCTTAGCACAAGTTTCTTGGTTAGTGTAGAGGATATAATGAAGCCATTCAATCAGTCAGTTGCCTCATTAACCTTAAACTTTTGCAAGTCTGAGCACACATTAAATACAGCACAAGTGTATAAATGCATTAAAATCGTGATGGTTGCACCAAAAACATTTAACAGAATAAACTAGTTTCCGACCTAATAAATACAGTTAGACCTGTCCAGTCATACAGATATGTCAATGCAAACGTGGCAGCACAAATATGCCGATCTTCCACCACTTTCTTTGATTAAGCAGCTACCAGGGGCCAGGCAATGTAGTCATGTGTGGCTATGTCAGGCAATAATTTAAGCTGGAGCGTTCTCATTTCTTTTCCAGCTTCCTTTAGAATTCCCAATTCAGTTCCGACTACAAACTTTCACAGTTATCTTAAGTACCTATTCCCATCCTCCACGTAGTTGGGTTCTAATTACAGAGCATATTGGTAACCTTACAGACGCAAGGTGGATAGTTTTTAAAATAAATTTAGAGTACCCAATTCATTTTTTCCAATTAAGGGGCAATTCAGCGTGGCCAATCCGCCTACCCTGCACGTGTTTGAGTTGTGGGGCGAAACCCACGCAAATACGGGGAGAATGTGCAAATCCCACACGGACAGTGATCCTGAGCCAGGATCGAACCTGGGACCTCGGCGCCGTGAGGCGAGGTGGATAGTTAACCTAAATGAAGGTTTCTCACCAGATTCACTGGCTTAATTGTCTCAATATAAGAAAGTAAAATGAGAATGCATCTAGTCCAAAGGTGTGCAGGTTAGGTGGATTGGCCATGCTAAATTGCCCTTAGTGTCCAAAAAGGTTAGGTGGGGTTACTGGGTTACGGGGATAGGGCGGAGGTGTGGGGTTTAAGTGGGGTGCTCTTTCCAAGGGCCAGTGCAGACTCGATGGGTCGAATGGCCTCCTTCGATACTGTAAATTCTATGTTCTACTCTGACCGAACAAAAAATGATGCAGAATTTATCTCGATAAAGTATATTGCATACTTCTCAAAGGTAACCTTGCAGAAGTATGGTGATAAGATCATTTGTGAACTAGTACTTGTGCCATCTAACAGTCAAAAATTCACTTCAACAGCTCACTACAGTGTTGTAACCTAGCTAATTAGTATATATTAGGAAAAACTGCATTTCAATCGAATCTTTGCTGAGAGCAAAGTGGAGGGCAACTGTAAGTGGGGTCCGCCTAGGTGTAGTTAGTTGTTGACAGATGTCATAAAGTGTAGATGAGCTACTGTGGAGGTGTGAGGATGGCACAAGACAGACGAGCGTGAAATACCAGCTACAAACAGAGGCAGAGATATGCTCCTTACATTAAATTCTTAATTTTCCACCTCAAATTGCTCCCAGCACGACTGGTTTCAAGAACTACCAGGACTTAAAAAAAATAAATTTAGAGTACCCAATTCATTTTTATCCAACTAAGAGGCAATTTAGCATGGCCAATCTACCTACCCTGCACATCTTTTGGTTGTGGGGGGGGTGACCCACGCAGAGAGTAGAATGTGCAAACTCCAAACAAACCGTCACCTGGGGCCAGGATTGAACCTGGGTCCTCAGCGGCGTGATGCAGCAGTGCTAACCACTGCACCACCGTACCACCCAACCATGACTTTTCTTTAATGTTGCACGGCCAAAAGAACTTTCTCAAGACACAACCCAAGTTTGGAAGGGCAAATCTGTAATTGTACTTCTGGACATTATTCATAATTCAGGTGGAGATAGTGACTCGGACAGCTGTAACAGTGGGAACGGTGACTTTATAGCAAGCAATATTAGCCAACTAATAGAACTTGTAAAGGACGCAAAAATGCGAAAAAATTAATAGAAATGACATGGCACGAGAGCATAACACAAATCAGCTATACGTTCAGTTAAATTTCAATTCCAAAATAGAAAGAATGAAATAACATTACTTTTATCTAGCGCATTTCAAACTCTGTGTTCCAAACCACTTCATTACATTTTGAAGTTTAGTTACCATTGTTATGCAGACAAACATGATGTTCAATTTCACATAGCAGGCTCCCAGAAAGATCAGTAAAATAAATGACCAGTAACCATGCTAGTGTGGTTGAAGAATAAATGCTGGCCAGGATACATGATGATCAAATTGGATCAAAAGTGATTCACTTCAATAATGAAACAAAATTATTAATTTTATGGTGTGTTAATTGTTCTAGTAAACTGGAAAACACAGTCAATACAATTTCTATTGGACTTGTATTGCCAGAAAGACCAATTATTTCTTGTGCCATCTGTAGTTTAAATATGCCTGCCCGAGAAGGTAAAAAAACAAACTCCTTAACTTGCCAGTCACAAAGATGGGGAAGGTGCGCAGTTCAAAGTTAAAATCTGTCCTGAATTAAACAATCTTAGCCAGGGCAGTAGTGGTATTACAACTGTCCACATATCACAAAACATTATTCAGCGACTGATTGTTGAAAATCCACGTATACCAACATTTGGTCTTGACAGAATCAGCTACAACATTTCTGTCAACTTGCCCACGACACTAATTGCACAAGGAGGACCCACACAAGGAGGATCATCTAGGGTGAAGCATCAGAGAGTAGCTACCACCTATGAAACTATCATAGCTTGAATCATTGCCTTTAGAAAGGAGTAGCATGGGGTGAAACTGAAAAGAATTGAATCTCATTGAGTAAAGCGTAAAACTGTATGAATAGAAGCTGCACCACAATTATGTGAAGCACAAAGTCAAAGTCAGTCCCATTTTGATGACAGATCATATAATTTGACACTGATATCCAGCAAAATCCTGGTGTGTATCTTCCATATGGAAGTCATCAAAATTACAAGACATCAAACTGTTTTCATAAGAAGATCAGCATTTTGGACCCCAACCTTTAACACAATCACAAAGGCCAACTTCATTAAATTCTGAAATACGTGTCGTTAAATCCTATTATTAAAAGTCTGGTGATTCTATCTACGCCAGAAGCGAATCCTCTTATGCTATTACGACTTAGGCATGTAGCTTGCCTTAATTTGTAACGGCAAGTTTCACTTTGTCAGTTGAGTTTACATTTTATTTTTCTTTGATACAAATCCTCTTAACAGCCAGCAGGTGGTGCTGTAAAAGTAAACATTTCAGCTAAGTTACAGAATTTTAGGTAACAATAATGGAGATTTAAATAACAGAAGTATATTAAACTATGGGGGTTCAGAAAAAACAGCCTTTGATTCCTTAATACTTAGTCACGAGATCAAATCCCAGCATATTCAATCACCTTTGTTTACTGGCTGCTTGTACTCGCACTCAACCAAACTGTGATATGGAAACACTGCCAGGGTCACCCTTTCCAAACAGATGCACCAAATTATGCCCCTTGGTCATTTAGAAATACAGTTCCACTAATAATTTTATCACATTACTGCACGATGCTCCATATTCTATTGTTGGTGCTATTGTAATTTGAAAATGATTCAGATTATAAATCATCAACTCAAGTAATGTTTAAGACTGAAAAATACTAAACATTTATTTTCTTCTCTTTTTAGAGAAGATATTCAATGAAGTCTGTGTTTGCCTGTTCAGATCACCCGAGTCATTGTGACTTTTGACTAATAGTTGACTAACTTTCATTCATCAACCAATACCAGAAGAACAAATATGTAGTCATTCTGCCCATCTGCTCTTGTGGGCCCTTGCTGTGTACAAATTCCTGCTGTAAAAGTTTAAACAACAGTGACTACACTTCAACAGTAATTAATAAGCCATGAAGCATTTTGGGACACCCCACAAATGTGAAAATTGTCTTTAAAATGTCAGCTCTCTTTTTCTGCTGTTCTCCACTGCATAAAAGCTTAAAAAGGCTTTTCGATGACAATTCAGCACATTAAAACCCCAACATACAACAATAAAGGATTGAGGAGAACCAAATGCATGTCCACCGCCCCAAATCTCCACATGTTGCTTTTTCCACATGACTATAATGAGAAGTTACCAGAGTTCCACAGGTGCAGTTCCCAGCATACTGCCCGTGTTCCTTGACCTAGTTACAAAGCAGCACCGTCACCGACCTAAGGCTAGCTTTCTCGCTGTTGGCTAGTCTGGTAACAGCATGGGAATATGGGTATACTCAAAAATAGGGGGCGGGATTCTCTCAGCCCAGTGCCGGGCTGGAGAAGCCCCGCGACCGGCGCGAATTGTGCCACGCCGCTCCGACGCCGGGATGCGATTCTCCTCAAAGCGGCAAATGGGGGCCATTGGCACCGGTGTGGCTGGCGTGGCGCCGGTCGGGGGCCGCACCAGGCGGCCCCCGCCGCCCGGGATGGGCCGAGCGGCAGTCGGAAAAACCCCGAGTCCCGCCGGCGCCGTTCACACCTGCTCTCAGCCAGCAGGACCTCGGCGTGGAAGGATCCGGAGCGGCCTGTTGGGGGAGAGGTGGGGTCCGACCCCAGAGGTGGCCTCCGATGTGGCCTGGCCCGCGATCGGGGCCCACCGCTCGGCGGGCCAGCCTCTCTGGCTGGGGGCCTCCTTTCTTCCCCGCCGGCCCGTGTAGCCCTGCATCATGTTGCGTCAGGGTCGGCGCGGAGAAGGGAGCCACTGCACATGTGCGCATTGGCGCCAGTGCCACTGCGCATGCGCGAATTAGCACCGGTACCACTACGCATGCGCGGACCCCGCGGCGCCCAGTTCACGCCAGGATCAGCAGCTGGAGCGGTGTGGATCGCTCCAGTGCCGTGCTGGCCCCTGCTGATCCTGAGGCCGTGTTGATGCCGTTGACAAACGCAAAGGCGTTTCCGACGGCGTCAACGCTTAGCTTCAGGATCACAGAATCCCACCCAGGGATTTCACTCACTACCATTTACTTTGGCTGCATAAATGTACATTTTTATTAAAAACTTTGGAAGCTGCATTCATGAAAGCAGTACAGAATTTAAGTTTGAAGCTCACTTAGATAAAGAAAATGAATAAGTATTTATATAGCATCATGCCACATTTCAGAAATAGTGCTTCAGTTGCAATTAATTACACTGTGCTGTTGCTCGTATGAGGGTAAAAACAACAGCCAATTTTCACACGCAGAAATAGCTGAGGTTTTTTTTATAAATTTAGAGTACCCAATTAATTTTTTCCAATTAAGGGGCAATTTAGCACGTTCAATCCACCTCCCTTGCACATCTTTAGGTTGTGGGGGCAAAACCCACGCAAACACAGGGAGAATGTGCAAACTCCACACAGATAGTGACCCAGAGCCGGGATCGAACCTGGGACCTTGGCGCCGTGAGACTGCAGTGCTGCCACTGCGCCACCGTGCTGCCCTAGAAATAGCTGAGTTGAATAGTCAGTTACTTTGTCTTTGGGTGTTTGTTAAGAAGTAGTGTTGACTTTAATATGAGAACTCTGAGCTCTTTTTTTGAACAGTGCCATAATAACTATAGCAGCCACCACAGCTACCAGAACAAACAATTGTCTCTCTCTAATGGAGAGATGCCCATGGTCTTTGCGTCTAATAACATACATACGTGAAACAAAAAAGAAACTCACATTTATATAGTATCCATCACATCCTCAGGACATCTCAAAGTGCTTGATAGTCAGTGAAATATTTAAAATTTATAGTCACTAACATTATGCAGGAAAAATACTTTCCAACAAAATTTACTCTCAATTATCCATTACACTGAATGTTCTGGCTAATCCACATTACCAGTATAACTTTCAGTATGCCAATTTCATTGGTGATCTTGCAACCTAATTTATGCACCTTATTGAACTCGGCTTTGAAACACTATGGTCAGTTACATGTTAATGTGCTGGACATTTCAAAAATCGTTGAACAGCACCTTGGGCATACACTGCAAATACATTTCCTTCGTATGGTCTCCTGACAAATTTATATGCACGATTACCTAGATTCCTCTCCAATCATTCCACACTTCAATAAAGAACTCATTTTAATTTTTCTATTGATTGAACAATTTCCCAGAATTGTAGTCTCTACCTCCTTGACCTCAGCCTCTCTCATCATCAAATCCTGCATCCTCTAATGCTGACGCTTCCACTCTAAATTAATCAACTTTGATCACATCACATTTCTTTTAAAAAATATATTTTTATTAAGGTATTTGCAAAATTTTAATAACAGTAACAAAAACAATAACATTGACATGGTAAAATAAACATTTCCCCACCCACCCCACTCTTCACACACCTCAACCATCTAACACCTATCCGCCCGCCACCGCCCCCCCTCAGAGTGTTGCTTCTGCCGACATTTTAATTTTCCCCGAGAAAGTCGACGAACGGCTGCCACCTCCAAGAGAACCCCAACATTGACCCTCTTAAGGCAAATTTTATTTTCTCAAGACTGGGAAACCCAGCCATGTCACTCACCCAAGTCTCTACACTCGCGGGCTTCAAGTCCCTCCACATTAAAAGGATCCGTCTCCGGGCTACCAGGGAGGCAAAGGCTAGGACATCGGCCTCTTTCACTCTTAAACTCCCGGATCATCTGACACTCCAAAGATCGCTACCTCTGGACTCCGCACCACCCGAGTTCCTAGCACTGTGGATATTGCCTTCGCAAACCCCTGCCAAAATCCACTTGAGCTTCGGGCATGCCCAGAACATGTAGACATGGTTTGCTGGGGTTCCCGTACACCTCACACATCTATCTTCTACCCTGAGAAATGTGCTCATCCTCGCCGCCGTCATGTGTGCCCGGTGGACCACCTTAAATTGTATTAGGCTAAGCCTGGCACATGAAGAGGAGGAATTGACCCTGCTTCGGGCGTCCGCCCATAGACCTGCCTCTAACTCTCCACCTAGCTCGTCCTCCCACTTGCCCTTAAGCTCCTCCACCAGGGTTTCCTCCGCCTCCAACAGCTCCTGGTAGATACCCGACACTTTCCTCTCCCCCACCCAGGTACCAGACACTACTCTATCCTGTATCCCCCGTGGCGGCAGCAGCGGAAAGGCCGGTACCTGCTTTCTTAGGAAGTCTCGCACTTGCAAATATCAAAAACATTCCCTGGCGGCAGTTTAAATTTATCCTTCAGCACTTTCAAGCTGGGAAATCACATCAATTTCTGAGCTGCAAAAACGGCCATGTCTTTCCAGTGCAGCGGTTGAATTACTGCACCTTGATCTGTCATAGCTTTCAATGGAAAAAGAGAATCTGATTTTTTTCCTTTTTCCAGTTTATTCATGTGTCCAGCAAGTGTAACCAGCAGCTGCCTCATATCTTTCGTGTCTCCATTCTCAGTATTTCTTCACTGACTGACACTGGTGATTTCACCATCTTGTCTGACCTCAAACTAATACTAATCAGATACTAATAGCTGATCCACCATTAAAGTATTTTCCAAAATATTCAATCATTTCCATTGTACCAAACACCCATCCAAGACTACAATATTGCTCCTATGTCTGAAGAGGTTTTTCAAGTTGACACCATATTGTTTGAGTAGCAAACCTTCTTTCACCTCCTGCCACCAATTTCTTGCTGTTGCAACAATATTTGTCTGTATTTAAATGCCATGCTACTGCTCCCCTTGACCCTCGAGCTGCAAATACATGTCCCAAGAGACTTTCTTGCACACTGCATCTTCATTAATGGAAAACAAAACTCTTTATACAATTTCACCTCCTAACGTCTTTCAGAGGACCTCAGAACTGTGAACCTCGTTACCTCCCTGTCTTCCCTCGATCCTACAGTCTTCATTTAAAAACTCCAAATCTGCTAAATCGCCAAATTTACATCAACCCTGACTGACTCTTTCAGCCTGGTAGTGTCTTGTACTACTAGCTTTAGCTCTTCACCTTGTTTCTTCTATAAAAACATTGAAAGAAACAGAACTAGAAGGCAAGTGCCATTTATTTCCTTAGAGAATATGAAATATGAAACAATAAAACCTAAACCAAATCAAATCTATTTTTCACACGTATGCAAAGAAGTTTAGCGTCAATCTAGGCAGGGGTCAGCATTCAGAAGACTTGCTCTGTTTTTTCCATTCCAATTGCAATTACACTGCAACTTCATCATTTGCTCAAAATTAAACTGCTTCATACTGGCGCTGTAACTGAAGTATAAATGCAACCTTCATTAACCTTCATGACCTTGAAATGTATCTTAGCATTTGAATTGCAATGATGATCATAGCTTTACACAGAGTAGAATATAAATATGACTCTTAGCCAAAAGAAATATATACCAGCGCAAGAAGGCATCAAAGTAAATTGCTAGAGTACACAATGAGCAGTGTATAGGAAGTTGTAAATTCTAAATGCAAAACTCCTATGCAGCTAAATTATTTTGCAATGCACTAGTAACCCCAAAAAGTGTAAATGTTGCCTTGTTGGGTTAGTTACTACTATATTATGAGGAATTATTTTAAATATAGTGCTGATTTTAAAGTAATAATAAATACAGAAATGCTTTGGTGTGTTTTAATAATCAAAGCAATTTGAAGCCGATGATGAATAGTTCATTTTTTCTTAAGAAAAAGCATAAATCATTAACTGTGTAAAATCAGAAATGATTGCTCTGTTAATTATGTCTTGTACTTCAGTGTCACCAGTTAAGCCTACATCAAAAACATAGCAAGAACATCCAACTGCCATTACAAGCTTCCTAGGCAATTCAGAAATCATTTTCAAGCTTTCAGATTATTTACGTCCACTCCTGTATTTGGTTAAATTGAGTTATTAAGCAATGTGTTTGAAATCTCGTTTCTGGTGTTCTCACCGATAAGTTGCAGTATCTGCTTGAGGCAATGTCAGTTTCTAATTCAAACCGTAGGTAGAGTCATCTAAGTTTGAGTTCTATTTGATTTGCCAATCCATCATCTCTATGGCAAGACACGAAAATGGATACAGTTAATTGTTTCAATTTTAGCTTAACAACCTGGGCGCCTATTCAGTTAACATTATGTTTATGCATAGCAGGTAGTTAATTCTTTGTTGCTTCGGTAACAACACATCACGAGAGACAGTGATCCCAATTTTGCGGTCAGCAGTGAAGAAATAGCGCTCACTGTCCGCAAGGCTTTGCGAAATTCAGAGCTGAGACTGGCTTTATCAGTTGTCTGATCCAGCATGGTGCTCGCCGCAAAACATTCATGAGAAGACCCAGAAAGAATGAAGTGCTTCAAGCAATTACATTGAAGAATTATCACAGAGTCTGAATCAGGAAGTAGATAGCAGTAAGTATGAATTTGATGTAAATCAAGTACAGAAAGTAAAATAAAGATTGGAAAATATAGATGGGATTAAGAGACAGAGATAACTGGGAGGCAATTTTAATCTTAAACACCAATTAACCTCTGAAGGAACAAGGCACCACACTTTCTAAAATAACATTTTCAAGGTCCAAGAGGTTGTTTGGCAGCAATCACCAAACATCACACGTTAAAAATTCACTTACCCTTGAACTCAACAACCTTAACTTTTCCAGCATCTTTAGTGGGGAATTTGTAACTCAACTTTATGTTGCTGCGTGTATTCCAATGCTGAGTCCATCAGCAAAGTTTCCAATGCATGTTATGCAGCACTACTGACAGCATCCTCCAAATTTCCAGGTGTGACTATGCATGTGTGGACACCAAACATTACAAACTGATATATGCCAAGTATCTTGAGTGGCGTTGCCTCAACATAAGAAATATGAGCATTCTGCAACATGAGTTCATCAGAGTTAATAAATAGTGCCATAAAACCCATTCCACACGTGCAACTGTACCATCCAATAGCTTTTTCCTGGTTCTTCACCACGAGGAAATGGAATCCAAAACTAGCATAAATTTCCCCTCCAGTTACATGGGGAAGCAACTCCAATCTGACTGTTGTCTCCTCAGATGGACCAAGAACACACAACATGAGGATTTCTAGGTAAAGATCCCACACGGTAGCACAGTGGTTAGCACTGTTGCTTCACAGCGCCAGGGTCCCAGGTTAGATTCTCGCTTAGGTCACTGTTTGTGCGGAGTCTGCACATTCTCCCCGTGTCTACGTGGGTTTCCTCCAGTTTCTTCCCAAAAGACGTGTTTGTTGTGAATTGGACATTCTGAATTCTCCCTCAGTGTACCCGCTGGAGTGTGGCGACTAGGGGATTTTCATAGTAACTTCATTGCCGTGTTAATGTAAGCCTACTTGTGACAATAATAAAGATTATTATTATATAGATTATTTATATTCTATTACCATTTCACCTTATCTCAGTATCAGCAATAAATAGCTACGCCATGTGCAATTTTTCTCAAATCTGATTCAGTTTCATCTTGCAATTCTTAACTTTTTCTTAAAAATTCTATCCTCACTTCCTGAACATCATTCCTTGGGTTAGATTAAAACAGAAAGCCAAACTTGTGTCATTCATAACCATCCAAGGAGAGGCAGTGACATAGTGGTATTGTCACTGGACTAGTAAACCCGAGACTCAGAGTAATGCTCTGGAGACCCAGGTTCAAATCCCCCCACTGCAGATGACGAAATTTGAATTAAATAGAAATCTGGAATTAAAAGTTTAATGATTGTTGATTGTCATAAAAACCCATCTGGTTCACCAGCTCTGTTGGCTTGTCTTGCTTTGTGAAATGTTTCTTGTGTGAAAATATAAGTGCCTCAATAAAATATTTTTCAAAAAACCCCATCTGGTTCACTAATGTCCTTTAGGGAAGGAACTCTGCCATCCTTACCTGGTCTGGCCGACATGTGACTCCAGACCCACAGCAACATGGTTGACATCTTAACTGCCCCTCAAGGGCAATTAGGGGTGGGCAATAAATACTGGCACAGCCTGCGACGCCCACGTCCCATGAATGAATAAATAAAAAACAACTAGGAAGTGCGTGATAGTTTGCTGATTTTTCCTCTTCCCAAGGGTCAGCACTTCCCCATTGCTCACCACCAAGCTCGAGTCAGAACTGGCTGTGGGAAATGCATGACAAAGCGTTGTCACCGCATGCTGTTGTGCTGCCATTTCTGATGATGAACCATCAGAAATGGCAAAATAGATAAAGTTGCAGATGGTAATTCAATGATGGGCAAAAGGAAGCTAACGTTTTTGAGGATCGGGAGACACAGCAGTTATCTGGAATTACCAAACATGTCACCCAACAGTTTATTTGAATACTTTGCAAGTGACTACCAGGTACAACCTATTGTTCTCCTACCTCAATTGCAGAACGTTTTATTGGATTTAATCCTTGTGGAAATTAAGTAATGAAAGCATTACTGTGTTCTGTACAACAACAGGTTATAAAGTAAACAAGGAAGTATTTAATTTGCATTCAGGCAATGTAAATGAAGACCAAGTCCGAGAATTGTTCGGAATTTGCAGAGGCTTTGTATAAACCAAAACTGCTTTAGCAATATGTCAATTTCTGGTAAGGACTTGTTAAACTAGCTTGAGGTCAAAGATACTGTTAATAGGATTCTCCAGAGATCATTCAATGTTACCTAATACTGGTTCCACATCCTCAGCTTGTCACTCACTGTCAACTACAAAGCACTCTGAATTGCTTTCTACATTTCGGCTGCCATAGCAAATTATTTCTTAGTTTTAAAGCTATAGAGTTTATCAGAACTATGGTCTGCCCTGAGTCACATGGGACCTATTCTGGTAATATATTTTAATTAGTCTCTGATTTAAGAGACAATAGAATCAATAACTCAAATCCCTGAAACTTACTCTAGTATGCCAACCACATATTCTCTGACTCATGTTAGCTCAATCAGCTGCTAAATGGACTACATTAAGAAAAGCACTGCACTTTGAGAAAGGCAAAAAATGTAAACATCTATTACAAAAAGTACAGTGCCCATCAGTGGGCCATACAGCAGGATTACAGCCTGCCATTGCATCTTCTAAATTATTTTTTAAAAATCTTGTCCAAAGTATTTTAAACCAAATTTTTACATTTTCTTTTGAAATTGTTTTCATTGTAGAAAATAAAATTATTTGACCGCTATTAAAGCAATACATGAATCAAAATACTCAATTCTTAATGGTTGATGAAGTGAGTTTTCCTGAGCAATACATTTTCCTTTACAGCTCACACAATGACACTGAAACAAATATCGATATTGCAGCAAAAAGGTATAAATATTTAAATGCCAACAGCAGCTTTCCTGTTGTAATATTAAGTCTGACTTCCTAAATTAAGCTTTTCAATGCATTTGCTAACGCTTTACACTTCCTAATCTGTATTTCCTTCACTTTATTCTTAAAAGTTGCTAAGTAGAACACATTTATGTAGAAGGTACATAAAACTTCCCTGCTTTTCCATCTTAGATTTTCTCCTCGTTCTGCACCTCCAAAATTATCACATCGTCCCATGCCTGAAATGGACACAGTCACTTTAGAAGGTGGCTGCCAATGAACATGGCGAAAACAGCACTGGTGCAGTTCAGAATAAAATGTTATTTTAAAGATCTAACTAAAACAGCACATACATTCCTTAAATGGAACAAATGATTCTCCCCCTCTAGAAACTATGAGTGTGCATACATCAAGTGAGGAGAAGGTTAAGCTTTTTACCTCCGCCTGCACTCATTGCCATGATTCAGAAATCAGTAATGGTCACTGGGCCAGGTACTAAAGAGTGGCTTTGGAAAGTATTAACAGTAAGAGAGGAGGAAACTAGCAGAGAAAAGTCAATTGTCACTTGAAAGAGATTGGCTGTTGAATGAAACAGAGTATCAATTAAGAGAATCAATATGGAGATGTGAAAAAGTGCTGTTTGCAAAATTAGAAAATGTAAACTGAGGACACCAGAAACTACATTTAAATTACAGAACAACATCTTCACACTTAAGAGTTACTAAATCAGTGAACAGATTGTCAACAAAACAGAGTGAACACCCACTTGGTATCACCATTCAAAATACAAATTGTAAGATTCTGGATTCAGCAGGGAGTAAATGGATATCATAGATTATCATAGAATTTACAGTGCAGAAGGAGGCCATTCGGCCCATCGAGTCTGCACCGGCTCTTGGAAAGAGCACACTACCCAAGGTCAACACCTCCACCCTATCCCCATAACCCAGTAACCCCACCCAACACTAAGGGCAATTTTGGACACTAAGGACAATTTATCATGGCCAATCCACCTAACCTGCACATCTTTGGACTGTGGGAGGAAACCGGAGCACCCGGAGGAGACCCACGCACATACGGGGAGGATGTGCAGACTCTGCACAGACAGTGACCCAAGCCGGAATCGAACCTGGGACCCTGGAGCTGTGAAGCAATTGTGCTATCCACCGTGCTGCCCCTTGTGTGGTATTGCCATCAAGGCAAGAAGAAATTAAAACTGGCCTCAAGACCAAGAATTTAAACTGACAAAGATAAATAGATAAACCAAATGCTTTTTCTCGCTTTACCTTCACAGGGATAAAAATGCATTTTACTGATCAGTTAAAAATATTTGTAAAAAGGTTTGACTGAGGCCAGATTTTAATCTCAACGTCTGATGTTGAATGCTTTTGTTTTTAACAACAAAACCTTCTTGGACATTAAAAAAGGAATTGTTTGAATATCACCCCTTTGGAAAACAAGGGAAATCTTGGCAATATTGTACTTCAAAACCAATTTTTCCTGGAACCATATATTTAGAACTCTCACTGCAATAATTGAGAGGAAGATAATTTGTGAAAAATACAAATCTATTTCACCCATCTAATTAACAGCTCCATTACAAAAGGCACAAAGCAAAATGCCTTTCAAGTCAGCTTTACAGACCCAATAAAATACCTCAAGTTTTATTCTGTCAGAAAGCTGCACAAAAAATATTTCTGAAATATTTCAAATATAAAAATGGGAAAATTGTATATATTTCACAAAGCATGGTTCACCATGGTCTACATACACTAGGTTACTATTTTGCATGTGAAGTATTATGCATAATAACACACAAAAGTGATGAAATATGTTATAAAAGATGTGTAATCAAAGAACAAATCAGATTTAGCCAGTAAAACATTGATTTTTTTTTTGTTCCCCTATGAAAATGATTTCCATGGTCAACTCCTCCAGTATTTTCATGAATGCATAGGCACAATATTGCAGCCAGAAACATTGCTGAAGAACTGCTAGATTGACAAGACCGATGGATAAGTATCCAGTTGCATGTAAATTATACCATTAATACTGCATCAAAATGGGCCCAATTATTAAGGCTGCCATTCACAACCTTTTATGTGCATGAATAACAGCTCACCAGAATGACAATGCTGGTAAGAAATTTTAATGCCAGCAATTTATGACAATAAATCTGCCAGCGGGCAGTTTTTCTGATGCTTTTCTTTGAATACCATTTTCTAAAGGGCATTAATACATTAGGCTACTTTCAGGTGTCTCAGTATTCTTCAGAAGGTACTTGTCATAAATGGTAAACCTAAATCTACACTACCATTAGTTGTCTGACCAATGTTAAAACATTCCAGTGGACCAGTTTAAGTTTCTTTTAAAGTAAGTAGAACAGTTAAAACTGATCATTCATATCCCTTAGACTGATTGGGCAGCTTTTTTCATTACAACTACCGGACAGAGAGGGTGGGGCAACTATGTACAATCTATCATTTTAAAAACAAAAAGATTTCCATCCCTTTATGGTATGGATATGTTATCAACTCACCATTCCCAAAGGTAAGTGAACTGCTCTCAAAACTTTTGCCAGTGTAACACTAAAGGCAGCCTCTCAAGAGATACACAATAATGCTGAGCTGACCAAAATGCTCCCTCCTAGTATAAAGATAGAATGTAGACCAGAAAGACTAATGCTTTATGAATATAATGTGCTTTCCCCTCATTAAATTTTCATTCCTTATTCTGTTCTGATGTATTGATTAAACTTTTATTCAGACTGCATGTAGATTTACAGAACTGTCCAATTAACACAATTTTAAATGAATGAAGATTGATGCATTTTAAAAAAAGGTGGTTGAGCAATAAATATTGTGCAACTTTGACCAGAGTGTGAAGACATTTCACTGGATTAGTTTACTTTTCCTTTAAAGTAAAACAGATATCTTGTTTGACATAAAATTCGGAACTTTAATTGCATCAAAAAAGCTGTTTTAAAAAACATTTTGATTTTTGCCTTTGTCATTGAACATAATAGATGTGTGAAAGTTGTATTTATATTTTTCAAAAATCCTCTGCCCATCACTTCTTGCAATGTGAAAGTTCTAATTATATGATATAGGTTTAAGAAGAGGGGAGAATTAAGCATGAGTGCTCTCCCTTTTAATAGTTACATAAGTTTTATTGTTAACTGCCTTCTACAATCTCTGGTAAGGCATTTTGTCAAGAATTCTGAGATACAAACAAACTTTATTTTTCATTAATCCTGCATTTGAATTTTCCTCTAAAGATAACTACATCCAGCATTTATATATGTACTTCTCAAACAAGGTTCTCTTTCTCAGTGAAACAATAGAGAAACATCAACTTTCCTTAACTCAGATAGAATAAATATACATAAAGAAAAGAATTTTGCCCACCCTAGTTCAACCATCAGAAAGAATAGGCAATGTCCACCTGATAGCACCAAACTCTATTTTATGATTCATGTTTTTTTGTTTTCACCACCATGGGCGGGATTCTCCGACCCCCCGCCGGGCCGGAAAATCGTCGGGGGGGGCGACATGAACCCCGCCCCCACCCGTCGCCGAACTCTCCGGCACCGAAAATTTGGCGGGGTCGGAAATCATGCCGCGACAGTCGGCGGGCCCCCGCCCCCGGCGATTCTCCGGCCTGCGATGGGCCGAAGTCCCGCTGCTGTAATGCCAGTCCCGCCGGCATGAATCAAACCACCTACCTTACCGGCAGGACTGGCGCGTGGGCGGGCACCGGGGTCCTGGGAGGGGGCGGGGGCGAGCTGGCCCCGGGGGGTGCCCACACGGTGGCCTGGCCCACGATCGGGTCCCACCGATCCGCGGGCGGGCCTGTGCCCTGGGGGCACTCATTTCCTTCCGCCTTGGCCATAGCCTCTGCGACGGCCGATGCGGAAGTGACCCCCCCCCGCGCATGCGCGGGGATGACGTCAGCAGCCGCTGACGCTCCCGTGCATGCGCGGACTTCCGCCGGCCGGCGGAGTCCCTTCGGCCCCGACTGGCGTGGCGCCAAAGGCCTTTCCCACCGGCCGGCGGAGCGCCAACCACTCTGGCGCGGGCCTAGCCCCTCAAGGTGAGGGCTTGGCCCCGAAAGGTGTGGAGAAATCCACACCTTTGTGGCGGCCCGACACCGGAGTGGTTCCCGCCACTCCATGCCGCCGGGACCCCCGCACCCCCCTGCCCTGCCGGGTAGGGGAGAATTCCGGCCCATATATGAAATCCATTCTTTATACAAAGACCATCTTTTTTTTTTATTTAGTGCACCCAATTCATTTTTTCCAATTAAGGGTCAATCCACCTACATCTTTGGGTTGTGGGGGCGAAATCCACGCAAACACGGAGCGAATGTGCAAACTCCACACGGACAGTGACCCGGGGCCGGGATCAAACCTGCGACCTCGGCGCCGTGAGGCAGCAATGCCAACCCACTGCGCCACCGTGCTGCCACTGTACAAAGACCATCTTGATATTTTCTCTCAGTACGTTTCTTTTTGTTATTCGGTTAATAATGTCTAACGGTTTGCAAATATAACCACATGTCGGTCACCGTTTTTAATTTTGCATCGCAAATTATAATTGCAGTATACAATTCAAAAAGAAAGACAAATGACGGATACAGAAAATTGCAACAAAACATAATAAAAGGCAGCTGTTGACAACAATGGAAAATGTCCTTAATTTTGTTGAATAGGTTTTTTCTCTGTTCAGTGAATTCCTGTGTTTAAGGAAAAAAGTTTAACAGTAGTCAGTTATGTTAAGTTACACAAGTGAGGCCTTAGTTTTGCTTTCAGGTAATTTTTGAAACATTGCCTATGTAAACGTAATATAATGGGAAATAGCAGCTCTGACCTGGCCCATTTGCCATACTTTTAGCAGAGTATACCATTGTTTCTAATAAGTTAAGGCAGCATTTACAAGTATTCTGTTATGTAACGCAAATTGATGAAATACATTGAATTAATGCTGCTACTTAACAGGGAGATGGTCCACCCACACAAACAATTTAACAGCATACAACAAACTGGCCATATTTCTCAGCGAGCATTGCAGTCAATAAAGGGTTATCCTAATTGTACCTCTGATTTTATTACATACAGAAGCAGACATCAAGGCAAGCGTAGGCGTACAAATGAACAAGGATGTTTTCGCTGAGGCCAATATGTAAAATGTAGAGGACCCAGAAAAGAGGGGAAACAACGTCAGCAGGATACATATTTGCCAGGGAAGACTAGGTTGCCTAGAGACGGGAGGAAAGAGCATAACCATACAATGTAACCTTTAGTTGGAGTGTTACAATGCTCCAACCAAGCAACAACCCTGCCTTAATGCTACACAGGGTTGGTTACCAGTACAGGCATTACAGGTCATGTTACTGCTATAAGTATACAGCCATGTATTATTTCTGTTGATTAAAATCAAAGTACTGTACAATTTAAACAGACAAGAGGATCCACTGAGACAACTATTGTTTCCAGATAGTTGGAGGACAACTGGCTATTTCTATTGAACTGATCTAATATATCACAATTATCACAGCAGAATGGGCAAGAATGAAAGATGATCCCTATTTATAAATCCTATCACTTAGAACATAGAACATTACAGCGCAGTACAGGCCCTTCGGCCCTCGATGTTGCGCCGACCTATGAAACCACTCTAAAACCCATCTATACTATTCTCTTATCGTCCATATGTCTATCCAATGACCATTTGAATGCCCTTAGTGTCGGCGAGTCCACTACTGTTGCAGGCAGGGCATTCCACGCCCTTACTACTCTCTGAGTAAAGAACCTACCTCTGACATCTGTCTTATATCTATCTCCCCTCAATTTAAAGCTATGTCCCCTCGTGCTAGACATCACCATCTGAGGAAAAAGGCTCTCACTGTCCACCCTATCCAATCCTCTGATCATCTTGTATGCCTCAATTAAGTCACCTCTTAACCTTCTTCTCTCTAACGAAAACAGCCTCAAGTCCCTCAGCCTTTCCTCATAAGATCTTCCCTCCATACCAGGCAACATTCTGGTAAATCTCCTCTGCACCCTTTTCAATGTTTCCACATCCTTCCTATAATGCGGCGACCAGAATTGCACGCAATACTCCAAATGCGGCCGCACCAGAGTTTTGTACAGCTGCAACATAACCTCATGGCTCCGAAACTCAATCCCTCTGCCAATAAAAGCTAACACACCGTACGCCTTCTTAACAACCCTTTCAACCTGGGTGGCAACTTTCAGGGATCTATGTACATGGACACCGAGATCTCTCTGCTCATCCACACTGCCAAAGAATCTTACCATTAGCCCAGTACTTTGTCTTCCTGTTATTCCTTCCAAAATGAATCACCTCACACTTTTCTGCATTAAACTCCATTTGCCACCTCTCAGCCCAGTGCTGCAGCTTATCTATGTACCTCTGTAACTTGTAACATCCTTCCGCACTGTCCACAACTCCACCGACTTTAGTGTCATCTGCAAATTTACTCACCCATCCTT